>NC_053492.1:61605729-62220089 GCF_905171775.1 Rana temporaria
CCGGCGTGACATGCCATCTACGTTTGGCAAGAAGAAATTAAAAAAAGGAGAGATGGTTGCCTTTCAAAAGGGCAAAATGATGGCAATGCGCTGGCGAGACAAAAAGGACGTGTGTCTCATGAGCACCGTGCACAGCACCTCCACTGCCATGGTCCGCACAAAATACGGAAACGAAGTGCTGAAACCACAAGTCGTGATCGACTATAACCACACAATGGGAGGTGTCGACCGAGCCGATCAGGCGATGACTTTTTACCCGGCGATGCGAAAACAACAAAAGAAGTACTATAAAAAGATTTTTAGGCATCTCCTTGAACAATGTCTTTGGAACGCCTATATCCTTTACAAAAAAAACACGAACATACCTCTTGTTCATTCGGACTTTATTTGGAAGTTGGCTGAGCAGATCTTTATCAATCACCCGACGGCATCAGTGTCTGCTAACAGACACGGACGACGCTCTGTTGACGTTGGGAATCCAGAGCGCCTGACAGGTCGTCATTTTTTGGAACCTGTACCGCCAACCGCACGAAAGTTAGCGCCTACCAGGATGTGCGTCGTTTGCTGCGCCAAGAGGGATGAAAATGGGAAAAAAGTCCGAAAAGAATCAAGGTACTATTGCCCAGATTGCAATGTCGGACTTTGTCTATTTCCTTGCTTCAAAGTGTTTCACACTATGGATGTGTATTGAATTTCTTTCTTTGACTAATTTCTTTATTTTTCATTGCTTTGTTGAATAAAATTATATTATTGATTAATTATAATTCATGTGTTTTGTGTTTCAAATTTATCACATCTGGAATGTCTACTAGAGTCTTGTTTTGGTCAGGTTTAAGTAAGTAATTACTAAGAATTGCAGGCCTATAATACATATCACCAAATTTCCATGAAAAAAAATGTACCGCTTTTGGTACGTAATTCCAGACAGAATCATACCGCCAGGGAGGTTAAATAATGGTTGGCCGCCGTCTGACTGACTGACTCTGCAAACAGGAGAAGGTAGGGAGATCATCGAGGCAGGGAATGGCACAGTGAGGCATGTATAGATGGCACAGTGAGGCATGTATAGATGGCACAGTGAGGCATGCATTGATGGCACAGTGAGGCATGTATAATGGCACAGTAAGGCATTTATAGATGGCACAGTAATGCATGTATAATGGCACAGTGAGGCATGTATAGATGGCACAGTGAGGCATGTATAATGGCACAGTGAGGGGTCATCTTATACAGTGAGTATATCCCAAAAACCAACATTTTAGCTGTAAAATTATTCGTCTTATACCCCGGCAAATACGGTATATATGCAAAGATGCCCCAGTGGATTAAGTGAAAGCTGCTATGGTTGGTGCTGCGTATGCTGAAAATATCTTTAATATAGAATAGTGATGACAATTTTCCACCTCACTGCAGCTGAGCGGTTTTTGCTCGCCCTTGTATGTTTGTTTACCTGGTAGTAATATATTACTTCCTGATAATTGTATTATAATCCTGCAAACACTGTGACTACAGATGAAGGCCAGATAGAGGTATGATAAAGACAAGTGCTCCTTTATAAAAACCTAACACAGACTGTCTTTGTTGCGGGACCTTCATTTTTGACATCTGACATCAGCATTTTTGTTTTTGGAGTTTTAGGATCACAAGTTTTAGAACAATGCTGGATGACCAGCCACACTAACAAACACAGTGACATAGCTCACTGTGGACACACTGTGGATCTCCAACTCGATATGCTGCAGAAGCCTAACTGTTGGTGGCAAACAGCTAATGGTCCACCAATCCTCCACTTGTCACTGCAGGATTCAGAACTTTTATTGGTTTATTTAGAAGGCCCTAAAAGACTCCAGAGGTTAGTGTCATAAAGAGTCTCATTCCTGCTCCCATGTGGGTTCTCATTAGTTATTACATCCTCTTCCATTCAGCTTCTATTGGAAATCAGATCTACAAATAAGATCATTCTAACCTTCTGACTTCTATCTGAGGGCTTTTGCAGATGAGCAAACACAAATAAGCAAGGGGCCCCTGTACACCAGAAATATTTGGGCCCCTCCTCTAAGTAATAATGATTGTTTGTTTTCAGTAATATGCACCAATAAAGCTAAAGACTAATATTCACATGTACAATAACTTTTGCAGTGCTGTCAATACAACTCCCTGAAGGTTTATGGGAAGGAGGAGGAGAGGATGTGCAGACCAGTGTGCCTGCTCTCTAAATATATGCGTTGTATGCCAAGAGATGCTTGTATATAGTGATGTGTGCCACACTATAAACACAAAATGTGTACAAAATTAAGCCCCAAAGCAAGGGCACTAGTAGTGATACACCTATAAGGTGAGTGAAATCGTGTTGGAGATTGTGCCATCCACATGTGAGTACGCCAAAGAAAAGATAATATATGCAGAACAGATTCTATATTGGCATTGATTCATATCATGTGTAATGGTACCTTAACGAAAATATATATGTCTCAGCACACAACTATGTGCAAGAGTGCAAACGTGTACACAGTAACAAAGACATTTATTATTTCTAAATAAATAAACAATAAATACAAAATTAACTAGATGTGATCCAGTTCTACTAGATCATACCCAACCTAGGTGTAATAACCCAAGTAAAAAATGTAAACGTCCAGATATAAAGGTATAAATGGGTGTAGCAAAATTCAATATATGTGAAGATCCACAAACAGTTATTGTGAATAAAAATAAATATAAATATTAGAGTCCATTCCAAAGTGCAGCTTTCCGTGGTAAGTGGTCACAATATACACTGTGTGCTTGCGCTGTGGTTCCGGTGCTCCCCCACCAGGGTCCCCACTCACCAGAGACACTCACCCCTGCAGGGGTAAAGTGCATGTATATGTACGCTGTAGCGGCTCTTTCGGTCCTATTCTCCCGTCCTGTGACACTCCGTAGTATATCTCCAATGTGGGTGACAGGGATCATCATAATTTTCCAAGGTCCTCCGGGAAAAAAGACAAGCTCCCATAGCGTAGTATGTATAAAATAGAGTAATTTATTTGCCCTGGCCAACCATAAACCGTGGCGTGCAGAAAAAATACAAAAATACAAAATAAAATATAAACAATGGCCAGCAGGCAACTGGCTAATAAAGCAGGACAATTTAAAAAGTTAAAAAGGTCTGTGTCTGCAGTGAACGGCAGACCGGAAAAAACACAGCACTAGACCGGGTTGTATATGGTACCAGCTCTGGAACGGCGTGCGTTCCACTTGCGTATCAGCTGATCCACCCGGAAATGCGTGCGTGTATGCGTGTGTCCGCTTTACGCACGGTTCATAAAATAACGTCTTCTGAAGCGTCCCGCACGCCGTCCCAGAGCTGGTACCATATACAACCCGGTCTAGTGCTGTGTTCTTTCCGGTCTGTCGTTCACTGCAGACACAGACCTTTTAACTTTTTATATTTTATTTTGTATTTTTGTATTTTTTCTGCACGCCACGGTTTATGGTTGGCCAGTGCAAATAAATTACTCTATTTTATACATACTACGCTATGGGAGCTTGTCACCAGTGCGAAACGTCAGCTGTATGCCCCTGTCTTTGCTGTGATGTGTGGTGTTTGAAAACTTTTTTCAATAAAAGGCAACCGAGAAGGTTTTTCCAGAGTGCGGATGTCCAAACATTTCTTTCTACAATTACTGTAGATGAATATGTTTAAAGTTTTTGCAATTTTACATTGAGAAACATTATTCTGAAATTGACAATTTTTGGATGCAACTTTTCCCAGATTGGTGAACCTCTGCCTATCTTTACTTCTGAAAGTCTTGAAGGTTGATTCACTAAAGGTGGAGAGAACAAATTCTGGTGCAGCTTTGCATATAAACCAATCAATTTAGAGTACTTTTTGTGAAAGCTTAATTGAACAAGCTAAAGTTAGAATCTGATACCATGCACACCTGCACCAGATTTTGCACTCTAGTTTTAGTAAATCAACCCCTCTGATTCTCTAAAATGGTCTTTTAATATCCTATCATGTTACTAAACTGTTTCCAATTAACTATGTTAGTTGGAAAATGTTCTTCCAGCTTTTCCTTGTTAGTACCATTTACCTTGCCAGCTTTTTGTTCCAGGTCCTACTTTTTTTGAGATGTGTTGTTGCCATCAATTTCAAAATTATCTTATTTTTTTCCTTTCTTAAATTGTTACATTTTCTCAGTTTGAAAAAGATCCATTTTGTTTTACAAGTGAATTGCCATTTGTCTTTTTATTAAAATAGAACCTATCTATTGCATTTAGTTGGTGCCCCTGTGGTCTTTTTTCTTGTTAAATGAGAGGACAAACACCACCAAAAATAGCTCTTTAGTAAAGCTTTTTGGTCTTGACTTATCGCTCCCCACATTGCTACCTTTAGGATAGAAGACACATCACTTCTGAGGCTCCCACATGTTCATTTTATCACTGTGTCCCACCTTTGAGGAACAACTATTCCATGTTGGACTTTATGGCCCGGATTCACAGACATCGGTGTATTTTTAGGCGGGTGTGGCGCATCTCATATGCACTACGCCGACGTAAAGCAGAGAGCCAAGCACAGAGTTCACAATGCAAATGCTCCCAACGTTGCGCCGGCGTAACGTAAATTCATCGGCGTAAGCTCGCCTAATTCAAAGTAGGTGTAAGTGGGCGTGATACATTTAAATGAAGCGTGACCCCATGCAAATGATGGGCCGAATGAACGGCGCATGCGCCGTCCCAGGGACGCATCCCAGTGCGCATGCTCAGAATCACATCGAAAATACTCCATAAGATACGTCGAATCACTGCCTACGACGTGACGTAACCTACGACCAGCCCTATTCACGTACTACTACATAAACAAAGTAAAATACGACGGCTGTTCCCTAGTCCATACCTTAACATGACTTACCCTTGCTTTATGAGGCTTAACTTTACGCCGGACGTACGACTTACGTAAACCGCGTATAAGAATGCGCCGGGCGCAATTACGTTTGTGAATCGGCGTATCTCCCTCATTTGCATATTCGATTCGTAAATCAATGGAAGCGCCCCTTGCGGCCAGCGTAAATATGCGCCCACGATACGACGGCGTAGGAAACTTACGTCGGTCGGATGAAGCCTAATTTCAGGCGTATCTACTTCTATGGGCACTGCGCACAGATACGACGGCGCACATTTACACTTACGTGGCGTATCTCAAGATACGTCGGCGTAAATGCGACGTGAATCCGGGCCTATGTGTTTATTTCACAGATTAGTTCATTCATTGGACATTTTTTATAATTTTGTTCACAGTCTGCATGTTTGTACATATTTTCACAATTGTTTTGAGATTTTCCTTTATGTGTATAGCAACATTTGTTATATCGAATTTTCCCTTCTTAGTTTTTTATATAATTAGTATTTTATTTTAAAAGAAAATCAAAACAAATACAAGATACATTGACAGTGGAACATCATTACTTAACATAATCCGAACAGAGTCGGGCATGCATCAGGAATGGGGCTCTGGATAAGTAAGGGAGTGGAGGTCATCCGCCCACCCCGGACATTCGGTCCACTTGAGCAGGCGTCCCCCCCAACAAGTGGGGGGCGGGATATGACCCGAACCCCTACCCCCTGCAATGCTAAGTACATTCCCAAAGTAACTGTGAAACAAGGGAACATTCCAAGAACATCCTGAGCGCCCCGAGGCAAAGCTGGGCATCTGAGCACCACATGCCCGCTTGACATTAATCACAATCTGCAATGAACAGGCAGAAACAAAGTAAAAACGAAATAAAATAGTAAATTATTAAAAATTAAATAAAATTAAAAGATATACAGTGGACTGACACAGAGAAAGAAAAGCAAACAAGAGGGGTAGAAGAAGAAAGAAAAGCGAGAGAGCGAAAGACAGAAGAGAAGGTAGCGAAGGAGTCAGCCCCCACCGATGGCACATAAGGGCCCTTCTTAGTTTTTAATTCTAGTGCTACATTTTCCACTAACCTTGTAAATAGGACACCCCAGGGTGATCAAATTGTTGCCACAATCGTTTGGAAATTTAAAAAAAAATTCTGGTATTGAGGTAGTTAAAAATCAAGTTGCTTACTAAAGCCATGTGCAAGTCTTCCATTTTTACATCCTTTAGATCAGGGGTCTTCAAACTATGGCCCTCCAGTTGTTCAGGAACTACAATTCCCATCATGCCTAGTCATGTGTTTGAATGTCAGAGTTTTATAATGCCTCATGGGATGTGTAGTTCTGCAACAGCTGGAGGGTTGTAGTTTGAGGATCCCTGCTTTAGATCCATGTAGGATGAAATTGCATTGGATTTAAATGGCATGGTGTGGTAACACTTTCATCCACAAAACAATTCCACAATTATTGGTGGTCAGTGGCACTTTAACCCACGCCATCCTTTATCACTGATGGCCAGCAACACTTTAAAACTATCTTGCAATATTGATGACTAATATAATTTTTGATTCCCCAAATATATTATCTGCATTCGTAGCATATGTCTGTGTACATGCATTATGCAACCCTGGGTGAATTATCGCATACAGCCGCATCATCAAATTCATAACAATAGGTAACTTTGTGTCTCTGGAAAGTGATCACACAAGCTGTGCATGCCCCTGTATGGTCTTGAGTATGAAGAATAATCCTATTATATCTTGGCATGCTGTTAACTGCACTGAGGTCGCTGAACCATTGTTATAGGCTACAGTAAATGCTGCTATGTTATAAAAGAGAATCCATAAGGGTAATAATAAAGGATGTCATTGCTGATTTGTTTTTTATATGTGTAAGGTCACTAGGATGAAAGAATGAAACATTAGAGAACAGGGGTATGACATTCCATGTGTTGCTTCAATTTACATATAAGTCCAAAGACCATAGCACTACCCCATCTTTTAAACACACTCTCAGAGATCACGGCACACAATGCCACCTCAGAGGTTTATGTATTCTATACACCATGCACAGAGACTGAGTTCTGAAGATCGATAAATGGTGGGGGTGTTATGGTCTCTAGATCCTAAAAGGAAAATAAGCACTAGATATGCTTAGTGGTCGCTAGTGCAGATGAGTTTCTGGTTGCTACAAGATACAAAATGGCACATAGTTGTATAATAAACACACTCTCTGGCTGGAGTAGGAGCACAATAAACGTAATTCAAAAAAGCATTTCTGCCACATTTCTCGTGGTATGTTTTTTTTAAAAGATCCTGCACGAGATTCAAAAAGCCCTGTTACGCGTTTTGGTAGCTTTATGTTCAGGTAGTTCCTAACAGTGTCACTTTTACAGATTGCTGCACAACATTTTAAAAGAAATACTTGCAGTTCATAGATAACGTAACTGGAAGTAATTAAGACCAACTCAATTGGTCCACAGAGACAGGAAGAGGGCCCCGTCTCTATACACTCTGTGGCAGAGATGCATGTTTGCCCCTGCTATCCCCTTCTCTCTCCACCTGTTACTGGTAGTCAGGGACGCTGTCGGTTTCAAAGACAACATATTCCTAACAACCAGGAACACTGACAGTGGGTGAAGCCTGATGGAGAAGCTGGTACAGTGTCGGGCTCACATTCTCCTTGTGATTGTAAGCTGGCGATGGTGGATTCTATAGCCAATAGCAGGATTTGCAATATTAGCATGGATCTGCCCACTGCATGCTGTCAATCACAAGGGAGCACACTAGACAAGAAATTATTCTCTCTGGATCATTGGGCTCCCCCCACCCAGCTACAAAACTCCTCGGCTGCTGCAGTGTGGAGGGATGATGCACTGAGGATTGAATGTTTATTGTATAGACCAGTGGTCTCTAAACTATGTTCCGTGGGCTGGATGTGGCCCTATGCTTGCCTTTATCTGGCCCATGGGACACTCTTCCACCCTCTGACATCAACAATGCGGTATTATTATTCCCACTGACACCAATCATGGAGCATAAATTCTTGCTCTCACACTAAAGATGGGGTACCAGTCCTCCCACTGGCACCAACAATGGGGCACTATTCCTCACACTGATACCAATGATTGGGAACTATTCTTCTTCCACCTAACTACAGAGGAGCTATGTGTTTTTTTTACACCCACTGACCACCAAACCTGGGCATTATGTACTACCACTGTCTAAAGTCCGGCCCACCTAAAGTCTATAGGACATTAAACTGGCTCTTTGTTTAGAAAGTTTGGAGACCCCTAGTATAGACACTCCGGCCTCAGTTTGCCTCCACATGACAAATGACAGTGCTTGCCCAAATATATGTACCTGTTTCCAATGTGTTTTGTCACATGAAGGCATGATGGGTGTATGAGCACATTATATTTTCTGGTTTCAAATGCTAAAAACTGTTCTTCATTTAAGCTAAACCATAATTTAGGAAGCCCAGCTCTATGAAATAATATTTTTATGATTTACAGTTTCTTCTTTAATATAACAAAGGATTTCCTACATTGCAATAATTATGTTCCCATTGGAAATTTCCCTTTTAAATTTATTTGGTTTATTTCGTTTGGGTAGTGAAAAGGAACACAGACAGATAGCTTTTATAAATTTCCGTTTCCCATACTGAGATGAAAAATCCCCTTGCTGGTTTGTATTCTAAACAAATTCAGACTTTCAAACCTGTAAAACCTAGTGCTGATATTTTGGAAAATGTACAGTCATAATAACATGCACGTTTTAGGTAGGTAGTACTAGCATTCTTCCCACTGATCATCACACTAATGTCTCATGAGTTGTAGCTATAGTAGATTTAACAGGTTCACTGGGACCAAAAAGTTATTTCAAGGGTCCCTTTGTGTTGAAAAGATTGAGAAAGGTTGTTCTAGAGGGATTCCACAGGTATCAGGTACAGATCTAGCTATGACTAAGCACCAACATATGCTGAAACATGAAGTTACATTGGTCAAAGCTGGGTCAATGTAACTATGCATTAAATGGCAGACTTGGATTTCTTCTTCTTAATTTCTTTTTTTTGTTTGTTTCTATAATTGCATCAGTTTTTTTTTTAATCCTTGATATCATTTACTTTTTTGTGTTGTTAGTTGACAACGTTGTTCACAACTCTTGGTGCTCCATTTCCAGTCTGTGCAATGCCTGTTAAGGAGAACTGTAGTGAGAAGACCAAGCTGTAGCATTCCGGAATCTGTGGTTTTACTGATGAATGGCTAGCAGTCATGCCAAAGAAATTTAAATATTCTGGAGTGATGGTACCTTGGCACGCCAGTGGGTACTGACTGTGCATCAAAAGGTAACAACAAGCCTTGCCAGACTCTCAAAAGGGCTTTGCTGTCACCATTGGAGTGGAAGTTTCCATACAACTAATACTGGAAGGTCCAAGAAGAAGAATAAAAGAGCTTGCCTCACTGAGCTCTGCAGAGTGTACCTTCAGCTCTCTGCCCCTTTTTTCTAACCACTCAGACAAGCTTTATACATTTTGGACTTTGAACAGATGTAGAGAAGAGAAGATTGCAGATAGACAGGCAGAGCTTATGTATGAGGATATGTTTCATCTTTTTTTTTTTTTTTTTTTTTTTTTTTTTTTTTTTTTTTTTTTTTAAAATTCTTTTTTTTTCCCCCACTTCAGACTCCACCAAAGATCAAAAAGGATCTATTAGGCGAGGAGGGGACCAGACTCTTGGCCCAACCTTCACATGCCGATATCATCTCCTCTATGGTATCGCATCATAAGTGGATAATAATCTTTTATTTGATATGTATATAATATATACCTTCTTTTTTTTTTTTTTTTTTTCTTTTTATTTTTTTTTCCTCTTTTCTTTTCTTTTCTATTTTATATTATATATTTCTTTTCTCTTTTTTTTTTTTTTTTTTTTTTCTTTTTTTTCTTTCTTTAAATATTTCAAAAAAGGAAAAATTACCTTCCCTCCATTTCCATTTTCACTTTAATTTTCAGGGAAACTACGTCACTCTCGAGATCTGTGTGGGGAAAAACTACCCATCCTTCCCCCCCCCCCCCTCCCTCATCCTCCCCTGCCAGTATCTATTTGTAAATTTGATAGTTTCGGAGCCAATATTATACCCAAGCTCCCCTTTCTTAATTATATCACTGTCCCTTGCGCACTGGTTCTTGCTTGTCTGTGTGCGAGAGGCCTCCCGGAATCTCTTGGACCCGGATGGTCTCTCCCACTTCGATCCTATCAGTACATGCCTATCTAAATCGTGTCCAAAAAAAAAAAAAAAAAAAAAAAAAAAAAAAAAAAAAAAACCATACCTGTCTCCCCCTAGTTCACTGGATATCCATAGCATCAGCGAAACCTATTGTGTATTTAAATTTTTTCCATTTTTCCCATTTCTCTACAAATTCTTCCCAGTTCACCTCATCTCTAAATCTTAGATGTTCTAAATTATAAATTTCCTCCACTCTGTTACACCACCCGTTCAGTGAGGGGCTCTCTTTTTTCTTCCAGTTCCGCGCTATCTGGTGTTTTGCTGCGTTCAAGAGTTGTGGGACCAAAGTTTTCAAATATTGTTTTGTGGGAATTCGTGATCCATGTAATACGCATACCCAAGGGTCATCTGGGAGTTCATTATTTGTAATTTCCTGGATCTTTTTCCTTATTTCCCTCCAATACGTTTTAATTTTGGTGCATTTCCACCAAACATGCGCCATTGAGCCAACTTCACCACACCCTCTCCAACATTGTTGTGAGGTAGATTCTGAAAATGTATGTAATTTATCTGGTGTAAGATACCATCGAACCAAGCATTTATAGTTTAATTCTCTGGTATCATTATTTATTGAGGTTTCATGGACCCTAGTTATTATTTGATTGATCTCAAAATCATTTACCCGGGTTCCCAGCTCTTCCTCCCACTTTGCGATAAATGGTAGAACATTCTGTGATTTTGTTTCATTTAATATCTGATATATTTTAGAGATGATGCCCTTCTCTGTTTTTTCTTCACATAAATTTTCGAGAGGGAGTAAATTTGTTTCTGCTCTAACTGGTTGGGGCAGACTATCAAAAAAATGTTTTAGTTGTATGTAGCGCCATTCATTAATAAGAATCATATCCTGTTTATTTTTTAGTTCCTGAATTGTTAAAAGCCTGTTAGACCTCATAACATCTTTTAGTTTTATATTTTCTTGTAATATCCATTTTCCAAACCTATTTTTTTCTCCTGGTAAGAAATACTTTGTATCCGTTAAAGGAAGTAAGGGTGAGTTATATTCCCATTTATTTTTTTTGTGAATTTGATCCCATATAGTTAAAGCATATCTCGTGATATAGTGCGTTTCTAAATTGATTCCTCTATACTGTTTCATCTCTGTGTATCACCTGAGGCCAGGCTAGTCACTTGACTGGGTATAAGGGTTTACAACCTCTTTAGGAGTTACATACATAAAGTTATCAATATCCAAATTTTCTGAATCTGAGCTTCTAAACATAAAGTGCTCCACAGTTCATAGAGTTCCCTAGCTTCAGCTGTTCCCTACCACATCAAAGCACAGAAAGGAAGGTTTTCCAGTAGGGTGGTAACTATAATTCATAGGGCCCCATAGCAAAATATGAACGAGTACCCCCAATGACCTCTCTGTTTGTCATCTGACAGTGTCAGCTTACATCCAGCCAAGACTTTTCTCATGGGTTTGGATGGAGCAGAGAAGGATTAGAACCCCTACCCTGTTTTTACTGCTATCTGTGGGTCTGTCAGAGAGATTTCCCCTTAATTCCTGAACTATCCAACAACACGAACAGGAATACAAATTATTGTCTTCGGTACAGTACATGATGGCTAGATCCCTTGTAAAAAAATTATTTCTCTGTTCCAGTTGCAGATTTTAGCTCACTTCCCATTCAGTAAAATGCCCTGGATGACAGCGGAAACCAGACAGAAGTTCTAATCCTTCCCCGCTCTGTTTAAAATTAGATAAACGTTTTTTGTCTTGACATACAGTATAACAAAAAGTTTCTTTTTAGGAGTACAGGATCTCAGGGCTTTGGTGAAAATCTAAGCAAGTGCTGGATATTGTGGTTTAGTCAAAGTAGTGCTCTATTATCTTCATGCAATTGTTAAACTGTGGCTTGTATTCCAGGATTACAAACCTCAAGTTACTTTTTAGCAAGAGAAATCCTAGAATTTTTGCTTTGAATTCATCTGGTTCAGAAGGGACTGGCGGAATTTTGATCAGGGTGTGCCCTTACCTACTCAACAGACCATGATCATTGGATTAACTTTTATCAAATAGACAAAAGGGAAAACTTTTGTTGATCAGCGCTGCAGCCAATTGACTGCAGTCATTAATCATTGCATTCTAATGCTTGCCATTCACTATACAAAAAATTGGCCGAAATTCGGTCATTTGGCCAGTTCCTTAATTTTTCGGCCAGTTAATAGGCACAAAATCCAAAATCTTTGGGACATTGTAGCTTGAAGCATGAAGCTCCAAACTGTTTAGGAAGAATAAATCAATATAATCTCTATAGAGGTGGTTCACATCTCCACTACAAGTTCCTTGAATTTTGAGCTTCTTTTGTAGCTCGATTTGGACAGATTTGTGCATTTTTAAAGCCTTTCCTTTCTCTACAGAAATGCATTGAAACACACGAGTCTCGCATTTGTCTTTGTGCATTTTGTTGTGTTTTTGAGTATTTTTGTGCTCAAATGCAAACAGTAAATACGAAAAATAATAATAATTTAAATTAATAAATAATACTAGGCATAAATCAATAAATAATTAATTAATAAAAAAATATGAAATAATAATAAATAAGTACATCAACCCCTAACCCTAACACATAGCTGTAAATAAAATAAATAATTCTAATAATAATAATTAATTAATTACTTAATTAAAGTGGATGTAAACCCTCACATATACCCAGTGAAGTGAACAGCCTCAGATGATATACATCTCCCTACATACGTTTTATTTGTATATCTGCTGTCATCAGCTTTCTACACTCTTAAGAAAGTGAACATCATGTTAGAAAATGTTCTTCATGTTTCAGCAGTGGGTGGGGAGTCTGGGCATTCACTGTGTGTGAGCTGATTGAAGGAAAGGCACCCCCCCTCCACATAGGCGGAGAAATTAATAAACATGCAGAGCTGCAGTGTGAATAAACAAGCTCTCTGCTAATCTCCCTCTAAGCACCCTCCTGACACAAATTTCCACCTGCTTTTTTCTCCTGTGTCAGAACTTGTCAGAAGTTATCATGCTGATAAAATAGGAACAATGTGGTTCTGCCTCTGGAATCCCTATACCCCCTTTACCTTTCCTTCTCCTTATTTTCTTTCTTTTTGTTTTTAAGATTTTCTTCTTAAAACTACTACATATGGTATTTGACAGCAACAGGTGATTTTCGAATGTTTTTAGAAGACATTAATATCATCATACTCATTAGTTCTGTAATAGTACTTTACTCAACAGTTTATCACCCAGGCTACTTCAGACACAAACAACATATTACCCTCACATCTCTTTGACGATGATTCTCTATTTACTGATCTAATCTATTACCGATATAGCTTAAAACTACTTTATCGAATATTATTACCAAATGATAATTCTCTCCTCTGTATGTCATTTCGTCATTACAATGTTTCAACCTGTGTTTTTTGGTATACATGAGATTGCTATATAAGGCCCCTTTCACACCTGCGGAACGCATGTCCGCTTTTTCATTCATCCGTTTACGGATGAAAAAGGGACATACATTGATCCCTATGAGATAGCCGGTGTCAGCGGATAAACATTGATATGATATATTATAATTGTTGTTTCCTGATAAACTTTCAATAAAAATCTTTGAGCAAGAACAGAGGAAAGGAACAGCAGAAAAAGACAGCAGCAGACCCCAACAGATCATGTTTTCTTAAGACCAAGTACAAGCACCGGGGGGGGGGGGGGCAGTCGACAGTGTCAGTGTTTTTTTTTTTATGATATTATTTATTATATTTACAATTGTATCCTTAAAGTGGAGGTTCACCCTATTAAAAATTTCTAACACTACATCCAGCCCAGTTCTGCCTATAAAATAACACTGACCGTTTTTTTTTTTCCAGTAGATAGTGTTTAGCCGTGGAATTCACCGCGGCTTCCGGGTAGGGAATCCCACGGGAGTGGGCGTTCCTATTGACATGCCAATTGATTGACATGCTAAACGACGGCGCACACAGCGCGTCACGACTTCCCGAAAGAAGCTCGGGTCGGCTCGGCTCTATTCGGCGCAGGTGCGCAGGCGCCGAATAGAGCCGAGCCGACCCGAGCTTCCTTTGGGAAGTCGTGACGCACTGTGTGTGCCGTCGTTTAGCATGTCAATCAATTGGCATGTCAATAGGAACGCCCACTCCCACGGGATTAGATAAACTAAATGTTATCCAGTTAATGTTTACATCTAAAAACAAAATTGTAATTTCTAATTGTTTCACCTGTACGTTTGTTGGCTTAGAGAGGAGAATGAATCGCTTGTTATTACTTTGTCACCACTCTCTGCTGTACCACTTAACCAGCCAGTTGTCCGCGTATAGCGTCAGTCAGGAAAATCCAAACATTGAGTGTTTTGTGTACAATAGAAAAGAAAATTAGGGGCTAAAAATAGAACATTCATCTAAAAAGGAACTTCAGACAATGCGCAGCAGACAGTCATTATGAAACCTGCAAAATCTCTCTGTGAAACCACTGACATTATAGAATGTACACTGGAAGAATTGTGTCCCCGGGACTGGACGGGTGAGATAAGGGAGTGTGACGTTTTAAAGGGACTCTGTTCACATATCTTTTCATTTTTCTATTGTATCCAATATAAATATTACAGTCAAGTATAAACAGTTTCTTTTTCTGAGACTTTTACTAATTTCTATGGAGTAGTTAGTACATCAGGTCTGCTGACTGGTTATTAGCTGCAAAACAATTATTTTTATTTCCTTCTAAATCACATAGAAATGGATGAGTTAATAAAAGAAACAACATAACCTAGTGTGGCTCAAGTGTCACTAGTCCATGCAAGTGTAAGAAGGTGTTAGTACTATTTCCAGTTTTGCCACTAGGCAGCGGACTTCCTACAGATAAATAATAGGTTAAGTTAAAAAGTAGTAGGCGTTTGGGCAATCTACAGCAGTGGTCATCAACCCTGTCATCAGGGCCCACTAACAGGCCAGGTTTTATGTATTACCTTGGTGAGATGCAGACTAGAATACTGCAATTACTGAGCAGCAAATGATAACAGCTGTGATGTATTTCAGGTATCTTGCACACCTGGCCTGTTAGTGGGCCCTAAGGACAGGGTTGATGACCACTGGTCTACAAGACAGGAGTGAGACTCTGGAGCTGACCCCCATGGCAATTGTTGGGGCCCTTCCTGCAGAAATGTGACTGGTATTCTCTGGTTTGGGAATACCTAGAGAGGTCATGACGCCGTGGATAGGATGGAGTTGGGGACAGGACATAGATTGCCCAACCTGGAGATGAACCAATGACCACTGCTGCCCAGCCTGGGGATCAGCCAACGACCACTGCCAAAATCGATGAGCTCTTTGTCCAGAAGTTGTATGCCCTGAGGTTGTCTACCTTGAAGTTGTGAAAACATAGCTTAGAAAAATTTGTTGGTTACTGCCTACTGCCCTATGCTTGCTCAGCCAGGGGAGGAAATTGGGATGCAGTGTCAGCAATGTTAATGTAAATATGCTGATTGTACACAAGTTGCCTCCCTTTGGGACTGGGTACTCACACTAATGTAATCTAGGGCAAGAGGCCACTTGGTGCTACCAGGAACGGAAACTAAATGGCCCTGCCTACACACGATCCTAAGAAAACACCATCTTTATAAGGGAGCCAATTGGCCAAATAAACGTATAGATGCTCTGCCCTAAAAATGTTAGCATTAAAGTGATATTAAACCCAATCTTCCGTGGCTGGTCTCCAAGCCACTTGCACCCCCTGCCTAATTGTGGGAGATTCGTTAACTACCTAGCCATGCCCATGCACCCTTCTCCTCCCTTTTCCCAGCAATTTGAGTGACCACAGTGGAAGCCTATTCCTCTGCTGCCCTCAGTACCCTACTCTACACCCAGAAGACCAGGGAAGCAGCACTTATTGACCTGGAACCAGCAGCAGTGACTGCAGGTGTTTGGGGACAGGGGGCATAGAAAGATACTGGGGTATTTTTACTTTAATTCAAAGAATGCATTAAGGTAAAACAAAAAAGCTTTTAATCCTAGCATTTACCTAGTATTTAGTACCACTTGAGTTCAAAGTAGAGTACAATACAATAGAGCACAGCCAAGATTTTCAGTTCTTTAACATGGCTTGTACTATTAGCCAGGACCCTGAGAATGTGCCACCACTATGTTCAAATAAATGGCCAAGCTTGAACTGGAGCACTGGCCCCTGAGCAAGAGCTATTATAGATACAACAACTGAACCTTATTTAGAGTACTTCTGAGACAAACATGGGGACATTCAGCTATAGTGAGACCAGTAAGAGACCTGCAACATGTATGCAACAATGCTAGGTTGGCAACATTCTTGCTGAAAAAATGTTTAGAAGATGATCACCTTATATCAAAAATGAAAAGGGAGTTTTCATCATAAGGTATCAGCCATAGGTATAAGATTACTTCAACAGCTGATCGTTTTCATTATCTAGACATTGCATTATTTAGTAACAATTGGGGGCCCACTGGTGGAAAGCCATACCACAAACTGGCCCTTTGTTTCCAAATTTTGCGATCCCTGGTCTATACCAACAAGCCTACACATGATTAGTACAGAGGTGAGACCAAAACAGTCATAGGTCTTCCATACAGAGATATTGTAGTCACAGTAAATACTGGGATGTTGGTACACCCTATCCTAATGTCGCAGTCCTGGTTACAGCTTTGATGGATATGTCCCTCACTCAGATACTTTTGTACATAAGCCATTTGTAGACATATTCTTGGGGTTCCCAGAATAAAAAGAAACTACATGATTTGGCCCCAAACACTGGCACATTGACACAAGGGGCCTCGTACAATAATGCTCAGCACCCCTCTAAGAACATAGCTCTCAGGAGACCCCTGTGAAAACTTTAGCCCACTGGCCCATAAAAATTAATTTCCTATTTATGCACATAAATTCTCCTTGGAACATGAACAAAGTTAGAATCATACTTTACAGTCTAGTCATAAACTGCACATAAAACATTTCACTTCATATCTAGGATTCCAGGAACAAAACAGAGGTCAGAGTTCATCAGAGAAAGACCAGATCCCAGACACATTGTAAATCCTTAATGATATAGCCTGAGAATCACAAAGAAGAGGAAGGGAGTGGACCCATAGAAATCTATAAACTGATGATTTTTACAGAACTTATAGGAATGGTAGCTTTCAGTATACTCTCAAATGGCAGGCACAGTTGAAATCATAGTTAAAGTGAAAGATCAGCCAAAACATACAAGTGTTTTCTGGTCAATACATGCAAACAATTGTAGGTCCCCTCTGGTACTACCTCCTAGGTTTTTAGTTCTATGTTATGTTTGAATAACAATAAATTAACAAACTAATTTGCAAACCAAGATAAAAAAAAGGACCAAGAGTGGCTGCCAACATTAAAAAGTGTTCCCACACAGTATGCAATGAATCAAATAAATAAATGTGGCACTTACTCAAATGTCATTAAGTGAAATAAATGTAAAAAGATGTGCAAAACGTAGCAAGAGCACCAAACAATTCTTCAACTTATGATGCAAATGTGAATGACAATATACAATACATGTGAACAAATATGAAAAAAATAATTCAACCTCTTTTTCAGAACTATTAGTAGATTTCATCAAACTTATTTTGCCATTTAAAAACAAGATCTTCCTCCTTGACCTTATTATCATTTTGGTATTTTCTCTTCTTCCTAGCCACAGTTTCTTTATACTTTTGTTCCATATCTCCATTAAGTTGTTTAGACAGAGCAATAAACTCAGGGGGCCAGATTCTCAGAGATCTGCTTATCTCTGCGGCGGCGTAACGTATGTCATATACGTTACGCCGCCGCAGGTTTTACAGGCAAGTGCTTTATTCACAAAGAACTTGCCTGTAAAGTTGCGGCGGCGTAGCATAAATCCTCCGGCGCAAGCCTGCGTAATTCAAATGAGCCGGGTAGGGGGCGTAGAGCATTTAAATTAGGCGCGTTCCCGCGCCGAACGTACTGCGCATGCGCCGCCCCTAAAATTTCCCGATGTGCTTTGCACTAAATGACGTCGCAAGGACGTCATTGGTTTCGACGTGAACGTAAATGGCGTCCAGCCCCATTCACGGACAAGTTACGCAAACAACGTAAAATTTTCAAATCGGGACGCGGGAACGACGGCCATACTTAACATTGGCTGGGTAACTATGCGCCGGAAAAAGCCAAATGCAAACGACGTAAAAAAAAGTGCCGGGCGGTCGTTCGTTTCTGAATCGGAGTAACTCCTCATTTGCATATTTGTTGCGTAAAAAACCCGAAACGCCACCTAGCGGCCGGCCTGGAATTGCAGCCTAAGATCCGACGGTGTAACACAGTTACACCTGTCGGATCTTAAGAACATCTATGCGTAACTGATTCTATGAATCAGTCGCATAGATACGACCGGCAGAACTCAGAGATACAACGGCGTATCAGGAGATACACCGTCATATCTCTCTGAGAATCTGGCCCAGGAAGTTCTTTCGATGGTTCCAAACTTTCAATTCAGAAATGTGTGCATCTAACTTCCTTATCTTGCGTTGTTTTCTCTTAAGAAAAAAATACTCCAAAACGTTATCATTAAAAAAAATGGAACCATTCATCTGTCGATTCTTTATCTAACAGTCCATCATTAATGGGTACATCCCATCTCAACCTTCTAGGTATTAATTTATCTTTGATATATTTCTCATGGTTCCCAATAGGCCACAATGCATTCATCTTTTTTTCCGTGAGGTGTCTCATTTTTCTGAAACTACTCTCTATATCTAAGTGGAAAAAGTGCAGCGCTAAGGCCCCTTTTACACTTGTGCGATGTCAAAGTTGTGCGTTTTACCGCAACTTCTCAGTCGCGGTGTTGCTGCAATTTCAAGGAATGCCTGTGTAATTGGCATCAAAATCGGACCAAAGTAGTGCAGGGACTACTTTGAAGTCGGAACGACTTAAAGTCATACTAATATGAATGGTTGTCATTGGAAATCATGGGGAACGACTTGCTACTTTGCAGTCCCAAATCCTGGGACAAGTTGTACAAGTGTGAAAGAGGCCTTAGCAAACATATGTGCCCCAGGTATAAACCTGAAAGAAAACATAAACACAAAAAGATTGTCCCAAAAATACTCTAATATCCAAACAAATAAATGTAGGTACATGTAAATTTGTGAAAGTGCACGTGCTGAATGCAATTGAACAACAAAATCACACAAATCAATGATACCACAGATTGGGTGTTACCATAATATCCAACTAAATTAATACAGACACATATAGATATGTGTAAAGTGCACGTGCTGTATCTATAAATCATCCAATTAACATAAACAAATTGTGCCAAAATAACAAGTCCACCAATAATTTATATCAGCATGTACTCCAAAAAAACCTTGATAGGTATAGAAGGTGTCAGAAGATCTCAGGGCTTTTTTTCTCAAACAATAGGTGCTGGAACTCAACCACGACCCTCCAAAGCCCCCCCACCCATACACCCACACACACCCTCCAAATCACATTAAATAGTCGGTGTGGTCAGTCAAATTTCACGAACAGTAGGAGGTTCTTAAAGGGGCATTAAATACCAAGATTGCATTACATACAGAGTGTAGAGTTCAAGGGGGTTACACACAGAGTGCATAGCTGTCACTTGTAAACACAGAAACTGGACATCTGGGTTTACAAGTGATTGTGGTGAGCAGGCCCCCCCAAGGGTCTGAGCCAGAGGTGGTGGAACTGAGTTCCACCAAGTTCCCCCCCCCCCAAAAAAAAGCCAGTGTTCTATGAAAAGACACCCAAGACTGTGCTTCCACCACCCAAGGGAGGGGTAGGTACTCATACCATAGGATGTGGACACACACACCAGTGGCGGTGAGTCATACAGGCATGGATAGAAACCGGAGTCAAGGGCAACAATCTCCTGAGGTTTGAAAGATGGGGACACATGCCAGCAATGATGCAGCAGGCAAGAAATACCAGAAACAAGAACCCATGATTTTAGGCAATGTCTACAGATCTCTCATTAGTGGCAATCATAAAAGAAAAGAGAAAGCTTCCACATGGCATAGATCAAAAACGTATGGATTTATTGTAAAGAAAAAGGGTACTGTACAAGCATCACTTCAGATGTGTACAATAAAATTGTGATCACAAAGCGCATTAAAAAACAGGCGCAGTGTGTGGAGCTTTGCAAGCAATGTGTTTCATCCTAGAGGACTTCAATTGGGGTGTTTTATACAATACTCTCTATATCTCCTAGTTGATTAGTCTCTTGTTTCTCAAAGATAATAACTAGATAAATTGTTTGATTTTCTAAAAAAAATACTAACATTTCCATGGTTGCTGCACAAGTGCAAAGTGGATAATAGCTGAATAACAATAAATGAACAAAACTAATGCGCAAACCAAGTTAAAAAGGGACCAAGAGTAGCTGCCAACATTAAAAAGTGTTCTCACACATTATGCAATGAATCAAATAAATAAAGGTGGCGCTTACGCAAATAAATAAATATTGAAAATCTGAAATAAATGTAAATAGATGTGCAAAACGTAGCAAGAGCACCAAACAATTCTTCAGCTTATAATGCGAATGTAAAAGACAATATACAGGTGAAACTCAAAAAATTAGAATATGGGGCAAACGTTTATTTATTTCACTAATGCAACTTAAAAGGTGAAACTAATATATGAGACAGACTCATTACATGCAAAGAAAGATAGTTCAAGACGTGACTTGTCATAATTGTGATGATTATGGCTTACAGCTCATGAAAACCCCAAATCCACAATCTCAGAAAATTTGAATATTGTGAAAAGGTGCAAAATTCTAGGCTCAAAGTGTCCCACTCTAATCAGCTAATTAAACCATAACACCTGCAAAGGGTTCCTGAGCCTTTAAATGGTCTCTCAGTCTGGTTCAGTAGGAATCACAATCATGGGAAAGACTGCTGACCTGACAGTTGTGCAGAAAACCATCATTGACACCCTCCATAAGGAGGGAAAGCCTCAAAAGGTAATTGCAAAAGACGTTGGATGTTCCCAAAGTGCTGTATCAAAGCACATTAATAGAAAGTTATGTGGAAGGGAAAAGTGTGAAAGAAAAAGGTGCACACGCAGCAGGGATGACCGCAGCCTGGAGAGGATCGTCAGGAAAGGGCCATTCAAAAGTGTTGGGGACTTTCACAAGGAGTGGACTGAGGCTGGAGTCAGTGCATCAAGAGCCACCACACACAGACAGATCTTGGACATGGGCTTCAAATGTCATATTC
This sequence comes from Rana temporaria, assembly GCF_905171775.1. NCBI lineage: Eukaryota > Metazoa > Chordata > Amphibia > Anura > Ranidae > Rana > Rana temporaria. The sequence goes on from NC_053492.1 coordinate 61,627,140, forward strand.
CTCTTGTCAAGCCACTCCTGAACTGCAAACAACGTCAGAAGCATCTTACCTGGGCTAAAGAAAAACACACCTGGTCTGTTGCTCAGTGGTCCAAAGTCCTCTTTTATGATGAGTGCATCTTATTTGGAACCCAAGGACCCAGAGTATGGAGGAAGAATGGAGATCCACACACTGCAAGATGCTTGAAGTCCAGTGTGAAGTTTCCACAGTCTGTCTTGATTTGGGGAGCCATGTCATCTGCTGGTGTTTGTCCACTGTGCTTCATTAAGTCCACGGTCAACGCAGCCGTCTACCAGGAGATTTTGAAGCACTTAATGTTTCTTTCCGCAGACAAGCTCTATGGGGTGCTAACTTCATTTTCCAGCAGGACTTGGCACCTGCCCACACTGCCAAAAGCACCAAAACCTGGTTCAATGACCGTGGGATTACTGTGCTTGATTGGCCAGCAATCTCGCCTGACCTGAACCCCATAGAGAATCTATGGGGCATTGTTGCCAAGAGAAAGATGAGAGACATGAGACCAAACAATGCAGAAGAGCTGAAGGTCGCTATTGAAGCATCCTGGTCTTCTATAACACCTCAGCAGTGCCACAGGCTGATAGCTTCCATGCCACACCGCAGTGAGGCAGTAATTGCTGCAAAAGGGGCCCAAACCAAGTACTGAGTACATATGCATGCTTATACTTTTCAGGGGTCCGATATTGTTCTATGTAAAATTCCTTGTTTTATTGATTGCATGTAATATTCTAATTTTCTGAGATTGTGAATTTGGGGTTTTCATGAGCTGTAAGCCATAATCATCACAATTATGACAAATCACGGTTTGAACTATCTTGCTTTGCATGCAATGAGTCTATCTCATATATTAGTTTCACCTTTTAAGTTGCATTAGTGAAATTTATGAACTTTTGCACGATATTCAGATTTTTCGCATTTCACCTGTACAATACATGGGAACAAATAAATCCAAATGTTTTCAACGATAATAAATGAATTTATAGTGCTTGTGTAAAAATAATTGGTAATAAATGTGCAATCAAATGCAAAAAGTTCAGTTAATAAAAATGTGACAATTGCTTCCACCACCAGCAGTGCACCAATAGTGTGTCCCAGCCTCTCACCTCAAATGGAGACCCCTACAGGTGTAGTAGCACTTTTGTTGTAAGATATCCTCAATGGCAACCAGCTAACTCTTCTATGTTTTTAATCATTTTAGTCTCATATTTTACATGAGTCTACCATTCTAGTTTTTGTCACTAGATGTCACTATTGCGATCTCCCTTACTGTGTGCAGTAAAATGACATACAGTATAGATTTCCTCTGTGAAGTGTCTTGTCACTACACTACACTACACACTGTCACTAGTAGTATGTTGCATTAGGAGGGACATGCTGAGCCAGCGCCCACTCCACCTGTACCTTTGTCACCTCACTCCCAGTAACAGAAGGGGTGAACCTAGTACGGACCTCATGTGTGCACTTATTAATTCTTTCAATCCCCGAAACCCATACCTCCCAACCCGCACGGATTCTGCGGGATTCTCCCGCCCAGACTGCATCTTCCCGCAGTCCCGCGAAATTTTCCCACACATGAAGCCTTGCAAGAAGGGGGAGTACAGAAGGTGGTATAAATGGATAGATTCCCCCCCCCCCCCCCTGGTCAACAACTTAAACCGATTCGCGGACCCCCGCTCAACAACTTCAACTCTTCGATCCGACGGCAACCCCCAATCCCCCCCCCCCCCGCTCAGCAACTTTGATTGATTCGCGAAACCCCGCCCCCCGCTCAACAACTTCGATCCGGCAACCCCGTCCCCCCCCCCCCCCTTTCAACTTTGTTCGATCTGCCCCCCCCCCCGCGCAACTACTTGAATGAAAAGTTAAAAGAAAGTTCTGACTGCTATTGGATACCGACCTCTAGGGAGGGAACCAGACATCGACCCCTCACTACTGGAGGACCTGCCACCTTAGGTACCAGGCCTAACAATTGACCAAAGTTCTCTTTGCACCGCTTTTCATACATTTAGGCATCTCGGAACTCGTGTTTGGGGACACTTCCTGCTTTTAACACTTATACGGGCCACAAGAGCCCATGTATTGTGCCTGGCCCAGACAGGGTTCTCACAGCATGCATGCCCCCTCATGGAAACACTGTCATTGGACATTGTTGCTGAGTAAAGAACAAGTAATAATGACATTCTTTACCCTTTTTCGACTTTTGTCTATCCAAGGATGATGTATGGATTGGCCCTTCTGCCTCCTGTCATGTCCACCTTACACATCCAATGTGGCAGCAGGGCCAATCCATACCTCATCCTTCCCTAGGAAAGTTATCAGGAAAGGGTCAAAAAGGCAATTTTTACTTGTGTTTTGGAATTATTGCAGCAATATCATCCAAGCACAAGTATAGTATATATCTCATTGAAGCCCTTCCCAACCTTTTTACTCAAGAGGAACCCTTGAAATAATGTTCTAAACAATTTGTCAGGTGTCAGTAGGAGAAATGTCGCTAGCTTTTCCAAATTGCATTGGTTCCAGAATTATTCAGGCACCATCAAATGAGAGGCACCCCTAGCAACCCCTGGAGGAACCCAAGGGCTCCAAAGAGCTCTGGTTGCAAATGTCTGTCCTATGGTCTTGGAGGAATCATGCAAGGGAGGGAAGTACCCATTTAATAAACATAAGGGGCCAGATTCACAAAGAGATACGACGGTGTATCTACAGATACACCATCGTATCTCTGACTTACACTGGTCCTATCTATGCGCCTGATTCATAGAATCAGATACGCATAGATAGGACTAAGGTCTGACAGTGTTACACTGTGTTACACTGTCGGATCTTTTTTTCAATTTAAAATTGGCGCCGGGGGTGTTCCCGCTGATTTACGATAAATAATATGTAAATCAGCGAGATACGCAAATTCACGAACATACGCGGACCCGTCGCAGTGTTCTTACGTCGTTTCCGTAGCGGTTTTCCCGTCGTATACTTACCCCTGTTTTTAGCAGGCGCAGCCAATGTTAAGTATAGCTGGCGTTCCCGCGTCGAATTTGAATTTTCCAACGTCGTTTGCGTACGCCGATTCACGAACACGCGCGTCGCAAGTCCCGCTCACGTCGAAACCACTGACGTCCTAGTGACGTCAGTGGGAGCAATGCACGCTGGGAAATTCCCCGGACGGCGCATGCGCATTTAAATCGGCGTGGGAACGCGCCTGATTTAAATAGTACACTCCCCTAGCCGCGGAATTTGAATTCCGCCGGGGGATTTAGGATCCGCCGTCGCAAGTTTGGAGGTAAGTGGTTTGTGAATTAGCCACTTGCCTCCTAAACTTGCGGGAGCGGATCTTAATTCACGTAGATCGAGCGGATCTATAGATCCGCTGAGCTACGTGAATCTGGCCCAAGGGCTTTTACATTTTGTAAAATATAAAAAAATGTGCAAAGGTGTAAGAGGGAGGGGTATAGAAGCAAAGGGAGTTTAGTTAAAGCAGTGGTTCTCATATCCTGTCCTCAGGACCCATTGACAGGCCAGGTTTGCAAAATAACTGAAATACATCACAGGTAATATAATTTGCTGCTCAGTGATTGCAGTATTCTATTCGCATCTTCCCAAGGTAATACTTAAAACCTGGTTAGTGGGTCCTGAAGACAGAATTTGAGAACCACTGATTTAAAGGGTGAAGATTCACTTTAACTACTTCCTGCTCGCGTTATAGCCTAAAAGACAGCTACAGCGTGGGCTTAGTTTGCCAGCAGGGTGTCTACAGACGTCCTTCCATGATCGCGATGTCAACGCGCCCCCTGTGGCACACGGTAGGCACTCTCTGTGATCGTCAAGTGATCGTCAAGTCCTTTGGACTCAGCTGATCCCAGATCGTGGTAAGGTGCCACACACAGCAGCCTTTTACCATGGGATCAGCTGTGTCCGTTGACATCTGATCACAGGATGTAAACACTACAGTAGCTGGTTATTGACTTTTCTTTCCTCACGCTGACAGTGTGAGAAGAGAAGAATGCAAATAACCAGCTTGTGTTAGAGGGACATCGGCACTGATTATCAGTGCAATCCCCCCCAGTGCCCACCAGTGCTGCCAATCAGTGCCTCCTCATCAGTGTCACATATCAGTGCCCATCAGTGCCGCCTACCAGTGCCCATCAGTGCTGCCTATCAGTGTCCATCAGTGCTGCCTATCAGTGTGACAGCAGAAGAAGACTGAGTAGTCCATCGAGTCTGCCCATTCTGTTTGTTTTGTTTATTTGGGGGGGGGTTTGTTTTTTGTTTTCATTAACCTTGTTGTCTGACTATAGAGTTATGTTTATCCCAAGCATGTTTGAAGTCATTTACTGTTGCCTGCACTGATAATCAGTGTCCTGATTATCAGTGCAGTCCCACCAGTGCTGTCAATCACTCAGTGCATCCTCAACAGTGTCATACAGTGGGGATCGAAAGTTTGGGCACCCCAGGTAAAAATCTGTATTAATGTGCATAACGAAGCCAAGGAAAGATGGAAAAATCTCCAAAAGGCATCAAATTACAGACTAGACATTCTTATATGTCAAACAAAGTTAGATTTTATTTCCATCATTTACACTTTCAAAATTACAGAAAACAAAAAAATGGCGTCTGCAAAAGTTTGGGCACCCTGCAGAATTTATAGCATGCACTGCCCCCTTTGGCAAGTATCACAGCTTGTAAACGCTTTTTGTAGCCAGCCAAGAGTCTATTAATTCTTGTTTGAGGTATCTTTGCCCATTCTTCCTTACAAAAGTCTTCCAGTTCTTTGAGATTTCTGGGCTGTCTGTCACGCACTGCTCTTTTAAGGTCTATCCATAGATTTTCTATTATGTAATCCCCCGTGGATTTTGAGGTGTGTTTAGGATCATTATCCATTTGTAGAAGCCATCCTCTCTTTAACTTCAGCTTTTTCACAGATGGCATCAAGTTACCATCCAAAATGTGCTGAAATTTTATTGAATCCATTTTTCCTTCTACTCGTGAAATGTTCCCTGTGCCACTGGCTGCAATACAACCCCAAAGCATGATTGATCCACCCCCATGCTTAACAGTTGGACAGAGGTTCTTTTCATTAAATGATGTGCCCTTTCTTCTCCAAACGTACCTTTGCTCATTCCGGACAAAAAGTTCTATTTTAACCTCATCGGTCCACAGAACTTGTTTCCAAAATGCATCAGGCTTGTCTATATGTTCATTTGCAAAGTTCAAACGCTGTTTTTGTGGTGAGGACGTAGAAGAGGTTTTCTTCTGATGACTCTTCCATGAAGACCATATTTGTACAAGTATCTCTTTATAGTGGAATATTGTACCACAGCTCCAGTGTCTGCCAGATCTTTCTGGAGGGATCGTGCAGTCAAACGTGGGTTTTGAATTGCCTTTCTCACAATCCTGCGAGCTGTCCTGTCTGATATTTTTCTTGGTCTTCCAGATCTTGCTTTAACTTCCACTGTTCCTGATGACTGCCATTTCTGAATTACATTCCGAACAGAGGATATTGACATCTGAAAACGCTTTGCTATCTTCTTATAGCCTTCTCCAGCTTTGTGAGCATCAACTATATTCAGTTTCAGTTTTCTAGACAACTGCTTAGAAGAACCCATGGTGCTGATTGTTGGGGCAAGGTCAGATGTGTCTGGGCATTTAAAACCTTTGAGATTGACATCACCTGGTCTTCCCAGACGATGATTGAGAACAATCCATGACACTGGCATGTCTCAGCTTTGCAAAGGGGGCAGTGCATGCTATAAATTCTGCAGGGTGCCTAAACTTTTGCAGACGCCATTTTTTTGTTTTCTGTAATTTTGAAAGTGTAAATGATGGAAATAAAATCTAACTTTGTTTGACATATTATAAGAATGTCTAATCTGTAATTTGATGCCTTTTGGAGATTTTTTCATCTTTCCTTGGCTTCGTTATGCACATTAATACAAATTTTTTCCGTGCTGTCTATCAGTGTCACCTATCAGTGCCCATCAGTTCCATCTATCAGTGCAGCCTCATCAGTGCCTCTTCATTAGTACCACCTATCAATGCCGCCTCATCAGTGCAGCCTATCAGTGCCCATCAGTGCAGCCTTATCAGCTCACATTAGTGAAGGAGAAAAATTACTTTACTTTGGTCTCCTTTTGTTTGTTTAGCAAAAAATAAAAACCCAGCAGTGATTAAATACCACCAAAAGAAAGCTTTATTTGTGTGAAAAACATTCATAACAAAATTTCATATGGGTACAGTGATGCATGACTGCGCAATTGTCATTAAAAGTGTGACAACGCTGAAAGCTGAAAATTGGCCTAGGCAGGAAGCGGGTAAAAGTGTCGAGTAGGCATATGGTTAAGGTGTTTATTGATACATTATTCTTTTTAAAGGATGCCATTTTAATATAATAAAAATACTTGCAATTCTATTGGGTTTATAGTAGATTCTACTACATGTCCATGGTTAAGGATATGTTTTTCTATCCAAAAATCCCTGGGATTACAGTTCGAAAATGACGCCATTGGGACAAATGAAGGTGAACCAAAGAGAAAAAAAAAGGGTTGCTGCCAAGTGTCTGGGAAGTTACAACCTGCACGGTGGATACTGTTATTTTCCATTATTTAATGTACATAGACAGGTCATGTTTGTATGGAGCAGGTGCTCTAGTATAACTAATGAGTAGAACCTAAGATGATTTACAGCAGAGTCCAGGCAAGCAGGTCACTAGTAATGAACAGAATGTATTCTGATGATGGATGAATCCTTCAATGGATGCAATATGAAATGTAGAAAGCACAGAGAGACAGTCCAGGGGTCACACAGGACTAAGTAGCATTATATCCTGCCTTCCTGAATAGCAGGGTGTCCAGTCAGCTGCTTCCATTTCCTGATTGCAGAGGAAGAACCTTCATCCTCATTGCTCACAACAGACCTGGATGTGAAAAAACACTAAATGTAATGTCTGCGTGTGAAAGACTCTTCTTTAGTCCAGTGTATTGGACTCATTAATGAAGTCAGTAAGCCAAGTCATGTAGAGTGACCTGAAGGCTTATAAAATAGGGTAGAGAACAGCGAAAGGGTTAAATGAGATGTTCACCTTCGGGAACATGTTACTTGTTCCACCTGTAAGATTTGTTAGTTTAAAAAAACTGTCTCCTAACTCTTTTAGTTGGCTCCTAGATTCAAAGCAACTGTCTCAAGCTCTGATATAGGGTGACAAGTGGCAGGTTAGGGCTGTATGCTGAATATGAACACTCCTGGGGTTGCTGTGATCTCTCCTCCTCAGCTTGAGTGAACAAGTCCTTGGGAGGAGAGTCAGGCCTCGTACACACAACCGAACATGTCCGCTGAAACTAGCGGACAGATTACCTGGCCTAGCGGACAGGTTTCCAGCAGACAAAAGTTTCTTAGCAAGCTAAGAAACTTGTCCACTGGAAACCTGTCCGTCGGACATGTGCGATGGTTAGTACGACTCATCAGACATGTCCGCTGGTTCTGACGTATAACCAGCGGCCCGAAATCCCGCGCATGCGTCGAATTGATTCGACGCATGCATGGAAGCATTGAAGTTCCGTGTTAGAGAACGTTGGTGTCTTCTACGTCACTGCGTTCTCTGTCCGCGGGGATTTTGGTCTGATGGTGTGTACACACATCAGACCAAAAGCTCCCAGCAGACATGTCCGATGAAAACATGTCCGATGAAAACATGTTCGGTCGTGTGTACAAGGCCTCACAGGCAGCCTCCCCTCACCGTTGAGCCGCCTGCTGACCCGATTGACTTGGCCAAGATGGAAGGGGACAGGAAAAGTGCAGGGGCTCCCCATGCAGCTGGGGCCCCTGGGCAGTGCCCAGGGTTGCCCGATTATTAAGACGGGCCTGGGCGGAGCCCAGAGCCCACCCCCCTCCGATGCAGCTCCACACTCATCATCAGCTTATTTCCTCTTGCCTAATGCGAGCAGGTGAGTGGAAATTTTGAGGGCTATAATAGCATTATGTATATATCCATGCATAAAAGGCATGTCTGATGCCTAAACTAGCATATTGCAGCAAAACATCATTAAGGTATACTTTACAAAATCAACAAGTCACAACTAAGTTCAGCCTAGGTCAGTTGTATGACATACATACATTAGTCAGTGCCCTGGTGTAAAATGAGAAGGAACCTGAACCCAGGAGCTCCACAATCATGGCAACCATATGACACTGATGCAATGGTTTACGCATAACCTAAATTCACGTAATTAACCATGACAAACCATTTTAAATGGTAGGTAAAATGTGTTAATATAAAATTGTAAGCACTGTTTTTTTCCTGACCTGGAGCAAATTATTATTATACAGGATTTATATAGCGCCAACAGTTTGTGCGGTGCTTTACAATATGACGGAAGACAGTACAGTTACAATACAGTTCAATACTGAAGGATTAGGGAGCTTTGCCTTTGGAGCTTACAACCTAAAAGGGAGGTGGAAGTACAAAAGGTTACAGCAGAGGGGGATAGGCTGATGAAGATGGTCATGGTACAGTTTTTTGGTGAAGGCAGGGTAGGCTCCCCTTGAATGGATGAGTTTTCAGAGATCGTCTGAAGGTGGACAATGTAGGAGGAAGCCATACAGTTTGGCGTAGGGAATTCCAGAGGATGAGAAATGGGGAGGAGGTGATGAGGGAGCTAGAAAATAGGAGGTCCTGGGAGGAGTGGATTGGATGATCTGGCCAATATGTCGAAGTGATGTGAGTGATATAGCTAGGGGCAGTGAAGCCACTGAGAAGACAGCTGCAGTAATCCAGGTGGGAGACAACCTGGGAGCAAATTTAGTTGTTTTGTTGTGTCGGTTAAGAAGGGGTAAATTCTGGAAATGTTTTGAAGATTAAGTAAGCAAGATTTAGCCAGTCAATGGATGTGGGGTCAGAAGGAGAGGTCGGAGTCTATAATTACACCAAGCTCTCTGGCATGCGTGAAGGGAACAGTGGCGGCTGGTGCTTTATATTTGGGGGGGCTAACAAACCTGCCCCCCTTGCACGCATGTGACGTTACAAACCTCTCCTTTTCCCTCTAATGCCGCGTACACATGGTTGGAATTTCCAACAAGAAAGGTTCGATGTGAGCTTTTTATCAGAAATTCCGACCGTGTGTAGGCTCCATCTGATTTTTTCTGTTGGAATTTCTGACAGCAAACATTTAAGAGCTGGTTCTCAATTTTTCCAACAAGAAAAGTTCTGATCGTCTGTATGCAATTCTGACGCACAAAAAACACGCATCCTCGGAATCAATCAACGCATTTTCGGAAGCATTAAACTTTGTTTTTCTCAGCGTAGTGTTGTACGTCACCGCGTTCTTGACGGTCGGAAATTTGTGTGATCGTGTGTATGCAACACAAATTTGAGCCAACATTCCGTCGGAAAAAAATCCACGGTTTTCTTGTCGGAATTTCCGATCGTGTGTAAGCGGCATAACGTCTGTTTATTTGGAACAAGCAGTGCTTGTTAGCTATAATCATGTGCACTGCTTTAGGCTGGGTTCACACTTATGCAAATTGGATGTGGCTTTCCACGCATCTATGGATGGTGTGTTCAGGTGATGTGCAGTGTTGGTTTTCCGCCACACATAGCGTTTTTCTTTTAGGCCAAAAAGTTCAATTTTGGTTTCATCTGGCCAGAGCACCTTCTTCCACATGTTTGCTGTGTCCCTCAAATTGCTTCTCGCAAACTGCAAACAAGACTTCTTATGGCTTTCTTTCAACAATGGCTTTCTCATTGCTAGTCTTCAATAAAAGCCAGATTTGTGGAGTGCACGACTAAAGCCCCATACACACTATCAGTTTTCCTGCAGGTTTTTCTCCTCGGGTTTACCAAAACCATGTAGTGCAAGGGCCTGCCTGATTGCATACAAATTTAAACTCTGAGGCCTCGTACACACGACCGTTTTCCTCGACAAAATCCATCAAGAAACTTGGTGGCAGAGCTTTTTTGCTGAGGAAAACGGTCGTGTGTATGTTTTTCGTCAAGAAAACTGTTGTGGATCTCGACGAGAAAAAAAGAGAAAAAGTTCTCTTTTTCCTCGTCGGGAGTCTCAATTTCCTCGTCGTGTTTCTCATCGGGCTGGTTTAGAAACACTTTTGTGTGTATGCTTAGAAAACCACGCATGCTCAGAATAAAGTATGAGACGGGAGCGCACCTTCGGTAAAAGTAGCGTTTGTAATGAAGATAGCACATTCGTCACGCTGTAACAGACTGAAAAGCGCGAATTGTCTCTTACCAAACCTTTACTTAACACGCGGTAACATGAGATTAGCAAATGCAGCCCCAAGGGTTGTGCCAGTGGAATCGAACTTCCCCTTTATAGTGTCATCGTACGTGTTGTACGTCACCGCGTTTGAGAACAATGAGAATTTGTTTTGACAGTGTGTATGCAAAGAAAGCTTGACAAGATTCTCGACAAGCCTGACAAGAACCTCGTCGAGGAAAACTATGTTTCTTTTACGACGAGATTCTTGGTCGTGTGTACGAGGCCTTAAGGTTTGACCTCATATTAGATGGTTTTGGTAAACCTGAAGAGAAAAACCTGCAGGAAAACTGATAGTGTGTATGGGGCTTAAAAGTTGTCCTGTAGACAGATTCTCCCATCTGAGCTGTGAAGCTTATCATGGATCTCTTGGCTGCTTCTCTAATATCTTAATGCTCTCCTTGCCCTGCATGTCAGTTTAGGTGGACGGCCATGTCTTGGTTGGTTTGCAGCTGTTCTATTCTCTTTCCATTTTCAATTAATGGATTGAACAGTGCTCTGTGAGATGTTCAAAGCTTGGGATATTGTTTTTTAACCGAACCCTGCTTTAAACTTATCCACTACTTTATCCCTGATCTGTCTGGTGTGTTCCTTGGCCTTCTTCATGCTGTTCGTTCACTTAGGTTCTCTAACAAATCTCTGAGGGCTTCACAGAACAGTTGTATTTATACTGAGATTAAATTACACACAGGTGGACTCTATTTACTAATTAGGTGACTTCTGAAGGCAATCGGTTGCACTAGATTTTAGTTAGGGGTATCAAAGTAAAGGGGAATGAACACAAATGCATGCCACACTTTTTATATATTTATTTGTAAAAAAAATAGAAAACCATGTATCATTTTCCTTCCACTTCACAATTATGTGCCACTTTGTGTTGGTCGGTCTATTACATAAAATCCCAATAAAATACATTTACGTTTTTGGTTGTAACATGACAACTGGGTACTAACATTTATAGGTAAAGTTGATCCGGGGGAAAATCTGATTGCCTCTCGGGGGATCAGGAAGGATTTTTTTTCCCCTGCTGTAGCAAATTGAATCATGCTCTGCTGGAGTTTTTCGCCTTCCTCTGGATCAACTGTGGGTATAGAATTGTGTATATGGGATTGTATGATATTATTATTATTTTTTTATGGTTGAACTGGATGGACTTGTGTCTTTTTTCAACCTGACTAACTATGTAACTATGACAAAATGTGGAAAATTTCAAGGTGTATGAATACTTTTTCAAGGCACTGTAACAGGTGTACAGGTGTACGTAAAATAAGAATGTGGCTATGTATACAAGGTTAGTTTATTTAAGGAGAAGTTTATTTAAGTATAAAAATAACAAAGTTATTTGTACTTAGAATAAACTATAGTGATAGCAATCAGAGTAGAATGGTGGGAAAATAAGTTATTGTTTTGGGTTAGGATGGGGTAGGGTAATTTTCAGGTTTGGGTTTCTTGAAAACCCGATAACCTAAAAATTAAACATGTGCTCTTATCATGTAAAGATAACTATTTTAGCAATAATTTTCTTTATAAAGCAAACATTCATATAGGCTGCATGTATTCACAAGCCAATACAGGATTGTAATTCATCAATAGTAAAAATGTAATATCATAATTATGCAGTGTCGCTATATAATAAATTGCCATTGCATATCCACTCTCCATTAGACCACGTTTGGTGGCACAGTAACAGAAATACCAACATGCAAGAACTCTAGTCGGCTTAAGCAGGTAAATATTATTATTATCCACTTATGACAACTGCAAAACATTTCCGACCATGCCTGATGAAGGATTACGTTTCAGACAATTTATTAAGTAATTGATAATACTATTTACATTCTTAAACCAATACTCTCCAAGATATCAGTCAACTGAGACAGAAATTAATTCAACCTGCTCTAATTTTGGATACAACACAAATATTAATGCCATGTCATAGCTAAAGACTAAACTCAAGCCAAACAGTTCAATGCAAAGTTGATATACATATCTGCCAAACCATATTGGACATGTCACCTTTACGTTTCAAAGCATTTGCTTACATCATCAAATTGTAATCAGAAAATAATAATATATAAGGTATAAGGTAACAAAGTAACTACCCACATGATTAGATCAGTTGTCTTAATTCAGTTCACAAATACTGGGGGTTAGTTACTAAAGGAAAATCCACTTTGCACTACACGTGCAAACTACAAGGGCAAAGTGCACTTGAAATAGCACCGAAAGTGCACTTGGAAGTGCAGTTGCTGTAGATCCAAGGAGGACATGCAACGGAAATAAGAAACAGTATGTTAGCTTGCACTTGATTGGATAATAAAACCAGCAGAGCTTCCCCTCACTTCAGATCTACCCCTCAGATTTACAGCGACTGCACTTCCAAGTGCACTTTCAGTGCAATTTCATGTGAACTTTGCACTTGAAGTTTGCACTTGTAGTGCAAAGTGGATTTGCCTTTCGTAAATAACCCTCACTGAGTCTTATGCCGCGTACACACGATCGGTCAAACCGATGAGGACGGTCTGATGGACCGTTTTCATCTGACCAAACCGATTGTGTGTGGGCCCCATCGGTTATTTATCCATAGGTTAAAAAAAAGCAATCTTGTTTTAAATTTAACCGATGGATACCTAACCGGTTAAAAATCCATGCATGCTCAGAATCAAGTCGACGCATGCTTGGAAGCATTGAACTTCGTTTTTTTCAGCACGTCGTTGTGTTTTACATCACCGCGTTCTGACACGATCGTTTTTTTAACCGATGGTGTGTAGGCACGACTGACCATCAGTCAGCTTCATCGGATAACCGATGAAAACGGTCCATCAGACTGTTTTCATCGGATGGACCGATCGTGTATAGGGCTGTATGATCTATTTTCCGATATGCACATAAGTTTGTAGCAGCGTTTTAGGAACGCTTAAGAGCGTTAGGAGTGTTAGCATTTTAATAGCATTTTATAGCATTTTTGCAGTTCCTTTAAAAAAAAGGGGGGAAAAAGCTAAAAACACTTTTAGTAGGGAGAGTGTTTAGGAACATTTAGGAACATTAGAATTTTTTTTGTATTTTTGCAGTTCCTTTAAAAAAAAGGGGGAAAAAGGCTAAAACCACTATTAGTAGCATTTAGTAGCGTTTAGGAGCATTAAAGAGTGTTTAGGAGTATTAGCATTTTATTTGTATTTTTGCAGTTCATAAAAAAAACACTATTAGTAGCGTTTAGCAGCATTTCTACTGAAGAAATGCTCCAAGAAACAATTTTTTTTATATTCTGCTTCTAGAATCTGAAGCTCAAAAAACGCTAGTAGCCTAAAGCAGTGTGCATGGACACATAGGATAACACTATTTAGCTTCTAGGAGCAGAAAAAAACTCTAGTGTGCATGGAGCCTAAAAAATTGTAATATAGTGCAATTTAATAATCTTTAAATGTAAAGGCTGCGTTTGTTTTTTAGGCATATTTTCTTTAAAGCGGGAGTTCACCCATTTAAAAAAAAAAAAAAAATCTCCCCTTAGCTTCCTGCTCGTTCGGTCTAGGGGAATCGGCTATTTATATTAAAATATGATCCGTACTTACCCGTTTTCGAGCTGCATCTTCTTCCGTCGCTTCCGGGTATGGGTCTTCGGGAGCGGGCGTTCCTTCTTGATTGACATTCTTCTGAGAGGCTTCCGACGGTCGCATCCATCGCGTCACTCGTAGCCGAAAGAAGCCGAACGTCGGTGCGGCTCTATACTGCGCCTGCGCACCGACGTTCGGCTTCTTTCGGAAAATCGTGACGCGATGGATGCGACCGTCGGAAGCCTCTCGGAAACCTGTCAATCAAGAAGGAACGCCCATTCCCGAAGCCCATACCCGGAAGCGACGGAGAGGATGCGTCTCGTAAACGGGTAAGTACTGCACATATTTTAAAATAAATAGCCGATTCCCCTAGTAATAACGAGCAGGAATCTAAGGGGGAAAAGTGCCCTCTAAGGGTGAACCCCCGCTTTAATTATACCTGGTGATCCTGCCAGTAAGTTTGTTATTTTTTAACTTCCTTTACCAGACCATGCTGTCTTGCAAAAATGGCAGTTAGAGTGTTGAGACAAACCATTTACCACTGACAGGGGCTTACAATGGTAATTTTTTATTTGTTGATGTTAAACTTTTATTCCAAAAGGAAAAAAACCTGCTGCTGTAACTGCTTAAAAAGTGTTAGCTGGAGTTTGGCTTTCATTTGTCCAACGAAATCTACTAGTCCATCTAACACCACCCTCCCCCCCAGATTGATAAAGCTGCTGTCCAAACATGTCTCCATCGCTCCTCCACAGATAGAGCAGCCACCCTACAGCTGACTTCAGACTTTTGCATAGTGGGAACAAGTGTTCCAGCTCGCGATTGGCATGCGATTTCACATATCACACATACAGCAGACTATTCACTTCATGGGCTGCTCTATGCACTTAGTCACCGAAAAAGAAGCCCCTGCTTCTTTTTGGGCGACAAACGTAGTGTGTTTTTAAAACATATAAGTACACTAACGCACTAATATATACTGCGTTATACCTACACTAACGTATTAAAATATACTGCGTTATACTTACACTAATACACTGAAATACACTGTGTTATACGTACACTAACGCACTGAAATATACTGTGTTGTATGTACACTTATGCACTGAAATATACTGTGTTGTACGTACACTAACGCACTGAAATATACTGCATTATACATACACTAACGCACTGAAATATACTGCGCTTTACATACACTAACGCACTGAAATATACTGCATTATACGTACACTAACGCACTGGAAGATACTGCGTTATACATACACTAACGCACTGAAATATACTGCGTTATATGTAAACTAACTCACTGAAATCTACAGCGTTATACGTACACTAGCGCACTGAAATATACTGCGTTATACGTACACTAATGCACTGAAATATACTGTGTTATACGTACACTAACACACTGAAATATACTGCGTTATACGTACACTAAAACACTGAAATAGACTGTGTTAAAGGTATACTAACGCACTGAAATAGATTGTATTGTACATACACTAACGCACTGAATTATACTGCGTTATACATACACTAACGCACTGAAGTATACTGCGTTATACGCACACTAACACACTGAAATATACTGCGCTATACATACACTAATGCACTGAAATATACTGTGTTATATGTGCACTAACACACTGAAATACACTGCGTTATATGTACACTAACGCACTGAAATATACTGCGTTAAACATGCAGTAAAGCACTGAAATATACTGCACTTAAATATACTGTGTTAAACATGCACCAACACACTGAAATATACTGTGTTGTGTCGTGCTACGATTACAGCAAGATTGCATCGTGTTTTGGGTGCCACTATAGAATAATGGCACCCAAAAGCACGTCATGTGTTCTGCAGCGATTTGGGACCGCACTGATTCTGCCCGTGCATCCCAAATCGCGAGATGTGAATGGAGGCTAAAACAGTGAGGCCGCGTACACACGGTAGGACAAAACCGATGAGAATGGACCGAGGTTCAGTTTCATCGTTCCAAACCAACCGCGTGTATAGCCCATCGGTCTGTTGTCCTTCGGTACAAAATTTTAAAACATGCTTTAAAATCGAACCGATGGCCCGCTGCCTGATCGGTCCAAACCGATGGTTAGTACACAAAAGGATCGGTTCAAAACCTGCGCATTCTCAGAATCAAGTCGACGCATGCTTGGAAGCATTGAACTTAGTTTTATTCAGCACGTCGTGTGTTTGACGTCACCGCGTTCTGACCCGATCGTTTTTGGAACGATGGTGTGTACGCACATCAGACCATCAGGCCACTTCAGCGGTGAACCGATGGAAATGGCCCGTCGGACCATTCTCATCGGTTTGGAACGACCGTGTGTACGCGGCCTGAGTGTGTTGTTGGCCTGATGAACAGGTGAAAATAAACAAAAAAAAACAAACTAAAGAAGCCCCCACATTTAAGGATAGGTAATCTGCAATATATTACATTTTTGCAAGATATCGCGAGTCCAGCAAACACTGTTCATGTATTAGATTAGATAATAAAAAGTATTTATGAGATTGCTCTTAACGTGACTAGGTCCATGTACGAACAGCTTTGCTGACCTTTGCAAAACAATGTTCTGTTAAAGCAGCATTTTCACACTTCAGAAACATAAAAAAAAGCTGAAAGTTGTCATCCCCAGTTATATAAATGATCAGAAAGCAGTAACAGAAAACAAAGCTAAACTTAATAAATTAGGTATACAACACAACAATAGCTCTCACAGAGAAATATACATTGTTCAAAAAAAGAGATAGCACAATCGAACTTTTTTTTGGGTAATAAGCTGAATTCCTGCTGCAAACTTTGTTGCACAGAAAATCATTAAGCTAAAAAAACAATCTGAATGAATTATTCTCTAAAACAAACCAATATTTGGTCTGACTATCCCACAACCGAACACAATCACAAAACTATAACAAAAAAATAGACCCCCAAAACAGGAAGGCAAATTGTTGCAGAAAATTTCCTGTTCCATAAATACATGCTCAGTCCGTGTATATTTTAACATACAAGCTGCTAAACAATTGACACTTTAAAAAAAATATATATCTGGAATTTAGTTCAGCATTAGAAACAAAACGCTCATACAAATTTGTTTTCATGTTTTAATTTTCTTACCTTTTTTTGTGTCTCCTCTGCTAATCCTAGCTTCGGCTTTGCTGCCTGCTATGATAAAGTCAGGAAGGTTTGTGAAGGGTCTGCACAATTCTTAATATTCCCTGGAAGACCACACCTCCTGTGAGAATAACACTGCTGGAAGATCCATTTCTAACATGCATGCTGAAGACTTATGCTATGTTGCATAAGTAATATCTATCTTCTATTTAAAGGAGCACTATTACAAAAACTACATGAAATATACAGTCATGTGAAAAAGTAAGTATGCTTCATGGAAATTGTTCATTCAAATAGTGCCTACATATAAACTTTAAAAACTTTGCCAGGTGAGTCATTTCAACAAAAACATCTACAGTGGGTATTGAAAAGAATCACCCACTTTAAAACAATTACATTTTGTTGCTTTGCAACCTGAAATGAAGACAAACACAGCTTTTGTTTTACCAGCTGTATTTACTTATAAAATACAAGTGAAAAATATAACATTTATATGTCAGAAAAACATAGCAAAAAACAGAATCACAGACATGAAAAAAGGATACCCCCCCCCCCTCTTTATGTCAGTATTTTGCTGAACCACCTGTTGCTTTAATTACAGCCTTTCCCCTCTACTAACTTTGCACATGTAGACTTTGCAATATTTGCCCATTCTTCTTTGCAGAACTGTTTAAGTTCAGTTAAATGTGATGGGGACCATTCTTTGACTGCAGTCTTCAAGTCATTCCACAGATTTTCAATGGGGTTTAAGTCTGGGCTCTGACTAAGCCATGCAAGGACATTCACCTTTTTCGTCTTAAACCACTGTGTGGTAATTTTTGTCATGTGCTTTGGGTCATTGTCATGTTGGAAGGTAAACCTTTTACTCATTGACAACTTTCTAGCAGATGGCAGCAGATTTTCCTCAAGAATTTGATGATATTTTGCCCCATTAGTTTTTCTTCTACCCTGACAAGTGCTTCAGTCCCTGCTGTAGAGAAACACCCCATAACAGGATATTACCACCTGCTTTACTATAGGAATCAGTTGCGGCCAATGGATTTTTGTTGGGGGGGGGGGGGCGCAAACAGTATGCCAGGATTTCCACCAGACTTATGGTTTGGTGTTGAGGTCAAATCATTTAATTGTAGTCTCATCTGACCATGACACCTTTTTCCATGCCTCAGAATCTTCAAGGTGCGTTTAAGGTGGTCATATTAGACAAAAATTGTATTATTTGGCCTCAACACCAAAAGGTGGTTCAACAAAATACTGACACAAGGAGGATGATCCTTTTACCAACTCAGTGATTTTGTTTTTGAATATTTTTTTTTCCTGACATGTTGGTGTTATATCTTTCACTTGGATGGTATAAGTTGCACTAGTGAATACAGCTGGGTAAAACAAAAACTGTGTCTGTCTTAATTTCAGGCTGCAAAGCAACAACATGTGATTATTTTAAAGGTGGGGGATTCGCCTTTGATGCAAGCTTCAAGAACTTCGTTGTTATTTCTGACACAATGGGAGCGACCTATGTGTCAATTTTTCAACTGAAGCAATATTTTCCATGGCGTGCAAGTCTTCCATAAGCAATGCACATCTGACTAGAAATCTGACCAGAAATCTGACTAGGAGCTCATCACCCATTGCTATCGTACCCCAAACATGCTTCATGCCATCTATTCCTCCCGCTCAGCAATGTACTGGAGATGTGAACTAGAACCTGGAGACCTATTACTCGTTTTCTAGTTATGTTTGACCATAAACACCGACTGGACCTTAATGCCTGAGATAACCCAAAAACTCACAGATAGGAAAATCCCCAAAACCCCTACATTTTTTTCCTACACCATAACTCAATACCTGCAACAAGTTATACAAAATCCATGATTAGACACTTGGTAAATGCAGCACACTTGTGCATTCCAGAATAATGGAAATATTCCTCTCCCCAACAGTGCAACAGTGCATTCAACGAGTGGAAGATATTGGACTAAGTGAAAGCCTCACTAGTTTTTTGAAAAATGCACACTTACATTTTTTTAATATATGGTTTTATTGAAAAAAATTCACCTTTATGGATGAGTTTGAATAACTGTTATTTGACTAAACATCAATGTTTAGCCACGACATCCACTCCCCTGTGTAAATACCACATTATACTCTCTTCAAATCCTACCTATACCCAATATGGTCCTGTTTGGGATAGGCAAAGTCCCACTCCCTGCCTGTTGCACCTTCCCTCCCTCTGTCCTCTCCAGTGGCGGCTGGTGAAGTTTTATGATGGGGGGGCGCAATACCCCGCCCTTCCACATTTGGTCCCTCCCACTTCTCATAAGCCACACCCCTTATATAATCCACCACTCCGTCCCCTGTATTCCACTCAATGTCAGGAGTATACAGCTCAGCGTCACAGCACAGAGTATATAGCCCCAGCATCACAAATCATGGTATATAGCGCAGCCTTACAGATCGGTGCAAACAAACTAAAATATGACACTGTTAGTAATGAAGGATTCGAAATGGGCAGGAGATTACCAGAGACTGCGGACATACTGCACAAGATTACCAGAGACTGCGGACATACTGCACAGGATTACCAGAGACTGCGGACATACTGCACAAGATTACCAGAGACTGCGGACATACTGCACAGGATTACCAGAGACTGCGGACATACTGCACAGGATTACCAGAGACTGCGGACATACTGCACAAGATTACCAGAGACTGCGGACATACTGCACAGGATTACCAGAGACTGCGGACATACTGCACAGGATTACCAGAGACTGCGGACATACTGCACAAGATTACCAGAGACTGCGGACATACTGCACAAGAGTACCAGAGACTGCGAACATACTGCAGAAGATTACCAGAGACTGCGGACATACTGCAGGAGATTACCAGAGACTGCGGACATACTGCAAAAGATTACCAGAGACTGCGGACATACTGCACAAGATTACCAGAGACTGCGGACATACTGCACAAGATTACCAGAGACTGCGGACATACTGCACAAGATTACCAGAGACTGCAGACATACTGCAGGAGATTACCAGAGACTGCGGACATACTGCAGGAGATTACCAGAGACTGCAGACATACTGCAAAAGATTACCAGAGACTGCGGACATACTACACAAGATTACCAGAGACTGCGGACATACTACACAAGATTACCAGAGACTGCGGACATACTGCACAAGATTACCAGAGACTGCAGGAATTACTTGTCCTGCGACTTGGGACTTAAATGTTGCATGACAAGTCGTTTCCAATGAGAACCGTTCATATCTGTGCGACTTCAAAGTAGTCCCTGCATTACTTTGGTCCCACTTTGATGCAACTTGAGGTCCGTAGACCTCGAGAATACACAGGCATTGCTTTAAAGGAGTTCTCTGAGCTAAAACTTTTAACCCCCGCTGTGCCCGGGCTGTAAAACTATACAAAATAAACTTTCACTTACCTGCCTACGATCCCCCGTTGTTCCGATATCGCCGTCCCGTTCTCCGGTCCCGGTCTCTTCCACTTCCTGGGGGTCGGTGACTCACAGTGCTCTCAGCCTATCAGCGGTCGCGACGGGACATTGCTGCGGCCGCTGATAGGCGGAGCGCACTGTGAGTCACCGACCCCCAGGAAGTGGAAGAGACCGGGACCGGAGAACGGGACGGCGATATCGGAACAACGGGGGATCGTAGGCAGGTAAGTGAAAGTTTATTTTGTATAGTTTTACAGCCCGGGCACAGCGGGGGTTAAAAGTTTTAGCTCAGAGAACTCCTTTAAGTCACATCAGAATTGCAGTAGAATTGTGCAACTTTCAGACTGCATTAGCCTGAAAGTCGCAAGATTCTGCCACAATTTTTTGGTGCGATTTTGCAGCGACTTGAAGCAATGCCTATGTATTCTGGAGGTCTATGGACCTCAAGTCACATCAAAGTGGGACAAAAGTAATGCAGGGACTACTTAAAAGTTGCACAGATATGAACAGTTCTCATTGGAAATCATCGGGTCCAACTTATCCTGCAACTTTCCAGTCCCAAGTCGCAGGACAATTTGCAAGCGGGGGATGGGGTGGTGTTGACATTACAGCACAAATAACACTACAGCGGGCGGTAACACTACCCCACCAGACCACCTCCCCCCCCCAGTTATTTAAAAAAAATATATTTTTTATACTTAATGCTAAATTGAATCAAATATAAAAAATAAACTGTTAATAAGCTTAATATATTTAACTAATATAAAATAAAATATTAAAATATTAGATAAAAAAAAGAGTTTGAATAAGCGGGGGGGGGGGTGCCGCCGCCGAATATTAGATGCAAAAAAAGACTTTGAATACCCGGGGGTGGGGGGGGGGGGAATATGGTGCCGCCGAATACTAAAAAGAAAAAAAAGTTTCAATAAGCGGGGGGGGGGGGGCGGCCGGCGAATACGAAAATAGTTTGTGGAAATCGCGGGGGGGGGGGTTGGATGCTGTGAAGCGGCCGCAGATGTTGAGACAGGCAGGCTTACCTCTTCCACGGTCGGGCGCACTGAGCTCGAGCTGACCCGACGTCACTTCCTGTTTTCCCAGTGACGTCGGAACAAGCACAGAGACGGGCGGGTGCACACAGACAGTGTATGCACCCGCCCGGCCATAACAGTACACTCCATCGCGCCGGAAGCGAGTGGCGCGATGGAGAACGCCACAATGGCATATTTTTTGTGCCAATGTAGCGCCGTGTCTGCAATCCCGTGATTGCACAGACGTGGCGCTACTCCAACAGCACTGTTCCCGGCGTCCGGCGCGCGGACACAGAGCACATAAAGCCAGTTTTTGGGGAAAAAAAAATCTTAAAGGGACAGACTTAAAAAAAATTTTTTTTTTTTTTTTTTACTGACTGTGGGATGGGGGGCGGCGCCCGGGCGCCCCTATGGACGGGCCGCCACTGGTCCTCTCCCAACTTTTCTCCCCTAACACCTAGTGGAACACCACATTCTACTTACATCCTGTGTCATCCTTTATAGTTAAGATTTCTCCTCTTTGCCTTAAACTCTGAGCGACATGTTCTATTCTCAACTGGAATGTACCTCAAAATATTTAGGATTCGGTCCTTGTGCTACAAATAATGCAAACAATTTTTTGTGGCAGCGCTTGCAAAAAAATATTAAATAAATATAAAATTACTATTAATCAATATTCAATCAAAACATTGATAAGTGCTCAGTCCATAGTGATTAGTTTACAGTTATCATGATCGATAATGTCAATCCATAAAAGCTAGGAAATACTGTAAGCTTATGGAAAGAAGATCCACCAGGAAAATGCCCCCAAGATTACGGTGTCACCAGACACCAGACACGTGCTTATATAAAAATCCACACTCACCACACTGTATTGACCCTCTTCTTCTACAATAAAAGTTAGCCTTGTTCGTTGGTCAAGACCGGATAATTCCACTGGGATGGTGTCTGGAATAGAAGTCCTCCACTCTGGTTGAATAGACCGATGGCTCAAAAATGGTGGAGATCCAGAATCAAAAGAAAGAGAAGAGGGATCCTCTCATAGTGTAAAACCATTAATTTTATTTAAAACTTCCATAGCAAACACTTACAATCTATATACAAAACGTGTATGCTCAAAATGTCCGGTTGGTTTAGAAAGGTGGTGGGTCCACCGATACCGGATGTGACGCTTAACGTGTTTTGTGTATTGAGCTTCAGTTTTGACTTTGTACTACTTAAGTACTCTACACAAATAATGCCGCGTACACACCATCACTTTATGTGATGAAAAAAAATGACACTTTCTGTGAAGTAAAAAACGACGTTTTTGAAACTTCAATTTTCAAAGACGAAGTTGCCTACACACCATCGTTTTTCTCACAATGATCTTGCAAAGTGAGGTTACGTTCCACCACGTTTTACCATTGAAGCTTGCTTCTGGGCATGCGTGGATGAAAAAACGTCTTAGAAAACGACGTTTTTTGCTACACACGGTCAATTTCTGTGAAGTAAAAAGTGCACTTTTGAAAAACGACACATAAAATTGAAGCATGCTTCAATTTTTTTTGGTCGTTTTTTACAAGACATAAAACGACGTTTTCCCCCACACACAGTCAATTAAAGTGACGTTTTTAAAAACGTCATTTTTTTTCATCACATAAAGTGATGGTGTGTACGCGGCATCACATTTCATCTACTGTAACTACTACTCTGCTGTAGTTGTGGAGGGATGCATTTGTTCTCCTGTGATTTGCTTTTCATATCTATAGGATATGCTTTTTATATACAGTATATAATATAACAAATCGTTTAAAAAAACAGCAATTGATGAAATGGTGTACTGTGTAAAAAAAATGAGGGCTCTTACCCGCAGATACGGGTTTTGCCTCCTTTAAAATAAATTACTTCTTGTAGATGTTTTGCATATTTGCCCATTAGTCTTTTACATTGAATTGGCAGCATTTCTGACCTTTTCTGTATGCAGAATTCCTTCACTTGCAAGATGTTTGTGAGTTTCCCTGCATGAACAGCCTGTTTCAAATCCACCAACGACATATCAATAGGATTTAAATCAGGGGCTTGGATTAAGACAGTCACTAACCCTCAATGTCATCTTTTTGACATTTTTTGGTGGATTTGCTTTAGGTAATTTTTTTTGTTGAAAGATCCATTTCTGCTTCAAGTTTCAGACATATGGCCTCACATTCGCACTCCAGCACACCTTACTATAATGCAGAAATCTAACATACTTAATGAGAGCAAGCTGCCCAGGCCCAGAAATAGCAAAGCAACCCTAAACCATAACATTCCAACTACCATGGTTCACATATATGAGTTTTTTTTAAATGCTGTCTTTGGTTTTTGCCAAACAGGTCTACTGTTGCTGTAACCAAAAACCAGTCTATCTTTGATTAATCAGTCCAGAGCACATTGTTTCAGAAGATCTGGTCTTTGCCTATGTAGCACCCCCCTCCAATCTCCAGAGGCCTGTGGTGACCCTCAGAGTCAGTCCCAATTTCCGGAGGCCTGGTGGTGACCCCCAGAGTCTGGGAGGGCCGACGTTCCTTCTCAGGGTGCAGGTTACTAGGCATGGTGTAAAAGGTAGAAAGATGGCCATCAGTTACTTTTATGCTTGAACACAGGGCTGGACTGGGACAAAAATATGGCCCTGAACTTCATCCAGACCGGCCCACTTTATTTTTGAAAACACATACAAAAACAGTATATAAACTATATGCAATTGCGCAATTTTTTTTATCAGTGACCGTGACCAGTAGTGGCAGTAGATTAATACATCAGTGGCAGTAAATTCATTCATCAGTGACCATGACCAGCAGTGGCAGTACATTTATCCATCAGTAACCATGACCAGCAGTGGCAGTACATTCATTCATAAGTGACCGTGACCAGTAAATTCATTCATCAGTGACCATGACCAGTAAATTTATTCATCTGTGACCAGTGAATTCATTCATCAGTGACCGTGACCAGTAAATTAATTCATCAGTGACTGTGACCAGTAAATGCATTCATCTGTGACCGTGACAAGTAAATTCATTCATCAGTGACCATGACCAGTAAATTTGTTTGTCTGTGACCGTGACCAGTAAAGGCGGGAGGGGATTATCATGGGAGGAGCCCATGCTAATTTTATTCATCAGTGATAGTGAACAGTGAATTCATTTATCTGTGACCGTGACAAGTAAATTCATTCATCAGTGACCATGACAAGTAAATTCATTCATCTGTGACCGTGACAAGTACATTCATTCATCAGTGATCATGACCTGTAAATACATTCATCTGGGACCGTGACCGGTGCAGGACATTATTACATCAGTTACTATAACCAGTGTGTGGCAGTACATTTACCCCCCTCCCCCAGCCATGCTGCATATTAAACAAAATCAGACAGTCACAGTTCATAATCTTCATACTGCAGTCAGATGGCTTCATTCCATATGGCATGAGCCTAATTTAGCTTAGTGGTTTCTTACTTGTGAATGCGATAATAGGTAGTTACACACTGACTGTTGTGTTTTGCTGCCTGAAGTTGTTGGCAATGGTGGTTCCTCCTCGGTGGCGCTGGCTCCTCTTGGTTTCACAGCAGCTCTCCTCGGCTCCCCACATGATAATCCCCTCCCGCCTCCGGCTGTGAGTGACATCACGCCACTGGGACGGGGCTGTAAACATAAGAGGAGGGAAGTGTCGTGCCACAGCGATGATGGCTATTGGCTGGCGCCACAGCAGGACCTTGAGGATCTTCTAACATCCAGTCCCAGCTGCAGAGAAAAAGATCATTTGGAGCAGGTGGGGAGAGAAGCATCCAAGAATACCAGCAGTCCTGCTATGGACCCTATCTGACATGTTGTCTATGTTTTACTATATCTCCTCAAAGTACAGGTCTTTGCAATCCTCTCTACTCTGCTTTGTATCAAGTTACGTCACTTGTATTTTTTTGTTGTGTTTTGGATATACAAGTTTCCACATTAGTGTATTGCTAGGCTTGAAAGACACTTGAATTCAATATTTAATGAAAGTGTTTTAGAGTTTCTTTGACACTCGAGCCACATGGAGGCTAAATATGTTACTTTGTGTGTTCTCAATCCATTTGATGGTCCTGTGCTTTACTGTGCTTTTACTTGTGGATATGTTAATGAAAGCTCAGTCTGGGTAGTCACAAGTCTCAAGCCACTCTTGAAATGTCTGTGTTCTTTATCTTTAGATGACAGTATGTTTGCCTTTACCATCTCAGCCCCATGTTGCAGAGTTGTAAGAGGCCTTGGGCTGGCCATACACGGTTCGAATCTCGAACGTTTCAGCAGGAACCGGCTGAGATTTGAACCGTTAATTGGCAGGATGAAGGTACCAACTTGGGTAAAACCAGCTTGGGGGATTCTCACCCGAATATCACAAGTGGCTACTATAGCCACTAGTGATAATCACTGTCTTTTCCCACCGGGGACAGCTTCACCAACCAGAAGAGGACAGCAGGGATTCCCTTGTCAGCACTGTCTGCGTTGATGTCAGCATTGTGTGAATTTCTTTCCTGCAACCCATGGTTGCAGGAAAGAAATTTGCATTGTGTATGGCTGGCCTTAGTATGTGTTCCAGTGAGTCATTGAAGTAAAAAAAGCAGATACTGGTGTGGGCGGGTCTACTGCACCCTTGCACGTGGGGTAACACCTCATCTGAAGGCATGCTTACCAATGCCTAAGGCCAGGTGGAGGCTGCAGTTACGTGAAGAATCAAACATTAAGGCAATCCCCTGACTCAGAGATGAGCCACTTGTGTGCAGCACTAATGTCCCGGTTGCCGCCACCTTCACTATGCACGAGACCCATTACCCCTGCTGATACTGTTCTCTGTCTGGCTGTCATATTCTCCTTCTCTTGTACTTGTTGTACCGTAGCAAAATCATGTCACCACTTTACTGCATTACAAGCCCTATTCTTCCATATGCCATTACCACCATGCACCCCTTTAAGTAACTTCATAGGCATGAAAATGTTTCAAAGGCTTTACTGGCATAGTGCAACATGATGAGAAACACAAGATAACAGTTCAACATCATAAAGTTCAGTCTTCCTATCATCCCTAGTCCCATACACATGGAAGGCTCCAGGACATAGGATTGTAGCAACTTTGCTGGAATCAAGACAGAAACGCTTTCACACCTTGCTGGCTACCTATGTCTTTCCCTTCCATGCAGCAGGCTGTGTGTAGTGGGACTACAGGTCTCATCAGCCCCAGGAATGTCGGCAGGCTCCTCACAGCAGGCATCTCCAGTGATGAAAGATAGCAGAGAAGGTAGCTGAAGCCCAGCAGAGCCATTCCAGGCAGCAGTCAGCTTCTCTTCTCTCACATGGTTGATCTCCATCTGGACAAAGCTCCTTCCTAATTTATATGCACAGGAAAAGGGCAGAGCCCAGCAGAAATGTGCCAAGAAAGACTGGACCTCTGGAGGGCTTCTGGGGATGCCATGCAAACATAGAAGCTGTGGCAGCCTACATTGACAAGTCAGACAAATGCCATGCCAACAGTTGATGGGTACAGGGTGTGTGTGCTAATGAGGTCAGCTGGTGAAATGCTTCCTGTGTCTAAGGCCGCTTACACACGGTCGAACATGTCCGTGGAAACTGGTCCACGGACCAGTTTCCGCGGACATGTCCGACCTTGTGTACGGCCTAGCGGACAGGTTTCCAGCGGACAAAAGTTTCTTAGCAAGCTAAGAAACTTGTCCGCTGGAAACATGTCCGTCGGAAATGTCCGATGGTTAGTACACCTAATCGGACATGTCCGCTGGTTATGACGTGTAACCAGCGTCCCGAAATCCCACGCATGCGTCAAATTGATTTGACGCATGCGTAGAAGCATTGCACTTCCGCGTTTGAGAACGTCGGTGTCTTCTACGTCACCGCGTTCTCTGTCTGCGGGGATTTTGGTCTGATGGTGTGTACACACATCAGACCAAAAGCTCCCAGGAGACATGTCCGATGAAAATGGTCCGCGGACCGTTTTCATCGGACATGTCTCCTCGTGTGTACGGGGCCTTACTGGTTTTTATGTCCTAAATCTATGGTATTTTTCTCTCCATAAGACACACCCTCCCCCCAAAAATGGGGGAAATGTCTCTGCGTCTTATGGAGCAAATAGTGGCCAAGCCCCCCCCCCCCATCGCCGCCACGTTACAATACCGGGACGATGGCAGCACAACTGTTTCCTAAGAGCGCAGAGACATCTCCCGCTGGGCTTGTCACTCACTTAATAACTCACAGAAAACAGAGCAGCACGAGCGGCCGAATGGAGTATGGCCACGGCAGCTGCTCGGGCTGCTCTGTCTTCTGAGTGACAAGCGGATGCATAAGAAATGTCAGTCTGTGTGAGTTGGAGTTGGCACAGGTAAGGCTGGATTTCATGGCATTGATCAGGCTGCATTTTATTGGAGCATTTCAGGCTGCATTTCATGGCATTGATCAGAATGCATTTTATTGGCACATTTCAGGCTGAATTTATTGGCACTGGTAAATATTTTAGTACAACAATTGGTTCAGAATATTTTCTAATAAAACGTAGTCATGGTCAGGTGCGTCTTATGGAGCGAAAAATACAGTACATACCAGGAAATCATGAACTTTTCTATTGAACACACCAGGGGCTAAGGCAGTGTTTCTCAATTCCAGTCCTCAGGCCCCCCCAACAGGTCAGGTTTTTAGGATTTCCCTCAGATGAAAAGGCTGTGGTGATTACTAAGGCAGTGAAACTGATCAAATCACCTGTGCAAAATAATGGAAATCCTGTAAACCTGACCTGTTGGGGGGGCCTGAGGACTGGAATTGAGAAACACTGGGCTAAGGTAAGGTCTTGTTCTAAAAATCAAAGAAAGCATTTAGTTTTCTGCAGCAGAGGTACATTAATAGTATATTGGTACATGGGGAGATAGAATTTAGAAAAAATAAAAAGGTGAACTTACTGTAGTCTTTAATTTAGAATGTGAGAATGATCACACCATGTCACTTTTATTTGGAATTTGTTGAAATATCAAAGTTATCTCAAGGTACTGTATCGGAGAGTTTTTTCATAGATTAGCTTTGCACATTAATATGTCACTGGCATGTGCACTGGACAACGAATCGGCTGTGTGATTGGAGAGTAGAAACTGGATGCTATAAAAAAGAAAAGCAAATTAGTGGTTTTGGCTGTCTGTCTTTGCAGTGTTTTTATCTTGTAATATTATTTATAACTAGGTATATTTTGTGTTAGTATACCTAATATTACCTTGGGATTATTTTAAAATCATGTGTATTCCCTTAACCTAATATCTGGTTATTGATTTGTATAATAAATGAACTAGGACCCATATGTACATATATAATTAGTGTTCGGGTCATAAATAGCTTTCATATATGCTGTGTGTAGCATGGCCCTCTAAGGGACTGCTTGGATTTACCTACTCATCTGCACTGCCATGACCCAATGAACATTCCAACCCACCTGACACTCTGGGTTCAGACATCTTAGTACCACCTTAACCTGCCTGGCGGTCTTCCCGAGTCTGACTCGGGGTTAGATTTTCCTGCTGCGAGCGGAAACCCCGAGTCAGACTCGGGCTTGCCTCGCTAGATCCACAGGCACAAGTTACTTACCTTGTCCCTGGATCCAGCGATGCCACCGCGCTGTGTGAGCGAGTGGGACCTCGCTCGATTCACACAGTGCCTCCGTGTGACGCCGATCTCCGTCCCCTGCGACGTTACGACGCACGGGGACGGAGAACGGCGCCAAATTCAAAAAAGTAAACAAACACCTTACATACAGTATACTGTAATCTTATAGATTACAGTACTGTATGTAAAAAAAACACACCCCCCTTGTCCCTAGTGGTCTGTCCTGTGTCATGCATGTCATTTTATATAATAAAAACGTTTCTTTCTCCCTGCAAACTGTAGATTGTCCATAGCAACCAAAAGTGTCCCTTTATGTCAAAAATAGTTTTAGATCAGCTAAAAAACAGCGATAATAAATTATAATCACTTGCAGAATTGTGCGATAGCGATTTGTGGGGAAATTCGTCATAAAAAAATAAAAATAATGACAGCAACAATTCTGCAACTGAGCAAATTTCAGTGATTTTGATTTGATTACATTATTGAATAATTTTTATTATAATTATATTATTATTTGTTATAATTATTTATAATTATTTATTATATTATAATTTATAATTTTGTTTTTAAAAAAATGTCATACCCGGAATGCCTATTAGAATCTTGTTTGGTCAGATTTAAGTGAGTTATTTCTAAAAATTACAGACCTACAATATAAAACGCCAAATTTCCTTGCAAATAATGGTACCGCTTTTAGCATGTTTTTTCTGACAGAATCATACCGCCAGGGAGGTTAAAGCAAAAAGTCATACAACTCTGTGTGTTCATGTTCTGATAATGTTTACTAGAACAGTTCAAAGAAGATATTGTCACAAAGAGGAGGTAATAGATCTGCTGAGTTTTAGGCAACAACACCAACTCAGCAAAGGAATTCCTCCAAATAACACAAGCCAAGATATTTGCAGGTAAAACAGTTCATTATATACACAAGTACAGCAGACTTCTGCTTGCACCTAATAGGATAAACACAGTTAAATGGTTATACTGACAAATTTCTAAAGGGGAAACCTTTAACCCTAATGAGAGGACAGACTTAATGGCAATGGTATAAGAGGCCTTGTATCAATAATGACAGTAATGTCTTCGTTGCATATCTGATGATCTTCACAGGCAATAGGAGCTCATTAATTGTATCCAATAAGAGCAAGCAATAAAGTTTCTTGAAATGGTAGAAGCTAAAGGTGTCTAGTGTTCAAGATAGGTTCAGTAAAGTACTCCCAAGGTAGCGATGTCTGTGCAAAGTGTTCCAGTGAACCCGTGAGAAAAGGATTTGTAAAGGTGGGTGATTGCCCTCTCACCAACAACCAAGCCGATTTAATGCCCTCCGGACAGCAGATCCTGTAGTGACACATGTGCAGTGGATCCTCTGTATCGATCTCCCGATGCGAAGCTCATAATACAGGTTGGCAGGTGACCGAAGTGGTGCTGAATAGATGTCTGATGCACAGCAAGCAGTGCGAGGCCCCTCTTATTCGGGTTGGAATGCGATACACCTCGTGGTAGGCCGCAACCTCTCTTTCCATGCACAGAGAGGTCAGTCTCGCGCCAGACCCAGGAGGAAGAGCGCAGGGCAGGGCTTTGGCCTCTTATATAGTTCCTTCCAGCAATCTCTTCGATGGTAGCAAAGATCCCTGGGATATGTAATTCAGATACAGAGTCATGCAAAGCAATTATCAGTCTGAGGAATTACTCATCCCAGAATCACTTTAGCTTGGCTCACAAACATGATGTCAGTTGATAACACTAGGCACTAGAGGTACATGCGATGCATAGAAATACCGGAGGATCACTGTACTTTATAATTGTAGTCCACATTGCTATATGTGCAATACATGGGATACTAAAGAGGTGTAACCACTTAATAACCCTACATTCAGCAAACTCTAACTCATAGTGATTCCTCTCTGGCCAGTCCCTACTCTATCTTGCAGAGTGTGGACATATAGGGTTTGATTTTCTAAAGGAAAGTAGACTGTGCACTACTTGCTTCTTTTTGGTACTTTTTGCTTGCACATGATTGGATGATGGAAGTCAGCAGAGTTTCTGCTCATTTACTAAGTTATGTAGCAACTACACGCAACCAATTGTGTACCCAAAGAAACCACCAAAATAAATAAAATGTGTGATCTCCAGAAATGTGTGGTGTATATACTAAATATGTAAAATAATTTCTGGTGTTCTTTTATTCTGTTATACATAATTATTATTATTATTATTATTATACAGGATTTATATAGCGCCAACAGTTTACACAGTGCTTTACAATATAAAAGGGAGACAATACAGTTACAATACAATAAAATACAAGAGGATTAGAAGGGCCGGGCTCAGAAGAGCTTACAATACAATAGGGTGGAGCAGGGGGTAAAAAAGGTTGCAACTGTGGGGAGTGAGCTGATGGAAGTGGTAAAAGATTAGTTGGAGGCATAATAGGCTTCCCTGAAGAGATGAGTTTTCAGGAATTGCCTGAAGGCAGCTAGAGTAGGAGATAGCTGGATTGATTGAGGTAGAGCGTTCCAGAGGATGGGAGAGGCTCTGGATAAGTCCTGGAGACAAGCATGGAAGGAGGAAACTAGGGAGCTTGAGAGTAGGAGGTCTTGAGAGAAGTGGAGAGGACAGTTTGGGTGATATTTGGAGACAAGATTGGTGATGTAGCTCGAGGGAGAGTTGTGAATGGCTTTGTATGATGTGGTTAGTATTTTGAATTAAATTCGCTGGGGGCGATCAGTAACCAGTGTAGGGATTGGAGGAGAGGGTTGGCAGACACTGAACGGTTGGTAAGGTGGATAAGTCAGGCAGCAGCATTCATGGTAGATTGAATTGGGGATAGCCTATGGAGAGGTAGGCCAATGAGAAGGGAGTTGCAATAGTCAAGGCAAGAGATAACAAGGGAGTGAATGAGTAGCTTGGTGGTTTAATTTGTTAAAAAGGGGCAAATTTATAATATTTAATATAATAATGTAACAGCTGGAGGAGCGGACTGTGTGCTCCTATGCTTGCTCTCCTTGTCCCCATGCCCCTACTACTGTGTTGCCAGCTAGAGGAAAGGCTGTGTGTGTTCCTGTGTCTGCTGTTCCTCCCTTTCCACCCACAGCTAACAGCAGCAAACAAATATCTTTGATTTTTTGTCTGATTTGTCTGTCCTTTCCCCAGAAGTTAAAGCGAAGTTCCACCCAAAAGTGGAACTTCCGTTCATCGGATTCCCCCCCTCCCGGTGCCACAATTGGCACCTTTTGGGGGAGGTGGGACAGGATACCTCCACAGGGGCTCCCTCCTCCTCCGTCCTCCCTCCCCCGGCCAGGGGGCCAGTAGGAGAGAGAAGCAGGCCTTGTGCATGCGCAGTAGGGTTCCCAGCGTGAAGCCGAAAGTCTACACTGCTGGTTACCCTTACCGGCAATGGCGGCAGCAGCACCCGACGACTGATGGAAACATTAGCTGAGGGGGCCAACATAGCTGGACTCCAGGAGAGGTAAGTATCCATTTATTAAAAGCCAGCAGCTGCAGTATGTGTAGCGGCTGATTTTAAACATTTTTGGGGGAAGGAACACCACTTTAACTATAGACCAAAACCCAGCAATCCATGTCCACAGTGGAAAAAGGCACATACTTTAGGATGGAGGGCACAGCCAGACCAAAGAAAGCACCAAAAACAAATAAAATATAATGCAGGGGGGTAATACAAGGTGAGTGAGTATGTGATTCCCAGAAGTGTGTGGTATATACAGTATGGGCCAGATTCAGGTACGAGTTACGACGGCGTATCTCCAGATACGCCGTCGTAACTCTGAGTGTACGGCGTCGTATCTATGCTCCTGATTCTTAGAACAGTTACGCATAGATTTCCCTAAGATCCGACCGGCGTAAGTCTCATATTTACGCTGGATGCTAGGTGGCGCTTCCGTATTTTTCCACGTCGAATATGCAAATTAGGTAGATACGCCGATTCAGAAACGTACGTGCGCCTGGCACATTTTTTGACGTTGTTTACGTAAGGCTTTTTCTGGCGTATAGTTACCCCTGCTCTATGAGGCGAAGCCAATGTTATGTATGGACGTCGGGCCAGGGTCAATTTTTTTTACGTTTTACGTTGTTTGCGTAAGTCGTTCGCGAGTACGGCTGTGCGTAAGTTACGTTCACAACGAAAGCATTGACTATTTGCGGTGTCATTTGGAGCATGCACACTGGGACGGTGCATGCGCTGTTCGTAAAAAGCGTCATTTACGTGGGGTCACGAGTAATTAGCATAAAACACGCCCACCTCTTCCACATTTGAATTAGGCGGGCTTACGCCGGCACAGTTACACTACACCGCCGTAACTTACAGCGCAAGTTCTTTCTGAATACGGGACCTGCTGCTGTAAGTTATGGCGCCGTAGTGTATCTGAGATACGCTACGCCCGCCGAAAGTTACGCTATTGTACCTGAATCTGGCCCTATATGTATACAGTATAATATAATTCAGGTGTTTTGTTTTTTTTGCATTATTATACATACAGTAATAAGTACATTTTTCTGCTTTCTCTTCTCTTTTATATTGTTTTCTACTTAATTTTTATTTTTATTTTAATAAAATCCATAAACACATTGGGTGTGATCATAACAATCAAATAAAACATCCTTGAATCCTTGAATTAGAACCATTCATCCATCAGATTGGAGTAGAGCGCTCACTTTTTACTTTTCGTCTGTGAATGCAGCACAGTTTTATGAATCACTTGGCTGGTGAAACATAAAAACAGATCATTTGGAAGATATGTCTATATGTACAGTATGTATTTCAACTGTATACTTAGCTGTTTGCCCAGAGTCCCACTTTAAGGTGGATCTGCTTTACATAAAGGCTGGAGTCAATTCCCTAAGCCAATTGAAATAATAATTTTTAAATTAAGCCATATGCTTTTCATAAAGATCCCCGAAACGCCATCTCCTTTCCCACACATATTTCTCCTTTGATAATCCGTATTCCCCTCTACAAGTCAGTAGGAGACTGTGTACTGCCTCCCGTTGTGTAGGAAGGGTTTGTTTGGGCGGGTAGAGACGGAGAAGAATTGTTCCTAGAGGAAGCCGGGTCAGTGACACTGGGGATTGCTGTGACATTTCTATTGAACATAGACATTGTTGGCTGCAGTACAGTGCTGTGTCCTTGTGCTGTGTTTACAGCTTGTCATTGCCTTTAACTTTCACATAATTCTCCATTCACACAAATAGACGACTTGAAGAGTCAATAAATACTGCTTTTTTTTTCTTCTTTGGGATGGTTCTGGCAACAGGCAGAAATTACAAAATGAGTTTTATTATCCCAGAAGAGGAAATAATAGTTGGTGACAGACAAAATCTGTTTTATCAGACAGGATATTATTTATTCCTGTGGCATTATCCTGCTCTGTTTAAACTGTCAGCAGCCTGAAACTCCAGGAATTATAATTTTTGCATACTTATATTGGTCCAGCATGGCGCGATATAAGTACAGTATCTCACAAAAGTGAGTACACCCAGGGGTCAAGTCCTGGGAAAAAAGTGTGGGAACCCACCTCAAGATAAAAAAGTGTGTGTGTATATATATATATATATATATATATATATATATATATATATATATATATATACACACACACACACAATGTCCTCAGGCCACCTGTGTTGATTGTGCAAAGTGGGGCTTCTCACTCCTCAGTGCCCATCAAATGCAGCCTGATCAGTGCCCATCAAATGCAGCCTTACCAGTGCCCATCAAATGCAGCTTTACCAGTGCCCATCAATGTGGCCTTACCAGTGTCCAGCAATGCGGCCTTACCAGTGTCCAGCAATGCAGCCTGATCAGTGCCCCACAATGCAGCCTGATCAGTGCCCCGCAATGCAGCCTAATCAGTGTCCCCAGCAATGCAGCCTGATCAGTGTCCCCATCAGTCTAGCCTTACCAGTGCCAAGGGGGGCCAGTCCGCCCCGGGTGCCACACATTGGGGAAGATGTGGTGTCATCCCAGCGCATGCGGGACCTTGTTACAGGAGACTATGGGGGGAAGATGTGGTGTCATCCCAGCGCATGCGGGACCTTGTTACAGGAGACGATGGGGTGAAGATGGGGTGTCATCCCAGCGCATGTGGGACTTTGTTACAGGCACCCTGGGATGACAGCCCCAACTTCCTCAATGTGTGGCACCCGGGGAGGAGAGACCCCCTCCGATCTTGCACACCCACATTGCCTGCCACAGCCCACAGTCCTGCAGGACGCAGCTGCTAATGGTAACGACATTCCTGCTGTGAAAAAAGTACTCAAGCCCTGAGTACACCCCTTACATTTTTGTAAATATTTTATTATATCTTTTCATGTGACAACACTGAAGAAATTACACTTTGCTACAATATAAAGTAGTGAGTGTACAGCTTGTATAACAGTGTAAATGTGCTGTAAAATAACTCAACACACAGCCATTAATGTCTAAACCGCTGTCAACAAAAGTGAGTACACCCCTAAGTAAAAACTACCAAATTGGGCCCAATTAGCCATTTTTCCCTACCTGGTGTCATGTAACGCGTTAGGCCTCGTACACACGACCAGTTTCCTCGGCAGAATCCATCAAGAAACTTGGTGGGAGAGTTTTTTTGCCGAGGAAACTGTTTGTGTGTACATTTTTCATCGAGGAAACTGTCGAGGAACTCGTCGAGCCAAAAAGAGAGCAAGTTCTCTTTTTCCTCGATGGGAGTCAAATTGGCTCGTCGAGTTCCTCGTCGGGCAGGTTTCCGATGAGAAACTCAAGCGTGTGTATGCTAAGGAACCCGCGCTTGCTCATAATAAAGTATGAGACGGGAGTAAAAGTAGCATTTGTAATGGAGAGAACACATTTTTAAAGCTGTAACAGACTGAAAAGTGCAAATAGTCTCTTACCAAGCTTTTACGCAAACACATGAGATTAGCAAAAGCAGCCCCAAGAGTTGTGCAAGTGGAATCGAACTTCCCCTGCCGTCCTATGTGTTGTAGTCACCGCGTTTGAGAACGAGGAGATTTTGTCTTGACTGTGTGTACGCAAAGCAAGCTTGTCGAGTTCCTCGACAAGCCTAACAAGGAACTTGACAAGGAAAATGATGTGTTTCGCCCGACGAGTTACTCGGTCGTGTGTACGAGGCCTCAGTATTACAAGGTCTCAGGTGTAAATGGAGAGCAGGTGTGTTCAATTTGGTGTTATCGCTCTCACTCTCTCATACTGGTCACTGTAAGTTCAACATGGCACCTCATGGCAAAGAACTCTCTGAGGAGCTGAAAAAAAGAATTGTTGCTCTGCATAAAGATGGCATAGGCCAGAGATGGCAACCCTTGGCACCCCAGATGTTTTAAAAGTACATTTCCCATGATGCTCATGCACACTGCAGTTCAGAGAACTATCAAAGAGTGAAACAAGATGGATCTTTTTGACTGAATCGCTTGCCCCAAAAGGCATGAACATCGAATTGGACATTAACTGCTTTATAAGTGATGCATAACCACATACATTTACATAGAACAGGGTTCATATCCATATGATTTGGAGTTTTTGGTCTCCAAAAAGTCGCCCAGTCTTTATTGTATTGGTTTTAAGTTCATTCAATGTATACGCCAATATTATCCATATTAAGGTTTTCCCACTATGTGGTTTTAGATCTCATTATCTCATTATTTATGTTCTTATTATGTGGTTTTAGATAGTATTATGTTTTTAAGATACCTCTTTTATGCATTTATTATCTATTTTAAGAATGGTCCTATATGCTAGATGTATACACTACACACAGATTGTTGGTTTTAGTGTTTTAGTGTTTTAGGTCTATTTTAGCCACTGTGCCGTTCTTATTATCATATAACTCATTTTAATACTATTTTCAGACCGGCCTATATTAGTCCCACAGATATTTTCATTTACTCGAATTTTTATATCTATCTAATCATAGAGCGCAGCTGTTTTCATTTATGCCATCATTATGGACGCTCTTGACACCCTGCACTGGCTATGCACTCTGCGGGTTATCGGAGTTTATTTACATACAGGTACTGACAGCTGGAGGCTCGATGGACCGATTGGTCCAATCAGACAGAGGTGGGCGGGCCTGCAGTTCTCCGTCTGGAGATGCGCGCGCACCTCTGACGCCCAACATCACTGATTGGCTGTCCTCCTCTGCTATGGACAGCGATCGTGGATACAGCTGTGCGGTTTGAGAGTAAGTCTCATTTCCGCCCAAGACCTGGCAGTCGTCTCACGCGTGCCATAGAGCATGCGCGGGACCTATGCCAGCACACTGAGACAGAGGGCGGTGCTCTATCCTTAGCAGCATTTGATGCTTGCTAGAGCGCCGCCTTCCCACTTCCGCCCTACTATGGGCTGATGCCTCATGCGCACCATCGCGCATGCGCGAAAATGACGCCATGACGGCGATCAATGAGTGTAATACCTCTGGCTATATAATGGGTCGCCGAGTGTTGTAGCCACGCCCTCAGACAAAGTCAGCCAATGACGAAACGCGTCAGGGCGTGGCCAGCATCGGACGATCCAAACACTGTACCCTCCAGAGATCAGGAACTGGGAAAACAGAGCCGGAGCGCCATTTTCTTATCCATCTAAAGGAGACAGGCACAGTACTTTATATGCATGTTTTATCTTATATTGTGGTACGCACATTTTATAAGGGGGGCTGATTTGCTTAATAAACTTGTTGAAAACAGTACTATACTATCAGAGTTTATTCCTTTATATGTACACGGGCAAGATCTAAACCAGCAGAGTGGTTGAGTGTGCAAGACCAATGACAAAGGCTGATTGTGTATCCCATGCTGTTTTTTATCCTCGGTCTGGTGAGTGCATCCCCATTAGGGGATAGTATCCCCCCACGTGGTGAAAATTCAACCCCCTTGGTGATAAGGAGCACATGATATTGAAGATACTTTGCACAGCTGATGTTCATCTGCACCATTATTGAACACCTATGGTTCCATAGTATTTAATCAGAAGTCACGTTTTGATCATTCAGCGCTGCTACAGTACACATTGAACTGTTTGGACTTTTGAGTCATTTACATTCATTCACGTTTACTGTTTTCCTATATTGTCACACTGCAGTATAGTTGAGCATCATGGGAAATGTAGTTCCAAAACATCTGGGGTGCCAAGGTTCTCCATCACTGGCCTAGGCTATAGAAAGATTGCCAAGACCCTGAATCTGCGCTGCAGCATGATGAACAAGACCATACAGTTGTTTAACAGGTCAGGTTCCACTCGGAACAGGCCTTGCAATGGTCAACCAAAGAAGTTGAGTGCACGTGCTTAGCGTCATAACCAGAGGTTGTCTTTGGAAAATAGACGTATGAGTGCTGCCAGCATTTCTGCAGGGGTTAAAGGGGTGGGGGGTCAGCCTGTCAATGCTCAGACCATACGCTACACACTGCATCAAATTGGTCTGCATGGCTGCTGTCCCAGAAGGATGCCTCTTCTGAAGATGACACATAAGAAAGCCTGCAAACAGTTTGCTGAAGGCAAGCAGACTAAGGACATGGGCCTAAGGACCCGTGGTCTGATGAGACCAAGATAAACGTATTTGGTTTAGAATTGTCAAGCGCGTGTGGCGGCAACCAGGTGAGGAGTACAAAGACAAGTATGTCTTGCTTACAGTCAAGCATGGTGGTGGGAGTGTCATGGTCTGGGGCTGCATGAGTGCTGTCGGCACTGGGGAGCTACAGTTCATTGAGGGAACCATGAATGCCAACATGTACCGTGACATAGTCCAGAAAGAGTGTAACACCGCTCAGACTGTGGATAACGATTTCTTTGTGGGTGCTGGCCCCGGCTCACCACCATCAATAGTAATTGAAAAAAAAAGAAGATTGGTCGCACACCATGGAAGGAAGAACTTCTATAGAATAGTTACTTTATTGTCAAGGTGCCAAAGGACAGGACGTTACAGGAACATTGGTAGACTGGTTTCACACAGATAACTCGTGCTTGTTCACTCCTATTCATCCAGCACCTTCCAATGTTGCTGGGATATAGAGGAGCCAATACAGACACATCAGCACTGTGAAACATACAGGACTTCCTGTCACTTTCCTGTTCCTGTGTCATGTTTTACCAGGAGACCACACCACACAAACCTTTATACATCCTAGCAACCTACCTAGGAAGGTGCTACACAAGGAATTCTATGAATGGTGTAGGTGTTGAGGAAGCATACCCTGTTGCCAGTGTGCAGAGAGGAAGCCACTTGCACAGAACCTGGAAAATGTTGCTATATGTAGTACCCACTGCAACAGTGGTTTACAGCATCCCCAGTGGCCCTCCAGATGTCAGATATAATTACACCGAGTCAAACTGGACCGATGTAAGTTTGCAAAAAATATAGGGCCAGATCCACAGCCAGCCTCCGTAACTTATCTTTTCCCATTTAAGTTACACTGCCGGAAAATTTCTACCTAAGTGCCCGATCCACAAAGCACTTACCTAGAAATTTTCGGGTGTGTAACTTAAATTCCACCGGTGCAAGGCGTTCCTATTCAAATGGGGGCGAGTCCCATTTAAATTAGGCGCGCTCCCGCGCCGGACGTACTGCGCATGCTCGTGACGTCATTTTCTCGACGTCAATTACGTTACGCCGAGCTTCGTGAATCGCACGGGGTCAAAAAAGTTGCGTCGAGAAAAAAAAAGATACGGCGGGAAAAAAAATAAAAATAACAGCGTCGCGGGTAAGAAGGGTCTACTTTTACAAGGTGTAAACAGTTTACACTTTGTAAAAGCAGCCCTAATTTTACACATGCAACTTAATACTTACGGAGAAAAAACGAAGCGTAAAAGCTTTGTGGATCTCCGTAAGTGCTAATTTGCATACCCGAAGCGGCATTTCGACTCAAAATGCCCCCAGCGGCGGATGCGGTACTGCATCCTAAGATCCGGCAGTGTAAGTCCCTTACATATGTCGGATCTTCTGCCTATCTTTTGGAAACTGATTCTGTGGATCAGTTCCAAAGATAGAAACAGGGATACGACGGCGTATCAGTAGATACGCCGGCGTATCCCTTTTGAGGATCTGGCCCATAATTCCTGGGGGTAGATTCAGAGAGAAGATACGATGGCGTATCTCCAGATACGCCGTTGTATCTCTGAGTCCGGCTGGTCGTATCTATGCACCTGATTCATAGAATCAGTTACGCATAGATTTCTCTAAGATCCGACCAGCGTAAGTGTTTTACACCGTCGTATCTTAGGCTGCATATTTACGCTGGCCGCTAGGTGGCGCTTCCACAGATTTATGCAAGGAATATGCAAATGAGCTAGATACGCCGGCCGGTGCATTTTTTTACATTGTTTACGTTAGGCTTTTTTCGGCGTATAGTTACCCCTGCTATATGAGGCGTATCCTATGTTAAGTATGGCCGTCGTTCCCGCGTCGAGTTTTGAAAATGTTACGTTGTTTGCGTAAGTCGTTCGCGAATAGGGCTGTACGTCATTTACGTTCATGTCTAAAGCAATGACGATTTGCGGCGGAATTTCGAGCATGCGCACTGGGATTTTTTCACGAATGGCGCATGCGCTGTTCGTAAAATACGTCAAATACGTGGGGTCACAGTGAATTTGCATAAAACACGCCCACATCATCCCCATTTGAATTAGGCGGGCTTATGCCGACACAGATACGTTACGCTGCCGTAACTAAGGGCGCAAGTTCTTTCTGAATACAGAACTTGCACCCTAAATTACAGCGGCGTAACGTATCTGAGATACGTTACGCCGGGCAAAAAGATAGACGATTCTATCTGAATCTACCCCCTGGAGTTCAGCTTTGATTGCAATATTTTTTATTAAGTTTACCAGGAAATTCAAGTGTTTGTTCAGTTACAAAAAAATTGGCAACAAATCTCAGTCATTAAATAAGATAATACAAATTAAATACAGTGGTTGTTTAAAGGCAACCAGACATTCTGTAGTTGATGTACAAAGATTGTGGCACCTTAGGCCCTCATATTCCCAGGATTAATTGGGGAAGAAGGAAGAAAGGAGGAATAAAGGGGGAAAGGGTAGGTTTAGGGAAGAGGTAGGAAGGAGGGAAGGAGGGGTGAAGGGGACGGATCTGAGATATTAGTTTGGTTTTATCATTGTTACTCTTTCCATTCACATGGCTCTATTACAGATCTGTGAATTCCCTGTTTTCTCTGTGTCTATCCAAGTTGTATCCTGTGTTGAGCCCTGATGAAAGGGGATTGGTGTTGCCCCCCGAAATGTGTTTGTTGTTTTTATATGGCTTTTTCACCAACAATTAAAGCTATCTTGGACTCTTTTATCCCATTTTGGCCTGGCGCTCCTTTTTGTATGTCTATGGCTTGAGTTACTGTTGGGTGCTTATCAAGGGAAGTCTTGCTATGTGGGAGAGCCTTGCCATAGCTATTGAGCTTGTTCAAAGTTTTCCCTGACAACATTTGCAAGTCTAAAAGTGCTTTTGAGTATGTTCTTCTATAGTTACAAAGTCTGACTACAACCAACTATGTAAGTAAAGTGAATCTGCACCACATCATTGTAATGTTGACAGGTATGAGAGGGTAGTGGGAAAATATTATAGCATTGAAAAACATTCCTTTTACATTTCTGTCTTTCAAGGAACAGGTACATGTTTGCTAGTGTAGACATCTGCTGTCCTTTACTGTTAGCTGCTGATATTACAATGTTATGTAAAATTATGTATCAGCACTTCCTGTCTTTGGCAGGCTGGCTTAAATCTCAGGAGGAAATGAAGAGAAAGAGAGAGAGAGAGAGAGAGAGAGAGAGAGAGAGAGAGAGAGAGAGAGAGAGAGAGAGAGAGAGAGAGAAGTCTCAGCCACATATCCTGTCCATGCTGTTAATTCCAGGTGAACATGGACTATTATTTAAGTATTCCTATGTTCTGATAGTATAACATCAGCTGCCCATAGCTTCTTGAGTTTGTATCTGAATCCTTATGACAGACAGAGAATCTCAGTCCTATGGTTATTATCTTGCATGCACAATGCCAGATAGCTCAGTCTGTGCTATTGTATGTGTATAGTGGTCACCTTCCAGTATATTAGTAGGTAAACCTGTTTATTGCAATAGAGTTTATATAATGTTATTTCAGTTAGCCCTGTCCCTTCTGGTCTGGGATTATATAGCTAGTTTTAGTTTAGGGCTTAATAACCAGCTAAGGTTTAAGCCAGGTTAGACATCCGACAGCCATTTCTGGTAGTTAGAGGTCCAGTTGCATGATAGATGAAAAACTATTGGGGACTAAGATGCAGAATACATAGGCTGACTATGAGATCCAGTACCACATCACAGTTTTGGCTGGTAAGAATTTACATTCCAGGCTGGTTGGACAAAAGTTAGAGAGGATCTTCCCATCAACGCTAATCTTATTCTCAGGTCTTCAATGTAAAGACAGACGCCAC
This sequence comes from Rana temporaria, assembly GCF_905171775.1. NCBI lineage: Eukaryota > Metazoa > Chordata > Amphibia > Anura > Ranidae > Rana > Rana temporaria. Next base: position 61,669,655 of record NC_053492.1, read on the forward strand.
ATCATGATCATCCTCAGGGGCTCCTGCAACTGATCGTTGCTGCATATGGAGGTATCTTTATTAATAACTATATATATCCAGGTATATGTGCACAATTCTACCAGGGCTCTTGTTAACACCTGTTTGTACATTTTCTGTATGTACAAACATAAATTTGTTCTTATATAAAGCTTGTATTATTTACATACTGGTTTATCTATATACTTATGGTTAATGTTATATGCTAGTTGCAGTGGTTCCTCTGGTGTAAATTGCTTTGATTAGATTACTAGATACTTTCCCAGGAAGGGAATCCCCTCTCCACAGAGTCCCTGTCCTGGATGGAGTCACTGTCAACTTTATTATCAAGTCCACTCTTCCACTTAGCAAAGGTTCTGCTTATGTTATTTACCTACAGCAAGGGTGCTTAACCAGTGGCCCGGGGGCCACATGTGGCCCACGGAGCCCTCTGATGTGGCCCGCGACCTCCTACTGTGGGACAGAATAAAATACAATAGAATACTGTTATTAAAGGTACGTTTATTACTAAAATCAGTGGGGCAGATCCACAGAGATCTGCACCCGCGCAGCGTATCAGAGATACGCTACGCCGCCGTAACTTTCCCGGCTTTGGTTCAAATCCTGAAAGATTGCGCGCCGAAAGTTACGGCGGCGTAGTCTATCTCTGTCGGCGTAACGGCGCGGAATTCAAATCGGCGATTAGGGGGCGTGTTTCATTTAAATGAAGCGCGTCCCCGCGCCGAATGAACTGCGCATGCTCCGTTTCTAAATTTCCCGCCGTGCATTGCGCTAAATGACGTCGCAACGATGTCATTTTGACTTACGCAAAAAAATAAAAATTCAAATTTCAACGCGGGAACGACGGCCATACTTAACATGGCAAATCTAACTATACGCCGCAAAAAAGCAGCTTTAACTATACGCCGGAAGAAGCCGACTAGAGACGACGTAAGAGAATGCGACGGCCGCGCGTACGTTCGTGGATCGTCGGAAATAGCTATTTTGCATACCCGACGCGGAAAAGAACGCAAACTCCACCCAGCAGACGCCGAAGTATTGCATCTACAATCCGAAGGCGTACGAAGCCGTACGCCTGTCGGATCAAACCCAGATGCCGTCGTATCTTGGTTTGAGGATTCAAACTAAAGATATGACGTGGGAAATTTGAAAGTACGCCGGCGTATCAGTAGATACGCCGGCGTACTCTCTCTGTGGATCTGCCCCAGTGTATATATGGGCATATCTGTTCTGCAGTAATTACTGGGCTGCTTTCAAACTGATCCACAGGTACAGAGAAGTGCACCTGTGGGTTACCTGCACTGAGCCATAGACTTCTATTTCCTGCGAGTTTGGTGAGCTTTCTGAAAGTGCACCACACCTACCGGATATAATAGAAGTCTATGGCAAAGTGCAGCTAACCTGCAGGAAAGCCACAGATGAACTGTACTGCACTCATGGTACGGGTAAACAACAGCACATCAGTGTGAAAGCAGCTTTGGGCCTCTGTCACATGGTCAGTCTGACCCAATCGGGCCCTCTATTCACCTCTAAGGAGTGAAAGATTTAAATGGACTTGTGCCCATTTACAACACCTACCTCCAATCCAATCCGCAAAAAAAAAAAGAGAGAGTAGAGTGGGCTCTATAGAGCCGAGTGGGCTGTTATCACCCGCTCTGCTCATTGTGGCCCGCAACCGGTTGCCAAGTCGCTTAAGTGGCCCTTGCTCTTCAAAAGGTTGGGCACCCCTGACCTACAGGTTTAGTGCAATGTCCTGTTTATTAAGGGCCAGTAGTCATAACCCCCCCCCCCCAAAAAAAAACAAAAAGCGAGAGAGCTAAACTAGTAAAAAAAAAATATTTTGGGGAGCAACAAGAACAAACCCTGCTAAATGGGCTGTAGCATTTTAAAAACTTTTATCTGGTATTTTTTTCAATAAACCTGAGCCTGGTCGCTAGAAAATCTTATCTGTCTGTTTTTTTTAGCACATAATTTTTGGGTGTTGATATTTTCCCATGGTCAATTTTTTCTTCTGAGGACATGCAATTATCATAAATATCTGTTCTGCAGAAAAAGCTTAAAACATTACCAGAAGAGCAGTAGTCATCAGTTTGCTAAGTGGCCTGACCCAAAGCCTAAATGACAGCAATTTTTTACGCATATGTCACAGCATTATGTTTTATTACGTACTCTACAAGAGTCTCCTGCATTCCTCACATTACGCTTTCATATCGAAGAGCCCTTGACTCTTACAATCAATCTAATACTTTTAAAAAGTCTGTGATACGAAGCTACAGTAGCATAGATTATTATTAGTAGGGGTGACAATTTTCATTGAAAACTGGGCTTTAGACAGCAAAGGTAGAAAAACAAAATGTAAAAAAATAAAAAAAATTGGAAAAGAACTGTATTCAAATAAATACACAAAAAATAGAATGCAAAGAGATACTGTAAATATAAAAACAATGTACATCAAATACAACTCCAAAAATTACCCACAAAATAAAATAAAAAGAAAATCTTTTGTTTTTGTTTTAATTTTTTTATATAAATAATTTTTTTATGAATTCTCATAGAATACATAGGTGATATAAAACAAAGCTTTAGAGCATACCTGATCTCAAACAAACAATAACAAAAATATAACTCTAAAGACACTAAGGGCCAGATTCACATACATTTTTGGCGGCGTAACGTATGTCATTTACGTTACACCGCCGCAAGTTTTCAGCGCAAGTGCTTGATTCACAAAGCACTTGCCTGTAAACTTGCGGAGGTGTAGCGTAAATCCGTCTGGCGCAAGCCTGCCTAATTCAAATGGGGTGTGTATCATTTAAATTAGGCTCGTTCCCACGCCGAACGTACTGCGCATGCTCCGTTTTGAGATTTCCCGTCGTGCTTTGTGCGAAATGACGTCGCTCCAACGTAATTTTTTGAATGGGGACGTGCGTTACGTCCTTTCCTATTCCCGGACGTCTTACACAAAAAAAAAAAAAATTAATTTGACGCAGGAACGACGGCCATACTTTAACATGGCCTGTCTATTTTTACACCACCTCGCAACTTTACGAAGGGAAAAGCTGACTAGCGACGACGTAAGAGAATGCGACGAACGCGCGTACCTTCGTGGATCGCCGTAAACAGCTAATTAGCATATCCGACACGGAAAACGACGCAAACTCCACCCAGCGGGCGCCGAAGTATTGCATCCTAAGATCCGAAGGCGTACGAAACCGTACGCCTGTCGGATCTTAGCCAAATGCCGTCGTATCTTTGTTTGAGAATTCAAAATAAAGATACGACACGGCAAATTTGAAAGTATGCCGGAGTATCAGCAGATACTCCGGCGTACTTTTTCTGTGAATCTGGCCCTAAATATATTTATTTATATTTGGTGTTGAGGCCAGATGGTGAGTACCATCTGGGGCTTTTTGATGAGTCCTCAGCCCCCACAAATGTTGGATGCCCCGTTTAACCAGCTATGTGCTTATGTCGTTCCAGATAACCAATGTAATGCATGCCTGCTCCTGATGAGCGACCAACAGTCGCGAAACGCGTAGAGCTCTATACCTCATGCATTAATGTATTATCACTGCAGTGTCATGCGATGTAATTTCCATTTTAATATGTGATATCTATTTTATGTCTCAATAAAATAGTACAGCTCGCTGTACTCATTGCATTTATATATTTGGGTCACTGCCCACGTACCTTGTCCCCCAACTAATCTGTGAAACATATATGTTTATCTATTTCTTCAATAGTGCAATATAGTCATGGACGGTGCATTATGTGAAAGTAATAAAATATTTAAACCTATTCCAGATTTATTATCTTTGATTCATTCCCCCCATTTATTGTAAACAGTTTCCCGCACATGCTTCATTTAAAGTCCCGCACTTGTTTCTCTTTTCTATACCTAATTAGGGATGGAGGTAATTGACCCATTACCTCATTTAAAGTCCCAACCAACCCTTCCCCCGCCCACTTTATATACCATAACTAGGGATGGAAGCATGTATTTTACGGGACTACATTTTTGTCTATTTTGTGTTAATATCCAGTACTGCATTATTGTTGTTTTTCTAAGTGCTAGCAGCAATGTGCTTACAACTGTTTCATTAGTATCTGTCACATTTTGAGTACGGCTGGGTATTTTGGGCCATTCCACATCTGTTCACAGGTTCCCTGGCGCTGTCTGGCTAAGGGTGTTGGCATCTCCGGCCCCCTGTGGGTTGTGGTCCTATCCGGGGGCAGCAACACTCACTGCACACGCTCCCCGTCCTGTGCTCCGAAGACGCACGGACGGATGGGCGGGCAGTGCGTGTCGATGTCACGCCTCCATCACCTGACACGGAACTAGGTCTCCGTGCGGTGTATTGGTATACCATCCACGAGGGGTTACAGGAGTCAAACGGCGCCGCATCATTGGGCGGTTACCCCGCACCAATGCAGATGCCTTCCTTCTCCTCCCCCTCGTATGCGTGTCTCTGGGCGGGTAACATTGGGGGGGTGGTCCCTATAAGAGGGTGTAACCTATGGCAGGTACAGGCATTTGGCTCTTCACATGTCATTACTCCATGCAGCACACTCGGAACTCACAGGTGATCCTCTTCCTCTCTCCTATACCTCACCACACCCAGTACCTTCACCTCACTTTACTATCTTTATATTCCCATTTCTCTTTGTCTTTCCTCCCCATCCCTGTTTTTTCTCCTTTTTTTTCTCTTTCCTTTTCTTTTTTCTTTTTTCCTTCTCCTTTGCTTGTTTTCCTCCCCCCTTTCCCCCTTTTCCTTTTCATCATATCTCCATATCCCATTCAAACATAATACATTCTTTTATTTCCAATACAGCCATCATTCCTTACCGACCACAGTGCATTCAATACACCATGCCTCATGCCTGTGCCACCTGGGTGCGCTCTCCTGACGGGCCCTGCACCCCTCATTCTCCAGCCCTAGTCCCCGGCAGTGACCACCCCAATCCTGGGGTCCATCCGGAGCTTCACTCTAGTGCCAGCGGCAATCGGCAACCTGGTGAGTACCATCTGGGGCTTTTTGATGAGTCCTCAGCCCCCACAAATGTTGGATGCCCCGTTTAACCAGCTATGTGCTTATGTCGTTCCAGATAACCAATGTAATGCATGCCTGCTCCTGATGAGCGACCAACAGTCGCGAAACGCGTAGAGCTCTATACCTCATGCATTAATGTATTATCACTGCAGTGTCATGCGATGTAATTTCCATTTTAATATGTGATATCTATTTTATGTCTCAATAAAATGAGTACAGCGAGCTGTACTCATTGCATTTATATATTTGGGTCACTGCCCACGTACCTTGTCCCCCAACTAATCTGTGAAACATATATGTTTATCTATTTCTTCAATAGTGCAATATAGTCATGGACGGTGCATTATGTGAAAGTAATAAAATATTTAAACCTATTCCAGATTTATTATCTTTGATTCATTCCCCCCATTTATTGTAAACAGTTTCCCGCACATGCTTCATTTAAAGTCCCGCACTTGTTTCTCTTTTCTATACCTAATTAGGGATGGAGGTAATTGACCCATTACCTCATTTAAAGTCCCAACCAACCCTCCCCCCGCCCACTTTATATACCATAACTAGGGATGGAAGCATGTATTTTACGGGACTACATTTTTGTCTATTTTGTGTTAATATCCAGTACTGCATTATTGTTGTTTTTCTAAGTGCTAGCAGCAATGTGCTTACAACTGTTTCATTAGTATCTGTCACAGTTTGAGTACGGCTGGGTATTTTGGGCCAATCCACATCTGTTCACAGGTTCCCTGGCGCTGTCTGGCTAAGGGTGTTGGCATCTCCGGCCCCCTGTGGGTTGTGGTCCTATCCGGGGGCAGCAACACTCACTGCACACGCTCCCCGTCCTGTGCTCCGAAGACGCACGGACGGATGGGCGGGCAGTGCGTGTCGATGTCACGCCTCCATCACCTGACACGGAACTAGGTCTCCGTGCGGTGTATTGGTATACCATCCACGAGGGGTTACAGGAGTCAAACGGCGCCGCATCATTGGGCGGTTACCCCGCACCAATGCAGACGCCTCCCTTCTCCTCCCCCTCGTATGCGTGTCTCTGGGCGGGTAACATTGGGGGGGTGGTCCCTATAAGAGGGTGTAACCTATGGCAGGTACAGGCATTTGGCTCTTCACATGTCATTACTCCATGCAGCACACTCGGAACTCACAGGTGATCCTCTTCCTCTCTCCTATACCTCACCACACCCAGTACCTTCACCTCACTTTACTATCTTTATATTGCCATTTCTCTTTGTCTTTCTTCCCCATCCCTGTTTTTTCTCCTTTTTTTTTCTCTTTCCTTTTCTTTTTTCTTTTTTCCTTCTCCTTTGCTTGTTTTCCTCCCCCCTTTCCCCCTTTTCCTTTTCATCATATCTCCATATCCCATTCAAACATAATACATTCTTTTATTTCCAATACAGCCATCATTCCTTACCGACCACAGTGCATTCAATACACCATGCCTCATGCCTGTGCCACCTGGGTGCGCTCTCCTGACGGGCCCTGCACCCCTCATTCTCCAGCCCTAGTCCCCGGCAGTGACCACCCCAATCCTGGGGTCCATCCGGAGCTTCACTCTAGTGCCAGCGGCAATCGGCAACCTGGTGAGTACCATCTGGGGCTTTTTGATGAGTCCTCAGCCCCCACAAATGTTGGATGCCCCGTTTAACCAGCTATGTGCTTATGTCGTTCCAGATAACCAATGTAATGCATGCCTGCTCCTGATGAGCGACCAACAGTCGCGAAACGCGTAGAGCTCTATACCTCATGCATTAATGTATTATCACTGCAGTGTCATGCGATGTAATTTCCATTTTAATATGTGATATCTATTTTATGTCTCAATAAAATGAGTACAGCGAGCTGTACTCATTGCATTTATATATTTGGGTCACTGCCCACGTACCTTGTCCCCCAACTAATCTGTGAAACATATATGTTTATCTATTTCTTCAATAGTGCAATATAGTCATGGACGGTGCATTATGTGAAAGTAATAAAATATTTAAACCTATTCCAGATTTATTATCTTTGATTCATTCCCCCCATTTATTGTAAACAGTTTCCCGCACATGCTTCATTTAAAGTCCCGCACTTGTTTCTCTTTTCTATACCTAATTAGGGATGGAGGTAATTGACCCATTACCTCATTTAAAGTCCCAACCAACCCTCCCCCCGCCCACCTTATATACCATAACTAGGGATGGAAGCATGTATTTTACGGGACTACATTTTTGTCTATTTTGTGTTAATATCCAGTACTGCATTATTGTTGTTTTTCTAAGTGCTAGCAGCAATGTGCTTACAACTGTTTCATTAGTATCTGTCACATTTTGAGTACGGCTGGGTATTTTGGGCCATTCCACATCTGTTCACAGGTTCCCTGGCGCTGTCTGGCTAAGGGTGTTGGCATCTCCGGCCCCCTGTGGGTTGTGGTCCTATCCGGGGGCAGCAACACTCACTGCACACGCTCCCCGTCCTGTGCTCCGAAGACGCACGGATGGATGGGCGGGCAGTGCGTGTCGATGTCACGCCTCCATCACCTGACACGGAACTAGGTCTCCGTGCGGTGTATTGGTATACCATCCACGAGGGGTTACAGGAGTCAAACGGCGCCGCATCATTGGGCGGTTACCCCGCACCAATGCAGACGCCTCCCTTCTCCTCCCCCTCGTATGCGTGTCTCTGGGCGGGTAACATTGGGGGGGTGGTCCCTATAAGAGGGTGTAACCTATGGCAGGTACAGGCATTTGGCTCTTCACATGTCATTACTCCATGCAGCACACTCGGAACTCACAGGTGATCCTCTTCCTCTCTCCTATACCTCACCACACCCAGTACCTTCACCTCACTTTACTATCTTTATATTCCCATTTCTCTTTGTCTTTCTTCCCCATCCCTGTTTTTTCTCCTTTTTTTTTCTCTTTCCTTTTCTTTTTTCTTTTTTCCTTCTCCTTTGCTAGTTTTCCTCCCCCCTTTCCCCCTTTTCCTTTTCATCATATCTCCATATCCCATTCAAACATAATACATTCTTTTATTTCCAATACAGCCATCATTCCTTACCGACCACAGTGCATTCAATACACCATGCCTCATGCCTGTGCCACCTGGGTGCGCTCTCCTGACGGGCCCTGCACCCCTCATTCTCCAGCCCTAGTCCCCGGCATTGACCACCCCAATCCTGGGGTCCATCCGGAGCTTCACTCTAGTGCCAGCGGCAATCGGCAACCTGGTGAGTACCATCTGGGGCTTTTTGATGAGTCCTCAGCCCCCACAAATGTTGGATGCCCCGTTTAACCAGCTATGTGCTTATGTCGTTCCAGATAACCAATGTAATGCATGCCTGCTCCTGATGAGCGACCAACAGTCGCGAAACGCGTAGAGCTCTATACCTCATGCATTAATGTATTATCACTGCAGTGTCATGCGATGTAATTTCCATTTTAATATGTGATATCTATTTTATGTCTCAATAAAATAGTACAGCTCGCTGTACTCATTGCATTTATATATTTGGGTCACTGCCCACGTACCTTGTCCCCCAACTAATCTGTGAAACATATATGTTTATCTATTTCTTCAATAGTGCAATATAGTCATGGACGGTGCATTATGTGAAAGTAATAAAATATTTAAACCTATTCCAGATTTATTATCTTTGATTCATTCCCCCCATTTATTGTAAACAGTTTCCCGCACATGCTTCATTTAAAGTCCCGCACTTGTTTCTCTTTTCTACAAATAATACAATTTTAGTCTCATCACCCTTTTGCATGTGGCCTCAGAATCCTTATGGTGCGTTTAAGGTGACCACAAATTGAATTATTTGGCTTCAGCACTAAACGATCTGTCTGGCGGAAATCCAATAAACTCACTATCCAAATAACACCATTCCTACAGTAAAGCATGGAGGTGGTAATATGGGGGTATTTCTCTATAGTAGGGGCTGGAGCATTTGTCAGGATAGGATAAAAATGGATGGGGCCAGAAAGTCGTCAAGGGGAAAAAAGTTTACCTTCCAACACGACAATGACCCAAAGTACACAGCAAAAATTACCACACAGTGAAGAGTGGGCAAATATTGCAAAGTCTCGGGGCCGGATTCAGATACCTGAGCGTATCTATCCGGCCGGGGGAGCGTATCTTAGATACGTTACCCTGCTGTAACTTCGGGTGCAAGTTCTGTATTAAAAAATAACTTGTGCCCTTATTTACGGCAGCGTAACGTATGTGTTGCAGCGTAAGGCCGCGTAATTTAAATGGGGATTTATTTAAATTTCCCTTGACCCCGCGTTTTTTAAGTTTTTTTTTGAACGGCGCATGCGCCCTCCGTAAAATATCCCAGTGTGCATTGCGCCAAAGTACGCCGCAAGGACGTATTGGAATCGACGTGAACGTGAATGACGTAAAGCCGTATTCGCGGACGACTTACGCAAACAACGTAAAAATTTCAAAACTCGGCGCGGGAACGTTGGCCATACTTAACATTAGCTACGCCTCATATAGCAGGGGTAACTATACGCCGAAAAAAGCCGAACGTAAACGACGTAAAAAAATGCGCCGGCGGGACGTATGTTTCTGAATCGCCGTATCTACCTAATTAGCATATTCCTTGCGTAAACATACGGAAGCGCCACCTAGCGGCCAGCCTGAAATTGCAGCCTAAGATACGACGGTGTAAGACACTTACACCTGTCGGATCTTAGGGATATCTATGCGTAACTGATTCTCTGACTCAGGCGCATAGATACGACCTCCCGAACTCAGAGATACGACGGCGTATCAGGAGATACACTGTCGTACCTCTTTTCTGAATCTGGCCCTCGATCTGCAAAGTTAACAGAGACATATGCCAACAGACCAAAGGCTGTAATTAAAGTAAAATGTGGTCCAACAATATACTGACATAAGGGGGTGAATCTTTTTCCAACTCAGTTATTCTGTTTTTGTTTTTTATTTTTGACATATTGGTGTTATATCTTTCACTTGAATGGTATACGTTGCACTAGTAAATACAGCAAAAAAAAACTTACATTTTGTCTGTCTTTATTTCAGGCTGCAAAGCAACACAATGTGATTATTTTATTCAGGGGTGTGATTATTTTCTATACCAACTGTATATGTCAGTATCATAACTCAAATAAAATGTCTTCAAGGTACTTACAGGATAGAATATGGTAAATCTGATAGAAAGAAAGGCACTCCAAGCACACACTCTAGCAACAGATAAATGAGACTTAGGCCCCATACACACGAGAGGATTTATCCGCGAATACGTTCCAGCGGAACGTTTCAGCGGATAAATCCTCTCGAGGATTTCAGCGGATTTCTCTGCGATGGAGTGTACTCACCATCACATTGAAATCCGCGCCGAAATCCTCTGGTGATGACGTGTCGCGCCGTCGCCGCGATTATGACGCGGCGACGTGCGCGACGCTGTCATATAAGGAATTCCACGCATGCGTCAAATCATTACGACGCATGCGGGGGATCCCTTCGGACGGATGGATCCGGTGAGTCTATACAGACCAGCGGATCCGATTTGTTTAGCATGTCAGCAAATATTCGATCTGCTGGAATCCATCCCAGGGGAGATATATCCGCGGAAACAGATCCGCTGGAGTGTACACACCATAGGATCTATCCGCTGAAACCCATTCGCTGGGATTTTTCAGCGGATGGATTCTATCGTGTGTATGGGGCCTTAGGCCCCGTACACACGACCGAACATGTCTGCTGAAACTGGTCCGCGGACCAGTTTCAGCAGACATGTTCGGTCGTCTGTACAGCCGAGCGGACAGGTTTCCAGCGGACATTTGTCCACCCGACCTTTTTCGAGCGTACAAATGTTTCTTAGCATGCTAAGAAACATGCCCGCTGGAATCCTGTCCGTCGGACATGTTCGGTCATCTGTACAGACTCACCGTACATGTCCGACCGGCTGCCATCCCTCGCATGTGTCGAATGACTTTGACGCATGCGTGGAAACATTGACCTTTCAGCGTCGCGCACGTCGCCGCGTCATCGTCGCGGCGACGGCGCAGACACGTCACCGCGCTGTCTGTCTGCGCGGATTGTCTCTCATTTCTGTCTGATGGTGTGTGACCTCAGTCCAAAAAACGTACATTTTCAGGCAAAGCTAGAAGATTTGTTCCAAATCAGTAGTCACTTACACACCTCCAGAATTGGGAAAAAAAGTGAGATAAATAATATGTAACCTTAGAGGCCTCAGGTAAATCCTGTGCAGCAGTTAAAATTCAATCTGTTTTGACTAGCGACTAACTGTGGGGTAATCCCACGTATATATTTCCAGTCTTCATCATCCGTATCAGGAGTGTCCACCTGCCATTTGGATTGAAGACTCTCCATGCCAACATTAACTGAGAGCCTTGTAAATTGCAGACAATGGTTTGGATATGGAGTCATCACAAAGCAAGTTTTCCATGTCAGAAGGTGCACGATCGGAATTTCCGATGGAAAAAGTCAGACGGAATTTTTTCATCAGATATTCTGACTGTGTGTGTGCCCCATCTAATTTTTTCCATCGGAAATTCCGACGGACTTAGAAAGAGAACACGTTCTCTTTTTTTCTGATGAAAAAAAATTCTATCGAAAACTCTATTCCTCTGTATGGAACTCAGACGGAGAAAAAAACACGCATGCTCAGAATCAAGTCGACGCATGCTCGGAAGCATTGAATTTAATTTTTCTCGGCACATCATAGTGTTGTACATGACAGCGCCTTTGACGGTCGGAACTTGGTGTGACAGTGTGTATGCAAGACAGCTTGAACGGAATCTGAGTTTATCCCGATGGAAATTCTGATCGTGTGTACGGGGCATAAGAGTAAATGGAGCTTGCAGGCTCCAGTATAGAAGATCATGTAAGGTATTGTAGGATCCCAAATATGAGGCCTTAAAGGCGACAGAGGAATTAGTGTCATCTGAGATCACCCAGTTGCGGGCGTGGGTAAGAAGGACTGTAAAAAGGAAGGCTTTTGGTCAAGGTTTTCCTACTGAATCTAGGGGGGGGGGGGGGGATTTCCACAAAAATGTGGGTCAAATTGTTTGGGATCCAAATGGGGGAGTGTCTTAGGATATAGAGGAAAACAGGAAGTATTTTCATTTTGATAAGGATTCTACCTATAAGGGACAAAGGGACGTTGTCCCATGCTTTCATTTTCTGCTTGGTAGTGGCTAACGAGGGGTACAGATTTAATTTGGCAAAATCGGTAACATTAGAGGAGTTATTAATTCTCAGATACTGTCAGGCCTTGTACACACGATTAGTCCAAACTGATGAAAACGGACTGAAGTTCAGTTTCATCGGTTCACCGATGAAGCAGACTGATGTGCGTACACACCATCAGTTCAAAAACCGATCGTGTCAGAACGCGGTGACGTAAAACACATGACGTGCTGAAAAAAACGAAGTTCAATGCTTCCAAGCATGTGTCGACTTGATTCTGAGCATGCGTGGGTTTTGAACCAATGCTTTTGTGTACTAACCATCGGTTTTGACCGACGTCCATCAGTCCGATTTTTAAAGCAAGTTCTAAAACTTTGGTCTGAAGGACAAAAGTCTGATGGGGCATACACACGGTAGGTTTGGACTGATGAAACTGAACTTCAGTCCGTTTTCATCAGTTTGGACTGATCGTGTGTACAGGGCCTTAGGAGTCAGTCCATGCAAGCGGTAATGTATGGTCTGCAACCTCTTGTGCTAGATCTGTTGTTTTATCAAGGAAATTCAGTGTAACTAGCTCAAAGAACGAAACTGAGATTAATTGGTAATTGGTAATTTTTCAGTCAAATGTATTTCAGCAAAATCACTCCACTCATCCATAATGGTGATGGTGTAGGGACTGTTAAAATGTCTAATTACCATAAATGCTAAGGGGCAGATCCACAAAGCGAGTACGCTGGCGTATCTACTGATACGCCGGCGTACTTTCAAATTTCCTGCGTCGTATCTTTGTTTTGAATCCTCAAAACAAGATACGACGGCATCTGGGTTAGATCCGACAGGCGTACATATTTGTACGCCTTCGGATCTAAGATGCAATTCTTCGGCGTTCGCTGGGTGGCATTCCCATCGTAATCCGCGTTGAGTATGTAAATTAGCTATTTCCGACGATCCACGAACGTACGAGCGGGTGTCGCATTCTTTTACGTCGTCTCTAGTCGGCTTTTTCCGGCGTATAGTTAAAGCTGCTGTTTCGTGGCATATAGTTAAACCTGCTATGTTAAGTATGGCCGTCGTTCCCGCGTTTAATTTGAATTTTTTTTTTAGTTTGCGTAAGTCGTCCGTGAATCGGGATGGACGTAATTTACGTCCATGTCAAAACCAATGACGTCCTTGCGACGTCATTTAGCGCAATGCACGGCGGGAAATTTAGGGACAGCGCATGCGCAGTTTGCTCGGTGCGGGGATGCACTTCATTTAAATGAAACACGCCCCCCTACTCGCCAATTTGAATTAGGCGCCGTTACGCCGCGAGAGATACACTACGCCGCCGTAACTTACGCCGCAAATTCTTTGTGGATTCAAAGCTACAAAAAGTAAGTTACAGCGGCGTAGCGTATCTCACATACGCTGCACCCATGCAATTCTTTCTGGATCTGCCCCTATGTCTTTCACTGCTCAGCAACTATATGAGGGTGGGGGCTTTATGTTGACTGTTTTCCAGGTTTGGGCTGAAAAAAAAAGCTTTAAATGTTTATGTTAATATCTTGGATTAAAATGACCATTACCAAAGAGCTTGAAACCTAGAATCTGACATCACATTTATCTTTTCTTTAGGTTCTTTAGTGTAGAGAAAGAGGACTTTCACCTCTCTATGGTTGGCCATCTCCAGAAGATCAGTGCTGCTGGGGCCCTTTATTTACTGTACATCTGCTTCACTAGATTTACAGTAATAAAGCATCTAATATGTTTTAAAATATACTTCATGGTAAATGTTTGTGGGAACCTGACCATCTGTAATAGTATTGTTAGAATCCTTGCCACAACTTCCAGTGTTAATTACAGAATTCCTGCAAGGACTACCATTAGTACTTGCATAATCCCTGGCAGAGTTCCCTGAAACGATGCTGGGTATGTCTTCTGACCAAAAGGGTATTGAGGTTCCAGCCTTTGAACTGTCTGATACTGTGTCTTATTGCCAGCTACCTGACCTCTGCTAGAACTTGACTACACTTTAGCTTGCTGCCTGCCTAGACCTCTGCTTGGATCTAGCTAATCTCTGGTCTACCTTGACCCCTGCCTTGAAAAGTGACCTGCAGCTGGACACAGTGCTGGATCAATGCACAGGTAAAAATTTGTTTGTAAAAGTAAATGGCAACATGTTTTTTACCTTAATAGAGGAAATGCATTATAGAAAAAAACATTTAACCTTTAGAACCACTTTGACCTATTTATTATTAGGGATCAATTAACTTTAATTTCTCTAACATTTGAGCAAAAATCTGAAGATTTCGGTGATTTTCCGGTGAAAAAGTCGGTGTTTAGAAATAGAACATGTTTTAATTTTTAACAATGGAAAAAAGAAAGGAAATTCCTATCGTCTGTGTGACTCCAACGGAGAAAAAACCCATGCATGCTCAGAAAATCGACGCGTGCTTGGAAGCATTGAACTTAATTTTTCTCGGCTCGTCGTAGTGTTTTACGTCACCACGTTTTGGATGGTCAGAATTTGGTCTGACAGTGTGTATGCAAGACAGCTTGAATGGAATTCTGACCAAAAATTCCATCGGATTTTAGGCCATTGGAAATTCCAATCGTGTTTATGGTGCATTAGTGACAACCATGGCTGCCCCCATAGACACAGTAAAGAAATAAATGTAGCCACTTAGGTGTAGGAAGTGGATTACCAGGTAAAAAATAAAGTACAAAAAGCCTGAAAAGGAAAACTAATGCAGCCACCACACCTAATCACTGTAAAGCTGCTGTTTTTGGGTTTAAATACACTATAATTTCACCTTGCCTATTGACTCCAATTCACAAGTCTCTTCTGCTTGTTGTTTTTCTTTAGCAGTGGTTTCCTAGCAGATATTCTACCATGAAGGCCTGATTCACACAGTCTCCTCTTAACAGTTCTAGAGATGTGTCTGCTGCAAAAGGTGGCTACTTTGAAGAACCTAGAATATGAAATATATTTTCAGTTGTTTCACACTTTTTTGTTATGTATAATTCCTCATGTGTTAATTCATAGTTTTGATGCTTTCAGCGTGAATCTACAATTTTCATAGTCATGAAAATAAAGAAAACTCTTTGAATGAGAAGGTGTTTCCAAACTTTTGGTCTGTACTGCATGTGTTGTATCAATCTGTTGAAAAGCAATAAATACATATTTGCCTTTAAACACCGACTTTTTTCATCGGAAATTCCGATCGTGTGTACGCGGCATTAGGCTGGACTTCAGAAATGTCTGCCTTTGTTCATCTCCATTACACATGTCACAGATTCACCTGTTCCACACTCCAGTTACACGTCTTCCCCTCTTTTATGCATCCGCTGACTTCCTTCTTCAGTCTAATTTTTCACAGAGGAACATTTGGGACCATGTTTAGCCCAAATGGGTGCTTGACTGTTGTGTACTGCCATGCTTATGCAATAAAGGGAAAGAAATACAAAGACGTGTGTAGATGTACTATGTTTTTGAATGTTTGAAGTCACTCAAAGTTACCTAAAAAGATTTATTACAGGCTCCAGGCATTGAGTAAGGTGTGGGCTCCTGGAGTACAGTCCTCCACTTACCCTTATTCATGGTGTGTTGTCTTTGGGAGAAAGTAAAAATGACCATAAGTTATATGGGTGATGTACAGTAAAAGGCAAAGGTTGCACTTGACTTCCTAGCTCCGGGACTGTTTGTCTGTTTGTGTATTCTTCCAGAATGTGTCATGTACTCTAAATACCACTAGTATTGTTCCTATCATCTTTACTAAAAAAAACACTGCAAAGATTTTGCGCCAGTTAAATTTTATTTGCCTTATAGTAATATGTTAAAAAATTATGTTTTATTTAATAGTTATACTATATAGAAACTTTACACCAGTTAGTTGCAGTTGGCTAGGGCAGGGAATGGAGAAGAGAAAGTATCTACATGATGTAGAGGGCTCCACCACCATCCAAAAATTTGTGATAAACTCCTTTTTTTTTTTGACCGATGATTGAGAGTGAGATATGTAAATACTGTATCTTCTTTGCTAAAGCTCACAATACACATTGCAAGTATGTAGTGAAAGCACATGCTTGATTGGATAGATGTTGATTGCATAGGTCCTCATTTCACAACGTTTTCGTAAATCTAATGCTGAAAATTATGAAATTGCAATATGTATAGTAATCCTAAGAAAGCTGATCCACACTGGTTCAGTGGGGGGTCTTTTGGAGGTGATGAGCCTACCTCATCATAACCTCTGTGTTCAGGATTATTTTTAGAAATTGGTAGAATCTATTGCTCTCTGACAATAAAAGTTTCTGAAAGAAAGAGATGACACGAGGACATTCATGTTTTCTGTCTGTTTCTCATAAATCTATTCTTACCATTTCCTAACCACAGTGATGCTTCCCCCCCATGGAATTAGCTGATGTCTCTGGAAGCTACACAGGATAAATAAAGGTCTTCTCTCCCTGGGAGGTCCGGCTTCTATTTTCAATAAAATATCTGTAGGAGAGCATTCTGATTTCATGGGTCTCGGTAACCAACTGTGGTGCCCAGCCAATGTATTTGTTATCAAGGATATTTCAGGCCACATATTAAAATAAAGTCATGTTTTATAAACAAGGAGGCCAATTTTACCAAATCTGGGATCCTTAGCTTTTACGTGAGAGGGATGAGTGAGGTCACCCTTGCCAAGGAGAATAATACAAAAGCTGTGATCTAAGGTAGGTATTTTTCCTCCTTCTTTTAGTTACTGTTTTCTTTTTTGTTGCTGTTAGGCCTAGGAAATTATGATTGGGGATTGGGGGAATGTGGGATGGAATACCTTATACTGTTGCTCAGGGCTGCAAAATCCACATTGAGGTAGAAGTAAACCCAGATAGAGTGGCCCATCACTATTTTACAGCTCCAGGTTTTTGTTTATAGTCAAGGTATGTGCCCAGTAGTATGAAGGGGTTAACTAGGAAGCTTTTATGATCCACATAAATTGTCATTAAAAAAACTAAATATGAACATAGTTCTTGGTTGGGGCTTTCCTAATATATTTTCTTGTAAAAAGGGGGGATAGGGTTGGGACTTTAGATGAGGCATATGATAGAAACTACCACAGGCCTCCATCCCTGTAAATGGATAAAAAGAGGGGGAGGACCCCGGTTTAGCAGCAAAGTAACAGAGATTAATCTGCCGACCCTACAAAACTCATTGTGTAAATTACGCCCTTAGGGGGCGCTTTGGGATGCCCGTGCTTGCGCAGCCCCCCCCCCCTCCCCTCTTCTCTTTCCCTTCACCTATCTTTCTTTCTTTCCCTGGGTACCTCTGCTACCCTTACATTTCACTTCCTCGAGGAAAATACAGAAAATGGAAGAGGGGGCTGGACCCCCCGGACCCCGGTTTTTTGGTTCCACATACATTTATGGGCGGCTACGCCCGCTAACTCAGAGAGCCAGAAATAGCATGTCAAAACTGCCCCGAGTGATACGCAGGGGAGTTGTAGAGGCTCTCAGTCTAGGAACCTCGCTGCCATCTTTGGAAGGCGGGGATCCTACAGAGACCCGTAAGTGAGGCCAGCCAAATGCTACACCTGTGATGTTATATCTTATGCGGTCTTCCCCTTGTTTGTATATTGATTTTGTGGACACTGCTGGACCGTATGTATATGTTGTGGTCCGGAACGGACCGGCTCCTCTGTTTGTTTATAAATAAAAAAAATTGAAAAAAAAAAAAGAGGGGGAGGGTTGGGACTTTTAATGAGATGCGTTTTTAGTAGTATGCGATTAAATATATATATATGGAATATAAAAAATGTTTCCATAATAGCCAGGCTCAAAGTTGCCAACCAAAGAAGCACTAAACCAAATAATCTGTCTAGCTGTATGTAATTAAAAACAGAGGTTTAGTTGCATGTATTTGCACCTGTGTAAGCTGCAGGCCAACGTCAAGGCACTCCGTGTACTGCAGTCCTAACTATGAATTTTAAAGTCTCCTAAAAAGGAGCACAGGCATGCTAATCAATAGATAGGGGGCAAGTGATCACCTAAACCCGCCACTACCTATAGTCGGTCTAGCAAAAAACAGCACTGGAAAACAAAAGAAATGCAGGAGTGGAACCAAACATGCCTACCAAACCTTAAAAATTTAATCGCATACTGCTAAAAACGCATCTCATTCAAAGTCCCAACCCTCCCCCTTTTTATATATTTTTCTGGTACCAGCATATTCAGTGAAGCATGAACCAAGCCAAGTTCCTGCTTATTCATTTACATACATACTTTAACTAATATTATGTAGAGATAAGTGAAAGTGAGAGTTATCATTCCTTGGACCTGTTTTGTGCCAAAAAATGTTCCCTCATTAGCCTCATTATATTGAGTTTTATTGGACAGAGAAAAACAATAATGTAAATAAATACATATATATATATATATATATATATATATATATATATATATATATATATATATATATATATATATATATATATATATATATATATATATATATATATATATATATATAAAAACTAAACCAACAAAGGAAATAAAAATCAAAGGCAGAAAACATTAAAGAAAATAAATTAAAAGCATTTGTTAAAAAAAAATACATTAAAAGCACCTACCCAAGAAAAAAAAAAGTGAAATATTTTCACGCATACTAGTCATTAGATGTGGTGTTTGCATTTGTTTTTGTTTTTTGTTGTTTTTTTCCTTAATGGTTACTTGGTGGCCATTCTAGACACTTTGGGGGAGATTAACATGCACAGCTGCCTTAGATTTTGTAAATGTTAACCAGTCAGCTTCTAACTTCATCTTGTTCAATTAAGCTTTGAAAATAAGGGTCCTTTCACACGAGCGGACCGTTCGTCCGTTCATTACAAGTCCGTTAACGGACTTGTAATAAATCCCTATGGGATCGCGTCCGTTAGCGGATGGAGTATCCGCTAGCGTCCGCGTCCATCGGGATCCGCTTTTGCGAACGGAAGAAACCCCATTTTTCTTCCGTTCGGCGGAACGGATCGGATGCAGACGGACAGACGGTCCGTCTGCATCCGATCCCCCATAGGGGAGAGCGGAGCAGAGACAGGGCGGTCTCTGCACTGTGTGCGGGGACCGCTCTATCCACCGACAGCTCAGCGGGGATCCCCGCTGAGCTTTGGCGGACACACGGAGCGGACCCAGAAACGCTCCGCTCCGTGTGAAAGAGCCCTAAAACTTGGTAGCTGATTGTTTACTATGCACAGCTGCACCAGTTTTAATAAATCCCTCTTTCTGTCATAGGGTGACAACACTCACTTACTGTGCTGTATGTATGGCAGAGCAGCATTGTCATCCCAGGACAGGAAGTGTCCCTTGTTCCTTTATTTTCTTTATAAGATAGATAAAATGTGTGCTGTAGTTCACAGAGAGTTGTAAAACCCCATACACACAGTTGCACTTTTTGACAACAAAATTAAAAAATAAGCAGGTCCATCGGAAAAACTTTTTCAGTTTTCATTGGACAAAAGTTTGCTCTGCAAATGGACAAACTTTTCGGCAACAAAAGTCCTACGGTGCAAATACCTATCATGTGTACAGAAGTCCATTGCATACTAGCTCATTATGAATTACTTACCTTAGATCAAAGCCCCCACAGAGGTCCTCGTCCCCCCCTCCGGCGGCGACATCTCTCCCGGGGGCTACATCCAGATATCACGGCTCCGACGCTGTGATTGGCCAGAGCCGCGATGACGTTACTCCCACGCATGCACGCGGGAGCCGCTGGGACCGGCACATGGACTGAAGAACCGGCCCATATAATAAATATCCCCCAAAAATATATAAAACATTATTTGTTTTCCTCAGTTTAGGCCGATACGTATTCTTCTACCTATTTTTGGTAAAAAAATCGCAATAAGCGTTTATCGATTGGTTTGCGCAAAATTCATAGCGTTTACAAAAAAGGGGATAGTTTTATTGCATTTGTATTTATTTTTTTCGTGACTGCTACATTATGGCGGACACTTCGGACAATTTTGACACATTTTTGGCACCATTGTCATTTTCACAGCAAAAAATGCATTTAAAAATGCATTGTTTACTGTGAAAATGACAGTTGCCGTTTGGGAGTTAACCACAAGGGGGCGCTGAAGGGGTTATGTATGACCTCATTTGTGTTTATAACTGTAGGGGGGTGTGGCTGTAGATGTGACGTCATCGATTGTGGTTCCCTATAAAAGGGTACACGCGATCGATCACGGCGCCACAGTGAAGAACGGGGAAGCTGTGTTTACATACAGCTCTCCCCGTTCTTCAGCTCCGGGGACCGATCGCGGAACTCCAGCGGCGATCGGGTCCGTGAGTCCCGCGGCCACGATCACGGAGCTTCGGACCGGGTCGCGTGCACGCGTCCGTGCGACCCCACGGCTGGGCTTAAAGGGCCACGTACCTGTACGTGGATGTGCCCAGCCGTGCCATTCTGCCGACGTATATCGGCGTGAATGGGTCCTTAAGTGGTTAAAGGCATGTGGTCCTAAACTTTTGATCAGCTGAAAAACAGCCTGTTTCAGTTTATTCGTTGTTTTCATTAAATTGAATGCTCAAAAAAAAATTTGTCTCACTCTCATTTCTTCTTGTTGCATGTTGAAGCTCTACTTGGAACCTTGTTAAGATCCAACAATGTAAAATATGTTTTTTTGCCATTTTTCAAGTGGTCTTAAACTTTTGATCAGGACTGTATAAATAAAGGAACATTTTTCAAACAAACGTTTCCTAAAAAGTGAGTGAGTTTTGATTTCATTAAAATGTTGTTGACAGCAAAAATTGGTATTTTATCCAAGATCATTTGCTCATTCTAATAAGGTAACTATGTAAAAACTACACTAGTATGAACATATACAGTTCTGCTCATAAGTTTACATACCCTGGCAGAGTTTATGATTTCTTGGCCATTTTTCAGAGAATAACACAAACACTTTTCTTTCACTCATAGTTAGTGTTTGGCTGAAGCCATTTATTATCAATCAACTGTGTTTACTCTTTCATAATAGCAACAGAAACTACCCAAATGGCCCTGATCAAAAGTTTACCTTCCCTGGTGATTTTGGCCTGATAACATGCACACAAGTTGATACACAGGGGTTTGAATGGCTATTAAAGGTAACCATCCTTACCTGTGATCTGTTTGCTTGTAATTAGTGTGTGTGCATAAAAGGTCAATGAGTTTCTGTACACCTGACAGAGCCTTGCATCTTTCATCCAGTGCTGCACTAACGTTTCTGGATTCTGAGTCATGGGGAAAACAAAAGAATTGTTAAAGGATCTGCGGGAAAAGGTAGTTAAACTGTATAAAACAGGAAAGGGTTATAACAACTTCTGGGTCTCCAAATTGGGCACATGGCCTGAGCTTGCCCTTTATGCCTTGGAGGTGCTGGCCTGCCCTGCGGCCAGTGTATTGTCTGAACGTGTATTTAGCAGGGCAAGGGGCGTTATCACAGACAAGTGCAGCCGCCTGTCCAGAGCCAATGTGGACAAGCTCACGTTCATTAAAATGAACCAGGCATGGATCCCAGAGGACTTGTCCGTACCTTGTGCAGAATATACACCAGGCCGGCCTTACCCAGCCATTGTTTTTTTTCTGATCTTTCTAGGGTTGCCATCTCATCCCTTTAAAAGCAAAAACATATTAATTACACAGGTTCTCTGGCTGATTAAGGTGCTGCTAATTAAACTCACTTGGTGCCTTATCAACATTAAATTAGCCCCAGAACCTGTGTAATTACTCTGTGTTCAGGTTTGAAGGGATGAGGTAGCAACCCTAGATCTTTCTCACTCTTTTGGGGTTTACCCTAATTTAAAAAATAAATCAATTCAAAACCAAAACCTGCTGTGTTGGCTACCTCCTCCTCCTCCTCCTCCACCGCCGCTTCCACCTTCAGTCACATTCTTAGGCTTGCGCACTGCAACTGCTTTCTTTAAGTCTCACCAGAGGTTCTCAATCGGATTTAAGTCTGGTGACTGCGATGGCCACTCCAAAATGTTCCAGCCTTAAAATCTGCAACCATGTTCTAGTGGACTTGGAGGTATGCTTGGGATCATTGTCCTGTTTAAAGGCCTCAGGTTTGTGATGGACTGCATCACATTGTCATCCAATATCTCCTGGTACTGAAGAGAATTCATGGTACCTTGCACACGCTGAAGCTTCCCTGTACCTGCAGAAGCAAAACAGCCCCAAAGCATGATTGACCCCCCGCCATGCTTCACAGTAGGCAAGGTGTTCTTTTCATCATAGGCCTTGTTCTTCCTCCTCCAAACATAGCGTTGATCCATGGGCCCAAACAGTTCTAATTTTGTTTCATCAGTCCACAGAACACAATCCCAAAACTTGTGTGGTTTGTCCACATGACTTTTGGCATACTGCAGTCGACTCTCCTTATTCTTTGGAGACAGCAAGGGGGTGCGCCTGGGAGTTCTGGCATGGAGGCCTTCATTACGCAGTGTGCGCCATATTGTCTGAGCAGAAACTTCAGTACCCACATCTGACAAATCTTTTCTCAGTTCCTCAGCAGTCACATGGGGACTTTTCTCCACTCTACGCTTCAGGTAGCGCACAGCAGTCAAAGTCAGCATCTTCTTTCTGCCACGACCAGGTAGCGTTTCAACAGTGCCCTTTGCCTTGAATTTGCGAATGATGCTTCCTATGGTGTCTCTTGGTATGTTTAACATCTTTGCAATCTTCTTATAGCCATTGCCCTTCCTGTGAAGAGTAATCACCTCTTCTCTTGTCTTCCTGGTGCTTATTAGGCTTTATTGCTGCTCCCTGACATCCACAGTTGTTTTCAATACCTGATTGAAAACACTTCAATGAACCTCTGTTCTTCAGAGTGGTAGTCTTTAAGGGGTTGAATGATTGTGTAAATGAAGAATTCACAAAATAAACATTTACTACTGTATTACAAAACCAATTGATGTCATTTTAGTTGCATATGGTTCTATAAGAAGTTCTTGTAGGATTTCATTCTGAATACAATTACAAATGTACACTAAATTCCCTAAAACCCTTTACAACATTGGGGGGTTGAATAATTTTGAACAAAACTGTATGGACCTCGTCCTCCTAGGTCAAAATCATTATATTTTTTATTTTTATTTTTTTTATGTTATTTTAAGTTATTTCCCTATCCACATTTATTTCCAGAGTACTTGCTTTGCTCTTCCAGACATTGTGCTACCATTTGCAGCCCTCCAGCCCTTTCCCTTCGTTTTTTAGAGACATTTTTGTAGTCAAAAGTCTGGGTCCCCATTGACTTCAATGGGGTTCGGGTCAAAGTCTGGGTTCGGGTTCGGTCCCGAACCCAAACTTTTTTTTCAAAGTCCGGGTTCGGGTCCGAACCCGAACATCCAGGTGTCCGCTCAACTCTACTTCTTACCAATCCCAGGACACTCTTTTCTGGGTCTCTGGGCAGGTGCTCTTATTCAGTAACAGTCCAGTTCATGTCAGACAGGGATAGAAGCTGCTGATGATCTCTCCCTTTCAATCATTTTCCATCTCTGTTTTCCTTTCATACAAGTGGTGGGAGTGTTCTCTAGTATAGTCTGATCTCACCAGACATCCAAATCCCACCCTCTCAAGTGGAAGGTTCTCAGTCTCTTTGCTTTTCTGAGTTCTCGCCCGATTGTTGTCAGCTATGGCAGGGATCTGTTCATCCCATAGTTACATCAGCAGCTCAGTCTCTTTTCCACACACATGCTTGCCTCCAGGATTGTCCCCTCACATGTAGCATTGCACAGAGTATGATAGCAGCAACAGTTTCCAATCAGCCTTCTTCTCCTGGGGGGCACAGCATCAGATAGCTCGAGCAAACTCTGGACACACACCACTGTTCCCCCTTCACTGTAGCCTTGTGGTGCTCCCTCTCAGCTGCTTTACACAGGAGAAAGGTTGATGCAGCACATGGTCCCCACAGTGGCTTCCTACCTGACTGGTGGTACAATAGACCTCCCTTACTCCAGTAGCACAGTTCACTCTCCATGTTCTGGTGTATCATTCAATCACTAACCTCTAGACCCAGTCAAGGTGGCTGAATCGGTGTATCTAGTCATTTGCATATTCTACGCCGAACTCAACGGAAGCGCCACCTAGCGGCCAGCGTAAATATGCACCCTAAGATACGACGGCGTAGGAGACTTACGCCGCTCGTATCTTAGCTTAATTTAAGCGTATCTGGTTTCCAGAATACGCTAAAATTTACGACGGCGTAGATTTAGAGTTACAACGGCGTATCTACTGATACGCAGGCGTAACTGTCTCTGAATCTAGCTATATGAGTAGAGAAGATGGAGTTGAGGTTGATTGGTTGTAGCCACCCTTATTTTTATTAAAATCCCATAGCTTTAGGGAATCTGGGACTTTTCCACATGTTGCTCACTGGGTCCCAAGTTCCCCTTCGACACAGACACAGCAGAATGTTTGAACAATAAAATATTCCATATTCAGAAATAAATATGAATTTAGCATGCAGTAGGTGAAAGTTCAAATCATTTATTCAATGCTTTCTGACACAATTAAGTTTTGTCTGCATTCCAAAAAAGACCAGTCAATACTTTGTCTTAAAATAAATTTTAAAAAAAACATTATTTATTGCATAACTTAATTTTAATAAAATATTTCGATGTCATCTTGTCTTTTGGCTCACTTTATGATCTCTCAATGTTATTGTACAGATTTATGTTTCTAAGTATACAGCCTGTGTTAGCGAGGGATGAGGCGTGGGTTCACTGCTACCATTGGTTCAAGAGAAATCCTGGGGATTAGAGATTTGCAGTCCCGAGGGAATGTATGTGCAAAATTAACCCTGGAGAGTTTTTTTAAATCTTAATGCCCTGCATGGCCTTTAAACTTTGGCCAGCAGGCCTAAAAGGGCCAACAAATGAGACTTTTGGTTAAACCAGCCCCATCACTATAAAAAGGGGGCACAGAGCAGAAATAGTGGCAGTAAATTGAAAGCTGTAGTAGGGAAAGCTGACAACTGCATAGGGAGAGATTAGGAAAATGTACTTCAATTCTGATTGCTAGCTCTTTGGGCAATAAACCTTTTTGCTGCCTTTTTGTGTTCTTATTGTCCGTCCTTTGGGAGGCAGTGATTGTTATTAGGGACTGTCCATTTTCTGGGTGCCTCCCCTTTGCCAAGCTGTTTTTTACAGCCTATTACCACCTTGCCAATTTAACTGTCCACTGTCAGTCAGCTGACCCTAGGTATTACCCTTTATTAAGCTGTGTGATATTTATCCAGCCAGGGCTGGCCTGCTGTGGGTCTGTTTGGTACCATTGAGGCGATCCCATGAGCCCTGGATTCTGTTATCTGCTCGTACCAGGTAGATAGTTCATATTTTTTGCTTATTGCATGATTTTTTCCTTTTTTTTAAATATATTTTTTATTCCCCTCCCCATTAATATATTACTATTATAGAGTATATGTCTGGGTCTAGTGGGCCATATTGACTTTTTGTTTGGTATCATTTTTGGTAGGTTACCTCCCCTCATAGGCTCATAGTGTTTGAGGAGGTGGTTGGGCCATTCTCCCTTGCATCCTACCTAGTTCTACCTCTGGGGCCTCTCTTTTGGACTTGCATCTATCTATTTATTTGTATCAATGCATCTTTGGGTATGTGCTAGTAATCCCTTATAAAATGTTTGGTTGGTGTTCTGTCCAATTATTGATGTTGCTTGGTATTGGTGCTTATGTGTATCGCCATTTCAGAATACAGTATACTGCTTTTTCTCCTGATGAATACTCTTTATGAGTTTAAACGCATTGCGATTTTCATGTTGCCATCTGAAAGGCATCTTAATGGATGGAACACTTACTGGTCAAACTCGAAAAATTTGAATATCATGCAAAGGTTCATTTATTTCACTAATGCAACTTAAAAGGTGAAACTATTATATGAGGTAGAATCATTACATGCAAAGCAAGATAGTTCAAGCCGTGATTTGTCATAATTGTGATGATTATGGATTACAGCTCATGAAAACCCCAAATCCACAATCTCAGAAAATTAGAATATTACATGCAATCAATAAAACAAGGATTGTACATAGAACAATATCGGACCTCTAAAAAGTATAAGCATGCATATGTACTCAGTACTTGGTTTGGGCCCCTTTTGCAGCAATTACTGCCTCAATGCAGCGTGGCATGGAAGCTATCAGCCTGTGGCACTGCTGAGGTGTTATGGAAGACCAGGATGCTTCAATAGCATCCTTCAGCTCTTCTGCATTATTCGGTCTCATGTCTCTCATCTTTCTCTTGGCAATGCCCCATAGATTCTGTATGGGGTTCAGGTCAGGCGAGTTTGCTGGCCAATCAAGCACAGTAATCCCATGGTGATTGAACCAGGTTTTGGTGTTTTTGGCAGTGTGGGCAGGTGCCAAGTCCTGCTGGAAAACTAAGTCAGTATCCCCATAGAGCTCATCTGCGGAAGGAAGCATGAAGTGCTCTAAAATCTCCTGGTAGATGGCAGCTTTGACCCTGAACTTAATGAAGCACAGTGGACCAACACCAGCAGATGACATGGCTCCCCAAATCAACACAGACTGTGGAAACTTCACACTGGACTTCGAGCATCTTTTAGTGTGTGCCTCTCCATTCTTCCATACTCTGGGTCCTTGGTTTCCAAATGAGATGCAAAATTTGCTCTTATCAGAAAAGAGGACTTTGGACCACTGAGCAACAGACCAGGTCTGTTTTACTTTAGACCAGGTAAGATGCTTCTGACGTGGATTGTTGTTCAGGAGTGGCTTGACAAGAGGAATACGACATTTGAAGCCCATGTCCAGGATCTGTCTGTGTGTGGTGGCTCTTGATGCACTGACTCCAGCCTCAGTCCACTCCTTGTGAAAGTCCCCAACACTTTTGAATGGCCTTTTCCTGATAATCCTCTCCAGGCTGCGGTCATCCCTGCTGCTTGTGCACCTTTTTCTTCCACACTTTTCCCTTCCACATAAATTTATATTAATGTTCTTTGATACAGCACTTTGGGAACATCCAACTTCTTTTGCAATTACCTTTTGAGGCTTTCCCTCCTTATGGAGGGTGTCAATGATGGGTTTCTGCACAAATGTCAGGTTAGCAGTCTTTCCCATGATTGTGATTCCTATAGACTGAGAAACCATTTAAAGGCTCAGGAACCCTTTACAGGTGTTATGGCTTAATTAGCTGATTAGAATGGGACACTTTGAGCCTAGAATATTGCACCTTTTTACAATATTCAAATTTTCGGAGATTGTGGATTTGGGGTTTTCATGAGCTGTAAGCCATAATCATCACAATTATGACAAATCACGGCTTGAACTATCTTGCTTTGCAGGTAATGAGTCTCTCTCATATATTAGTTTCACCTTTTAAGTTGCATTTGTGAAATAAATTAACTTTTGCACGATATTCAAATTTTTCGAGTTTCACCTGAATATGATGCAGACAACCATTGATGCATTTGGTTATTTTTTATTTCTTGATGTATAGTATTTTTTTTTAAACTTTGTTAATAAAGTAAAATTTTTAGAACCTTCTTTCATGGGATACACCTGACCCGGGCGGTGGGACACTTTGCCTATCGATGGTTCTTGGCAGTATGGCATTTTGCTTTGGAACTCGGCACTTCAGGCTATGAGGGTCTTAAGGGGGGGGGTCTGTTAGGATTGAGTTCACCTGCTGGTGGCACTGTGCTGCTCTGGGCTGTTTGCTGCAGCTCCGATGTCCTCCCTCAGTTGCTATACTTATTCCAAACAATCCCTATCTATACACCTACCTCGAATTTCAGGAAGCTCCATCAGATGTTTTCCAGATTTAGCTGGAAAGCAGCCCATCCAAGTATAAGATATGAAACTCTTTCTCTTCCAAAAGTTAGAGGAGGGGCTGGAGTCCCAGATGCTTCTATGTACCTCAAGGCAGCGGTGCTCACACACATCGTGGACTGGTTTCACCATCCTTCATCCAAACTTTGGGTCCAACTGAAAAGCTACTTAAACTCAATTGAGCTTTGTGCTTTACCGTGGACCTCAGCGGTCCATAGTAAGGATTTGCCACTATTTAGCGACCTTACCTGCCAGACAATCCAAATTTGGGATCGATTAGCATCAACTGGTCCCATACGTGGCACAGGGTTCAGACCTTGGCGTAAAAAAGACTACAGGAACTTGCCCAAATCCTTTGTGCAGACCTGTCCTTACTGACAGTATACTCTCATCACCCAACACAGTGACTTCAGAGACAACAAGTCTTATTATATATTTGTAATTTCCCCTCTTTGTCATATATTTTATCTGAACCATTGTGATTCGAAGATATGCTCCTGCAGGCCAATCCCCCAACACATGTAGTCTCCCAACTTTACTCCCTACTGCTCAACGCTTATTCTCCCGACCTCCCATCATACACGCAGGAGGCGCCGCTCATGGCACAGCTCCTGAAGAAACAGCATGAGCGAGCCATTTCTTCAGTGTGTGTGTGTGTCGATGACATCAGCACATGCAGATACAGTGAATATCTCCCAAACGGTGGGTGCAAGTTGAAGAGATATTCACAGTATCTACAGGTAAGTCCTATTATAGGCTTACCTGTAGGTAAAAGTGGTGTAAGTGTGTTTACAACCACTTTAAATAATGGCAGGTGTGTACTGACTCCTATTTAACATGAGTTTGAATGTGATTGCTTAATCCTGAACACAGCTACATGCCCAGTCATAAGAAGGTGTGCAACCACATAATTTTTGTTTGTTTTTCACTTGAGTTGTAAAGTATATAGGTCACATTAAAGGTGGGAAAAGTTCTGAAATTATTTATCTTTCTCTAATTTTTTTCACATCATAGAAACTGGACATTTTAACAGGGGTGTGTAGACTTTTTATATCCATTGTATATGAGTAAGATCATTAAACAACTATGCAACAGCTCATTATATCCCCCTAAGCCAGCTGAATTTCATCAGCGTATGTAGAGAAAAATGTGTATTATCTCATCACTTGCAATTTTTGGTGTCTAAAGGACATGGCAGTCTCCCTCTGGGTGGTGACGGCACAGTTCGATGGGCGCAATCACAGAAAAGAAGGCCATGTGAGACCGGCGGGAGGAGAGACAACGATCCCAGGCGAAGATCTGGGAAGAGTCCTGCTCCACTCACCGCTCATTGGGCCACTAAGAACAGGCCGCTCGGACGAGACCATGCCCTGTGTGTGTGACGAGTGACCCCCCCCAAAACAGTAAAACATTCTAAATGGCTGATTTTGTGGACAACAGTTTATTAGGAGCAAATGGGGGACACAAGTTGAGAGTGAGCCTCAAGCTGGGAGTAAGTGTTTAGCCAAGATGGTGGAGTTGTCTCCTAGTAAGATGTGTTGGGACCCGAGTCTGGTCAAGTCACATAAGATGAAGTGAGGTGTCCTTGGTCAGCATGACTGTTACTGGTGGCCAACCAGAAGCCTGCTCATAAGTAAATAAGGAGACCTTGCTTAAAAACATATTAAAACATAGGTGGAAAACTCAGTGTAACAGTGAATTCGAAAACAGGCCTGATGTAAAAAATGTAGCAAAGGAAACAGGACTTGGTATCCATTAAAGAATTTTCAGGTCATGTCAGATGAGCCATTAGTCCTGGCCATTTGATGGGTAGCAGCCAGTACTAAATAGTACTAATCAATTTCTGTCTTGAAGATACTTTCCATATATACTAAATCCCCTAACATTTGTTTATGGATTTTTTTTTATCAACCATGCTGCCTAATTTGCATGTATTTTTTTTTAAGTTTTCTTCCTTGTTTGCACTTCAAATACACTGTGTGCTTTCAATGTTCATGCTTAATCAGTCTGGTAAAGGGGCCTACAATAAAAAAAGTTGAGATGACAAGTTGTGTACTACAGGCGGCTACTCATCTTTTACTTTCTCCTCGTTTCTGGTGTTCTGTTTGCCTTCTAGTTGTTCCTGCCTTCTCCCTTTCTCCATTTCTGCTCTAATTCAGGTGAAAGCTTTTTGAACAATATGCTTTTCTACTGAGAAACCTTTTACGATATGCCGAGGCTAGCTTTGTATACTTCTAAACCTTCTACTCATTTGTGATGACTCTTATGTGTATTGTTCTGTGTATCAGCCTCTGTCACGTTTTCTCTTACTCCCAGTTTTTTTATATGCCAGAAGCTTTGTACTTTGTATGAAACTTTTAAACCCAATAAAACAATTTGTGAAATAAAAAAGATAAGATGATGTGCTGGACTGATCAAAACACTGTGTCCTATTCAAATCTATTGGACATCAGTTCCTACAACAACACAGGACTTTTAGGGTTCAAATTGACATATCCTCACATAGGACCATACATCATAGCATGTTTTATTTGTAACAACTAACTGTTAAAAAAGCATGTAAAAGGCAGAAACAAGTTAGAGTCTAATCAATTTGACTAACTGTGCTGCATTGCATTCATATGTAGGGTCCTTACTCACCACGTCCTAATACATTTATAAATGATCTGATTTATGGATGCTATAGTATAGTTGTTCCCAAGACATTGACTCCAGTAGGGCACTTTTCTCAATGCTTTTCATAGACTACCACTCTACTTCCTCATGTAAAAGAGGAGGTATACCTGTATATGCTGTATGCAACTATGGTCAGTTATGGATGGAGCCCAGAAATGTAACAGATTTACAGTACAGGAGGATTTACAGTACAGGGGGAAGACATCTGAGGATATACACAGGGAGTCCCCAAACATTAAAGAAAAGTATCAAACTATGGTCACTATATTTACTGCAAGTAAATATAGTCTCTGAGCAAGGCTGCATGAGGAGTCTGTCTTCTCCTTTTGTCAATTTAATGCACTTGGTAAATGCAAGTGTAGCACTAACCCTGCAGGAGCTGCATGGTATGATGTTCTGCCACAACTCCCTAAGGTGGAACTTTAGGCCAAAAATAAAAAAGGGCGAATAGGCAGGAACTTTAATGCAGTAGAGACATGCATTAAAGTTACTTACCTATCTGTCTGCTCCTGTACAGTGGGCTGCACACGCGCAGCTCACTGTACAAATTTGGCAATGCCAAAGCTGACTAAACTCGTATGCACGGGAGTGACGACTTCCCCATCTGGTCAATGAAAACAGGCAGCAATTAAGACTCGGAAGCCAGCCACCCGGCGATGTAAGAGACCAGTTTGGGAGCTCTGGGACGCTGCATCGCTGGGGCTGAGGTGAAAATTGTTCTGTGTCCCTCTTGACACACTTGGTTAGACTGCAGGTTGATCATACAGGTGTAATTTAAGAGTTAATATTCCACTGCTCTACGATAGTACACAGAAAAATAGACCACAACTTAAAAAATAATAGGATGAAAGTAATATTAAAGGGTAAGCAAATACAATGCATAGAACAAATAAACAGGACATTAGAATATGTTAGATTAACTGACAAGGGGGTTAGCTTCACCTATAGCCATTAACTTACACCACATTAAACAGAAAAATACAAGGGTGGGACTTTAAATGAAGCATGCATCCCAGGAGAAAACACAAAACAATTGAATATGGCAGGTATCTAGTCCGATAGAACCAAAAACATTACATGAAAGCATTGCATGACAACAATTGGCAATCAGTATTTTAATCGCATAAAAAATATAACACAAACAATAATTACATAGCATACCTAGTGTAGTAGTCAGAAATTGAATAGTACATCATTTTATAACAATTAATGGTATTAGAATGTAATAACATATTCGGTTCATATATAAAAACAGTAAAAAAAGCATGTCTCCATGGTAAAAAAAGTATAACTTATATATGCTGGCACAGTCCACTTGGTATAGGGACTGGTTGGTAGTAATGGTATTACCATATATATGCAGAAGGGCTTCCCTAAATCTTATTGCTTTGATATTTATAGACTTCTACCTCATATCTGCTCCTGATGAGTGGCAGTAGCCACGAAACTCGTTGAGCCAATAAGATGCCTCCTCATATACATAATGCTACTGCATCACCTACTACCTCATACATCGATTGGAATTCACCAACCAATCACGGTCCTAACTACTATGGAGATATATTTTAAGGAAACTGGTTCTGTTTAATAATTTTTACAAAATGTACCAAATATGCCTACTGTGAGCCAATAGACGCCCTTCTGCATATATATGGTAATACCATTACTACCAACCATTCCCTATACCAAGTGGACTGTGCCAGCATATGTAAGTTCTACTTTTTTTTACCATGGAGACACGCTTCAATGAATTGGCCCCCCCTCTTTTTTTTTACTGTTTTTATATATGAACTGAATATGTTATTACATTCTAATACCATTAGTTGTTATAAAATTATGTACTATTCAATTTTTTACTACTACACTAGGTATGCTATGTCATTATTGTTTCTGTTAAAATACTGATTGCCAATTGTTGTCATGCAATGCTTTCATGTAATGTTTTTGGTTCTATCACACTAAATACCTGCCATATTCAATTGTTTTGTGTTTTCTCCTGGGATGCATGCTTCATTTAAAGTCCCACCCTTGTCTTTTTCTGTTCAATTACCAGGGATGGAGGTGCTCAGCTGATACCTGGCGCCTCATGTAAAGTCCCAACCTTTTAGTTTTTTCATATTCTTACACCACATTAAGGCTAAGGCATGCATGAAGCATGAAAGGAATAAAAAAAAACACTATAATTTGTAGCAACAACTACTCAAAAAGTGCGCCCAAGGACACTCTGCGCATATGGGATGGGTGAATGTACTTGTTCTTAACAAAGGGGTACCCCTAGTACCTGGCTCCCAATTGTCAGTGTTGGCCTTCTTCCATTGGGGCTCTACTGTAGGTGGTGAAAATGTAGCTGTCCCCTCAGGACTGTACATGAGGGATGGCTGATTGGCTGCTAAGTAAAAGGGCAGTCTTAGTTAACATTGATTGTACGCAGCAAGAGGGTTAACTCAGTAGTTCCGCTCACCACTCCAGGTATGAGATGGATCAGGTCCATTAGGCTTGGCAATCAGTTGTTCCAGAAGTCTCAGTCCTCGCTGGTTGTAGACACAAACAGCAACAGGTCTCAGCTCTGGTACCAAGACACAGCAGCTCTTGATGGCTCAGTCTCTCAGTCCTGATGCATGACTCCAAAATCTGCATGGCTCTAGCCCAGTACTCAATAACTCGGACCTTAAATGGTCCTCCATGGCTTTGGTTTAACTCTTATCCATTCTCTCACTCTGTCTTTTAGTGGGAGCCCAAACCCAGATAGCACAGGTCTTCACTCCAGGAAAAAAACAGTATCTCTCCTCCTCCTGACACAGGGCAGCCTGGGTATTGAAGTTCTGCAGCTATTCACTTGTATTGTACAGTGCCCTTTAAGACTATATTTCCCATGATCCTCAGTTTCTGCATAGTAAGTGATCTCCCATGATCGGTTCAGGTCCACTGCAGCCAGGATGGAGGAGGGCAGGAGTGAGTGGGATCACACAGAACCATTTTGATGTGAAAACATTAGGGAAGCTCAGGATGAGAGATACTGTAGCTGCTTCACACACAGTAACGAAAGAGAGAGGGAAGTGATGGGGAAGAGGCACATGCAGCTGGCAGAACAACCAGCAATACAAGTATTGGAGAATTTACTTTTTTAGAAGGTTCTTCTTATTGAATTTTCTAATGTGGATATTTAACACTCATATTCATAAAGTGTTTTTACTTTTCATAGAAGCTTAATTGCTGATATCTAATGCAATCACTACTGACAACATTCTTTATAGTGAATTGTAGTAAGATATGTAAGTTTTGTAATGGCTTATTTGAATTCGCCAGGGAAGTCCAGTCCAGCTGATATGTAAAACATTCAGCATTAAACTCACTCAGAGACGAAACTTACTTGAACGACCAAAGTTTACTTCAATGTAATAATCCTCATCAGTTTTCCCCCTGTACTATGGATCTGGTTAACTTTTTGGACTCACCACATAACTAGCAATAGTAGCATCACCTTATACCGCCTATGCCTCCTAAAGGAAGCAGATTGGTAGTCTGTGAAACGTGTTGAGAAAAGTAACTCTCACTACTCACTACTACTACTCACTACTAAATCTCACTACTGGAATCAATGTCTTGGGAACAACTAATATCTATAAATGAAATAATTTACACATGCATTATGCAGTGGTGATTAAGGGCCATACATGGGGCATACTGAACTTAGTCAAAAGGCAATGTTTTTCTTTAGTTTTGGATACAGTGGAGAGGGAGTAGAAAAATTCAGTTTTTATTGCTGTCTGTGCCCTTGTTAGGGAGATTCACCCTATCTATTTGTCCTGTTTACCATTGAAAGTGAAAGTAAAACAAAAATTCCAAATTTTGTGTTGCCCCCAGAAAAGTAATAGAAGGGAAATCTTCCAATGGGGACACTAGTTTTGGTGGCCTGGAGGCCCCAATGGATTCCCTTAATTTTCAGGGATTTCCTCTCACTTCCTATTTTGGCTTTGGGACAGGAATTGAAGGGAAATCTTCCCAATGGGGCACAGATGGCAAAAAATGCTGACACGGGTTATAACCCAAAATGTTCTGCCTATAGTTCTACTCTAAGTAAAATAAAATAAAACATTTTTATTATATATAGTCCTATGTGAGTTTGTGTTCTGATAGGCTCCCTTACTGTTCATATCTACTTTGATATGATTTTCAACACCGTTAACCATTAAACGAATTGTGTTTTCTTTTTATGACAAAAACCGACTTTCCCTACAACAGGATGCAATCTATGTGGGGACACTAATGATGGGATTTACACTATCCTCTCCTATGTGTCCACTTATCATCTTGAAGCTCTTCTGTATGACATTGATGGTCCATAGGAGAAGAAACTGGATAAGTACAGGTCATATAGCATTCCTGAAAGTTCATGCTATGAGCTATGTGGAAAAGGATAGACTTTCAATACTTAAAGAACACTTGTACTGTGGAAGCAGTGCCCAAAAAATGACAAGCAGAATACAAATGACTAGTCACAGTATTTAGAGAAAAAATGTTCTGTGTGGGAGTTTTTCAGCTTCAAAATACAACCACAATGAATATCTTACCAATATGTGTATGATCAGCATTGAGGTTCATAGAAGCAACTGCAAATTATATGAACACCACACAGGCTGTACGCTGCACAGTGACAGAAAAGTGTTTTGTTTCCTCTATCCATCGTCTGCATGTGAAATTTCAGGTCATGTGGTCCTAAATCCTTCCTTTACCAAAATAAGTCTTGATGATCCATAATATGATTATTATACTCAGAAGTGGTCCGGAACCCAGGTCCCTAGTGCAGCAAGATATCAAGCCACTTGAGGAAAATAGATAGTCAGTCTTATTGAGTTATGTGTCCAGAAAATTATCATAATGCCGCGTACACACCATCACTTTATGTGATGAAAAAAAACGTCATTTTCTGTGAAGTAAAAAACTACGTTTTTGAAACTTCAATTTTCAAAGACGAAGTTGCCTACACACCATCGTTTTTCTCACAATGTTCTAGCAAAGCGAGGTTACGCTCACCACTTTTTTCCATTGAAGCTCGCTTCATAACTAGCTTCTGGGCATGCGCGGGTGTAAAAACCTTGTTTTAAACGTCGTTTTTTGCTACACACGGTCAATTTCTGTGAAGTAAAAAACGACGTTTTGAAAAACGACACATAAAATTGAAGCATGCTTCAATTTTTTTTTGGTCGTTTTTCACAAGACATAAAATGACGTTTTCCCCCACGCAGTGTTTTAAAGTGACGTTCTTAAAAACGTCGTTTTTTTTCATCACATAAAGTGATGGTGTGAACGCGGCATTAGCCTAAAATAATGACTAAAAGTTGCTGTTAATCAGTTTTTGCTCTTCTGTATAAACTCGGCATTAATCATTGCGTTTTGTGGCATTGAAGGAAGCCATGCTGGCTGTCAAATGACAAGAAATTATGATGGTAGGAACTATGGGCCAGATTCACAAAGCACTTACGCCAACGTATTTAGAGATGCGTGGCGTAATTGAAAAATACGCCGCGCGTATTTTTGCGCCTGATCCTCAAAACGAAATACGCCTGAAAACCATTTTTTTCCGTCCTACCTAAAAAAATTACACCGGCGCTTCTTCGAGCACAAAATACGCTAGACACACCATTGTTTTGCTAGGCAAAGATGCAAATGAGGGAGATAAGGCGATCCACAAAATTAAGTGTGTGCGGCGTAGGCTACGCCCTGTGCGCATCTGTTAGTTTCCCGGAGTAAAGTTACACTTTATAAAAGGTGCCTTAACTTTTCTCCAGCCGTGTAAAGGTCAGCTAAAGCAACACCATTAAGGAAGAGCTGAGCACACACACTTGCCGGACTACAATCTGTATGCCACCATGCCAGAGGTATCCATGCTCATAACTATACTAGTGACTTTAGTAACCGAGGGTACCCCCTCTTCTGAGGGAACAGCAGTCAGGAGACGCCTCGCAGAATGCATCTTTGCACAGTAAACACACACATTAATCATGG
Source organism: Rana temporaria (assembly GCF_905171775.1). NCBI lineage: Eukaryota > Metazoa > Chordata > Amphibia > Anura > Ranidae > Rana > Rana temporaria. The sequence continues at coordinate 61,706,387 of NC_053492.1, forward strand.
CACAATGAGAATGCATGCATGCACACCCACTGTGGTCCCTAGCACAGACACATCACATGCACATCTAATTGGATTGGACCCTAGAAAACCACATGGTATTAGGGAGCAGTAACGCAATGCCATGGCTCCAATTATGTCACTGTGCATTCATACACCATTCACATGGACCTGGGATCACTTCTCCCTGGTCCTGGGGATCCCTAATCCACCAAAACTGAGGGTGACACCCTTTTTCACCAGGAATGTCACCCCCACATTCATACATCATTCACACACAAAAAATAAATCAGAATCACAATAAAAATTCAGAAAAAAATAAAATAAAATAAAAAGTACACCCAAAATCTCAATGGCGGCGGCGTGAGCTACGCCTGGGCCGGCCACGGGCCCTCGGGGGAGACTCATGGGGGGGGGAGGCAGGGGAAGGAGGAGCCTCCCTGGGTGGCTGCCCACCTGCTGGCCTGCCCTCCAAGGCCACGGCGATCCTGGTCAGGCCCAGAGTAAGGGCTGCCGTATTGGCCTGGACAGCCTGGGTGTTGTCCTGGACAGCTTGGGTCAGGGCAGTCACCTCAAGGGCCACGCCTGTTGTGGCGGCCTGCAGCTCAGAAAAGCAATTTATAAAAGCTAAAGAATTTGTGCCCACGTCACTGACTGAATCATTGATGGAGGCCAGGCTCTCCTCTATCTGGGCCAAAGTCCGGCTGACCTGACCCAGATGTTGTGTCTGACGAGCCAGGTCCCTCTGCAGATTTGCAGGCAGGAACTCGGCCACCCCCCTGGTCTTCTGGGTGGCCTTCCTGCCTGCAGTTGAGGCTTGTGGCCTGGGAGGAGGGGAGCCCCCTGGGGGGCAGCCCTGTTGGGGGAGGAGTGGGAGGGACTACCCCTGATGGTGGCCTGACTCCTGTCAGGCGCAAGGGAATCCTGATCCCAACACAACATCACTTCTCGGGCAATGTCCATCCGGTCATCCTCAACCTCCCCCCCTCATCCTCCTCCCCCTGAACCTCCTCATGAGGGGAGGTGTGCCAACTCCCCTGCCCTGGGGACTCCGGCCTTTCTTGGGGCTCCTCAGCAGCCTTTTGTCCTGGGGGTGGTGCAGCCTGGCCTGATGACCCAGCAACCTCATGGCCATCTGTGGAGGACACAAAACATACACAGGTTGGAGGATCCACACACTTGGCACATATTCCCTTCCCCCACCCACACATGCTACTCACCAGATGGAAATAATAAAAAAACGTACCTGTCCTCACAGGATCATCAGATTCAAAGCCAGGCAGGCCCACCACTTGCTGGCTGTGGAAGCAACGGGCCACCGCAAGTTCCTCCTCAGTCCACCTTACGGTGCAGGGTGGGCCTCCTCCAGTGCCCCTGGCATGGGCTGCTTGCTTGGCCATCTTGTCACGGACCAAACTCCTCAGATCATTGATCTTCTTCTGAATCCCACTGGGGGTCCTTGTCTCCCCCCCCCCTCCGCATTGATCCGATCAGTTATCTGCTGAATGATCTCCCTCTTCCTGGCCGGGGTGACGTCCCGGCTGTCAGGGCCATGCAAAAATCTCCCAAAATGGGTGATCGCCCTGGCCAGCAAGTGCTTCTCACTCACCGAGAAGTTTAATTTCCTTCTCTTAGGTGCCATCTCACAACACAGCACTCAGCAACAGACACAAAATTCAAACAGAACAAACAAACACAAAAACACACAGAACAAACAGACAAAAAGACACAGAACAGACACAAAAAGACACAGAAGAGACAGCGAAAAAGACACAGAACAAACACACACAAAAATCAGACACCAAAAAAACAAAAACACAAGCAGACAGCTAATACAAATTCAAACAAAAAACACAGAAGAAACAGACACAAAAAACACTCAGAAAATACACACAGCTTCTACAACCTCCTACTACAATAAATCTTTAATATAACACTACACTCACCAACAAACAGCCACAGACAACAGAGCAAAAGACACTTGCTTTAGGAAGGGAAACACAGGGATGTACTTTTGCAAGGGAAGTGCGTTTGTCTGGGGCTATTTAAGCACAGGGCGATTCTCAAACTAAGTACGCTTGGCCATTTTCCTATCTCACTGATTGCGCCGAGCCGAGTTCTGCACATGCCCAGTGAGGTGCAGATTTGTGCGCGCATGCGCAGTACGGCCGGCCCTTCATTTGCATGGGGTCACGGCTCATTTCAATGGAGCACGCCCACTTCCTTCCCACTTGCAATAACCCCGCCTTACGCCTCTGTATTTACGTCGCGCTGGCGCAAATTTGGGCGCAAATGCGCTGTGGATACGGCACTTACGTCACAAAATTAAGGCGCCGTAACTTAAATGATATACGTTTGGAGTAACTTAATTTGAGCCGCTCTACGTGAATCTGGCCCTATAACAGTTTTTTAGCCTATAGCTAGGCGATGCTTTCTAAGTTCCCGCTGGAAAGATTTCTTCTCATTTCCTGTTCTGGTGACAAGCAGAAAATGAGGGTAAAACCTCCCCTATAGGGATAGATAGGGACAGTTATAAACACCCAACAGTAGTTCAGACTGGAGTTAAGGGGAGGTCTTGGAACCCTTGGCTTGAGTCACATAGAACCAAGTGGTCCATTTATTGTAGTGACAGATGAATGTGGGCTAAAGAAAATGAACCTTGCAAAGTATTCCATTTTGACACAGAAATTGTGCTGCTGCCAGAATCTATGATCACAGGTCCAACAGGGAGCAGGTAGATGTATAATGTGTCACTTACTGCAGGTCCCACTTTAATCAATGTCTAAATGGTACAACATTTTTGTTTAGGGCCATCAGCCCAGGCCCAGCATATTTTATTAGTGCTGGCCCAGGGAACAAATGCCCCCTTTCCCCCAGCCTAGTACTCCCATGCTTGAGTTACAATTTACAAACAAACTGTTTATTACCAGTCTTTCTAAGTGCTGTATCATATACCTGGCAGAAACTAGGTACTAGATGAGTTGGACCACCTGCCCAACACTCCTTAAGAAGGTGACAGAGTGTGAGGGCACAGAGTGGCACAAGTTCTGGAGTTTGCAGGCCAAACCAGATCAGGGGGCTGAGGATCACAGAAAAGGAACTAGGTACCAGGAGGTCTGTAACAGAAGGGCAGTGTGGTGCCGAATCAGAAGGAAAAGACCAGAGTCCAGGAGACAAGATGAGCTCCGTAACAGCCGGGCAAACAAGAAGAAGGCAGTAGAGGAGTCCAGAAGGCAGGTCAGGTCTTACACACCTGTATATAATCTATATACACTTCAACTTGGAGACTCTCAAAAACATAGAATTAGGACTGCAGTACAAAGAGGAGCCTTGACACTGCAGCTTCCACATATATTTGCAAATGAGTGCAACTAAAACCTCTAGAGTGAATTGTTGGACAGGGTCAATTTGTCTTTGTTTTTTTCCAAGCTTGCTGGTAAGCGTGCTGGAAATTTTTGTCTGTTTGTGTCAGGTTTTCAACAGTGAGACAGAATCAGTAGGTCAGGTATCAGCAGGGAAACAAAGTCAAGCTGAAGATCCCTCAGCAACGTCCTACGTCTTGCTTCATTTTATATAGCTGATGAGAATCAGACCTTCCTTATACTAAGAAAGAAAAAGTAGAATGACCTGTTGAACAAAAGTAGGAGGATATTGGCATAAAGATTTGTTAGTCTCAAGATGGCTATAAAGAAAGTGCATGCATGTTTATGCTATGGACTGCTTCATTATAAGTGTATGATGTTAAAAAAGACTGTTTGGAAAAAAAAAAGATTGTTGGACAATTTCCCCAAAGCAGTATTGAGTTATCCATCTTCCTAGGTCTATGTAGACACCCTGATGGTAAAGAGACTGTATAATAGCATGGTTTTGAAACACGGTTAAAGATTTTTTTTTTTTTTTTGCTTTTTTTTATTTCTAGACAAGAAGGGGTTACATGTGTCTTGGGCATGTAAGCAAAACATCTGCAGGTTTACATTTATATTGACGTCATTATTACTGTTTTCCTTTGGATTTGGCAGCAAATTGTGAAATACTGGCGCTCAATAAATATACAGTGATAATAATTCTAATTGTCTCTTTTCCCTCCACTGTACCAGGAAGCAAGGCCAGCTACTACTGGGAGCAGGAGAAGCGTGTATACCTCTGCCGATAGTAATAACATTTTATTGAGGTCAGCTCGCCCATTGTGCTATAAGATCAACAAGCTGTAATGGGTGTATAAGCAGTATGGTAGTGCAAGATAACAAGCTCTAATCAGTTTTTTGTGTATATCACCAGCCTGGCTGCAAAAACACACACAATGTCCACTCACCAATGCAGAGATTGGATGGGATAATACATGCCCCTTCACCAATTCACAGATGGCGAAGAATAATACACAATATCCACTAATCAGCTTGATGATCGCAGGGAATAACACATGCCCATACACGATCACAATGGTTGTGTGAAATAACACAACACCCACATACAAACACAAAGATTGCATTGAATAAGAGATTGTGGGGAATAACGCCCAATGTTCAATCGTCGAACCACAGATTATTTGGAATAACCCTTCAATCACCAGTACAGAGATCATGTATTAACCTCCCTGGCGGTATGATTATTTCAGAAAAAAGGTGCTGAAAGCGGTACCATTATTTGCAAGGAAATTTGGCATTTTATACTGTAGGCCTGTAATTTTTAGGCCTCGTACAGACGACCGGATCTATCCGCTGGGATTGATCCGCGGATCAGTTCCAGCAGATAGATCCGGTCGTGTGTACGTGTGTACGTCCGAGCGGACATTTCCCGGCGGATAAAAATCCAGCCGACGGATTCCCAGCGGATAAAAATTTCTTAGCATGCTAAGAAATCTATCCGCTGGAATCCAGTCCAGCGGACTGATCCGGTCGTCTGTACAGACTCACCGGATCAGTCCGTCCGCTCCCCTCCCTCGCATGCGTCGTAATGATTCGACGCATGCGTGGAAGTATTTACCTTCCAGCGTCGTGCACGTTGCCGAATCATCGTCGCGGCGACGGCGCGACACGTCACCGCGGATGTATTCCGCGCGGATTTCGATCTGATGGTGTGTACAGCCATCAGATCCAAATCCGCCAGAGGATTTATCCACTGGAAACGGTCTGGCGGAACGTTTCCAGCGGATATCCTCTCGTGTGTACGGGGCCTTAGGAATAACTCATTTAAATCTGACCAAACAAGAGTCTAGTAGGCATCCCGGGTATGACATTTTTTTTAAAAACAAAATTATAATATAATAAATAATTATAAATAATTATAACAAATAATAATATAATTATAATAAAAATTATTCAATAATGTAATCAACTCAAAATCACTGAAATTTGCTCAGTTGCAGAATTGTCGCTGTCATTACTTTTATGTTTTATGACGAATTTCCCCACAAATCACTATCGCACAATTCTGCAAGTGATTATAATTTATTATCGCTGTTTTCTAGCTGCTCTAAAACTATTTTTGACATAAAGGGACACTTTTGGTTGCTATGGACAATCTACAGTTTGCAGGCAGAAAGAACAGTTTTTTTTCAATTTGGGGTGGAGTTCCCCTTAAAATCCACACCAGACCTGAAGGGCCTGGTATGGATATTTGGGGGGACCCCACGCCATTTTTTTGGGGGGGTTTTACGGCGGGGTTCCCCTTAATATCCATTCCAGACCTGAAGGGCCTGGTAATTTAATTTGGAGGGACCCCCATTTATTTATTTTTTTTATTATTTTTAATGAGCAATGACTGTATTCTTTATAGCCATGAGTACTTTAAACTTCCTTTTTTTTGTTTCACTTCAGAAATGACATCTTGTACAGGGACAGTTCTAAGCACGGGAAACATGCGTGTAAACCCCCTCCCCCCCTGTATGAAATTTAAAGGACTATTTCACTTTTATTATTTCACTTTAACCACTTCCATACCGCGCCTATTCTGGCACTTCTCTCCTTCATGTAAAAATTATATTTTGTTCCTGGGAAATTAATCAGGACCCCCAAACATTATATATAATTTTTTAGCAGACACCCTAGGGAATAAAGTGGCGGTCATTTTTTATTTGATTTCCAACGGTATTTGCGCAATAATTTTTCTAACGCCTTTTTTTTGGGGCCCAAAAAAAAAACACGGTTCATGAATTTAAAAAAAAAAAACAGTAAAGTTAGCCCAATTTTTATGGATAATAGATACCTAACTTGTCACGCTTTAATATTGCACACACTCAGGGAATGGCGCCAAACTTCGGGACATAAAAATATCCATAGGCGATGCTTGTTTTTTTTTTTTACAGGTGACCAGTTCAGAGTTACAGAGGAGGTCTAGGGCTAGAATTATTGCTCTCGCTCTAACGCACGCGTCAATACCTCACATGTGTGGTTTGAATGGTTCTCTCATTCTCTCGTGTGTACGGGGGCCTTAGGAATAACTCATTTAAATCTGACCAAACAAGAGTCTAGTAGGCATCCCGGGTATGACATTTTTTTTAAAAACAAAATTATAATATAATAAATAATTATAAATAATTATAACAAATAATAATATATTTATAATAAAAATTATTCAATAATGTAATCAACTCAAAATCACTGAAATTTGCTCAGTTGCAGAATTGTCGCTGTCATTACTTTTATGTTTTATGACGAATTTCCCCACAAATCGCTATCGCACAATTCTGCAAGTGATTATAATTTATTATCGCTGTTTTCTAGCTGCTCTAAAACTATTTTTGACATAAAGGGACACTTTTGGTTGCTATGGACAATCTACAGTTTGCAGGCAGAAAGAACAGTTTTTATTTTATAAAAGTACATGTAGGACACTGGGCAAACCACTAGGGACAAGGGGGGGGTGTATTTTTTACATACAGTACTGTAATCTATAAGATTACAGTATACTGTATGTATTGTGTTTGTTTACCTTTTTGAATTTGGCGCCGTTCTCCGCTCCCGTGCGTCGTAACGTCGCAGGAAACGGAGATCGGCGGCACAGGAGGACACTGTGTGAATCGAGCGAGGTCCCGTTCGCTCACACAGCGTGGTGGCATCGCTGGATCCAGGGACAAGGTAAGTAAACCAAGCCTGTGGATTCAGCGAGGCGAGCCGGAGTCTGAATTGGGGTTACCGATCGTAGCCAAAAAATCTCACCCCGAGTCAGACTCCGGAATACCGCCAGGGGGGTTAACACAGAATATTTACTCACAAACTGAGATTGTGTGGAATAGCACAGTATATACTACACAGTATATACTGTCTAACACAGTGTATATAACAATGAGACAACCTCCAAAACAGGAATGGTTTTACAGGTGGAGGCCACAGACTTTTTTTTTCCATCTCATCTTTTCTGACTGTTTTTCAATAGTTTTGCATTTGGCTAGGGTCAGGATCACTACTGGTAGCATGATACCGGAACCCTATAAAGGTTGCACAGGCATTCCAACTCCTCCAGGATGGCACATCAATACATGCCATTGCTAGAAGGTTTGCTGTGTCTCTCTGCACAGTTTCAAGAGCATGGAGGAGATTCCAGGAGACAGGCAGTTACTCTAGGAGAGCTGAACAGGGTAGTAGAATGTCCTCAACCCACCAGCAGGACCGGTATCTGCTCCTTTGTGCAAGGAGGAACAGGACGAGCAATGCCAGAGCCCTACAAAATGACCTCCAGCAGTACACTGGTGTGAATGTCTCTGACCAAACAATCAGAAACAGACTTCATGAGGGTGGTCTGAGAGCCCAATGTCCTCTAGTGGGCCCTGTGCTCACTGCCCAGCACTGTGGAGCTTGATTGGCATTTGCCATTGAACACCAGAATTGGCAGGTTCGCCACTGGCACCCTGTGCTTTTCACTGATGAGAGGATAAGACCAGGTTCACGCAGAGCACATGTGACAGATGTGAAAGGATCTGGAGAAGCTCTGGAGAACGTTATGCTGCATGTAACATTATTCAGCATGACGGGTTTGGTGGTAGGTCTGTGATGGTCTGGGGAGGCATATCCATGGAGGGACGCACAGACCTCTACAGGCCACACAATGGCACCCTCACTGCCATTAGGTATCGGGATGAAATCCTTGGACCCATTGTCAGACCCCACGCTGATGCAGTGGGTCCTGGGTTCCTCCTGGTGCACGACAATACCCGCTCTCATGTTGCAAGAGTATGCAGCCAGTTCCTGGAGGATGAAGGAACTGATACCATTGAATGGCCCCCCACGCTCACCTGACCTAAATTCAATAGAACATATTTGGGGAATTATGTTTCGGTCGCTGCCAGGTTGCACCTTAGTCTGCTCAGGAGCTCAGTGATGCCCTGGTCCAGATCTGGGAGGAAATACCCCAGGACACCATCCTTCGTCTCATTAGGAGCATGCCCCAACGTTGTCAGGCATGCATACAATCACTTGGGGGCCATACAAACTACTGGGGACCATCTTGAGTTGCTGCAATGAAATTTCAGCAAAAAGGACTAGCCTACTGCATAATTTTTTCACTTTAATTTTTGGACTGTCTTTGAATTCAGCCCTTTGTAGGTTGATAATTTTTATTTCCATCAAACGATGTGTCATCCTTTAGTTCCTAACACATTGCCCAGCAGTGTTGTAAGTAACGGCGTTTAAATAAACGCCGTTACGTAACCATGGGCCTCCTGAGGGTAACGAGTAATCTACCAGATTACTCTGTCCCTCTCGGCAACGCCGTTCCCATTACTTGGGCGGCGTTACCGCAATTACTTCTACCGCCACTAGATGGCAGCAGACTGGGTGGCCACAGGCCTGAGCTGGCCTGTGATTGGGTCATGGCGGGTCATGTGGCCACAGGCCTGAGCTGGCCTGTGATTGGGGCACGGCGGGTCATGTGGCCACAGGCCTGAGCTGGCCTGTCTGTCTGTGATCGCGGGTGGCGCATGCACGCGCCTGGAGTCTCCTGCCCGCCTGAAACTTTCTGAGAGCTCAGCCGCCTTCACCCGCCGATGCCGCCGTCACCCATCAATGTCACCCGCCGATGCCGCCGTCACCCGCCGATGCCGCCATCACCCACCGATGCCGCCGTCACCCACCGGTCCGGATCAACTTCAGTAAGAGCAGATGAGGACCGGTGACCGTTGTGGAAGTGTCTCTATATATATCTATATATGCCCTTTTCCCTAATGTGTTTCCAATTCAGATGCATTCTAAATATGAATGGGTAAAATATTTATATTTAACAACAGACATGTTTTGAAGTTTGGCCTGCTCATATTTTCATTGTTATTCTTGTCTTATTTTTGCAGTAATCTGGTTGCTGTGTACCATGACCAGGGGGGCTAATGTTTGTTTTTGCAGAAGATGGCAGAACTACTTTTAAGAGGGTTTTTTTTTTTTTAAGGCACAAAATAAGGAGTGTACCAGAACATAAAAAGGAAAAAACAAATGAAACAAAGGAATGAGAGGTTGTATTGTATTCCCTTGTGTATTTGTCACATAATGCATTGGTGGAGGTCAGTTTATTATTGCTGCCCCATGTGTAGGCTCAGCGTTCCCCTAGGCACTGCTCTCCCATCTGAAATGTTTGCCTTTTATTCATGAGAGACTTTGCTGTTGTCAAGACACTGTCGGTGTCAAGACAATTCCAAGAGATGTGGTATAGCATAACAAAAAATATTAAACTGCTAAATTATGCATTTTATGGCAGTGTGTTGCAATGTGGGATGGCAGTGTGTGTGTGTGTGTGTGTGTGTGTGTTACGCCGGCAAAAAAAAAGTCACTAACTCAATTACTTTTACGGGCAAGTAATTTGTAACTGTAACTAATTACTTTTTTAAAGAAAGATGAGCAACACTGTTGCCCAGTCCATATCATTAAAGATAGTCAGCATATTTTCCCTTTTAAGATCTGAAGTGTTTTCAAAGTCTTCCTTTAATTTTTTTGGAGCAGTATATATATACATACCCTATATATATATATATATATATATATATATATATATATATATACACACAGTATCTTACAAAAGTTAGTACACCCCTCACATTTTTGTAAATATTTTATTATATCTTTTCATGTGACAACACTGGAGAAATGACACTTTGCTAGTGAGTGTATATCTTGTATAACAGTGTAAATTTACTATCCCCTCAAAATAACTCAACACACAGCCATTAAAGGGTAAATTAAAAAAATCCTAAATAGCTTCCTTTACCTTAGTGCAGTCCTCTCTCACTTACCTCATCCTTCGATTTTGCTTTTAAATGTCCTTATTTCTTCTGAGAAATCCTCACTTCCTGTTCTTCTGTCTGTAACTACACACAGTAATGCAAGGCTTTCTCCCTGGTGTGGAGTGTCGTGCTTGCCCCCTCCCTTGGACTACAGGAGAGTCAGGACGCTCTCTACGTTGCAGATAAAGGAGCTGTGTGTTAGTGGGCATCCTGACTCTCCTGTAATCCAAGGGAGAGGCGAGCACGAAACTCCACACCAGGGAGAAAGCCTTGCATTACTGTGTAAAGTTACAGACAGAAGAACAGGAAGTGAGGATTTCTCAGAAGAAATCAGGACATTTAAAAGCAAAATCGAAGGATGAGGTAAGTCAAGGAGGACTGAACTAAGGTAAAGGAAGCTATTTCAGAGGACACCGGTCTGATGGACTGTTTTCATCGGTCAAAACCGATCGTGTGTGGGCCCCATAGGTTATTTAACCATCTGTTAAAAAAAAGCCAACTTGCTTTAAATTTAACCGATGGATTCCTAACTGATGGGAAAAAACTGATCGTTAATAGGTACAACCATCGGTTAAAAATCCACGCATGCTCAGAATCAAGTCGACGCATGCTTGGAAGCATTGAACTTCTTTTTTTTCAGCACGTCGTTGTGTTTTACGTCACCGCGTTCTGTCACGATCAGTTTTTTAACCTATGGTGTGTAGGCGCGACGGACCATCAGTCAGCTTCATCGGTTAACCAATGAAAATTGTCAATCGGTCCGTTCTCATCGGATGGACTGATTGTGTGTACGAGGCATTAGTGTAGCAATATGGTTAAATTTAATGAAGGTGCAACATATTGCTACACTAAGAGCCGGTTCACACTGGGGCGACCTGTCAGGCGACTCAGCCGCCTGACAAGTCGCAGTCCACAGTAGTCAATGGAACCGTTCTAATAGGAGCGACACAAGTCGCTCCGACTTAGAAAAAGGTTCCTGTACGACTTTGGGGGCGATTCGGGGCGACTTGCATTGACTTCAATACAGAAGTCATTTTGCAAGTTGCCTCTCAAGACGCCTTGAGATCGCCTTGCCGAGTCGCCCCCAAAGTCGTGCCGCCTATGTGTGAACCGGCTCTAAGGCCCCGTACACACGACCAAACATGTTTCAGCATACATGTTCGGTCGTGTGTAGGCCCGAGCGGACCATTTTTGGTCGGATCGGACAGGTTTCCAGCGGACAACTGTTTCCTGGACTTGCTTTAAAACAGTCCGCTGGAAACTTGTCCGCCCGGACATGTACGGTCGTCTGTACAGACCTACCGTACATGTCCGGCCGCCCGCCATCCCTCGCATGCGTCGAATGACTTCGACGCATGCGTGGAAGCTTTTTAAAGGCAGGCCCGCCCACGTCGCCGCGTCATCGACGCGGCGACAGCGCGTACACGCCCCGCGTATTGTTTACGCGCGGACTTCTGTTCGATGGTGTGTACAGCCATCGAACAGAAGTCCCCGGGCAGACATGTCCGATGAAAACGGTCCGCGGACCGGTTTCATCGTACATGTCTGCTCGTGAGTACAAGGCCTTAGAGGCACTCTTTTCTCTTTTATACTCTGTAGCTCCTGCTAGATTTTGCTTCTAGTCCTCTTGTGGAGGCTTCCATTTGTGGATGGACATTTTATGGTTACACAACCTGGTCACATTGCTTTAATCTTTTTATATGGAATATAAACTGAAGGACTTATGAATAAATCGTTAGCTGAACGAATCATCTGAGTTTCCATTATTTCTTATGGGGAAATTTTTCTTTGATATACAAGTGCTTTGGATTACAAGCATGTTTCCGGAACAAATTATGCTCCCAATCCAAGGTTTTACTGTATTGCAAATTGTTGATTGGGACTAAATTACATATGTGTCAGTGCAATAATGCAATACAGTAGGTGTCAGAACACTAATGCTCAGACATGGAGCTGATTAAAAAGTATCAATCAGATGTAACAATAATGCAAAAGCCTATGTATAAATAATAAAAGTCCATTGGCTCACTATTTACCCACTGCTGCAACACTTCAGGTATCCCCCACCAAAATAGGGAATGGTCTTCCCCTATCAGCATTAGAGGCTCTCTGAGGCTCTCCTTGTCTACCCCTTCCTGCACCATGGTGGTTGATGTATACCACTAGGCATGTGCAATTTTTTAAGTTACGAATACGTTTTCCGTCAATTTTCGTTATTTTAGTTGATTCGTTAACATACGAATGAACGAACGGTTTAGCGCAATTAATAACGAATAACGATATTTTCTAAATAACGAATATAAAAAACAACGAAGATACGAAAGATGAAAGAAACGAAAACATAGAAACAACGAAAATACCGAACCCCAAAAAAATAATAATTACGAAAAACAAAATGAACGAAAATGCAAACTTACTAATATTCGAAGACCGAAAAGAAAACAACCGAAATGCCGAACAAAGAATAAAAAACGAAAATCAAAACTAACGAAAAATAAATTACGAATCTTCGGAAAACGGAAATGAAAACAACGAAAATACAAAATAATGTAAATTAGCTTTCGTTAGTACTGAAATATTTTTGGACATTAACCAATAGCCACTGAGCGCTGTCCCTTTCCTCTGAAGAGGTTTGTTCCTTCCCCCAATGAGCTTCTTTCTCATTACCTCCTGGCTCCTTGTGTCTTTTTCTGTGTTAGACAGCAGTGCATCTAATTTCTAGATTTGTATTATCTGACATATTTTAGTTTTCTTCTACGTCAGACTTCATTCTAGACAGGGTGTGTGTGCTAACTAAGACAGTCAAGTCAATCACAGTAAGGTACGAATTACAAAATTACGACAAGTAGTGTGTCGAATAAACGTAAAATGTATTCTAACAGAATTACGAATGCAATAAAATCTACAAAAGTACGTTTTTACAATCAAAGGAAATTAGACACGAAAATACGACTGATCATAAAGCAACGAACATATATTTCTTACAAAAACACGAATGCGGCATGATGGAAAATATAATGTAAATACGAATAGCAAAACAACGAACATTAAACTAACGTAAAAACGAAGAAACGAATAAAATCATTTTAAAAATACGAACGCGGCAGAATACAAAATATAACGAAAATACGAATCTCGATTCAACGAAAAATAAACTAACAGAAAAAAACGGAAACGGAAAAAAGAGTGTTACCAAAATACTAAAGAGTACGAATACGATAACTAACGTCTTACGAAATTACGACTCGTTACGAATCACGATAAACGAACAGAAACGAAACAGAAATAAACAAAATTTTTTGCTGTGCACATGTCTATATTCCACACAGAATTTTATACATTTGCAAATGCGTGCAACTAAACCTCTGTTTTTAACGCACACAGTTAGACAGGTGAATTTGGTTGGTTGCTGATTGGTCGGTAAGTTTGAGCCTGGATATTCTATGTTTTTGCACAGAATTTTATGTTTGGCTATAGTGCAGACCCTGCCTACCCATGAAGTCTACTGGTGGAGCCGTGTTCATGGCTCCACATGATTGAACCCCTGCCTTGTAACAGACAGGGATTCACCCCATTAGGCATCATATAATGAGGAAACATGGGGGGTGATAGTATCACACGCATAAGGGGGAGTGATGAGGCAAACAATCACATCCCCCATAGGGAACACATCTATGAAAGATGGTCAGCAATGCCAGGCATCCATACCATCTCCCACTGTTTTGAGAAAAGGCTATAGATACTTTTAATTAGACATAAAAAATCTGCTGGGTGCTGGAATAATTCAGTATTACCCACTGTGTGTTTCCTGTATAAAGTCTTAGCCAATAAACCTTCTTCCTTCACTATAATTTGTAACATATAAAAATACAATTTTGAGATCACTTAAGCTCAGAGAATTTTAAAATGAATGTATTTTGACCAAGAGCTTCTTAAGAAGTACCAGTCCAAATGACAAACACGTCATTTATGTACCTGTGCCACTGGTATAGATACATAGAGAGCTAGTAATCAGAAAGTATTTGACACTCAAGCAGCACATGATGGGGCACAAAAAGTTCCCAATGCAACTCTCTGCCCCTGAGGTAGTGGGAACCCTGAAATGTTAACATATTATGAATTGGCGTGTGTTCTAATAATTTCACGACAAACCTATTGTAAGGCCAACAGGATTAACCAAGTTCTTTTAGATAATGTTCAAAACCGTTTTAATCTCCATCATGTGAGGGAAACTATAACATGGGCCCTCAATATCAATGGCCACAAAAATAGCTCCTGAAGGGATAATTACCCCATCAAGAATCTTCAGCAATTCAGTATTTTTTTTCACATAGATAATAGACTTGTGACATGCTCAAAAGAACATCAACAAGTTGGCTTGGAAGTACAGTCTGAGGCCTCGTAAACACACGACCGAGTTTCTCGGCAAAAACTAGCAAGAAACTTGCTGTTTTGTTTTTTTGCCGAGGAAACCGGTCGTGTGTACACTTTTCGACGAGGAAACTGTCGAGGATCTTGTCAAGCCAAAAAGAAAGCATGTCTTCTTTTTCCTCGACGGCAATGAAGAAATTTGGCTCGCCGAGATCCACGACAGCCTAACAAGGAACTCGACGAGCAAAACGATGTGTTTCGCCCGTCGAGTTTCTTGGTCGTGTGTACGAGGCATGACAACCCTCCCCTGAGTTAAGCAGTTGTCGCAGAGGCATTTGCCAATTTTTGTAAGTCTTAGTTAGCTCATAAAATGTAAACGTATGAGGATACTTGACATTTAAAGTAAAACTATAGGCAAAACTTTTTTTTTTTTTCATTATAGATAGAGTAAGGGAAGGTTATAACTCCTGTCATAATTCTTTTTTTGCCACCTTTGTCCCATTGCTGAGATTTACCCTCACTTCCTGTCCCATCGTCAAACAGGAAGTGAGAGGAAATCATTGAAAATTAATGAAATTCCTTGGGAACCCTCAGGTCACCAGAACTAGTGTCCCCATTGGAAGATTTCCCCTCTATTACATTTCTGGGAATAAACCAAAGTGTGGGATTTTCTTTTACTTTCACCTTCAATGGTAATGGTGAACAGGACAAAAAGAGCGAGCAAATTTCCTTAACAGGGGCACAGACAGCAATAAAAACTGACAGGTGTTCTAATCCATCTCTTTCCAAAATGAAAAAAAAAGTTTTCCCTTTAGTTATACTTTAAGATAACACCCCCCGCTTATCTCGATAAACTAATTCTGAAAATGCTTAACCTTTCCCACAGAGGATCCATCTATACCAGGGGTGGGCAATTCCTTTTCCCAAGGGGCCACATGAGAAACTGGGACTATTGTGGAAGGCCGAATGTAATTCTCTACATAAGAAATATTAATTTTCTACCTGAGAAGGTCCGTAATTAAAGGGGTTGTAAACCTTCCTGTTTTTTCACCTTAATGCATCCTATGCATTAAGGTGAAAAAATATCCGATGATTACAGGCCCCCCAGCCCCCCGGTTTACTAATCCTGAGCCCTCGAAAGTCCCCCGTGAAGAACGCGCTGGACCTCGGCCCGGTCTTCTCGTCTCTTCATTGGATAGATTGATAGCAGTGCAGCCATTGGCTTCCGCTGCTGTCAATCAAAAATAATGACACAGGTGGCGGGGGCGGGGGCCGAGCCTGACATTCGTGTCTATGGACGCAAATGCTGGACTCGGGACCGTGCCCACAAGGTAACCCCCATTGGGAATGGCTTCCAAGATTGGGTTATCTGATGCGGGGAGGAGCCAAGACAGCCGCTGAGGGACCCCAAAAGACCAGGATCGGGGCCACGCTGTGCAAAACCAGCTGCACAGTGGAGGTAAGTATGATATGTTTGTTATTTAAAGCGGATCTCCACTCTAAAGTGGAGTCCCGTTGATCGGCACCCTCCCCCCCTCCGGTGTCACATTTGACACCTTTCAGGGGGAGGGGGGTGCAGATACCTGTCTACAGACAGGTATCTGCACCCACTTCCGGCCCTACGATACGGGCAAAAGACGGGTTTTTTCTTCGCTTCCCGTCCGTCCCCCGTTGTATGCTGGGAACACTCGGCTCCCAGCACACAGCGGGAGCCAATCGGCGGGCGCAGCGCGACTCGCGCATGCGCCGTAGGGAACCGGGCAGTGAAGCCGGAGCGCTTCACTTCCTGGTTCCCTCACTGTGGATGGAGGGGGGAGCAGCAGGGTGACGAGCGATCGGCTCGTCATCTGCTGCGATCACCGCTGGACTCCAGGACAGGTAAGTGTCCTTATATTAAAAGTCAGCAGCTGCAGTATTTGTAGCTGCTGGCTTTTAATATATTTGTTTAGTGGCACATACGCTTTAAAAAAAAAACATTCAAACCTTTACAATCACTTTAATTAAAATAAAATAAGAATATGTAAGAATAAAGATAAGTATACAATGAATAGGGGAAGAGGTGCTCAGAGAAACAAAGAAGGCAAATGGTAATCTTTACTTTGTGAATTCAGTCCTACATTTACTAGCTCAGTTTGGATTAATGAGGAGCGTCGTCCAATTTAAATGACATCTACTTTACAATGTAAACAAGAAAAAAAAGGTTAAAAGGGACATTTTAACACAGATGTTTTAGAGGCTCTAAACACAGTGTTCCATTTTTTATTTTGAAAGATTAGTATTTCCTATCTTGGGAACATGTTAAAATCAAGATGCAGCACATCGTGTCAAATCCAGAAATAGATTTCATTAGCTAATTGTTTATGTGGCAAATGTTCAAATCTGCCACTCAAGGGAAAGTGCTTAAAAGCTTCTTTTTGCTTTTTTCTGTACAGTTCAGACTTCTTTTTGCCTCTCTAGCACTACGTGTTGAGACATATCTAATCGTCACTTGACCTAACGCTAATTAAATGATAAGTGTGCTAAAAGTTCCAGTGAGGACCCACTTGTAAAATTATTGAGAGGATTCAGTAAAGCCTTTACAACACATTTCTGGAAGTTGTTTACTTTCAGACTACCTGCGCCTAAATTTGGCAATCATTTGCTCCAGTTTTAGTAACATTATAGACATGGGCAACAAACTCAGTTAGTTCTTATTACTGCCACTCTAACCAGCTCCCGTGTAGAACAATGTTTTCATTTTTGTTGCACACATTTGAATTTTTGTTCATGAAATTACATAACCTCCCCCCAGAACATTTTGAGGCTCCATGCACACGATAAGCTAAAAAAAATGTCAGAAAAATGTTGGATGAAAAACGCTCATGTTAGGCTGCTTTCACATTGGGCGGTGGAGCCGCGGTGACAGTATAGCCGCGCTATTTGTAGCGCCGCTATACCGTCGTATTTACCGCGATATTCGGGCGCTAGCGGTGAGGTTTTAACCCCCGCTAGCGGCCGAAAAAGGGTTAATACCGCCCGCAATTACCGCGGTATTACCAATGGGAAGGCGCGGTATAGGAGCGGTAAACACACCACTCCTATACCGCTCCAAAGATGCGTCTAGCAGGACTTTTGGAGCGGTCCTGCTACCGCACTGCTTCAGTGTGAAAGCCTTCGGGCTTTCACATTGAAGCCTGCAGGGCATGATTTTTTCATGCGGTATAGCAGCGCTATTTTTAGCGCTGCACCGCATGAAAAACACCTCAATGTGAAAGGGGCCTTAGCGTTTTTGTGCCAGTTTTTAGCAGCAGTTAGTTTCAGTTTTTAGTTTTTTTTTATGCTGGCAAATCGTTACCAAAAAATCAAACAAAAGAGGTTTTAATTTCTGTTCCTAGAAACTGAAGCTTCAAAAACGCTTCTAGACTAAAATACAGTGCATCCGGAAAGTATTTACAGCGCTTCACTTTTTCCACATCTTGTTATGTTACAACCTTATTCCAAAATGGATTAAATGCATAATTTTACTCAAAATTATACAAACAATACCCCATAATGACAATGTGAAAGAAGTTGGTTTGAAGTCTTTGCAATTTTTTTTTAAAATAAAAAAATCACATATACAGAAGTTTTCACAGCCTTTGCTAAATACTTTGTTGAAGCACCTTAGGGACCAATTACAGACTCAAGTCTTTTTGAGTATGATGCTGTAAGCTTGTCAGTTTCTCCAATCCTTCTTTGCAGGACCTCTCAAGCTCCATCAGGTTGGATGGGGAGCATCAATGCACAGCCATTTTCAGATTTCTCCATAGATGTTCAATCGGGTTCAAGTCTGGGCAATGGCAGTGCGTCCATTAAGGGTACGCGGGCACGGCCCGCTCTGTCACACAACCCCCCTATATGTAAAATGGATAGATTCATGCATAGCGGTGATATGTAACGTGTGGTAAGATCGCGATTTCCATACTAGAGCATTTGCATTTTTTTTAATGAAAATATATATTTATTATTATTGTATTTTTTTAGCTTAGGACGTGGTTTTCATTCAAGAAAAATCATATGCAATGTAATGCTCCTGTTCTAGACTTGTTTAACCTCCCTGGCGGTATGATTATTTCAGAAAAAAGGTGCTAAAAGCGGTACCATTATTTGCAAGGAAATTTGGCGTTTTATACTGTAGGCCTGTAATTCTTAGGAATAACTCACTTAAATCTGTCCAAACAAGAGTCTAGTAGGCATCCCGGGTATGAATTTTTTTTAAAAACAAAATTATAAATTATAATATAATAAATAATTATAAATAATTATAAAAAAATAATAATAAAATTATAATAAAAGTTATTCAATAATGTAATCAACTCAAAATCACTGGAATTTGCTCAGTTGCAGAATTGTCGCTGTCATTACTTTTATTTTTTTATGACGAATTTCCCCACAAATCACTATCGCACAATTCTGCAAGTGATTATAAATTATTATCGCTGTTTTCTACCTGCTCTAAAACCATTTTTGACATAAAGGGACACTTTTGGTTGCTATGGACAATCTACAGTTTGCAGGCAGAAAGAACAGTTTTTATTTTATAAAAGAACATGTAGGGCACAGGGCAGACCACTAGGGACAAGGGGGTGTGTATTTTTTACATACAGTACTGTAATCTATAAGATTACAGTATACTGTGTGTAAGGTGTTTGTTTACTTTTTTGAATTTGGCGCCGTTCTCCGCTCCCGTGCGTCGTAACGTCGCAGGGAACGGAGATCGGCGGCACACAGAGGCACTGCGTGAATCGAGCGAGGAGGTCCCGCTCGCTCACACAGCGCGGTGGCATCGCTGGATCCAGGGACAAGGTAAGTAAACCAAGCCTGTGGATCCAGCGAGGCGAGCCCGAGTCTGACTCTGGGTTACCGATCGTAGCTGAAAAATTTAACCCCGAGTCAGACTCGGGAATACCGCCAGGGGGGTTAAAACTGGATGAAATTTTAAGCGCTTTTAACCACTTCAGCCCCAGAAGAGTTTACCCCCTTCTTGACCAGAGCACTTTTTACAATTTCGTCACCTTGTCGCTTTAACTGACAATTGCAGGATTGTGCAATGCTGTACCTAAACAAAATTTGCGTCCTTTTTTCCCCACAGATAGAGCTTTCTTTTGGTGGTATTTTATCACCTCTGCCATTTTTATTTTTGCGCTATAAACAAAAGAAGAGCGACAATTCTGAAAAAACACAATGGGGTTTTTTTACTAAAGGAAAATCCACTTTGCACTACAAGTGCAAAGTGCACTTGAAATTGCAGTGAAAGTGCACTTGGAAGTGCAGTCACTGTAGATCCGAGGAGGACAGGCAAGGAAAATAAAAAACAGCATTTTAGCTTGCACATGATTGGATAATACAATCAGCAGAGCTTCCCCTCATTTCAGATCTACCCCTCAGATTAACAAGGACTGCACTTCCAAGTGCACTTTGCACTTGTAGTTTGCATTTGTAGTGCAAGGTGGGTAAATAACCCCCAAAATCTTTTACTTTTTGCTAATATAAATCTCCCACATTTTTTTTCCCCAAAAAAATGTTTTTCCTAAGTTAATGCTGATATGTATTCTACATATTTTTGGTAAAAAAAATTGCAATAAGTGTATATTAATTGGTTTGCGCAAAAATTATACAGGCATACCCCACTTTTAATTACACAATGGGGTTTATTTACTAAAGCTGCAAAGCGCAAAATCAGGCTCACTTCTGCATAGAAACCAATGAGCTTCCAGGTTTTATTACCAAAGCTTAATTGAACAAGCTGGGGTTAGCTCATTGGTTTATATGCAGAAGTGAGCCTGCTTTTGCACTTTCCAGCTTTAGTAAATAAACACCATTGTGTACTTAAAAGTGGGATATGCCTGTAGTGTCTACAAAATGGTATTTTTATTATTATTATTATTATTTTTACTAGTAATGGCGGCGATCTGCGATTTTTATTGGGACTACGATATTGCGGTGGACAAATCAGACACTTTTGCCACATTTTTGGGACCGTTTACATTTATACAGCGATTAGTGCTATAAAAATGCACTGGTTACTGTATAAATGTCACTGGCAGGGAAGGAATTAACACTAGGGGGCGATCAAGGGGTTAACTGTGTTCCCTCTCTGTATTCTAACTGAAGGGGGGATGGGACTTACTACAGTAGGGGAAGCGAGAGATCGGTGTTCATACTTTCAGTGCACATGTAGTGTAAAGTGGATTTGCCTTTCATAAATAACCCCCTATGAGTCAAATAATTTTGTTCAAAGGCCCTTAAAATTTCGTCCAGTTTTAAACACATTTCTTTTGTGCCTACAACATGTGCACATGTTGTAGGCACAAAAGAAATGTGTTTAAAACTGGACGAAATTTTAATTGCATATGACTTTTCTTGAACAAAAAAAACATTAACATTTAGAATTTTCCATTATGAGCTTTGAATTATTCATCACTACAGATCATCAATTGCACTCTGCAAGTGTAGTTGCTTTAGAGCTTAGTAAATGAGGGGCAACTTTGCTGACTTCCATCATCCAATCACGTGCAAGCAAAAATGCATTTATTTTTATTATTTTCTTTGCAAAGTGAAACTGTACCTCATTTACTAAGCTCTGGAGCCCTGCACTTGCAAAATGCCCCCTTAGTTTGCCTTTAGTAAGTCAACCCAAATGATCGCATCGTTAAATGATTTTTCTGTTTTTTCCAAGTTAACGGTTGAATTAAATTCTACTGGTGTATGGCCAGTTTTTTTTCTCTCCATCATCTCTCTTTATCTCGTCTTTCTGTTTTTGATCTCTCTTTCCCTTCCTCTCTCTTTCTTTATCGCTCTTTTATCTAAGCTGGGTATAATTACACATTTTGAACATTTTCAGTGCTTTTTGAACAATTCAGTGTTTTAGTAAAAAGATTTTCAATTGGTTTCACCATTGGGTATTACAAAAAAGCAGATTGCACCATTAATAAGCAATGTAAATGATGAAAACAAAAATAAATAAAATTTCTAATTGATTATCATGCATTTGGTGAACTCTATTCACCCTCTACACTACTCTATAATTTTTATATTATTTTTTTAGCTTTATTATTACTACAAACATTTTTCTCTGATAGTCGTTTTCTGAAAGCATTTTGTAAGAACACTGTTCACCTTGCAAGTTTTCCTTAAAGCGGAGCTCCGCTGAAAAAAAAAATATTAAAAGCCAGCAGCTACAAATACTGCAGCTGCTGACTTTTAATATTAGGACACTTACCTGTCCTGGAGTCCAGCGCCGTCCGCAGCAGAGGAAGATCGATCGCTCGTCACTCTGCTGCCCCCCCCCCCCGCCATCCTCGGTGAGGGAACCAGGAAGTGAAGCACTGCCCGCTTCCCTACGGCGCATGCGCGAGTCGCGCTGCGTCGTCTGACTGGCTCCCGCTGTGTTCTGGGAGCCGAGTGTTCCCAGGACACAACGGTGGGGGGGGGGAACTGACGTTCTGCCCGCAGTCTACTCTGCAGACTGTGTGGCCGGAAGTGGGTGCAAATACCTGTCTTTAGACAGGTATCTGCACCCCCCTCCCCCCTGAAAGGTGTCAAATGTGACACCGGAGGGGGGGAGGGTTCCGATCAGCGGGAGTTCCACTTTAGGGTGGAGCTCTGCTTTAAGAAATCAATCTAACCTTATCTAACCATGCTTGTTTACAGCAATCCTCTGTGTGTTTTACATTTATTTTATCACCATGATCACTAAAGACATGAACTATGAAAAAGATAAGTATCAAGAATGGCAAGAAATACAGATACCCGTGCCCGTGGGAAACATTATATCATATATCTTATTTAAAACCAGGGACGTGCGGTGAGGTCAGTGTCTGATGAGGCACTGGCTAGCATCAGAGCCAGATACACACAGGTTACATCCGCTGCGAACGTTAGAGCGAGAGCAATAATTCTAGCACTAGACCTCCTCTGTAACTCTAAACATGTAACCTGTAAACATTTTTAAAGTGTCACCTATGGAGTTTTTTAAGAACTGAAGTTTGGTGCCATTCCACAAGTGTGCGCAATTTTAAATAGTGACATATTAGGTATCTATTTCTTCAACGTAACATCACCTTTCACATTGTACTAAAAAAATCAGGCTAACTTTAGTGTTTTTTTTTTATTATTTCTATTCATGAAAAAAGATCCGTCCAAGGGGGAGTGTCTATGCGCAGCGGGGAAAACAGCTGTTCAAACGAACGCTGTCTGTAATGTTCCCTGCCGCGGTGATAACAGTAGGTACGGGGGACAATGGCTGCTGTACGGAGGACAATGGCTGCTGTATGGGGGACAATGGCTGCTGTACGGGGGACAATGGCTGCTGTACGGGGGACAATGGCTGCTGTACGGGGGACAATGGCTGCTGTACGGGGGACAATGGCTGCTATACTGGGGACATGGCTGCTGTACTGGGGACATGGCTGCTGTACTGGGGACATGGCTGCTATACTGGGGACATGGCTGCTATACTGGGGACATGGCTGCTGTACTGGGGACATGGCTGCTGTACGGGGGACATGGCTGATGTACTGGGGACATGGCTGCTATACGGGGGACATGGCTGCTATACGGGGGACATGGCTGCTATACGGGGGACATGGCTGCTATACGGAGGACATGGCTGCTGTACTGGGGACATGGCTGCTGTACGGGGGACATGGCTGCTGTACGGGGGACATGGCTGCTATACTGGGGACATGGCTGCTATACGGGGGACATGGCTGCTATACGGGGGACATGGCTGCTATACGGGGGACATGGCTGTTATACGGGGGACATGGCTGCATTTGGGGACACATTTAAAAAAAAGTATCGGTATTCGGTATCGGCGAGTACATAAAAAAAAGTATCGGTACTTGTACTCAGTCCTAAAAAAGTGGTATCGGGACAACCCTAGTTGCCAACCGTCCGTAGAATTACGGACAGTACGTAAATAAAAGGCACTTTTTCCCTGTTCGTAAAAGTCCGTAATAAGGGAAATGTGCCCGTAAAAAGATCCGAATGTGAGCCGCAGCGCAGGCAGCGTCTAGTCCTCCTACATTATGCATAGCCTCGCCCTCTCTGACCGCCCAGCCCACCACCACCCGCCGCGCAGCCAATTATCAAAGCGCATTTTCGCGCTAACAACACTGCTGCCAGCCTATTCAAAAGAGCAGCGCGGGGAAACTGAGGAACATCGTAGAATGTGTGGACTCTGTGGAGAGCGGCACCGGCGGGATAGCACACAGCAGCAGATGTAGTGGACACACTGCAGACGCACCCCCACTGTGACGGAGTGGACTGAGTGAAGGCAGACGGAGACCGACCAGTGCGCCTGCCTGCCTGCTCTGCCCGTCCGACTGACTGACTGTAGCAGTCGGCCAGCCGCCATGCTGGTGCCCGGACCTGGAGTGGACCCTGGTCTCCACTCTCTTCGTTGGAGTAGGACTCCTCGCAACGCCTGCTGCCTGCCCTCAGTGCCACTGTCCTGGCCTTGTCTGGTGAGTCCTCCTCAGTCCAGCAGCAGAGTGTGAAGTGCTATCCTACCTAGACATCATCAGTATGCTGTGTCCTCCTCCTGTGCCCTTTTCACCTCTCCACAGGTCAGATCTGTGGAGAGGTGAAAGGGGCACAGGAGGAAGACACAGCATACTGATGATGTGAAGAAGTGATATGATAATTTATTTGCAGCCTCTGTGCCATGTCCCCAGCCTCTGTCCCCCTCCTGTGTCATGTCCCCAGCGTCTGTCCCCCTCCTGTGTCATGTCCCCAGCCTCTGTCCCCCTCCTGTGTCATGTCCCCAGCGTCTGTCCCCCTCCTGTGTCATGTCCCCAGCGTCTGTCCCCCTCCTGTGCCATGTCCCCAGCGTCTGTCCCCCTCCTGTGCCATGTCCCCAGCGTCTGTCCCCCTCCTGTGTCATGTCCCCAGCGCCTGTCCCCCTCCTGTGTCATGTCCCCAGCGTCTGTCCCCCTCCTGTGTCATGTCCCCAGCGTCTGTCCCCCTCCTGTGTCATGTCCCCAGCGTCTGTCCCCCTCCTGTGTCATGTCCCCAGCGTCTGTCCCTCTCCTGTGTCATGTCCCCAGCGTCTGTCCCCCTCCTGTGTCATGTCCCCAGCGTCTGTCCCCCTCCTGTGTCATTTCCCTAGCGTCTGTCCCCCTCCTGTGTCATGTCCCCAGCCTCTGTCCCCCTCCTGTGTCATGTCCCCAGCCTATGTCCCCCTCCTGTGTCATGTCCCCAGCCTCTGTCCCCCTCCTGTGTCATGTCCCCAGCCTCTGTCCCCCTCCTGTGCCATGTCCCCAGCCTCTGTCCCCCTCCTGTGCCATGTCCCCAGCCTCTGTCCCCCTCCTGTGCCATGTCCCCAGCCTCTGTCCCCCTCCTGTGCCATGTCTATAACAAGTACTCGTACCAGTTGTCCAACAATGATATTTACTGCTTTTTATAAAGAAATACAATTGATTTTATGCAGTATTGAGTTTAGCCTTTTGGCCCGGCCCTCCAAAATATTTTTAGTTTCTCATGTGGCCCCATCGAAAAAATAATTGCCCACCCCTGCTCTAGGGTGTCTGCTAATATATATATATATATATATATATATATATACACACATATATACAGTATATATATATATATATATATATATATATATATATATATATATATATATATATATATATACAGTATATATATATATATGATGGTTTTTATATATAGGAGAGAAGTATCAGAATGGGCCTGGGTGGCAAGTGGTTAATTAATATACAAATAATTATTATATATTGTTTTTAAGGTAATTTACTATATTTTCAAAAACTGTACTCAAGAAGGTGGCTTGACGGACAAATTACTGAAGTTTGAAGTCATTTCACAGTAAAGAGATAAATAATACTTTTTTTTTTTTTGAAAGCCCATGACGTGTGAAACACACTCAAAAACTTCACCCGGTGCCAAAAAAATTTGCACAACATAAAGAGGTGGCACAAAAAGGAGCAACGGGTGTACACAAGCCCTCTAAAATCAGAGGGCCTTGCCCTGAATCCCCTGTGGCGTTAGGCTCCAGATGGGGACAAGGGTACTTACACTTGGTCCATCTGGCCGAAACAGACCCACCCAAGTATTGGGTGGGGCTCCCCCGAAGGGAGACCCCATTATAGAGGGCGAACTAAGCCAGAAGGCCATGTCCACCCCCTCCCAAGACTTTCAGGGCAGGCCAGAGGACCTACACCCTACCAGTCACATAGTACAAAAAAACACGTACAAACAAAAAAATACAAAAACGTGACAAACAAAGGTAATGGATAAAAGAAAGTGAGGGAGAACGAAGTAAAGGAGAGTGAAAAGTTGGCCATTGTGCAATACAATAGCCAGGCCCTCCAGCCAGGAATAAAAAATTCCTCCGGTCCCAGCCAAAAGGTCCGACCCAGGAGACAGGTGAAAAAAAAGCGTGTAATATGGTGCAGTGACCGTGGTGCCATGAATCAAAGCGACCCTCATTCACAGTGACTGTATGGCACCCCTGGACTGCCACTCCAGGGGCACATACACCATAGGCTTTCTGTTCCTTATCTGGGCCCCTGACAGGATCAGTGCAGCCTTCTGTCCCTACCAGATAGAGAGCCCTTCAAGATTTTCTCAGGGAGAGCTTCCTCAGCAATAGCAGCCTCCACCGGTACTAGCCCTTCCAGGCCCCCATCAATCCAGAGGATTTGCATGGCCCAGTCCTGTCTCCATTCTAGGGCGGCACCAGCTCCGTCACCGGGCGGTGACAGAAACAGCACCTACACCAACACCAGCCAAAAGGTCGGAAAAAGACCCAGCCAAAAGGCCAGACCCAATGCAGCACCCATCCTCATCAGGAGCTCTCTTCCGGACGGCTCAAACTTCACTATGGCTGGCCCCCAATGTCTGTCAGGGCGCAACAGGCATGAATCCCTACCGAAACCGCCCTTCCGGGTGCAATGACACCTTTGGATTTGCATCTGCCCTCCCCATTTAGGAGTAGCATAGGGCCTCCTCTGGCAATTGATAGGAACAGATACTACACTTGATCTTAGCCAAAAGGCAGAGAAGCGATAAATAATAAATTATTATGTTATAGCATATTAATATAGGATTTAGCTTGATTTAAACATACCTTTTCAGCAGGCAGCAGATTCTCATTCTCCCTCTTAACTGTGAGAAAAACATGGGATTATGAGTAAATCTTATACCCATTAACCCATGTTTTTTCCTTCTAGTTAGGGGGGCTGGGCTGGAAGGAACCATTTGCCTTTTAGACACGTGCCCCCTTCTATGACACTGCAGTGAGACAAGAGCAGCATTTTTATTGGACAACTTGGACCAATAGTGCTTTACCATTGGTCCAAGGCTCCAAGCTGTCCATTGAGCTCAGTGCTTCTGACAAGAAGTGAGAGGCACTGTGAGCTCATCCGAGAGTCTGCTACAAACAGAGTGTTCCAGCTTGTATTTAAACTGGCTGCTCTGTATGTAGCTTTTGATAGGCTGCGCAAGGAGCCCCGTATCTCCAGAACCATAGGTGGCAGGAGCCCCAAGATTTGACCAGTGGTGGAGTAGGACTTTGGCTACCCCAAGTCATTGAGCTATGACCCTCCAAGCTCGATCTTTTTTTTATTTTATTTTTTATGTTCATGGCTCTGCCTTCCTGCCTCCCCTGACTGCACGTCCCTGGTAAAAACCTAAAATTGTACTTTAATAATTCCGATCTCTTTGGGCAATCAACCTCTTTGCCACCTTTTTTTGTTTTTAGGGGTGTTGATAAAGCCTTTAAAGTGTTACTAAACCCACAATAGTAAAATCAGTCTGTATACGCAGGAAAACATGCTTGGTTTACTTACTGACTGTAAGAGGAAAAAAAAGAGGGAGTGCCCAATAACCAATGAAATGCAAAAAAGGGGTACATTCGTAGTCATTTATTGAGAGTAGCAACAAATGGTCAAACCAATTCATTTCAAGGTAACAAAGGACCCTGTCAGAAAAAAGTGAGAAAGTATACAGAAATATATAATATATACTGTGTATGTATATATGTGTGTGTATATATATATATATATATATATATATATATATATATATATACACAGTGTGTGTATATATATATATATATATATATAATATATATATAAATGTAAGTTAAAGATGTTTACATACATTTTTCTCACCTCCTGTCCTCAAGTACCCCCAACAGGACACGTTTTTCAGGATTTCCCTCCGATGAAATGGTTGTGGTAATTACTATTCAAATCCCCTGTGCAAAATAATGGAAAAGCCTGAAAACATGACTTGTTGGGGGTACTTGAGGACTGGAGTTAAGAAACATTGATTTACATTATAAAATATAATTATATACCAAAACGTCTTATAAGAGGTAAATCATCTAAAAATTTGGTTTGCGGAGAGAGGGAAACTGCAACCAACAGCGACCGGGGCGAGGAGAAAACGGAAGGATGGTCGCCTGTCATTGCCAGTTGCATTTTACCTCTCCCTCTGCAAACCAGTCACTGCAAACCATTGCCCCAGCTGCCACCACCGCTCATTAGCCCAGTGCTCCTCGTCCATTATCACCATTGACCACACTCACATCTACAGTGTGTTTCATCGGCATCCCCTACCGCATTCTCCTCTCCCTCCCACTCTGCTCTCCCCTCATAACCCGCACCATCGGAGTTCAATATAGCGAGCAGGAAGAAATTACAGTTTGTTTCCAAACTGGCTGTCAACACTGTCTAATGTCTTTTACAGCCAAGCCCATCCTATTCTCCCCACATACTCCCCCCTCCAGAACAAGTCCATGTCATAACCCACCCTCCAAAGGAGATAAAGGTTTCTAAAGATTTTTTTTTTTGTTCTGGCCAAAACTTACATTTTTTGATTACACATCACTTCACTCTTGGGAATTCTGTTGGTGAGAATCAAGCGAGCTAAGTAATGTGCACCCACCCCCCCCACCCACAGATTTACTATAATAGTTACATAGTTAGTCTGGTTTAAAAAAAAAGACACAATACATCTAATTGAACCAAGAAAAAGGGGGAACAAACTGTTTACAATCCTATATACACAATCCCATACTCACAGTTGATCCAGAGGAAGGCAAAAAAAAAAAAAAAAACAGCACAGCATGATGCAATTTGCTCCAGCAGGGGCAACTGAAAGGAAGCAGTTTGAATGATGATGGGTATGATTCAACCTGGTAGAGGATTGGTGATGGATCGCAAAATAGGTGATTCTGTGGGGGACAGCACCAGGGAAAAGGTGAGTATTGCAGTGAGAATCACATTTTTTAATGATTGCTGGGCATTTTTTTTTATTATTATTTAGAAGTGGAAATGTCAACAATCCCTGTTTGATGCCCTATAAATAAATGAAATCAAACTTTCATCCAAATTCTTCTAGTTAGGATTTCACTAAATAGTAATGCTTACCCTGAGAAGTATTTTCTGAACTGGTTTACACATTTTTATGAGAGACGGACATTCTATTAAACCAACATCATATGTAAACACGCCAAATGCGAATCTTCAGACTTTGGAGACGATATTCTCAGATTCACTATGAGAACATTCCAGTTATAGAATATGATGATTACTAGTCCCCAGGAGGATTGTTTTTTTTTTTAATCCTGGGAGAAGAGCAGACTGTGATAGCTCACATTAACCCCTTTTATCTTTTACTAGAAGGGAAATTTGCAATGTGCTACATGGAATGGCGACTGAGCTTTTCTCCTGGGAGTTATGAAGGACAGCGACATATACTGCATATGGAGTGACACAGATAACTCTGGGGACCTGTAAAAGAGTTTAAGTGTCGCCTCGTGCTGAAAACAAAGAGACAAAATATAGACAGGCAAGATAACAAGACAGCTTTGAGCACCATTTAAAACAGAAGTCTGAACAAACAACTTTTAATATTTTTGAAATATATACAATAGTTAGTTAGAAAATTATGGACACCTGATCATCACATCTACATGAGCTTGTAGGCTAGCCAGTTACAAAATCATTGGCTAAAACAGCCTCACTCCTTCAAAAAAAGCTTTCCAGCCATTCGTGAGGCTGTTGAATTATTAAACTTGTTTGCACCTTTGACCTACCAAAGGTGTTTAGTTGGGTTGAAGTCAGGGCCCCGAGGAAACACAACCACCATTTTTGGGGTACACATATTTGAAGTCAGGGCCCTGTGCAGGCCACTTGAGTTTCTTCACACCAAACTCATCAAACAACCCCTGGACCTCATAAAGAGTGTCTAAGACACTCTTAAGAATTCCAATGAGCCTCCACACAACAAACGTTGGTGTGGACAACAGATTTTTGTACAGGGTATACACAGGTACACAAATCTGGGGCACACACTCATTAAGGAGGCACACTGAGAGTGGAGTGTCCATGCAGATACTCCGACCTCAATACAGTGGTGCCCCCTCCTCGGTGCTGAAGCTTTCACACAGACAGCACATCGGTGGGGGAGTCCTGTACCTGGGGGGTGCCTTATGGGATTTACAGACACTAAGTTTGCTCCCCTTGTGATTGATAACAGGCAGTGGGCAGATCTTTATCCATTAGCTATTGGCTAAGGAAAGTAGACCTGGTGGGGAACTAGTGTCTCAGCTTCCTTATCAAGCTCCACCCACTGCAGCGTCATTGGATGTTAGGAGTCTGTCGGTTGTGAAGCCAACAGCATCCTTAAAGAATAAGTCACCCCAACATTTCAAATTTCTGATATGTGGCTGTTGTACCATATATTTGTATTAAAACATATCCTGTTTTCTTTGTATTGCTTCCTTTGTGTAAAATACCTGGTAATCCTGACAGCCCCCCCCCCCCCCCCCCCCCGTTTTCTTATTTCAAATCAATCATGCTAGTCATAGGAGAATATCCTTCCCAGTGTGGTCAGTTTTCTGGCAGTGTTGGGAGAACAGCCCGCCTGTCCTCCAATAGCCAAGACTTGTGCTGACATGCCCCCCTGCACAACTATATAGTGGCAGTCTACAGCTGTTTCTCCACCCCAATCTCTCTAAGCCCCCTTTGTTCCTGTGAACAGAGGTCATGTGATCACTTATAAATAAAATGCAAAAAATATATTTATTTTAACCTGCCTGGCGGTGTTCCCGAGTCTGACTCGGGGTTAGATTTTCCTGCTGCGATCGGTAACCCCGAGTCTGACTCGGGCTTGCCTCGCTAGATCCACAGGGAGTGTTTACTTACCTTGTCCCTGGATCCAGCGATGCCACCGCGCTGTGTGAGCGAGCGGGACCTCGCTCGATTCACACAGTGCCTCTGTGTAACGCCGATCTCCGTTCCCTGCGACGTTACGACGCACGGGGACGGAGAACGGCGCCAAATTCAAAAAAGTAAACAAACACTTTACATACAGTATACTGTAATCTTATAGATTACAGTACTGTATGTAAAAAAAACACACCCCCCCTGTCCCTAGTGGTCTGTCCTGTGTCATGCATGTCATTTTATATAATAAAAACGTTTCTTTCTCCCTGCAAACTGTAGATTGTCCATAGCAACCAAAAGTGTCCCTTTATGTCAAAAATAGTTTTAGATCAGCTAAAAAAAAGCGATAATAAATTATAATCACTTGCAGAATTGTGCGATAGCGATTTGTGGGGAAATTCGTCATAAAAAAAAAAAAAAATAATGACAGCAACAATTCTGCAACTGAGCAAATTTCTGTGATTTTGATTTGATTACATTATTGAATAATTTGAATTATAAATATATTATTATTTGTTATAATTATTTATAATTATTTATTATATTATAATTTATAATTTTGTTTTAAAAAAAATGTCATACCCGGGATGCCTATTAAACTCTGGTTTGGTCAGATTTAAGTGAGTTATTTCTAAAAATTACAGACCTACAATATAAAACGCCAAATTTCCTTGCAAATAATGGTACCGCTTTCAGCATGTTTTTTCTGAAAGAATCATACCGCCAGGGAGGTTAATATATAAACACAGATGTTTTGCTTTTTAGTTCTATTTTAAATTGAATGGGTTGTTTCACAAGGAATAGGGTTTACATATACTTTAAAATCAGATCTCCACCCTTTTAATAAAGATGGCTTCTCTCCATCTCTCCATAAAGGTCCATAACTCCAAAAACAATCCATGTTTCTTTTTTGAATTCCCCCTCCCATGTCTTTATGAAGCTGGGGCTAGCTTTATGTACAGGGACACAGTCATGCTGGAACAGAAAATGGCCTTTCCCAAAATATTGCCAATAGTTTGGAAAGACACAACTTTCTAAAATGTCTATGTTTAATGTAGCAAAAACAGTTCTTCACTTAAATTAGCTAAAATATGTACAAGTCGTATCCTCACACTCGTGTGTATGTGTATGAATTAATTCTGTTCAGCCACTTTAACGATTTACACACCCCTAAATGTTTATATTCAATTTGACAGAATAACATGCATTTCGAGTTAATTACCTAATTCATGATAAATGTGGAAAATACTGTTACTTGTGAAGAGTGAACAGCAGATCCCCAGGAAGGTGCAATTAACAGCTAGATGTTATTACCTTTAGACTTCATTTAACCAGTTCCCAACCGGCTCACGCAGATATACTGCGGCAGAATGGTTCTCCTGGGCAAAATCCTGTACATATACGACTTTGCCCAGGAGAGCCACCAGAGGATGCACGAGTGCCACCGACCACACGCAATTTGTGTGTGTAAACACACAAATCCCTGTGCTGTCAGAGGAGAGAAGACAGATCGTTGTTTCTACAAACGAAACAGCAATCTGTCATCTCTCCTAGTCACTCCCCTCCCCACACAGTTAAAAAACAGTTAAAACACAATAATGGAACACACACTTAACCCCTTGATCGCCCCTAGTGCTAACCCCTTCCCTGCCAGTGACATTTATACAGTAATCAGTGCATATTTATAGCACTGATTGCTCTATAATTGTCAGTGGTCCCAAAAATCTGTCAAAAGTGGCCGATCTGTCCGTCGCAATACCGCAAAAAATTGCAGATCACCGCCATTACCGCCATTACTAGTAAAAAATAATAATAATAAAAATGCCATAAATCTTTCCCATAGTTTGTAGACGCTATAACTTTTGTGCAAACCAATATACGCTTATTTCTAGGTTTTTATTTAACCAAAAATATGTAGAAGAATACATATTGGCCTATACTGATGAAGACATTTTAATTTTTTTTTCTATTTGGGGGGTATTTATTATAGCAAAAAGTAAAATATATAGTTTTTTTTTCAAAATTGGCATATTTTATTTTATTATATCTTATTTTGTTTATAGCGCAAAAAATCTAAATCAAATACCACCAAAAGAAAGCTCTATTTGTGGGAAAAGGGGACACAAATTTTGTTTGGGTACAGCATTGCATGACCGCACAACTTTGAGTAGGACACAGTGCCAAATTGTAAAATATGCTCTGGTCAGGAAAGGGGTAAAATCTTCCGGGGCTGAAGTGGTTAATAATCTAAACTGCAATAAAGCAGAATTAAAACCTAGTCCTCTACCCTAAGGTTTAATATGACAACTATATCATAAACTTTTTTTATATATTTTTAATTCATCTGCTGTATGCACATGTAGCGAGCATCCTAGGGTGACAAGAACGCTCCTGCAGAGATATACATAATACCAACCAGACAACATACAATTTCAAATACCGTACATTTCTATTTTTACCAATTTACTTTTAACTATGAGGACAGCAAAGTTCACAAGTGGTGGTTTGGATACAGCAAGAATAGGTTAAAGCCCTGGTAAGATTCACATTGTTCTCTATGTCCCGCTGGAGTGATTCACCTTCTCTATTTGTCCTCTTGACAACTGTCACCAAGACAGAAAGTTAGGAGAAACTCAATTTACATCAGTCGTCAACTGAACAAAAGGGGAAGGGAAATCATAAAACATACTATGACCCAATTATTTATACTTTATTGGGTCTATAGAACCCCTGATAAGCAGTTTTGGTGGGGTAAGAGAGATACACCTACTGTACTGTATATGCCTTAAATGCAAACTACATAGAGGGGATTTCATCCACATATGGCCATGTCCGAAACTCTGCAGATATCTTATTAGCTGCCCAAATTAACATACCCTCGGATCCACTGCTATGTCTGCAGGGTGCGTTCAAGGCTGAACTGTATCAACCTGGGGTTCATATTATGGTTTCCCAATTTTTGTACCTTGCTAAAAAACTTATACCTAGATATTGGATGTCATCTTCCTCTTCGACAGGAAAGCAGTGGATAGACTATGTTAAGCCTCATACAAACAACCGAGGAACTCGACGGGCGAAACACATTGTTTTCCTCGTCGAGTTCCTTGTTAGGCCTCGTACACACGACCAAATTTCTCGAGGAAACCGACCGTGTGTACATTTTCGTTGAGGAAACTGTCGAGAAACTCGACGAGCCAAAAAGAGAGCAAGTTCTCTATTTCCTCAACGGGAATGGAGAAACTTGCCTTGTGGATATGTGTAGCCAACTGTTTTGGCTACACATATCCTTTAAGATAAAATAAATACAAATCTAAAGTATCTGAGACCTTTGATGCCCAAAGTTTTCCCATACATGGGAAGATATTTAAAAAAGTTTAACAGAGATTTGTGGAAAACTCGATGGTATGCCAACAAGTAATTATAGAGATCGGTCGCCTCTGCCCATCTTTTGTGCTTGGAATAGTAGCAGATATTTTTTAGTCTGCATCTGCCCCGTACTCATTTCAATGACATGACTTGAAAGCCACCATCTGCAGAAAATAATTCTACAAGTCAGAAAATTATTTTGAGCACATGTCATTGATTGTTTTTGTGTCTAGAATGCTGCATTTGTCACTATTTTGAGAGAAAGAATCTTCTGAGAAACCAGTCTATGAATGGGAAGCCTTTTGTCTTTATTTTCTTATTCTTTTCTAGACGAATGAAAAATAGTTCAGTTATTATTTCAGCCATGTGACTCCTTTGTTTACACGCACACACAGCAGGATGTCAGTGTAAATTATTAAGTTCTGCCCGATAAATGAAATTAAAGAGACCCTGGTCTGGATTCAGAAAGATCAGCGATACGTTGCGCCGCCGTAACTTTGGGCGCAAGTTCCGTATGCAGAAAGAACTTGCGCCCTTAGTTACGGCGGCGTAACGTATGTGTGGCGGCGTAAGCCCGCCTAATTCAAATGGGGATGTTGGGGGCGTGTTTTATTTAAATTTGACTGGACCCCGCGTACTTGACGTTTTTTGTGAACCGCACATGCGCCGTTCGTGAAAAAATCCCAGTGTGCATGCTCAAAATTACGCCGCAAAGCCTCATTGGTATCGACGTGAACGTAACTTACGCAAAGCCCTATTCGCGAACGACTCACGCAAACGACGTAAAATTTTCAAAACTCGGCGCGGGAACGACGTCCATACTTAACATTAGCTACGCCTCATATAGCAGGGGTAACTTTACGCCGGAAAAAGCCTAACGTAAACGACGTAAAAAAATGCGCCGGCAGGACGTACGTTTCTGAATCGGCGTAAATACCTAATTAGCATATTCCTTGCGTAACTATACGGAAGCGCCACCTAGCGGCCAGCGTAAATATGCAGCCTAAGATACGACGGTGTAAGACACTTACACCAGTCGGATCTTGGGGAAATCTATGCGTAACTGATTCTCTGAATCAGGCGCATAGATACGACGGCCGGACTCAGAGATACGACGGCGTATCAAGAGATACGCCGTCGTATCTCCTATCTGAATCCAGCCCCGTCACCAACTTTAAAACTGCAGATAAAAGCACACAAAAATAAAGTAATTTTAATGCTTACTTGCTGTTTTTTTCCTTTACATAAAGGATTTCTCCATTTTCACTGAGCCTTTGAATTTGATATAAAAGTTGAATACTTCTGGAAGAGTCACTTCCCTAACACAGTTCCCCCCTGTCCCCTTTCAGTCATAGTCCTCTCCCCTTCCGGGAG
Organism: Rana temporaria; assembly: GCF_905171775.1. Lineage (NCBI taxonomy): Eukaryota > Metazoa > Chordata > Amphibia > Anura > Ranidae > Rana > Rana temporaria. Next base: position 61,741,925 of record NC_053492.1, read on the forward strand.
TGTCGTCTAATTACTGTCTATGCTGGCCCAGCTCCTCCACCCCTCCCCTTACATGAGCAATCAGAGCAGAATACTATAAAGCAGGGGTGTCAAACTCAATTTCATCACATGCCCTATCAGCATTATGGTTCCTCTTAAGGGGTCGGTTGTATCCCCCCCACATCAGATGTCAATATCCCCCCCACCTTTAGAAGTCAAGGATCCCCCACCCTCCCTTACATCACAGTTTGCGCCCTTACCTTGTGCTAATGCAAGGTTGGAAAGCAGAGATTCCAGGATCTGGAGGGGGACCAGAGGAGGGCTGGAGTCTGCTGAATGCTGAGATTAGGGGAGGTGGAGACGAGGGGGTGCATCAGCTGCACAGAGAGGCACAGGATCTGTAGGAGGAATTCTGCCCTCCTCTCTGCTGCTGACTGCTAAGAAGGGAAGGGGGCCAAGATCAGTATCTGGTAGAGGAGTTCTGTCCTCCTCTCTGCTACCGTCTGCTGAAATAAAAACATAATAAAAATAAAACATATAGCCAGATTCAGAGGGACTTAGGCTGGCGTATCAGTAGATACGCCAGCCTAAGTCATAATTTGTGTCGGCGCTAATTTAAGCATATTCTGGTAACCAGATACGCTTAAATTTGGCTCAGATACGAGCGGCATAAGTGTCTTACACCCTCGTATCCCAAAGTGTAATTTTTAGGCTGGCCGCTAGGTGGCGCTTCCATTGCGGTCGGGGTAGAATATGTAAATCAGTAGATACGCCTATTCTCGAACGTACGCCTGGCCAACGCAGTACAGATACGCCGTTTACGTAACGCATTAGCAGGCCTAAAGTTATTCCATCAAATAGATGGAATAGTAATGTTAAGTATGGCCGCCGTTCCCGCGTCGAAATTTGAAAATTTTACGTCATTTGCGTAAGTCGTCCGTGAATAGGGATTTACGTAGTTTACGTCCACGTCTAAATCAATAGGCCCGTGTGGCGGACTTAGCCGCAATGCACACTGGGAAATGTAGGCGCACGGCGCATGCGCAGTTAAAAACAAACGTCAATGACGTCGGGTCAAGCCTCATTATCATAAAACACGCCCCCTCAGACAAATTTGAATTAGGTGCCCTTACGCCCACCCGCTTTAGGCTACGCCACTGTAACTTAGCAGGCAAGTACATTGTGAATCATGTACTTGCCTCGCTAACTTACGGCGGCGTAGCTTAAATGCCATAAGCCAAGCCGCCGCAAGTATGCGCTCGCCATCCTGAATCTAGCTAATAGAATCTTATGGAAAGATTGCTGTTAATATAAATGGTTTGAAGACAGGATCTATTTATCTATGCCGCCGTGTTGTTTACGTAATATTCATATATGATTGCATTTTTCTTAGGATCACATTTTGAGCTACATTTCTGAAATAATAGGCAGAGGATATAGGAAAAACTGGATGACAGCACGGTACTGGCGTCATCCATGATCTTTCTTATCAGTCATTCCATTTTGGTCGTCATTTTATTGCTGTGTCGTAAATATACAATTAAGACTTTATATTATAGTGGGCTGAGTGACATGGACTAAAACCTGTACATAATGTAAGGTATGAAGGGATGACAGATGGAACATGGGTTAGGAAAAGCAAGAATGCTACTTGGAGGCAGAAGGAAAGAGGGAAAAGGTTGTCTTTAACCTGAGCCTCACCTGAATATCTGAAATTAAAGATTTATTCATTTTCATTAATCAGTTTATTAAAAATTTTAGCAAAGCAACATCAAAAGTTTATATAAATGAACGTTGAATAACCTTTATAATTACCGTATATCAGGGGTCAAGTCCTGGGGGAAAAAAGTGTGGGAACTCCCACCCAAGATCCACTCCCCCACCAAAAAAAATAAAATGATACGCTCATATGCATAATTACTAAACCGCATGTTTTTTTTCCGATCCACTGTACCTTAGTAATCCTTTATGTTACTGGCCGCTTCCTGTATATGGATTCATCGGGTAGTGTGTGGGTATTCCGTCACTTCCTCGATGTCGCAATGTCTCCTGGGAGCTTTTGTCATTGTTCCCAATGACAGTGCCCCTGACAGTGACTCGAGCTGGGCATCGCCGCTTAGTGAAGAATTGGTTTGGGCGGCTTGGCTGCTCTCAGCTGCTCTAGTCCTGCAAAGGGAGTTCCTGCTGTGAAAAAAGTGCAGGAACTCCGTTCCCGCAGGACTTGAGCCCTGCCGTATATACTCGAGTATAAGCTGAGTTTTGCAGCACATTTTTTTTGTGCTGAAAATGCCCCCCATGGCTTATACTCGAGTCATCTTTTTGCGCCTGATCTCTCAGACTTTGGGGACCTTGGCACAAAGTTTGTTGTTCGGGGGACCTGTGACCGGGGAGCACCGATTTTTCAAAGCTGGCCACCCCTTCCATAGACTCCCATGTTAAACGGTCATTTCTCTGGTGATTTTGGGGACCCGGTACCGGCCAGTCATAGGTCTCCTGGACCTGGGACTTGGCACACATGTAGCCCCATTTCTCCTCTACAAGTGTGTTGTCTGGGGGACCTACGGCTGGGGAGCACTGATTTTTCAAAGCCGGACACCCCTTCCATGACTTCCATGTTAAACGTCAGGCACGTGGACACAGTGAGGCAAAGTGAGGCACAGTGAGGCATGGACACAGTGAGGCATGGACACAGTGACACATGCACATGGACACAGTGAGGCAAAGTGAGGCACAGTGAGGCATGCAGATGGACACCCTAGGCTTATACCCGAGTCCATATGTTTTCCCATTTTTTTGTGGTAAAATTAGGTGCCTCGGCTTATATATGTCCATTGAGCGATTTATCACTTTAAATTCGGTCATGGCAATATTGTTTGCTCTCACGACCATGTGTTCGTTTTTCAGAAACAGGTTTGAATGTTTTTCCGACTGGTGTATGGCTAGCATAACATTAGAGGTGATTCATTCTTCCAAACCAAACACACCTTTGCACACTGGTACTGACTAGTATTCCAATGTTTCTCTTCTCCCCCATTCCACCCCAGTGCTGATGGAGAGGGGCAGATGAGGGGCAAACAAGGATGTTGTGTAGACTTCCAACATCCACCTTATCAACCGATGACATCCTTGGTTGTTAGGACACCGGCGGCAGAAAAATTGTAATGGTGCACAATGAAAATGGTATTGTATACAATATCTTGGCAAATTTCAGACGTTTTGCCAAAATGGCTAGTTTAGATGATTGTGTTAATATAATTTAATTTCCTGTGGGTCTGATAATTATGAAAGCACAACACATAATGCTTATGTTTCACTATAGTTCACTACATGGGCCTTCAGTTGTATTTTATGTAGTATGCCGTTACGCTTATTTTATGTAGTATGCTGTTATTATTCTCATGTTTTGCCATGGCACACTATACGCACTACTTTTTTTAAACCTTGGATTTCATTTCATTCATTGTGCAGATACCTATATTTCACATAGATTTTTTTTTTTTTTTACAAACCTGATTATATTTAAAACATTTAGATAAAGAAAGTCTTCACTGTCTCCAGTTTTGTTCTGTCCATTATTAGTATAAATTTTGTTTCATGATTACTGTTGAAAATAATTGCGCCCCTGGAAGACGTCATGTATGACGAAACATGTCGGGCAGGGCTACGCACTGACGTCATCACGCCCCACGTGACCCCGGAAGTTCAGGTGTTTGTTTGAATTAGAATTTTATTGCCAGAAAGTGTTTTCATGATGTTTTTGTACATCAAATTTTTACACAATAAATGAGCTGTGTTTGAAAAAAACAATAACGCACTATTGGAGCCTTTGTCATCTTTTTACCTTTGGTAGGGATGGAAACCATGAAAATGTTCCCATCTTTCCAGATCAGTATCGCCTGATCTACTCTCAGAGACATTGTTTCAAGAGTCACTTTTTATTTACTTTTCACTTTTCAAAGACATTGTTTTAAGAGTCATTGATTATTATATGCACTGTATTTTTTCAATGATTTATACTGCTTTTGGGTTTCAGTTTATATTTTGTTCACTTTATTAGCGAGACTATTTCCATTTACAACTTATAGAGAAGCATGTGGGAGGGAGGGGTAAAAAATTCACCCCAGGTGTCAACTAAGCTAGGTACAGCAGTGATGTGCTGACTTTCTTGTTGAAGTCAATATTTGCATAAGAGAGCACTCCAGGTTTTGTGGCTCCTAGAGTGCTCTGGAAGATAACTGAAACTACAGCAGGCACCCCTGGGTCTGCTGCTTTGTTACATCATAAGTAAGTGCTGATTTGCTTTAATGTGTCTTTTTTATGTTTTTTCTCTCTGCATGTAGAGATGAATGGGCAGAGGCTTGGGTCGGGTGTGAGAACCAGCACAATCACCTATAGAGCTTCTCAAGGCTAATAATAAACTTAAACAGGAAGTGTCCACATGCTGCACAAAAAAAAGCAAACAGAGACAAAATCACCAAACATGATTGAAGAACTCTTATTAATAATTTCCTCCTGAGAGGCAGGGAAGACAATCAGCCACCAGCGGATGGAGATACAGAATGTGCTATTTTAGCCTCTTTTAGGAAGAGGAAATCAATCATACAAGAAATGGCATCAATGAGTAGTGCATGTTGAAGGAGCGCCCTCTGCTGGTCACAAAACGTTTCTGTCTATAACCACATTATATAACTGGACACAGACAGAATGTTTGGATAACATGTTTTGAGGCAAACTATAGTGTTATTTTTGTCTTTACAAATTTCAGGTTATGATTGTAAATTACATACAGCCACCACACTTAGGTGTACTGGAAATTAGGGTTGCACCAATACCGGCGAGTACGAGTACCCATACTTTTGGTCAAGTACTCGCCAATACTGAGTACCGATACTTTGGGGTACCGATTACTTTTGTGTCAATACAAAAGGATGGCACAACGCACACTGCAAAAAAAATTGCATGCAATTTGAACAGGAATGCGGTGCGACTCTCCGAATCGCATTTGATTTACCCCACTGCTCCTGTGTGTGTATATAAAAGGGAAAAGCACCATCTAGCAATTGATGGGGCACACTGGAGGCAATTGATGGGGCACACTGGCAGTAATTGATGGGGCACACTGGCAGCAATTAATGGGGCACAGTGGCAGCAATTTATGAGTTGCAATAGCTGCAATTGATGGGCACAGTGGCAGCAATTTATGGGTTGCAATGGCTGCACTGGATGGGCACAGTGGCTGCGCTGGATGGGCACAGTGGCTGCGCTTGATGGGCACAGTGGCTGCAATTGATGTTTCTTTTTTTTCAGTTTGTTTGCCCCCCCAATTTTGAGCACCAACCGCCACTGCATTGTAATCATATCCCAAATTAAGCAGGTATTCTCAAGAGTAAATAACTAATCTATGTAATCGATTCTCAGAGTCCTCCATCTTCAGACTCTTGCAGCATCCATTGGCAGAGAATAGGACAGGGTAGCACAACAGGCACAGAGCATTATCACCTTATAACAGGAAGTGTCTGAAGAAGAACCTTTGTGGTAGGATCGCAGGGTATTATGAAAACTGCAAATCTAAAAATATTAAAGAAAATCAGCACAAGGGACAGTACTTACATTCAAGACAACGTGTCCCTTGTGCTGCTGGCTGCTATTTTAGTTTTTTTAGAATTCAAAGGCCCAGATTCACGTATATCGGCGCATCTCTGCGGCGGCGTAACGTATCCGATTTACGTTACGCCGCAGCAACTTAGACAGGCAAGTGCTGTATTCTCAAAGCACTTGCTCCGTAAGTTGCGGCAGCGTAGCGTAAATCGGCCGGCGTAAGCCGGGCTAATTCAAATTTGGATCAGGGGGGTGTGTTTTATGTAAATATACTGTGACCCGACTTGATTGACGTTTTTCCCGAACGGTGCATGCGCCGTCCGTGGAATTTCCCAGTGTGCATTGCTCCAAATTACGCCGCAAGGACATCATTGGTTTCGACGTGAACGTAAATGACATCCAGCCCCATTCACGGACGACTTACGCAAACGACGTAACTTTTTCAAATTTCGACACGGGAACGACGGCCATACTTAACATTGTTACGCCGCACTTACGCCACCATATAGCAGGGGCAACTATACGCCGGGAAAACGGCGTAACTTTACTGCGTCGGCGGGGCGTACGTTCGAGAATTCACGTACCTAGCTAATTTGCATACTCGACGCGGAACTCGATGGAAGCGCCACCTAGCGGCCAGCGTAAATATGCAGTTACGATCCGACGGTGTACGGATCTACGGGAAATCTATGCGTAACTGATTCTAAGAATCAGGCGCATAGATGCGACCGCGCAACGCAGAGATACAACGGCGTATCTCTTCTGAGAATATGGGCCAAAGTCTTCTGATCCCCCCCCATCCCCACAGCCATTATCTGCTGGAGCTGCAGGGGTTAATACAGACTATGTCTGCCCGTCCTTTCCACCCCCATCTATATCATAAGCTGTACTGTTGCTTCAATCAGTGAAATGTGATCCATGAATGGAGGAGGCAGATCTTTCATTCATCCACCTGTCCTCCATTCATAGATTATTTTTCAACTCCAGCTATTACTTTTTATGCATTTACTGCAACGTTTTGCTATTCTTTTAGAAAAAAAAATATAAGCTAATCACTATAAGCACCCTTGACAGTGGAATATGGCTTATCCCAACCCTTGTAATTGTCACTTTTGGTGGACAACTTGCCCTGTTGACAGTAGTAGAAACACAACTGATCTACTGGCAGGATCAAAAGGTAATACTACAGTAACAGTACAGGGAGGAATTAAAAAGCAAAAATTGCCGTGCTGACGCTAGAGAGACAGACTGTTTTAGATGACGATTTTGATTTTGCCTATTGTTACACTTTAGCTGTAAATTTGCACAGGTAAGTTTTGAGGGGCAGCAAATATCAAGCGAAAGAACAATGGATGATTATGCTAATGTATTTTTTTACCAACACCGTGTCACTTGTTATGTACAACAAGTGTTAATGGCAGATACCTCCCAACTGATCGTGTCAAATATTTAGAGGAGCAAACGGATGGTAGGACAATGGCAGGAAATAGCTCCCAACTGTCCGGCAATCAATTATAACAAAGACAAAATCCACAGGGATGACACGTATCTGTGATTTAAAGGGACCGAAAATATTCACAGAATGTAAAGGAATTTAGATTGTTCATACAGCTGGTTAGAAGAAGGAAATTGCAAACTGTGAGATTCGAGAGTTGCAGGCAGAATATAACTTGCTGCCAGAAAAAACACAAATTACAAAACGTCTACAGCCAAAATGAAATAAAACAGATCTTTTGGTTTTCTTCAGGTTTTGATGTTCCTGGATTGGGTTCTGGAGTTTGGAGACTTTGAGGAGTTTTGTAGGGGAAGAAGTTTCCAACCCAGTGTCCAGGTCTTGTTATAATGGCGGGCTTGGGCATCACGGTAGGAGATAGGTTAAGGTGACCAGATTTTTAAAATGAATTCCGTGGACATTTTTTTTTACTAGTAATGGCGTCAATCAGCGACTCTCTGCCAGTCGCCCTCTGCCTCACAGCCTGTCAAGTATTAGGCCTTGTACACACGACCGTTTTCCTCTGCAAAAAACAGGTTTCTCGTCTGGAAATCTCGTCTGGAAATCAGGCAAGAATCTCGACGAGAAAAAAAGAGAACCTGCTCTCTTTTTTCTCGTAGAGATTCTCGTTTTCCTGTTTCCAGACGAGAAACCAGAGAGTGTATATACTTACCTGTCGCCGTGGAAACCCGCGCATGCTCGAAATGACTTTGACACATGCACGGTAGCTTCCAGGGCATAGGTGGGGTGAAGCAAGATGGTGGCGACAGCATCGAATGTGACAAGCGCATGCTCGTCATACCCGATGACGTCACCGCGTTCTTTCCTTTTAAGAGAACCGCGGTTCTTTTGAAATGAAAGTCAGTACACTCGGGCGGCAAGAGTTTCTTGCCAAGAATCTCGTCAGGGAAAACAACGGGTTTTTCCTGACGAGATTCTCGGTCGTGTGTACGAGGCCTTACTCTCTGGGCCCCGGCTACTACTGGGTGGGGAGCAATGGAAGATCACTCCACCAGGGAAGGCAAGGACATAAACAGGCAGGCGGCTGGCCGGGACTTGAGCCAAGGAAGAAGAACATGCGAGCGGAGCTGAATGGGCATGCTCCTGAAACTGAAGAAATATTCCCTTCACTCCGACCAGCACATGATCATCAGAAAGGGGCACAGATAATGGAACAAAATACACCCCCCTAAGCCAGTAGGAGCAGCGGAGCAGGGGTGTGTAATTACGATTTTCTTTTTTTTTTTATTCTGCACTGTCTTTGAAATTGCCCCAGCCCCTGATCAAATCCAATCCGGGGACAAAACCGGGGGCAGACTTGGTCCAGGCACTGTGCCCTCAATCCGGGGACTGTCCCTGGAAACCGGAAATGTCTGGTCACCCTAAGATAGGTGTGCTCTGCTCAGGAGACAGCACTCCATGCTGGAGACAGGAGTACTCTCAGAGCACTGAGAGTTGAGATAGCTAAGAGAGTCTGGAGGACTGAGAAAGCTGAGACAAGCACTGCTGAGGGGATCTCGAGGTTTCAGGGGACTGGGAAAGCCAGGACAGCTAAGACAGCCCAGAGAGATGAGGAAGAGTGCCCCTATTTGGAAAATGTCTTTGTTCTGGTGACAACTGTAAAATTTTGGATTTCCAAACACTTTCTATCTAGTGTTCTATGACAATGGTCACCTCTTTAACCCTTTTACCACCACTGCTGTAAGCCCTATATTCAGGGCTGCTGTTAGAAATCACGGGCCCCCGTACAGGCTACCTGGCAGTGCCCCCCCTAATATATCAAGACCATATTTTCACAAAAAATACACTAAAATCATTATTGGCGGACACAAACAAAACAGAAAACCTGTGTGAATTATCCTGATGGGGGATTCGAAGCAGGCAGAACAGGTAGGGGAAGACAGTTGCCCTGTGTCTGTGTCTCTCCCTGCAGCAGCTGAAAGCCGGGAGGAGGGGGAAAAACTGGCTTTCAGCTGCTGCAGAGGGCCGCACAGGGCATCCTTCTGTAACTGCACTAATTCCCCTTGCTGTTTGGGCCCCCCTGTGTGCCTGTGGCTATGGAGGTTTTTTGCACACACTCCCAGTGGCTGTAGCTGCCGGAGTGTATGTAAATCTGCATGCCAACTGTCGGCTGTGAGATAGAAATTATCGCTTCAACACACCCCTGTGAGTGCTGGGTATTTTTTTTGCAGGGGAGAGCTTACTTGCCCCGAGTTTAACTACAAAATGCTTTGTTATTAAGCTGCTTTTGGAGCTGGACTCTCAGTGCTGCATGTGTTTGTCCTACGTCCAGGGGCGGACTGACAACTAATGGGGCCCCCGAGGAATAGAAGATTATGGGGCCCCCAGGCTTACAGGTGGCCACCACACCAGGAGGCAGTGCAGAGGTGGGGCAGCTAAAATCACGAGATATTCACATAAAAAGCATGTCAGTTTTGGACATATCAGGGACAGATGTAAAAAAAACACAGAATTTTACATACTGTCCCTGGTTTTACTGAGCCTGGCAACCCTGATGGGGCCCCCTAGTGGCATGGGGCCCTCGGGCAGTCTAGTCTGTTTCTGCTCTTTGACTATTCATTATCAGAGGGCGGGGAGGTAACCTAACTGTGTTGCTTAGCCCACGGTGACATTGGGCCGATTAAATCAGAGTCCATTGCCGGCAATGGCATCGTCCAAATCAGAGAGATGTCAATTTGCGGCACCACACTGATTCCCAAAAGTACTTTGTTCACTACTTTTTGCGACTTCGGGAGCAATTTCAATGGACATCTGTGCATGAACCCGGACAGATGTCTGTCAAATCGCCCCCAAAGTTGAAACGCACGATTTCAAACCCGCCCACAGTGTGAACCTGGGTTTAAAGCATAACTAAAGGCAAAACTTTTTGTTTTGGATAGGGTGCAGAACGCCTTGATACTTGTGAGTTTTTATTGCTACCTGTGCGCCGGGCACCCACGATTGCCCAGTAACGAAGCAGGATCGTGGATCTGTGTGTGTAAACACACAGATCCACATCCTGTCAGAGAAGAGGAGACCGATGGTGTGTTCCCAGTACAGAGGAAGACTGATCAGTCTCCTCCCCTATTGAGTCCCCTCCCCCTACAGTTAGAATCACTCCCTAGGGAGCACATTTAACCCCTTGATTGCCCCCTAGTGTTAACACCCTTTCCTGACAGTCAAATTTATACAGTAAGCAGTACATTTTTATAGCACAGATCACTGTATAAATGTGAATGTGGTCCCAAAAATGTATTAAAAGTGTCCGATATGTTCGCCGCAATATCACAGTCACGATAAAAATCGCAGATCGCCGCCATTACTAGTAAAAAGAATAACGATAATAAAAATGCTATAAATCTATCTCCAATTTTGTAGACGCTATAACTTTTGCACAAACCAATCAATATGTCGAAGAATACATATCGGCCTAAACTGAGGAAAACATTTTTTTTTATTTATTAAAGCAAAAAATGAAAAATATTGTGTTTTTTTTTCAAACTTGTCACTCTTCTTTTGTTTATAGCGCAAGAAATAAAAAAGCAGAGGTGATCAAATACCACCAAAAGAAAGCTCTATTTGTGGGGAAAAAATAAAAAAATGTAATTTGGGTACAGTGTTGCATGCAATTGTCATTCAAAGTGTGACAGCGCTGAAAGCTGGAAAATGGTCTGGGCAGGAAGGGGGTGAAAGTGAGTTCATGAAGGTATACTTTGCCTTTTTTTGTGTTAGGAGACAGATTGAGGTTTCATTTGTTGCCAGGAGCCACATACCCAAAACTACCAGTGCAGGTTTACCTTGCTGAGAACACTAAGTTTGCTCCATATTTACACATAACTTTTCCTCCACCCACCGCAAGTAAATCCTAAAATTGCCCTGATAAACAAAAGAGAATGCCAGCAAATGTGGCCAGATCAAGCACATGACTGCAATAATCTTATGAATGAATACAGCATGTAGTTAAAATGTCCACCGCTTACCTGCTGGATATAGGAGAGCTCTACCAAAAGACATGCTAGATAGCTGATAGAGTAACCTTTCCTCTTTGGTTACTCTTCCTTTTTATTGCAAGTAAATAATGGATTCCAAGCATAAGCAGTGTGTCATCATTGAGTTCTTGATGAAGAAGGGGTGCAGGCTGGTCGCCATCCACAGAAAGCTACAGAATGTGTAAGAAGGTGACACCATTGACAAGAGCAGTGTCTTGTCATTACAGATAACTGAACCTCTGTGCTACTATGTAAGAACTGCAAGTTAGTAATGGTTACCAGTACATTGGTGAATCTTGAGGTTAATACTTATATGTGTTCCCACATATAACAGTTTTGTCACTCATATCGTGACTTTCTCAAGGTGTCTCCTTGAAAAAGTCACGTGACGAGTGACGAAATGCTTCCGGGAGGGGCCATGTGACATCATCACGCATCAACAGGAAGGAATTCAACTGTTTACAAATTTGAGAAAAGAACGCGCATGTCTGTTTTCCGACTCGCGCATGCTCTGAAACGCTTCGTGGTTCCCCTTCGGCTTTCGTCCAGCTGACGTCACACACCAGCACACGAGATTCCAGCCTAGCTGCTATTCATCATCACGGACATACATTCGCTTTCCCCGACTCTGAGCGGCTGCAGAAGCTTGGTTTAGATGAACGCATCTCTCGACTCTGGATTAACTGTTTGTCAGCCAGGACTACATCAGCTCCCCGAACTTCACCATGATTATTATGATGTAAATGCTGGATATATTACATGTTATAATATTAAAAACAGAATATTTAGAGGCGCTTTTTTCCTTGTTTTCTATATTTACAAATTTGAAGTAGAGCTTCAAAACAAAAAGAATAATAAAACTACATAAAGAACTTCCAACAGTAATATTACATATGTCTGATCTCTCAAGGTAGATATTGAATAACGTGAATAAAAATTAACAAAGTATCTACTGAGTTTGTACTTACTGTGCTAGTGCTGCATCAAGGTGGGCAAAAAAACACAAATAAAAATAAAAATAATATTCTTATGTCTTATCACAATCCATCATTAACCACTTACCGACCGTCACACGTACATATACGTTGGCAGATTGGCGACCCTGCGCAAAACGACATACAGGTACGTCGGCTCCTTTAAGAGCCTTAGCAGGCGTGCCCGCTAAACAGCGTGGGACCCAATGCGCGTGGATGGTGGTCACGGTGACCGCCAGCCACCGGCAATTGTGGGCACGACAGACAGAATGGGGATCTGCGTGTAAATACAAATCAGGAGAGGAGAGACAGATTGTGTGTTCCTACTAGTTGAACAATGATATGTCTAATCCTCTAGTCACTCCCATCCCCTGCACAGTTAGAACACACTGAGAGAACACATTACACCCCTTGATCTCCCCTTTTTTAACCCCTTCCCTGCTAGTGACATTTACACAGTAATCAGTGGCCATTTTTAGCTGACCGCCACCATTACTAGTAAAAAAAAAAATAATAATAATTAAAATGCCATATATCTATCCCCTATTTTTAGATGCTATAACTTTTGGGCAAACCAATCAATTTATGCTTATTGCGATTTTATTATATCAACAATATGTAGAAGAATATGTATCGGCCTAAACCGATGAAGAAATTTGTTTGTTTTTTGTTTTTTTGGGGATATTTATTATAGCAAAAATGAAAAAATATATATTTTTTTCAAAATTGTTACTCTTTTTGTTTATAGCCAAAAACAAAAAAACACAGAGGTGATCAAATACCACCAAAATAAAGCTCTATGTGTGGGGAAAACATTTTGTTTGGGTACCACATTGCACGACAATTGTCAGTTAAAAAGACGCAGTGCCGTATCGTAAAAAAAAATGGCCTGGTCAGGAATGGGGCAAATCCTTCTGGGGCTGAAGTGGTTAAAAAAGTAACCCTACTGGGATTTGGAGCCAAAAACACCAGTGCTGTAAAGAATGCAAAAATGTGCAAATAAGCAGAAATATTAATCAATACAGTGATGAAGTGAAAAACAATCCAATTTGGTGACTTGATTTTCATATAACAGTAAAAGAACAAAAATCTGTGTATTCAGTGATATCCATTGTGCAAATTTCATCACATTCATCAGTGATGCGATCACTCTCCTTTTCCACCTCAATCCACACTGTGTGTGCTAGCAGCTCATCTCGTTCCCTAGATCAGAAGGCATTTAGGGTGTAAGCAATTTCTCTCTATGGGTGGCTAAATCATATCCTTTCTTCCAATCAGCAATGGGATGGTTTAGAAGTCTGTCCACACTCTCTCCCACTATCCACTCTCCTCCAGTGGGTGATGGTTATACAAGAAAGCAAATGTAAATTTTTTAGTATTCCAATTAAAATTTATTACATAAAAACGTATTAAGTCACATTTAAAATCGATTACAACAGCATCAGAAACCATGAGCTTCCAGGATCGGCCAAAAACCAGAAGTGACGTACCCAACTCCTTCCCGACTAGTTGCGTCACAGCCCGCGTGACTTCATCAGGGGTGCTGTTGTAATCGATTTTAAATGTGAGTTACTACATTTTTAAATAATGCATTTATAATAAAAATTCATGGAAGTAAAGTACAAGGCGGATGGCAATGACCTTTACCAACAATTTAGTATCAGTGTTAAGGGCCAATGAGAGTCTGGTAGTGCTGTGATACCTTTTTTGGGAATTATTTATTCATACAACACTGTATCCAAATAGATTTGTGTTAACAGTTTTTTGAGACAGAACTTTATTTTGGTGGTATGTAATAACCACTGTGTTTCTTATATATATTTTATTAATTTTCTTGTGTAAAATATATCAAATTAAAAAATGTCAAGACAGTACAAAACGCCACCATAGTGACTCCTTTTGGAAAGTGGAGACCACAAGGTGATCTTATTTTTTCCACAGGTTTTTAAAGTAAATTAAGAAACCTGAGGTGATGTTGGGGTGCGTAAATTGCCCTTAGCCTGGAGAATAAAATTGCATTGTAGATCACCCCCACCACCACCCAAAAAAACAACCATCCCACAATTATTGGTTGTCAGTGGAATTTTAACCCCACTCCTCATTGGTGATCAGTGGCACTTTAACCCTCCTTCCTGTTACAATTCTGCAACATTGGTGGTCAGTGGGATTTTGAACCTCACAACACTGGTGGTTATCTGCCCATGTACCCTTTACAAGAATATATATAATACCCTTTTTCCAGGAGTCATCAGTCTGGTCCAATGACGGTCACAGGTCCCTTTCACCTTCTTCCTCCAGCTGTGGGTGGATCCTAAATACTGCACACAGCAACACTATGCAATGAAATGGTTCTGCTCTCTGCAGCATTTTCATGTGAGTCCAGTGCAGTGGGTGGAACCTTAACACATGGGACTAATAAGAAGTAGGTTGAATGACTCCGGGCACCAGTTATGCCGTGTACACACAACCATTTTTCATGACGTGGAAAATGCCATTTTTTTAAATAGTCATTAAAAACAATCGTGTGTAGGCTCCAGAGCATTTTTCTCGACGTGAAAAATGGGCAATTAAAATTTTAGAACATCACGTCGTGAAAAACAGTCATGTGTAGGTTTTAACGACGTGAAAAAACAGGCATGCTCAGAAGCAAGTTATGAGATGGGAGCGCTTGTTCTGGTAAAACTAGCGTTTGTAATGGTGATAGCACATTCGTCACGCAATAACAGACTGAAAAGCACGAAGACTGAAAATCGCAAATCGTCTCTCACCAAACTTTTACTAACGCAAAAGCAGCCCAAAGGGTGGCACCATCTGAATGGAACTTCCCCATTATAGTGCCGTCGTACGTGTTGTACGTCACCGCGCTTTGCACAAGCATTTTTTTTTTCACAATCGTGTGTATGCAAGGCAGGCTTGACAAGAATCACGTCTAAAAAAACTTTTCTAGGACATTAAAAATGGCTGTGTGTACGCGGCTTTAGCCTAAAAGAGGAATGTCTAAGCACTGCTGGATCAGTAATGCCCTGTACACACGATCGGTTCATCCGATGAAAACGGTCTGATGGATTTTTTCATCAGATATCCGATGAAGCTGTCTTCCATCAGTCTTGCCTACACACCATCAGTTAAAAAACCGAACGTGTCAGAACGCAGTGACGTAAAACACAACGACGTGCTGATAAAAATGATGGTCAATGCTTCCGAGCATGCGTCGACTTGATTCTGAGCATGCATGGATTTTTAACCGATGGACGTGCCCACAGACGATCATTTTTTTCTATCGGTTTTTTAACCATCAGATAATTTTAAAACAAGTTCCTAGTTTTTTCACCGATGGATAAAAAACCAATGGGGCCCACACACGATCGGTTCGTCTGATGAAAACGGCCGTTTTCATCAGACGAACCGATCGTGTGTGTGCAGCATTAGTAGCAGGTGAGTGCGTAATAACAGCCAAATTTGCATTTGACAAATGGAAGAAAAACTGACCAAATCAATCTTTGCTATGATATGTCAAATTATCTTTTTCTATAGCTAGTTTGAAAATGTCTAAATTTATAATCAATCACTAATTGTTCCATAATTAGACCCAATGCACACGCCCATTTAAATTACGCGGGCTTACGCCGAGGGCTGCCAGCGTAGGTTTTCATTGCAAGTGCTCTGTGAATCAGGCACTTTCGATAAAAACTTGCGGCGGTGTAACGTATGTACGATGCGTTACGCCGCCGCAATTCCACGTGAATCTGGCCCCTGGTTTCTAACTACAGTTCTGTCCCCCACCCCAACCAGTTATCTTACCGGAGTGTCATCTTCTCACTGGTTAAAGTGTCCTGACATTGGAACTTCTACCCCTCTGAGAGTGAAGATGAGATTTCCTAGAATAGAAAGACAAAGCTTCCCAACATAAAATGGTTTAGGAAAAGCCACTTCAGGTCATTAAAAATTGTTTAAAAGAACAGATCTTTTTTAGCATCTCATTGTAAAACAGCAGTTTGAAGCTGACTTTCTGACAGCAGTCCTCATTCAATGTGAAATAAAATTTACAATGGAATATAAATACATGTTTAACCACAAACATAATATTGTAAACTAATACTATGCTTATCATATTATTATTATCATAATATTATCATATTATTCGGTTAAATTTAAAGCAAGTTCCTATTTTTTTAACCAATTGTTAATTAACCTATGGGGCCCACACACGATCAGTTTTGACCGATGAAAACGGTCCATCAGACCGGTGTCCTCTGTTTAACCTATCGTTTGTACGAGGCCTAACTCTAGCCACAATGCAAAAAAATAAAGTTTTGCCTTTAGTTCTATTTTAAGTATAAGTTCACCTTCATCAACTTTTTCATAAATCTATCTTTGCATTTCATATCTTCTAAATAGAAGAGATCCTCCTGTTTCAAATGTGATACTTCTTCCCATTACACATGTAGCTGTGGGGAGGAAAGCGCCGTCTTAGTCTGTGGGGTCGGGGGGCGGGTCTGCACGGCGGGGCCTCAGAGGGCACCTCCTCCTTCCGGCCCCTTTCTTAATTAGCAGCCAGATGCAAGGGGGTTTGTTTATCCAGCAGCACAATATAAGACGGACGTTTATGCATCCAGTCTTATGCTGCTGCAAACACTGAATGGATCACTCCGATGCACAGTCCAGACCACAGGTAGAGGCCATCTTTCTGTCACTATTTTATTACATATATCTTCTTGACATTGTTCTTGGGGAGTCCAGGCTACCGCATTTTTATGGTTAGGTATCTGACTCGGTGGTATGCTGGACATATAGGGGTAGATCCACAAAGAAAGTACGCCAGCGTATCTATTGATACGCCGGCGTAATTTCAAAATTCCCGCGTCATATCTTTGTTTTGAATCCTCAAAACAAGATACGACGGCATCTGGGTTAGATCCGACAGGCGTACGCCTTCGGATCTTAGATGCAATTTTTTGACGTCCGCTAGGTGGCGTTCCCGTCGTAATCCGCGTAGAGTATGCAAATTAGCTATTTCCGACGATCCACTAACGTACGAGCGGCCATCGCATTCTTTTACGTCGTTTCCGTTCGGCTTTTTCCGGCGTATAGTTTGTATCAGCTGCCATCTGGTGGCGTATTCAATGTTAAGTATGGCCGTCGTTCCCGCGTATAATTTAGAAAATTTTACGTCGTTTGCGTAAGTCGTCCGTGAATGGGGCTGGACGCCATTTACGTTCACGTCGAAAACAATGACGTCCTTGCGACGTCATTTGGAGCAATGCACCCTGGGAGTTTTGATGGACGGGGCATGCGCAGTTCGTTCGGCGGGGGACGCGCTTCATTTAAATGAAACACGCCCCCTACTCGCCGCATTTGAATTCCGCGCCCTTACTCCGCGAGAGATACCCTACACCGCCGTAAATTACGGCGCAAATATTTTCAGGATTCAAAGAATAGCAAAGCAAGTTACAGCGGCGTAGCATATCTCACATACGCTGCGCCCACGCAATCCCGATTCCGCTAACCTATCTCTGTGAGCTGTTTCTATCGGCCTGATCCTCGGCAGTGAATTTTATCCCTGTTTTTTTTATCTGGATGCTATTGGTGACTGTTCAGGAAATATATGGTTAGATATTACATTATACTGAAGTATTGCGTTTTATTGTTAAATTTATTCATATGCCATTTATTTGTATACAGTATATTATGTTTTCTTACTGCTGTCTTTGTTACATTTTAGATAACAATGTACCCTACCACTACCCCCTGAAGAAGAGGTTTCATCATTTTCAACCTTGAGACGCGTCTGGCTTTTTCTGTCCTAGTCCATTTTTCAGGACAGAGCCAACTGGTTTTACTGGATTGTTGTAACCGTCTCCTTGTTGTTTTCACCTATGTCCTTGTGTATATGCATCCGATTTTTTACCAACGTGTTAATTTATTCCAAATAAATATAACATTTTGATACAATTTGATCGTTTTCAAAGATTCTCTGCCTCTCAAAGTCCCATAGAGGAAAACATTTCTCAATTTGCACTGTGGGGAGGAAGTGGCACTCTGCAAAAAAAGCTGTTTTTTCAATTCCCCTCCGTCCTGCCATTTGGTTTGGCTGGACCATACCATTGTGCACCCCGTAGTGGCTGCTCCAGACCACTTAAACCACATACATGTGCAGTGCACTCTCTCCTTCTCTAGCTGAGCTTAGCCAGCATAGAATTAGAATGTGTACTGAGAATTAAACCCAGTATACAGAACAACACAGGTGTTACTTTGCAATAGCCATACATACAGGATACAAACAGATACTTATACCTACATTTAATATGTGAATCAGTACTGTATCACATTTACATTAACAGAAATAAACATCATTTAGGGTCTTTTACTCATACTGTAGGAACATATCTGGATTCTTCCAAAATGTGGGATAGCTGGCACTTATGCCAAGAAGAGGGCGGGGCAGGTCCAGTGGTGGCTGATGTTTCTTTTTTTGGGGGGTGGCAAACCCCCCCATTAGAATCCATGCGTCTGGCACCCTGCATGTAGATCAGGGGGCCAGACGCAATGGATGGGGGGTGGCCCCAGATGCGCTCCTAATGGATGGGCCGCCACTTGTCAGGTCTCTGGTGAATAAAGAAAATCATCTGAAATTTGTATGTAGCACCCTGCTCCCATTGTTTAGGCGCTATGCTAAATTTAGTGGGTGTCTGGGCCGATAGTTGGCTCAGACTTTAATGATTTATGCAAAATCAGCCTCTGTTCTGGCTGTGGCTGTGCCTGAAAGGAGTTTCCCACCTGTAGATGGCGATACCACCACAGGCCAATGTTGGAACACCGGCAAGCTATGTTGTATTGAGTGTCTTTTCCTGGGAACAGCCAAGTGGGAGTGGTCTCCCCACTGGGCACGCTGGGGAAGGGTACTTAAGGGGTGTAGATGGTGCGAGGTGCGTGTCATCGTGATTTTCAGTTTAGGGGCCACGTTGGCCTGAGGCTGCCTTTCTACCAAGTAGGACCAGCTATCCTTGCTGGGGCCTACAACTGCAAAGAGATCCCAAGTTGTCCATCTACTAGAGGAAGCTACTTAATGGAGGAAACCAGGGGAGGACCTGCCCAGGAGGAGACCAATCGGAAGGCTAATGTCTCGGGATAGGCCTGGTGACCCTATTAAGGGGGATCTACAGCTCAAGTTACCCTACAGTTTCGCCAGGTCGGCTTAAAGGATCTTTAACTGTATGGCTGGAAGTTCAGGTGTTAAAATTCTGTGGCAGAGGATTCAGGACTGTTCGTTTTGCTCATAGCCAGTCTGTGGCAGAGACTGTTGCTGATCATTGTTCGTGCATCATTCCGGCTGCTAGGCTAGGTGAGAGGGGCCTATCCGGGTGAGCAGTACCCACTTGAGTGGTAAGTGACTATTGGGACTTAGAAGTTTTTCTTCAGTGATCTGTACTGTGCACCTGAACTTTCCCCCTCTACCCTTCATCCTTCTACTTTCCTGCAATTTAAAAATAAAACAGCTTGAGGTTTTACGTCTCGTGTGAACATTGGAGTTCTTTACAGACTTTCTTCCCCTAGGTGACGAATATTGAGGTAACGTGCAAGGCCCAAATCTAAACCAGCAGTTCCTACGAGGGTAGTGCTACATGTACATTATGTGGGGTGAGAGTGGTAGGATTCAGTGGATTTTAGGATGCACTGACATGGCTATGGCTGCTGATGGCTGGATGCTGCTACTGGAATTATGTGGGAATTGCTTATATTTTTTGGTGATTGAATTTTCCAAATCATTATTTATACCACATGGTTAGAGGGTCAGTGCGATCAATTAAATAAACAGAAATTAACATTAATTTATACACTGTGCTTACCTCCCCCTGATCTGCAGTTCACAAATCCGTAGCTTGGCAGAAAGTTGTCCTCTAAATAAAGACCAAAGGATTCGTTTAAACTAGAACATGCCTGCCTTCATGTCATAAAGATATGAACTATGTTTAAAATATTATTTGTTCTTCATTTGTCTATGTTAATCTTTTGAAATGAGAAAAGCAGCATTTATCATTTTCTAAGACATCTCAATTCCCTGACTCGTTTTTAAGAACAATACGGTTCATTGTCACAAAACATGACAAATGAAAGGACAATTCTTTAAAACCCCTGACAGTGAGGAGGCCCTGCCCTCATGGTAGAGACCAGATAAATGTGGAGTGACAAGCTGGTACACTGGGAAAGGGTGGAGAACGCATCTGATAAGACTGTATTTGGACAGAAAATGACAACATTATTCTTCATGTTCAGGCAAATCTTTCAGGGTTCATATATCACTGAAACAGCACTCTAAACAGAGTTTTTGTATTTCCAATGTGAAAAGGGTGATACTCCTCTGAACAAATCCCTGGGGGTCCCAGAAAGGGGTGGTGCTGTCTCCTTAAGCAGAAGTATAGCAAATATGGCGGCCAAAGGCCACTCATCACTTTGAAGTTCATCACAAAGTTCCTTCCCTTTTCATGGGCAACACTGGCTACATGAGCAGGCTAACACTTGTGGTCTCTGAGGGTAAGGGCACCAGTCCTAAACACAGTAGCAGCAACCCTGGAACGATCAGCAGATGTTCTGGGTGCAGATATTTTATACAGTATACTGGGCCTTATAATACTTTTATGACATGGGTCTGGACACCACAACTTTAGTTAAAACCCATCGGGATAAGAAATGGGAACCAGTCTTTTAATGACTGTGGTGCTCAGTCCTCCAGCTGCAGCTTGGTGAGTCCCTCCACTCCAGAGCATGGTCCTCTGTGCACACATTGCCGTCACTGTGGCAGTAACAGCCACTAAACAGGAGCAGTGGCTTCAGTCTCTCTGCTACAGCACACAGGAGCTTCTGACAACGCAGCTCCTTCTCTCCTTTCGCCACATGAGACTCCCCACAGCCTGGGATTTCCAGTTCTCTTTCCTCCTCCTTTGCAGCCCACTACTCTTGGGACTTGTAATCCTGCGTAGACTTTTTCACAGGCTGCTTCTGGAGGATTACAGCACGCAGCAGCACCTGTGCCTGCAGCTCCTGGCTTTATTATGTTTCTTCTTGTATCCAGTCTAGCTGTTAGGATTAAGTTCACCTGCTGGTGGCACTATCCTGCTCTGGGCTGTTTGCTGCAGTTCCAGTGTCCACCAGCAGGTGTCTCCCAGAAGCCAGCAGGTTCTGATCAGCCACACCTGGCTCCAGCTGCCAGGTGGATATTTAAGGCTGCTCCTCCCTTCCCCCAGTGCGTCACGATTCTGGTCCTTTCCTGTCTGCCTGCTACCAGCTTGTGCCTGATAACCTGCCCTTGTCCTGATCCATCCTGCACCCTTCTTGCCTTGTTCTATGCTCTTGTCCCCAGCCGTGTCTCTTTCCTTGCATCCCTGTTGCCTTTTCCCTTATGTTGTATATAGATAGCTGTTAGGTTTATTAGTTATTCTTGTTCTTGTTTGCTGGAGTGGTTTATGTTTTCACTGGTTGATGTATATGTTTATTGTTGTATGTTCACTGTAAATAAATATCACTTTAATGATAAATGCTTGTTTGGTCTCAGTTCCTCTGTGTAGCTACGTGTCTGGTGGTCTTAGACGCTGACCCTGACACTAGCTGTGAAAGCAGGAACCAGCTGTAACTACTGCCAACTATAAAGCCCAATGAACAGACCTGGTGCACAAGGCTTCAGTCCAGGTCCAGCATCCAGCCCTACTGATGGTAGCCTTTCAAACTCCATATTCGCCCAGAGATGAATGCTTGAAATGCAGACCACTTGCGTTCTGGGCATTAGTCCCTTGGTGCATACTGCCCTAAACATTCGTTCCACTAGGTGCACCGTCCAGCCCCATCTATCCACAGCAGTTGTCAGCCTCTCGTATACTGTAGTTTGACAGGCTGCCAGCAGCAAGGCTGGATGGTGCACCTGTGCCCTCTACCCTCACTTAAAGGCCGGAGGCTCGTGCACTGGTGCTAAACGCACAGTGCGCCTTGGACCTTAGAAAGTTGTCACTGAACAATTTTGGATTAAATCTTCCTAATAGGGATAAAGACAGCAATAAAAACCTGACAGGGACATACAAACAATTTAAACTCCTTATCCAACTCATCACAGCGGCTAAGCAAACAATTGCTAAGGCATGGAGGACCCCTGACCTAGAGATACCCGAGACTGAAGGCAGACTAAATGTTTTTATGTCTCATGCCAAAATGCTAGCAATAGAAAGGTACCAAATTCCTGTTTTTAAAAAAAAAACATGGAATCCTTGGATTAACTACCACTTATCACCATCCTGCGATAACACAATTCTCATGCCATGGTAGCTGACAACCTTACTCAGATAAAAGTGACTTACAATCCCAAACTATTAGAACCTAGCTGTTACCCTACTCTTTACTGTGAAGATCATAATGCTCTTTTTACGTCCACAGACAAAAAGCCATGTTACCTGTGCCAATCCAGTGAACTCCTACACTTTCTTCTCTATCTCTCCTACTTCTCTTTCCTACTCTTCCTTGTGTCTCTCTTCTTCTGTGTGTCCCCCTTTTTTTTTTATTGGTTCTATTTTGTCCTTTTTTTTTTCTGAAGAGTAATAAAGTATTATTGTACTTAACGGTTTTAATAGTTCTGGTCCAAGCTATTACCTCTTACGGTAGCATCATTTTCACCAAAGCCAGTTATCTTAGGTTTTATTAAAGCGGA
Organism: Rana temporaria; assembly: GCF_905171775.1. Lineage (NCBI taxonomy): Eukaryota > Metazoa > Chordata > Amphibia > Anura > Ranidae > Rana > Rana temporaria. The sequence continues at coordinate 61,764,647 of NC_053492.1, forward strand.
GGTTCACCCAAAAATCCACTTTCTGTCACTAGATCCAGCATACTGCTGACATCTGCAGTATGCTGGATTTTTTTTTTTTTGTACTTATCGTTTTAGACATATTTCTGCTCCGGCTCCGAGCGGGGAATCCTTCGGGGAATGGGCGTTCCTAAATCAAGCGCAGTTGATTGACGGGCTTGGATAGCGCGTCACGCCATCCGGAAATAGCTGACGTGACTCTCGGCTGCTTACGCCGCTATACGGTGCCTGCGCCTGCCGTGTAGAGCTGACTGCGCAGGTGCCGTAAATTGCCGAGAGTCACGTCGGCTATTTCCGGAAGGTGTGACGCGCTATCCAAGCCCGTCAATCAACTGCGCTTTACTTAGGAACGCCTATACCCGGAAGGATACGCCGCTCGGTGCAGGAGCAGAAATACGGCTAAAATGATATGGTAAGTACAAAAAAAAATATCCAGCATACTGCAGATGTCAGCAGTATGCTGGATCTAGTGACAGAAAGTGGATTTTTGGGTGAACCCCAGCTTTAACTAATGTACTTCTTCTTTTTCTATAGTTAAATAATCTACTTATCGGTAGTTTACTGATGGACATTAGAGTTTTACCATTTCTGTTAAACACGTATGGCTCATTGTAATATTTATTACAACTGTATTGTAACTTACAGTACTTGCTTATTTAATCAATAAAATACTTTGACAAGGAAAAACCTGACAGAGATTTTAACCTCTCAGCTCTATCTAAATCTGAAAAAAAAGTTTTGCCTTTAGTTACTGTTTAATTAAAGCGGAGGTTCACCCATAGAGAACACATTTTCCCCTTAGATGAATGCTCGTTTTGTCTAGGGGAATCGGCTAGTTGTTTTAAAATATGAGCTGTACTTACCGTTTACGAGATGCATCTTCTCCGCCGCTTCCGGGTATGGGCTGCGGGACTGGGCGTTCCTTCTTGATTGACAGGCTTCCGACGGTCGCATCCATCGCTTCACGATTTTCCGAAAGAAGCCGAACGTTGGTGCGCAGGCGCAGTATAGAGCCGCACCGACGTTCGGCTTCTTTCGGCTACGAGTGACGCGATGGATGCGACTGTCGGAAGCCTCTTGGAAGACTGTCAATCAAGAAGGAACGCCCGCTCCCGAAGACCCATGCATCTAAGGGGAAAAGAGAAAAAAAAAACTAATTGGGTGAACTCCCGCTTTAAGAAAAAAAAATACATTTTAACAACATGGTTGCATTTGTATTATTTTTTTTCCACTGAGGGCCTGTTCACACCAGACGTGGTGTGGGAAACCAATGTTCTGTGTGTGTTTTCTGCACCACATTCAAAACACAATGCAACGTGTTACTGTGCGATTTCTAGTCTGAACTGGCCCTGAATATAATACATAACAATATCTATCAAAATACAATTTTTTTTATTTTTAAAGAAAATATATAAAATATGCACAGCCCTAAAAACAAAGTATAATTGGGGTGTCCACCATGCAATCATAAAGTCACTTTATCTCCTGTTTCAAAGCAGCCACCACCAGAAAAGACTATTAGAATAGGCACTATTCTGTTTTTGTGTGACCCATGCTACACCAAGGTCTCCATGTACAGGAAGAGGCTGGACGAGCATGTTCATTATTCATAGTACAGTACTAGGAAAGGGAAGCAATCCCATAGCGGTCATTGTAACTTTGTAATAAACATCCCAATGTCTTATGTTTTATGGGTTACAAAAGTTTAATGCACACTGAAAGGTTCAAATACGCTTGGAGACGTTTCTATAATAGGAAAAAAAAGGAGCTTTGATGTTAATGCCTTTTTTCCAGATGGTTTACATTCTGATATTTATTTGAACTGTATAAGTAATAATTATTAGGAGTGAGCAAAACAAACTTTTAATTTCCCTGAAACGTCAGCAAAACTCAGGACATTTCAGTGAAATTTTGTCATTATGGTCAAATGTCAAGACAATTGTGAGAGCGAACTTTAGATGGTTTTTGGTCCTTTTTACGAGTGCAATAAGCTCCCAAGGGTTAAGGAACTATACGGAACAAGTTTTAGTACCAAAAAATGTCACACAAGCAAAGGATAAATACACAGAAAGGGGGAAAACACACAAATACCAAGAAAACTAACTAAAATAAACAAAAATACACCAAAATCACCCTACTTATGTCCAACAATTAACATATATGTTATTAGTTTTATTATTATATATAAATCTGCTAATTTACATTGTGTCAATGAATTTTGGGCTTGTGATGAGCAGCGACTGCATCAGTAATTGCGCACATCATTTTTTGACAGTGCACCACAGACATATTAGCACATTACTGCATATTGTACTGCAATGCATGTTCATTGCGAGATGTGTTGGGGTGCCAAGTAAAATTAATAAAACTGCATCGCACCAACACATTTAAAAGTGTTAAAGCGCACAGAAATGTGCACGGTTCTGAAATGTACAACATGGTGACTGATGTGAATGAGCCCTGACATGCGCAATTGACTTGCAGTTGACTTTCTTCTGACCTGCATTAGCCCTACTTCCAGCGGGTTTTGCATTGCCATAGACTTGTTTGAGAAGACAAAATTAATTTGAAGGGAACGCAAGCCCACAAACACATAAATTAACCACTTAAGGTCCGCCATATAGGAGTTTTACTGCTACAGGCTGTAACCTCTGTGCCAGATCATGTATATATACGTGATCCAACTCTTCCGGGTAGGGGGCACGCATGTGTGCAGCCATTGGCTTGCTCCCACTGTGATTACACACAGCGGGAGCCGATCGGCAGGTACCGCGGACTTGATGTCCGCTGGCAGCTGCCGATCATCAGACAGAGAGTCAGAGCGGTGCCCCTATAAACAAGGCAGATTGCCGCTCCGACAGGAGGGAAGGGATGGCATTTGTGTCTCTGCAATAAATAATGATAATGAATAAATTCCATCTCTTCCCCTAGTAAAAGCAACTCAACAATATATTAAAATACTGGCTAGGGACACAGTTAACCCTAACTTGGTTCCCCCCCCCCCCCCCCGTATGCATGATGTGCAATGTGACTTTGTCAGTGGGACGGGACGAAGTCCCATTGGACATAACGCGCATGGGGGGGGGGGGGAGACACGTTCGAATGATGTCACCTGCTGCCATCCTGTGTCTAAAATAATATGAAGCTTTGTCCTATGCATATGAGTCTGTTTTACTAAGTTTTACATGAGTGCATTTCTAATTTTTTATTAAAAACTTGGCAAGAGAGCACTTAGATTTTATTTTTATCTCCATGTACACAGTGAATGCCCAGAGCTTCCTGTCTACATCATGGGTATTTACCTTCACTCAATTCAGGGGGACATGCACGGATGTGTTGCTGTTATCTCAGGGGTCCATCATCTAAAGTGAGCAAGCAGGATACCCGGGCCGTTGGTGGAGGGTTTTGATACTCATTCTCTGCCTCTGGATCCCTGCTTCTACACGTGGATATTTGTGTTGCTCTCTGAGCCTTGTGGTGCTTTCTAAAAAATTTGGACTTTTAAATTTATATTTGCACTGCACTTAATTTTTGTATCGAATATTTCTGGAGTTATGTGAAGATCATCTTATGCTGCGTACACACGATCGGTCCATCCGATGAGAACGGACTGATGGACCGTTTTCATCGGTTAATCGATGAAGCTGACTGATGGTCCGTCGCGCCTACACACCATCGGTTAAAAAAACTATCGTGTCAGAACGCGGTGACGTAAAACACACGACTTGCTGAAAAAAAAAAAAGTTCAAAGCTTCCAAGCATGCGTCGACTTGATTCTGAGCATGCGTGGATTTTAAATCTAAAGCAGGTTGGCTTTTTTTTAACTGATGGTTAAATAACCGATGGCGCCCACACACGATCGGTTTTGACCGATGAAAACGGTCCATCAGACCATTCTCATCGGTTTAACCGATCGTGTGTACGCGGCATAAGGCCCCGTACACACAGTCGGACAAAACCGATGAGAATGGACCGAGGTTCAGTTTCATCGGTCCAAACCGACCGTGTGTATAGCCCATCGGTCTGTTTTCCTTCGGTCCAAAATTTTAAAACATGCTTCAAAACCGAACCGATGGACCGCTGCCCGATCGGTCCAAACCGATGGTTAGTACAGAAAAGCATCGGTTCAAAACCCGTGCATGCTCAGAACCAAGTCGACGCATGCTTGGAAGCATTGAACTTCGTTTTATTCAGCACGTCGTGTGTTTGACGTCACCGCGTTCTGACCTGATTGGTTTTTGGGACGATGGTGTGTACGCACATCAGACCATCAGGCCACTTCAGCGGTGAACCGATGAAAACGGTCCGTCGGACCATTCTCATCGGTTTTGTCTGACCGTGTGTACAAGGCCTAAGTGTTCACCTGGCAATTGATTATTTGCATCTCAGTTTGTTTGCACTGATTGTACATGTTATATAAGTGCACATTGTTTATCACTGATCCCTGTATTAGTGTCACTAATACTCATAGAAGAATTACCATTGCTTTGTAAATAAATCATTTTGCATGAGAATCTTAAATTGGCACTGACAAGTTGTATATAAACACTTCTAATTGCTTCCTTCCAGCAGATTACCAAAACATCTTCCTTCCTCTTCTCTTCATTGCTACTTCTCAGTGTGGGTTTTATGTAGAGAAGGGCCTCCATCTGCTGGCCAAATGACTACAACTGCAGATCCGTCTAGAGAAAGAAAATGACAGGATGGTGATCATTTGATAAAATTCTAGTTATACTTTGGATCATGAAGGAACTTTTATCAATATATTCATTAAAGGCATTCTGGTCCCATTGTTTAACCACATGACCTCCGGAAGGTTTACCCCCTTTCATGACCAGTTCATTTTTTGTGATACGGCACTGCGTTATTTTAACTGACTATTGCGCGGTTATGCAATGCTGTACACAAATAAAATGTATGTATTATTTCCCCACAAATATAGCCCTTTTGGTGGTATTGCTGTGTTTTATGTTTTGTGATACAGTATAAACAAAAAAGACAGATAATTTTATATAAATATATATTCTACTGTCTGAAATAAAACAGATCCAATAATAAAAAAGAAAGTAACTTCTTCATGAATTTAGGCCAATATGTATTCGCTACATGTTTTTTGGTAAAAAAAAATCCCAATAAGCGTTTATTGAATGGTTAGAACTGGGGTTGTCCTGATACCACTTTTTTAAGAAAGAGTACCGATACTTTTTTTCAAATACTCGCCAATACGAATACCGATACTTTTTTTTTTTTTTTTTCATGTGACAGTGGCACATGTGTCAGTAAATTTTTTTTATAATTTTTATTTTTTGACTATTTTTGTTTTTTTACAATGCTTTCTTTTTTTAGGGGGTGGATGGTGTCAGTGTATTTTTATTTTTATTTTATTATTTTTTTTTTGGCCCTGTTGGGGGCTTTGGTGAGATATCAGGGGTCTTAACAGACCTCTGACATCTCCCCTTTGAGAAAGAGAAAGGGACTAAGGACACAGATTGACCAGTCCCTTTCTCAGCTGCACTGAAAGTGAATAGAGAGAAGACAGCGGCTCCTCTCCATTCATAAACTGAAGCATCGTAAACACAGGTTATGATGTTTCAGTTATATGAATGGACAAAGTCAGTGATCACTGACTCTGTTCATTCAGAAAAGGTAGGATCTGGGTTTAGCGGCTCCTACCTCTGCTCTCCATCCTGACAGAGAGAGACTCATTGGGGGGGGGGGGAATCAGGAGAAGCATCCCCTGGTCTCAGCACACCTGGTGGCCTGCCCACCAACGCCAGGGCGATGCGGGTGAGGACCACATTGGTGTCCTCCTGCAGCCTCATCCACGCCTCTGTTAGGGCGTGGATCTCTTCACCCACGCCTGCTGTGGTGGTCTGCAGGTCAGTCCTGCAGGTGACCACAGCTAAGGAGTTACATCCGACATCCTGCACAGACTCCTTTATGGAGGCCATGCTGTCTGCCATGTGCTCCATACTCCTTGCGACCTCACCCAGATGGCGGGCCTGGTCCCTCAGCAGGTTTTCTGGCAGAACGTCTGCCACCCCCCTTGTCTTCCTGGTCGCCTTCCTGGGTCCTGATGTGGCTTGGGGCCTAGGAGAAGGGGAGACCCTTGGGGGGGAAGCCCTGTTGGGGAAGGAGTGGTAGGGGCTTCCCCTGATGGAGGCCTGACTGGTGCCAGCAACAGGGGGAGACTCCTCCAAATGGAGCCTCACCTCATTGCCACTGGTGACCTCCTCATGAGGAGAGGTGTGGCCACTCCCCTCCACAGAGGACTCCGGGCTTGCCAGGGGGTCTGCCTCAGACTCATGTCCGGGGGATGGTGTGGACTGGCCAGATGGCCCAGCACCCTCCTGCACATCTGTGGATGACACAAAACATTCACAGGTTCGAGGATCCACACACTTGTCACATGTTCCCTTCCACCCCCTCACATGCTACACACCAGATAGAAAAAAAAACACACTTACCTGTCCTCAAGACCTCTTCAATGGAGTCAAAGCCTGGAACACCCTCCACTTGATGCCTGTGGAGACGCTGGGCAACCACCCGCTCCTCAGCAGTGAGCGTCACAGTAGTGGCTGGTCCCCCTCCAGTGCCCCTGGCATGAGTGGTCATCTTAGCCAGCTTACCTCGAACCACGCGCCGCAGATCATTGATCTTTTTCAAGATCTCATTGGGGGTCCTGGCCTCACTCCCCAAAGCATTTACATCATCTGCGATCAATGCCAGGATCTCCCTCCTCCTGGCCACGGTGGTATTGGCACTCTCTGGCCCATGGAGGTACCTATCATACTGGGTCATGGCCCTGACAATGATAGCCCTCTCCTGTGGGGAGTAATTCTCTTCTTCCCAGCTGCTGACATGGCTCCAAAACACACACCTACAAACAACAGAACAAAAGCACCTTGCTTCAGGGGGGGGAACAAGAGGATGTACTTTTGCACTGGACGGGCGCATGTTTGGGCGTATTTATGCCCTGGGCGTATCTCACTAAATACGCCGGGCCTAGTTCGTATCTCACTGATTACGCCGGGCCGAGTTCTGAGCATGCTCAGAGAGGCGCTGAACATAGTCAGCGTCACTGCGCATGCGCCATCCAGTCGGCCCTTCATTTGCATGGGGTCACGGCTCATTTCAATGGAACACGACACTTGCCTCTCTAAGTTGAGCCGGCGTAACGTAAATGAGATGCGCTACGCCGGTCTATATATGCGCCGATGTACATGGATCTACCCCATAGTGTCTACAAACTATGGTATATATTCACAGTATGGAATCTTAATTATTTTTATACTAGAAAATGGCGGGGGATCAACGACCTATAGCGACTGCAATATTGTGGCAGGAATTGGACACTAAGGCCGCGTACACAAGATCAGTCCATCCAATGAGAACGGTCTGAATGACCGTTCTCATCGGTTAACCGATGAAGCTGACTGATGGTCTGATGTGCCTACACACCTTAGGTTAAATAACCGATTGTGTCAGAACGCGGTGACGTAAAACACAACGATGTGCTGAAAAAAACGAAGTTCAATGCTTCCAAGCATGCGTCGACTTGATTCTGAGCATGTGTGGGTTTTTAACCGATGCTTTTGCATACTAACGATCGGTTTTGACCTATCGGTTAGGCGTCCATCGGTTAAATTTTAAAGCAAGTTCCTATTTTTTTGACCGAAGGTTAACTAACCGATGGGGCCCACACACAATCGGTTTGGACCGATGAAAACGGTCCATCAGACCATTCTCATCGGATGGACCGATCGTGTGTACGTGGCCTAACTGACACTTTTAACACTTTGCAGCAACCTGTGACACTAATACAGTTACATAGTTAAACAGTTAGTCAGGTTGAAAAAAAGACAGAAGTCTATCTAGTTCAACTAATTAAAAAAACTAATAATAATCGCACAATCACAAATACACAATCCTTCACCCATAGTTGATCCAGAGGAAGGCAAAAAAAATAAATAAACAGCAGAGCATGATCTAATTTGCTCCATCAGGGGAGAAAAATCCTTCCTGATCCCCTGAGAGTCAATGGGATTTTCCCTGGGTCAACTTTACCTATAAATGTTAGTACACAGTTATACAGGTGATACCTGAAAAATCGTGCAAAAGTTTATTTATTTCACTAATACAACTTAAAAGGTGAAACTAATATATGAGATAGACTCATTACATGCAAAGCAAGATAGTTCAAGCCATGATTTGTCATCATTGTGATGATTATGGCTTACAGTTTATAAAACCCCAAATCCACAATCTCAGAAAATTTGAATATTACATATGCAATCAATAAAACAAGGATTGTACATAGAACAATATCGGATCTCTGAAAAGTAGAAGCATGCATATAAAAAGATATTCCAGCGCTGGCTAAGTCTAAAAGGTGGGGTACTGCAGAAAGCACTGAAGGTGCGTGACTGTAACGAACACTTGCGGGAACGCAGGACACCGGAAGTGATTTTGGACGAGTTTGTGACTCCTTTTTGATATGCCTGTCTGAGGCCGCGTACACACGGTCAGACAAAACCGATGAGAATGGACCGAGGTTCAGTTTCATCGGTCCAAACCGACCGTGTGTATAGCCCATCGGTCTGTTTTCCTTCGGTCCAAAATTTTAAAACATGCTTCAAAACCGAACCTGATGGACCGCTGCCCGATCAGTCCAAACCGATGGTTAGTAAAGAAAAGCATCGGTTCAAAACCCGCGCATGCTCAGAATCAAGTCGACGCATGCTTGGAAGCATTGAATTTTGTTTTATTCAGCACGTCGTGTGTTTGACGTCACCGCGTTCTGACACGATCGGTTTTTGGAACCATGGTGTGTACGCATTTTAGACCATCAGGCCACTTCAGCGGTGAACCGATGGAAATGGCCCGTCGGACCATTCTCATCGGTTTAGAACGACCGTGTGTACACGGCCTGATACTTCACATTGTGAGTACATGTTTTTATTATTGCTGCTGATTCCAATAAATGTTTTAAATACTACACTATCGAGCATCCCTCTTTACATTCCCCCATGCCCCAATGTGAGGCTATCTGATACAGATACACCAGGGACACTTAAAGGGGACTTTGATGCCAAAGTAAAGATACATACCAGCGGAGCCTTAGGCCCCGTACACACGAGAGGATCTATCCGCTGGAATTGATCTGCGGATCAGTTCCAGCGGATAGATCCGCTGGTGTGTACAACCCAGCGGATCTTTTTCCGCTGATTTTTTCCGGGCCGACCGATTTCCAGCAGATAAAAATTTCTTAGCATGCTAAGAAATCTATCCGCTGGAATCGGCTTCAGCGGATCGATCCGGTGGTCTGTACAGACTCACCGGATCGATCCGTCCGATTCCCTCCCTCGCATGCGTCGTAATGATTCGACGCATGCGTGGATATCCTTATATGACAGTGTCGCGCACGTCGCCGCGTCATCATCGCGGCGACGGCGCGACACGTCATCGCGATGGGATTTCGGCGCGGATTTCGATCCGATGGTGAGTACACTCCATCGGATCAAAATCGTATCCACGGATCAATCCTCTCGTGTGTACCCGGCATCATGTCAGGAGCCACCAGGAGATTGAAAGACACACTCGTACGCTGTTACCTTACAGCGGTAAGGTAAGGGGACACCTATACAATAAGTTGCACGGAGAACCAGCAATCGCCTATCGGTAGCACTCCATACTAGAGATTGACTACTAGCACCAGCACCTTCACCCTGATCACTGTGCACACACAGCCATCCATCCAGCTTGCACCTTATGGACATTATCTGCACTGCGTTTTTTTTAAATATTTTTTTTTTAATTAATTTTTATTTCATTTTATGGAATTTTAGTGTGAATATATTTTTTTATGGTTGCACATGTCACATGATGATGCCATTTTAAAGATTTTATGAGTTTATTCTCACATCTATTTTGTGGTACACTTTTCACAGTATTTGGACACTTTATCAGTCCATTGTTTATACTGTCGCAGCTGATTATTTATATTTTATTGTTGCTATTTTGATAATTAATCAAGCACAGTAATCCCATGGTCTATGAACCAGGTTTTGGGGCTTTTGGCAGTGTGGGCAGGTGCCAAGTCCTGCTGGAAAATGAAGTCAGCATCCCCATAGAGCTCACCTGCGGAAGGAAGCATGAAGTACTCCAAAATCTCATGGTAGACGGCAGCGTTGACCGTGGACTTAATGAAGCACAGTGGACCAACGCCAGCAGATGACATGGCTCCCCAAATCAACACAGACTGTGGAAACTTCACACTGGACTTCAAGCATCTTGCAGTGTGTGGATCTCCATTCTTTCTCCATACTCTGGCTCCTTGGTTTCCAAAAGAGATAAAAAAAATTGCTCTTATCAGAAAAGAGGACGTTGGACCACTGAGTAACAGACCAGGTGTGTTTTTCTTTAGCCCAGGTAAGACGCTTCTGACGTTGTTTGCAGTTCAGGAGTGGCTTGACAAGAGGAATACAACATTTGAAGCCCATGTCCAGGATCCGTCTGTGTGTGGTGGCTCTTGATGCACTGACTCCAGCCTCAGTCCACTCCTTGTGAAAGTCCCCAACACTTTTGAATGGCCTTTTCCTGATAATCCTCTCCAGGCTGCGGTCATCCCTGCTGCTTGTGCACCTTTTTCTTCCACACTTTTCCCTTCCACATAACTTTCTAATAATTTTCTTTGATACAGCACTTTGAGAACATCCAACTTCTTTTGCAATTACCTTTTGAGGTTTTCACTTCTTATGGAGGGTGTCAATGATGGTTTTCTGCACAACATTCAGGTCAGCAGTCTTTCCCATGATTGTGATTCCTACTGAACCTATTGACTGAGAGACCATTTAAAGGCTCAGGAACCCTTTGCAGGTGTTATGGCTTAATTGCCTGATTAGAGTGGGACACTTTGAGCCTAGAATATTGCACCTTTTCACAATATTAAAATTTTCTGAGATTTTGGATTTGGGGTTTTCATGAGCTGTAAGCCATAATCATCACAATTATGACAAATCACGGCTTGAACTATCTTGCTTTGCATGTATTGAGTATATTTCATATATTAGTTTCACCTTTTAAGTTTCATTTGTGAATTTTTTTTTCCAGTATCACCTGTATTATGTATATTTAGGAAAGTATCCAGACAATTCTTAAAGCAATCTACTGAGCTGGCCAGAACCACCTCTGGAGGGAGTCTATTTCACATTTTCAGCTCTTATGCCTTGTACACACGATCGGAATTTCCGATAGAAAAAGTCAGACGGACTTTTTCCATTGGATATTCCGATCGTGTGTAGCCCCTTTGGAGTGCCCGCCGAGCTCGCGTTCCCGGATCAGGGACGAGCAGGGGGCGTTGGCCGCCGGAGGCGCACGCGCCCCTATTGGCTGAAAGGCGAGATGACGTATAGCTACGTGATCTCGCCCATCCGTGCCGACCTCTGCCGTATAACTGCGGTGGCTGGTCAGCAAGTAGTTAAAGAATACCTCTCCTTAGCACACCTCTCTTGTCTCGTACACACGCTTTGATTTTCGGACAACAGAACATCCGATTTTTTAAGTCAGGAACATAAATGCTCTAGAACATCTAGTTCTTACCACCCAAATCAGGAGAAAGCAATATACTAATGGCCTTATTGGAACATGCTTGCATATTCAGACGAAGGTAAGGCACTTGGAGAGCTATTCTGAAGATTGAGGTCTTCCTGCCATTCTTGCTAATATATAAGTACTCCCCATCACCCTTGCTCCCCCCCCCCTTTTTTTCTCCCTCCCCCTCTGACCCCATTCTTTCTGATGCCTACAAGTATCTCTTACCATTTCTGTTTCTTGTACATTTATTCGAGTGAGCCCTGCCATATTTCCTACAGTTATTTTCCTGTCATCGGAAAAGAGACTTTTTTTCTTTTACTTGATATCTGTATACCTTGCTTTTTGTCTCTGTCACTTTGGATTATCTTTATCTTATGTGGGATCATATTTTTAATCTTTACTGATGGATGCTCTACTCTGTTTATATAAATAAAGAATTTGAAAAAAGAAAAGGGAAACTAAAACTCTAAATGTGCTCATCTCTAACCACCAATGTAATTGTGTACACTGAACACCTGTGTAAGGGGGCATTTATCCACTCACCACCAATGTTTGGGGGCTCTTTTCCTCTGACCAGCAACATAAGAAGGCATTTGTACACTGACCACTATCTAAAGATTATTAGGTAGATTCAGGTACGTGAGCCTAAAGATGCGGCGGCGTAGCTTAGCCTGTTTAGGCTACGCTGCCGTAAATTAGTTAGGCTAGTAATGATTCTAAATCAACTTACCTGCTAATTTACGGCGGCGTAGCCTAAAACGAGCGGGCGTAAGGACGCCTGATTCAAATTGGTTGGAGGGGGGCGTGTTGTATGGAAATGAGGCTTGACCTCACGTTTTTTGACGGTTTTTTACACTGCACATGCGCCGGGCGCCTACATTGCCCAGGGCGCATTGCGGCAAAGTACGCCATACGGGCCTATTGATTTCGACGTAGACGCAAACTCCCGATTCGCGGACGACTTACGCAAACGACGTAAAAAATTCGAACCTTGCGGCGGGAACGGCGGCCATACTTTAACATTGTTATTCCACCTCATAGGTGGAATAACTTTAGGAAATCGGCGTACAAGCTCATTTACATAATCTACGCCGGCCGCAATGGAAGCGCCACCTAGCGGCCATCCGAAAAATTGCAAGCTAAGATAGAACGGCGCAAGCCGTCCTATCTTAGCTTTGTTTAAGCGTATCTCTGTTTGAGCATACGCTTAAACATACGGCGGCGTAGATTCGGAGTTAGGTCGGCTTATCTACTGATAAGCCGGCCTAACTCTTTCTGAATCTACCTATACAAACCTCTCCTGACCACTGTCTGGGGGGGGGGTACTTCTCCACTGACCACCAACATGAGGGGAGCCTTTGCTACTGTGACCACTGTATAAAGGGGCATTTCTTCATTGGCCACTAATGCAAAAGTGCTCATACTTTTCTGCCCGTTGTTATTAGTCAAATGATCCACGCCAGGTGTCAAAATGCTAGGTAGACTTCTGGGTGCTAGGACATTGACAAGCAAAGGCACAAGGTATTATTTTTGATGCCAGCAAAATGCAAAGCTTAAAGGAGTCGTAAAGGAAAACATTTTTTTTTGCTGAAATTACTGTTTACAGGGTATAGAGAAATAATAGTTAAAGCGGTGGTTCACCCTCCATAACAACTTTTTAGCATAAAATTCGGCATAGTAGCGCGAGCTACAGTATGCCTGTCTTTATTTGTTTATCCCCGTACTCACTGTGCACTCGTAGATAGAAGATTACGACTCCCCGCGGGGAATGGGCGTTCCTATGGAGAGGGAAGGTGATTGACGGCCGGCTCTGGCACGTCACGCTCCCCGAAGACAGCCGGAACAGGTCTCGGCTCTTCACGGCGCTATACGGCGCCTGCGCACAGACTATGCGCAGGCGCCGTGAAGCGCCAAGTCCTATTTCGGCTATTTCCGGAGAAGCGTGACGTGCCAGAGCCGGCCGTCAATCACCTTCTCTCTCCATAGAAACGCCCATTCCCCGCTGGGAGTCGTAATCTTTTATCTACGAGTGCACAGTGAGTACGGGGATAAAAAAATAAAGACAGGCATACTGTAGCTCACGCTACTATGCCTAATTTTATGCTAGCAGGAAAGTTTTTTTTTTTTTTTTTTATCAATAGAAATAGATAAAAATCAATCATATAATGTACCTACAGTTTCAGTTTCGGTTTTGCATGCTGTTCTGATGTACAGAGACACAGAGCCAATACAGGGCAGTGATGATTTGGAAAACGAAACTTATTGGTGTTGAGGGGTTTTAGACACACAGTAATCACACCTCCTTGATTAGTGACGACAGAGAGAAAGCTCCCATGACTTTTTTTTTTTTTTTCAAGTGTATTTTGTGCGTGTACTCGAGAGAGGAGCCAGACTGCCGGAGTTGGGAGTAGGCAGGCCTCCCCCAGAGGCAATCTGCCGCCTTTCTCCATGCCCCTGGTGGCAATGGCGGGTGCGTGAGGGGGTCCTCCCACACAGCCCGCCCTACCTGCTCCGCTTTGAAGCCCAACGGGGCAGAGGGACTCCCTATAAGAGAGTGAGAGGATTTAGCCCGCTCAACCAGCCCCGTTAGTCCTTCGCCTCTCTTTTTAGAGACCGCGTGGTCAAAGTGCGTGCATGTTAACCCAATTTCGAGTGCGTGTAAGTGTGGTGGTTTTTGTGGGAGGGGGGTGGGCGTACTAAGCGCAGGCTTACCTCGCATAGCACACCCACCGGGAGCCGGGCTGAGACCACCAAACTCAATTCACATGTAGCCGAGCCGAGACCGGGATCCGAACCCCTAGCTGCAGAGGTGAATGGCTTGTCAGCGCAGTGCTAATCGCGTTGAGCCACCGCAGCTCCCCCATGACTTTTTTCATCAGGAAACAGACTGTTCAGATCAGAGAAGGATTACAGCAACATCAGAGCAAAAACGAACAATGAGGACATGGAACCAGGACTGCAGTAAGGTAAAGTAAGCTATTTAGCTAAAAAAAAAAAATCCTTTAGTGACCCTTTAATGCCTCGTACACACGATCGGAATTTCCGATGGAAAAAGTCAGACAGAATTTTTTCATCGGATATTCCGACCGTGTGTATGCCCCATCTGACTTTTTTCATCGGAAATTCCAATGGAGTTAGAAAGAGAACACGTTCTCTTCTTTTCCCACCAACATTTTGTTCGTCTGTATGGAACTCCGACGGAGAAAAAAACATGCATGCTTGGAAACAATTTGATGCATGCTCGGAAGCTTTGAACTTCATTTTTCTAGGCTCGTCGTAGTGTTGTACGTCACCGCGTTTTTGACGGTCGGAATTTGATGTGTCCGTGTGTATGCAAAACAGCTTGAACGGAAATCCGTCGGAAAAACCCGTCAGAGTTTATTCCGATGGAAAATCCGATCGTGTGTACAGGGCAATAGCCATAGCAGAAGTAGAACTTACACTGCTAAGGGGCCCAGAAGCATGGGGGCTAAATAACTCATGCAGGTAGTAATATCACTTACCAAAAACATTTGGATATAGTGATAAAGTGAATATTTACACTGTTTTGGAACCTCTATGCAATCACTGTGAAAACAATTAGTATTTTGAATAGCTAGAGCAGTTGCCTTTAAGATGAAAAAAACAGCGCCCCCAAAGAGGTTGCACCAGAAAATAGCCTCCAGTTCTACAATGTGGCATTGCACAGTAACAGGGCTGCTGATAGGGCAGGACAACCGGCCCTGTTGTACCGGGCCCGTGCTCCATCAGCTCCACAAGGGGGCCCTGTGTGTATGTGGACACAAACTGAACAGGTATGGATGTCAAAACACTATCATCTGCCCAATTCAGCAGGGAATGTGCTTACGGCTCCCCTTTGTTTGAAAGAACCCTAATGCTGGAAAGGCAGCGGAGGGGATTTTAAATATTCATCAACTGCAATGCTTTTATCCCTACTGTCACCACCCACCATGTAGACAATCCTGACTGCAGTTGAATGGCATTTCGTTGAGCAGACAGCTCAACGAAAATGCCTTTCCACTGCAGTCAGGATGTTTAAAACAGGTGATTAAGAGGTGATACAACGCCTCATCACCACCAGCCACCTACTCTCCTGAAGGGCAATCCAAATGTAGATCGCTTTTCAGAGAACAATGCTAGTGTGAATTGGTTTGAAAAGATTTTAAATAATTATTGGAGTGCATGCTGCCTTCAGCTGATTTAAACACTTAATAGATGTACCTTATGGCTCGGGGAAGATTGAGGCCTTAAAGGGTCACTAAAGGAAAAAAATGTTTTTGCTGAAATGACTGTTTACAGGGTATAGAGACATAAACGTTAACTGATTCCTTTTAAAAATTATTAAAAATAGATTAAATTCAATCATATAATGTGCCTGCAGTTTCACTTTCGTTTTTAAACTGGTTTCATGTTCCTGTGAACTAGAGAGACACACAGAACAAAAACAAACAAATCCAGGGCAGTGTTTTGTTTTTAAAATGAATCTGATTGGTTCTGTTAAGTTTTAGACACACAGTAATGACAGCTTAGACCATCGTGAAAAGCTCCCAGTACTGTGGTTATAAGGAAACAGACAACCAGGAAGTGTGGAGATCACAGCAGAATTATAGAATTACAGCTACAGCTACAATAAGGACATGAAACCAGTACTGCAGTAAGGTAAAGGAAGCTATTTAGCTAAAAAATAAAATTCCTTTAGTGATCCTTTAAAGTTAGCTGCAGTATTCTCATAAGCAGGGATGGGCTGAGGCATGTTTAGATCCAAGTCTATCAAATTTATAACAGGCTACAAGAAGATAAATATGATTTGAAGACAAAGCTGCATTTTTTTTAAGGCAGGTGGGTGGGATTAGTGGCAAGGTCGGGGGGCCCATCAGGTAGGCTATACGGGGCCCCATGATTTCTAACAGTGGCCCTGATGACGTTGCATCCCCACTCCCTACACAAATTCTGATTATGCAATCATTGGGCCAGATCCACATAGCGAGTACGCCTTAGCGGCTTACTTTCAAATTACCCGCGTCGTATCTTTAGTTTAAATCCTCAAACCAAGATACAACGGCATCTGGGTTAGATCCAACAGGGGTACGGCTTTGTACACCTTCGGATCGTAGGTGCAATACTTTGGCGCCCGCTGGGTGGAGTTTGCGTCGTTTTCCGCATCGGGTATGTAAATTAGCTTTTTCCGGCGATCCACGAAGGTACACACGGCCGTCGCATTCTCTTACGCCGTCTCTAGTCGGCTTTTTCCTGCGTATAGTTAAAGCTGGTATTTTGCGGCATATAGATAGACTTGCCATGTTACGTATGTCCGTCGTTCCCGCGTCAAAATTTGAATTTTTTTTTGCGTAAGTCGTTCGTGAATAGGGATGGACGTAAGTCACGTCTAAGTTCAAAAAATTACGTTGTTGCGACGTCATTTCGCGCAAAGCGCGGCAGGAAATTTCGAAACGGAGCATCACGCCCCCTACCCGCCGATTTGAATTCCGCCGCCAGAAATACACTACGCCGCCGTAACTTACAGCGCAAAATCTTTCTGGATTTGTTAAAGCCAGGTAAGATACGGCGGCGTAGCGTATCTCTGATACGCTGCGCCTATCCAATTCTATGTGGATCTGGCCCTTTGTGTCTAGTGGTGTGTGTGCTTAGTGCAGACTGACTGATGGAAAGTATAATCACAGCCTGAGCGGTGTGATAAGAAAGCACTGCAGTCATTGGGTATAATGGGAAGTATTTATGTTGGTGTCTCACAATACCTGTCAGTAAGGAGCAGAAAGCCCCCGCTTGTCTGGGAAATGATGTGGCTGAGCTGAATCACTCCTTGAATCACAGACATTCCTTCATCAATCCTCTGGTACCGGAGATGGCTGTGCTAGAGAGGATGGGGAGTCTGGGAAAAAGCAGAGGTGTCCTCATATAAACCTGCGTGCTAAAAAATGAGAAATGAAGCATCTACATACAATAATTTAGCTGTACCGGGACCTGACCTTAAGAACCAGAGGAGCAATTTTCATGTGAAATATATTCATGCTACCTAGCAGCGACATACATAGGGTATTTGACACCCAGGGTGGTGTCTACCAAGTCTGGATTTTTAGTACCTATACAATCAACATTATTCTAAGTAATATATTAATAATACATATATAATGTATAGAAGTCCATCCCCACCCACCCTTATTCCCACTGACCACCAATGTAAAGCAACATTCTTCTTCCCACTGACCACCAATGTAAGTAACATTCTTCTTCCAACTAATCACAAATCTATAGGCAGGTGCAGTCTATTTTCTTCACTGCAGGTGCTGCTCAACCACCAAGGCAGTGCAGAGGGAGAGGAAGTCAAGAGGAACATGGTTCCTCCTATGGATTTCTGGGTCACCGGGTCAGTGATTCGCTTGGATGCTGACAGTCCATGGGACTTTGGCAGCCATCTATTTAAAGTGGTTTTAAAAGCTTACGTTTTTTTTTTACCTAAAAAAAACACGTCTGTGTGCTGCTGCCCCCACAGCACCCCCAACACTTTGCTGAGCCACATCTGAATCCAGCACTGTGCACAGGAGTAGCGTCTCTTCCAGGTCTCTCTCTCTTCATTGGCTGAGACACAGCAGAGGGAGCCATTGGCTCCCAAGGATGTCAACCACAGCCTTCACTGGCAGGGGGTGGCTTGCTCTCTCATAGACACACAGAGCGGGGCACGGAAACAAGCATGCACAAGTGCCCCAACAGTAACAGGCTGGCTATAGGGGCACTCAGTAGGGGGGGGGCAGAAGGAAGAACTGGTGTGGGACCCAGAGAAGAGAAGGATCGGGCTGCCCTGTGAAAAAAAAAACATTCCACAGAGCAGGTAAGTATAACATGTTTGAAAAGAAAAAAAGGCGCCTCTAAGTGCAGAAGTAAAACTATATATTTCCCAAAAGGGTTAAAAACACTGGATTGGTAGAAGCACACAATATTATTAATATGGCAGGTGGTCCGGTGTTCTGGTAGTCCCAAGGAGTCTCAGTGATATCCGCAGTTATAATTCTAGGGCAGCAGGTGTAATTCTAAGTGGCCGACAGTTGGAAGCCACAACTCTCCTGGATACTAGGAAGACAGCTGAAACGGCATGGAAGCCGAATCCAGGAAGTGACATCAGCAGGAAGGGACCAGCAAACAGCGTTGACAGCAAGCTGGAAGTGATGTCATCAACATGAGACATGTTTCAGAACAGCTGATTGGTTCCTTCTTCAAGCAATGACTTTAGCATTTCAGAACAGCTGATTGGTTCCTTCTTCAAGCAATGACTTTAGCTTTTAAGAACAACTGATTGGTTCCTTTTTCAAGTAAGGACTTTAGACCCAATCAGCTGTCCCAAAACGCGTCGCATGTTGATGATATCACTTCCGGCTTGCTGTCCACGCTGATTTCTTCCTGCTGACGTCACTTCCTGGATTCGCCTTCCATGCTGTTGGCACCCGTGATTGCCCAGCAACTGAGCAGGACCGTGGATCCACATCCTGTCAGGAAGAGGAGACCGATGGTTTGTCCCTTGTACATAGGGACAACCATCGGTCACCTCCCCCAGACAGTCCCCTCCCCCCACAGTAAGAATCACTCCCTAGGGAACACATTAACCCCTTGATCGCCCCCTAGTATTAACCCCTTCCCTGCCAGTCACATTTATACAGTAATCAATGCATTTTTATAGCAGGGATCGTTGTATAAATGTGAATGGTCCCAAAAACGTGTCAAAAGTGTCCGATGTGTCCGCCGCAATATCGCAGTCACGATAAAAATCGCTGATCACCGCCATTACTAGTAAAAAAATAATAATAATAAAAATGCTTTAAATCTATTCCCTATTTTGTAACTGCTACAACTTTTGTGCAAACCAATCAATATACGCTTATTGCGATTTTTTTTTTCCAAAAATATGTAGAGGAATACATATCGGCCTAAACTGAGGGAAAAATTTGTTTTAAAAAAAATGGATATTTATTATAGCAAAAAGTAAAAAATATTGGCCCGGATTCACATACATCGGCGCATATTTATGCCGCCGCAGCGTATCTCTTTTACGCTACGCCGGAGCAACACACAGAGGCAAGCACTGGATTCACAAAGCACTTGCTCTCACTCGCTCTTAATGATACGCTGGGTTTTCTCGGCGTAAGCCAGTGTAGGTGGAAGTGGGCGTGAGCCATGCTAATGAGGCGTGACCCCATGCAAATGATGGGCCAAGCGCCATAGAAGTACTTAAAATGAACGGCGCATGCGCCGTCCCGTGGCCACATCCCAGTGCGCATGCTCAGAATCACGTCGGAACAACTGCCTAAGATACGTCGAATCACTGTCTACGATGTGAACGTAACCTACTCCTAGTCATATTCACGTACAACGTAAACGACAAAATATACGACGGCTTATGTTCCCTGGTCTATACCTTTGCATGAGTTGCGCCTCCTACATGGGGAATAACGTTACGCCGGACGTACGACTTACGCAAACCGCATATATTATGCGCCGGGCGCAACTACGTTTGTGAATCGGCGCATCTCCCTCATTTGCATATGTGCATAGAAAATCTATGGGAGCGGCAAATGCGCCCACGATACGACGGCGTAGGCAAGTTACGTCGGTCGTAGGAAGCCTATTTTCAGGCATAACTAGTTTTGTGGGCACGGCGCACAGATACGACGGCGCATTTTTACACTTACGCGGCGTATCTCGAGATACGTCGGCGTAAGTGCTTTGTGAATCCGGGCCATTGTGTTTTTCTCAAACTTGTCCCTCTTCTTCTGTTTATAGCGCAAGAAATAAAAACCGCAGAGGTGATCAAATACCACCAAAAGAAAGCTCTATTTGTGGGGAAAATTTCATTTGGGTACAGTGTTGCACGACCGCGCAATTGTCATTCAAAGTGCGACAGCACTGAAAGCTGAAAAATGGCTTGGGCAGGAAGGGGGTGAAAGTGCCCTGTAGGCAAGTGGTTAAGAAGTTAGCCAATAAAAGGAACAACTCTCTACATCTAAAATTTCTTCTTTCATCAATAGTAGCACATCACACCGATGTCACTAAATGTAATCAATCATTCAATACATTAATATTATTTTTTTTTAAAACATCTGCACACATTTTATTCCCAGTTACAGTATATAAGTGGCCATTAGATGGTGCCAGGAGGCTCTCATGATGTAAGAGAAGTCAACATTGAGATTGTGTCATTCAGGAATGCAGCAGCATTACTTCTTTATGTCTCTCATCCTGCAATCTAATTATTTCCATTCTATGAGGGTGACTGGGTATTACATTGTCATTATTTACAATTTTTAATCCTGCTTTTAAAGCAACACTCTACAACAGGACAGGCTGATGTTTGTCGGAGGGATATCATTTATGGTGTGAGGAATGCAGGGATTACACTTGAAGCAGACATGTAGTGTGGTTACTCATAGGTGTCATATAGTTGGCTGACGGTAGAAAAAAAACATTTTTACCGTAATGACCTTGTGTCATTCCATGACTGCTTGTAATGAGAATTTATTTAGTAACTTGTTTTTTTTTCTCTGTGCTGACTTGATTAGGATGTTACAGACCATAGAAAAATAAGAAAAAATATTTTATTATTTGTATAAGTTATATAAGTGTGTGTAAACCCGGAGGCCATTCATTCTTAATGGCACCCCAACGCACCTTGCCAACTCCTGTGCATTGCAGCTCATCACAACGCTTGGTAACATTCTACCATTTCACACCAAGGCGGTTTTCAGGTGTTTTAGTGCTAGAAATAGCCTCTGAAAAGCACCTCCCATTTGTTGGAGTGTGTCTTCTCACACGACGTTACGGGACGTTACGAAATGTCCAACAAGCAGCATTTTTGGGGCGGTTTGGGAGCGCTCTAAATAGCACTCCTAAAACGGCCTGCCTATTGCAATGAATGGACAGCGCTTCCAAAGCACTGCAAAACTGGAGTTTTTAAAAAAAAAATTGGGGTAAAAAGCACCCCGCTAGTGTCCAAAAAGCACTGCAAAAACAGCGTTAAAGCACCGCAAAAACAAGCAGCACTTTAGCACTAATGGCCAGGCGCTACCAGTGTGAAAGGAGTATGATGCCTCGTACACGCGACCGGTTTTCCTTGCAGGAAAACTGCCATGAGAGCTTTTGGCCGGGAATCCCGGCCGTGTGTATGCTCCATCGCAGTTTTCCCGACAGGAAAACCGCCGGGAAAAAAGAGAACATCTTTTTTCCCGCCGGGATTCCCAGCGGTTTTTAAGCTTGTTTTTAAGTGTTTGCGTCTGGATGCTATCCCGCTCGACCGGTTTCGTCTGGTGACGTCATCTGGACCGGTTGAGCGGGATAGAATCCAGACGCAAACACTCTCTAAACGCTTGAATGTTACTTGCCAATTGTGAGTACCCGACTTTTTATCTAAAATAAACGTTTTACCAAACGATATCATACTATGTGAGCACTCTCTCTCCTTTGAGCTACACATCAAACTGAAGGGGTCCAAATAAGCGGATACTTGCCAGAGAGCAACACAGGGCTAACACTGTGAAGGCCTCTTACCCCTTGTGGGTGCCTGGATCTGGTGAGTGAGGGACCCACCAGAGCATGTGAAGAGGGAGCACTGAGTGAACACTGTCATCAGCATAATACTATATGAAGCACAAAGCACTTTTTTGCATGGACTGTATATATAGTACAAATTGATATTCACAGCACAGAGCACTTTAATTTATTTATTTCTGTATTTGTACGGACTTTTTATAATGCTTATTTTGTGCACTATGGTCACTTTGTTTATGGTCTGATTACATACCATAATAAGGCATATGAGGATTGAACTATAGGTTTATACTGGTTGGTTTGATTTACATAGTCATATGAGCACTGAACTATAGGTTCATACTGGTTTAAATACCACACATTCACATATACTATATATATATTTTTTTGGATTATACATAAATTAAGAGGCGCCAACACCTACTAATTCACCTCCATTTACTCTTTACATTCCATTTCGGTGGAATCTTATGTAGGGGCAGCCACTTAATATTTAATATTAAATTTAATTAATAATTTAATTTTCTTTTCATTAGTATCATTGTAACACTTGAAAATACTAGGTCCGTGCCGCGGGTTCTACCTACCCCTTTCTCTTTTATTGTTCATTGTTTATAGTATATTGTTATGTTATCATTACATTGGTTTAAATACATTAAATTATTATTTTTATTACCTATCAGGGGGCGATTCCCCCCTTTGCTATCATTTGTTGCCTTTATATGCACAGTGGTCGCCTTGGGTTGGCATGGGTAGTCCCCTTTCATGCTGTTTCCTGCTGCATCAAAGCTGATTGGTCACTGACATTGAATGGATAGCCCTTTTACTTTAATACATTTGTTTTACCCCTAACTTTTTTGGGGGTCTGGAGCCACCAACATACTATTTCATTAATCTATAAATGGGTGTCAATTAGGGTTTTTGTAAGGGATAGTCCTCTGGGGGTGTTACCTATCCCAGGGCCCGGCTGAGTAGAGCCGTGATGAGTTTTTTAGCCTTATACTTTCACCTTCCACCAGTCTGGTCTGAACATGAGGGGTGACCACCTGTTTACCAATTTTTGTGCTATTAGTGCAATTTTTATGCCGTTGGTTGTCGGAGTCTGCCGGCCGGCAGCTTATCGGAGTCTGGAAGCCCCCTTTAACAAGGGAGCCCCCAGATCCCGGCCCCCCACCCTATGTGAATGAGTATGCGGTACATTGTACCCCTACCCATTCACCTAAAAAAAAGTGTTAAAAATAAACACAGTACACAGGTTTTTAAAGTATTTTATTAAGGCAGCTCTGGCATCTCTTCCGATTTTTTTTTCTCCCGTCTCTTCTCCCTCTTCTAGTGACGTCTTATTCCTCTGACAGTTTTCCTCCCTCTCCGGTTCTCTTTCCTCTGTCCGCTGTCTCCTCCCTTTTCTGCCGGGTCCCCTCTCTCTCCATTTTTTCGGCATGGGGGTTCCCCTTAACCACTTGCTGCCCGCCATATAGCAAAATGATGGCGGCAAAGTGGTTTCAATATCCTGACTAGACGTCATATGCCCTAGACCACCAGGGATGCCAATCAGAAATAAATAATGGATGCCAATCAGTGCCCACAATGGATGCCAATCAGTGCCCACAATGGGCATCACTGATTGGCAGGCATTGTTGTTTGGTACTGATTGGCATCCATTAGTACAACACATTACAGTACATCAGTGCCACCTATCAGTGCCCATCTGTGCCAGCTATCGGTGCCTATCAATGCCTATTCATGCCACCTATCAGTGCTCATCCATGCCGCCTATCAGTGCCCATCCATGCCGCCTATCAGTGCCCAGCCGTGTCGCCTATCCATGCCCATCCATGCTGCCTATCCGTTCCCATCCATGCCATCTATCCGTGCCCATCCATGCCGACTATTGGTGCCCATCCGTGCTGCATATCAGTGTCAACTATTAGTGCCCATCAGTGCCGCATATTAGTGCCCATCATCAGTGCCCATCAATGCCACTGCATCAGTGCCACCTCATCGGTGCCCATCAGTGCCGCCTTATCAGTGCCCGTCAGTGCAGTACTATCAGTGCCCATCAGTGAAGGAGAAAACGTACTTATTTACGTTTTGTAACTAAAACAAAAAAAAGTTTCGGTCATTTTTTAGCAGAAAATAAAAATCCCAGAGGTGATCAAATACCACCAAAAGAAAGCTCTATTTGTGGGAACAAAATGATACACATTTCGTTTGGGTACAGTGTAGCATGACCGTGCAATTGTCATTCAAAGTGCAACAGTGCTGAAAGCTGAAAATTGGTCTGGGCAGGAGGGTGTATAAGTGCCCAGTATGGAAGTGGTTAAAAACCATGCCAGATCGAAGGACCTAGTACGGTCTTGGAGGGGAAACCCATGCCGTGTTTTTTTTTTGTTTGTTTTTTTGCATGGGGTTCCCCTTTAAGATCATAAGAGCACGAGTCGCATGCCAAAGTCGCATCAGTTAAGATAGCGATCCGACTTTGGTCCAACTTCAGTGATATTCGATGTGCTGAAGTAGGATCAAAGTCGGATCAAAGTAGCGCAGGGAGCATTTTCAAAGTTGGACTGACGTGTGTTGGACCAGTTAAGACAGCTCCCATTGGGAAACATTGATTTTCACACGTCATGCGATATGAGCTCCCAATGTCTGAGCGTTTGTCGTACCAGTGTGAACCCAGCCTCACGGACAAAAAGAGTATTGGTTGCAGTTGAGAAGTTATTTCAACAGGGTGAAGTAGTTGGAGGTTATGTCCGTGTAAAAAAATTGGATAAGTCTTTAAGTT
Source organism: Rana temporaria (assembly GCF_905171775.1). Taxonomy (NCBI): domain Eukaryota; kingdom Metazoa; phylum Chordata; class Amphibia; order Anura; family Ranidae; genus Rana; species Rana temporaria. The sequence goes on from NC_053492.1 coordinate 61,789,593, forward strand.
GATAGTAACTGTACGCTGCATGAATATCCAGAACCTTGTTACTCAGCTGAAGGCAGTAGTTAAATAGGCCATTAATATAGTCCCAATCATCATGCAAAACGACATGCCATCATCCTTCTTTTGCAATTTAAAGGAGACCCTTCAGCTGAGTGTAGAACTAAGGTAAATTAAATAATTACACTGAAAGCAATTTATATTAAAATTTTATAAATGGAAAGTAATCTATGCATCTCATAAATAAATTCAGGAGTACATTAGAGCTCTTCCTACCAATTATTTTTTTTAATTCATTACGCCCTAAAATCCAGTCCGATGATGCCTGCTTTATCTGAGTGTTGATTGAAGTCAGTGAAGGGAAGTGTTCTTTTGTACACTGTCTGCAAGGTTGTTGACATTAATGCCTGGTACTAGACATGTGCATTCGTTTTCGTCCAAATACGTTTTTCATCCGAATTTCTGGTACTTTTGTTAGAGTTTTAACAAACGAAAACGAACGCACAGAATCCGAAATCCGAAAGATCCGACATAAAAAAAATATTATTTTTGTTTTCGTTGCTACAACAGTTGCTACAACAGTTCGATATAGATAGGAGATTCGACATGACGCTGACAATGGCAATCTGTGTCTATCGAACCTGAGGTCGAATGTGCCTAACCTAACTCTATTAGTCCAAGATTATTCTACATAGAAAGAAAAGATTCGACATATAGAGACAGTGTTGGGGTAGATCATTCGACATGAACGACGAAGATTCGACGAAGCAGCGAAAAACATACAAACGTTGAATCTGTCATTAAAGGCTTATGGTGTCTGTTGAAAGTGCTAAGAATATTCGATAAGCAGCTAAACTGTACGACGCCGCAATCATACATTTCCGGTCAAATGCTTGGCCCATAGGCTACAGAAGAATTTGAATGTTGGTTGACTAGTAATAATAACTCATAAATATAAGTATTACCAGTGTCATACAACATTAGAATTCTTCTATAGCTTGTAGGCGGAACATTCGACCTGAAATGTACGATCGCGGCATCGTACAGTTTTGCTGCTCCGTCGAATCTTCTTAGAACATTCGTCAGACATCATAAGTATTCAATGACAGATTCGACCTTGATTAATTCGGATTTTCGGAAGTATGCATTTTTTAACGAAACAAAATGAATAAACTAATTTCGGGAGTAACTAAATACATTTATTTTTCAGACGAAAATGAAATTCCGAAACGAAATGTTTTAGTGTGCATGTGTCTACCTGGTACTTACCATTGAGTTCTTGTTACAAACAGATTCTTTCTGCCCCTGCTTAATGGTCAGGGAGCCCCTCAAAGCTATAGATGTGGATGTCTTAAGCCCTGTACACACGATCGGATATCCGATGAAGCTGACTTTCATCAGTCTTGACTACACACCATCAGTCAAAAATCTGACCGTGCCAAAATGCGGTGAAGTACAACACTACAACGAGCCGAAAAAAATTAAGTTCAATGCTTCCGAACATGCGTCGACTTGATTCTGAGCATGCGTGGATTTTTCTCAGATGTTCCACACAGACTATCTGATTTTTCTATCGTTTTTTTTTTATCCATAGGAAAAATGTAAAACATGTTCTATTTTTTTACCGATGGAAAAAAGACCGATGGGGCCCACACACGATCGGTTTGTCCGATGAAAACAGTCCATCGGTCAGTTTTTATCGGACAAACCGATCGTGTGTACATGGCTTTACAGGAAGTAAAAGGAGAGAGTGGCCAGACACAAGCCAGGAGGTGCTGGAGGCTGATTTAGGTTTTGTATTTATCCTTCCAAGCTGAAAAGGGACAGTAGGCAAGTGTTACTGTCCCTTTTTTATTCTGAACGCCAGGCAGATATAAAAGATGATAATTAATTTAGCACTTTTTAAATGGAAGCAGTGTAAGTACCTCAATTTGATTTGTTTCCTCCCTTATGCAGTCCCTGTACAGCACTCAAACAGGAGGAAAAGGGCGCAATCAGTTGTGTTTCAGTGCAAACAGCATGTTGATAGAAGGAAAGAGCACAGTGACAGAGAGATGAGCATATCATTCTGCTGTTTCTCTTTTCACTGTCCAGTCACAAGTTGGGCATGGAGAATAGACCCGAAAGTGTTACTGAACTTCAGCAGAGAAAAATCAAGTCTCCTCCCCTGCCAGCCAGAGCTGCACTGTGTGGATGGGTTTCTCATGGACAAAAATACAAATCCTTTGGCATATAAACCAGTTCCCTTACACGTTTTTCATCTTTGTATTTAGCTATCGATCCTGAGTTGGGGGTTTAATAAAAATTACAGTTAAAAAACTCCCTCTACCCAAAGTGATATGGATACGCACATCTGTGTGTGTGTGTATATATATATATATATATATATATATATATATATATATATATATATATATATATATATTTAGGAAATAGCTAATTGAGCCCAATTTGGAAATTTTCACTTAGGTGTGTACTACTTTTTGTTGCCAGCGGTTTAGACCTTAAAGGGGTTGTAAAGGAAAGAAAATTGTTTCCCTAAATAGCTTCCTTTACCTTAGTGCAGTCCTCCTTCACTTACCTCATCCTTCCATTTTGCTTTTAAATGTCCTTATTTCTTCTGAGAAATCCTCACTTCCTGTTCTTCTGTCTGTAACTACACACAGTAATGTGAGGCTTTCTCCCTGATGTAGAGAAGGCCTCTTGAGGGGGCGAGCAGGAGGGTCAGGACACTCTCTACTTTGCAGATAGAGAAAGTAGCTGTGTGTTAGTGGGTGTCCTGACACTCCTGCTCGCCCCCTCCCCCCTCAGGAGGCTTTCTCCACACCAGGGAGAAAGCCTTGCATTACTGTGTGTAGTTACAGACAGAAGAACAGGAAGTGAGGATTTCTCAGAAGAAATAAGGACATTTAAAAGCAAAATGGAAGGATGAGGTAAGTGAAGGAGGACTGCACTAGGGTAAAGGAAGCTATTTAGGGAAAAAACATTTTTCCTTTACAACCTCTAATGCCCCCTTATAAAGCCCTATTCCTGGAGACTAGGGGGACTTCAAAGCCAAGACGCAAGGGCCTTTTCTAAAGTGAAGGGAGAATCATCACATATTCATTTTAACACACAATTACAGCTTCTGAAGCACCACTGGGAGCTTCTGTACGATACAATTAATGAAAGTAAATTGACAGCGCTTGCTTGTTATTTTTTATTTTTTTTATGAAAGGCTTCACAAATTTGAGTGTCATCCTTGCGCAGGGGCCATGCTAATCTTCTCTGTATCGTTCCAATTTTAGTATATGTGATGCCAAAGCGAGCTCCTTGCTTGTTATTTTGTTCTAATATTAAATAACTTTGGAATTTAACCACTTGCCCACCAGGTAAATTCTGGCACTTCTCTCCTTCATGTGAAAATCACAATTTTTTTGCTAGAAAATTAATCAGAACCCCCAAACATTATATATTTTTTTTAGCAGACATCCTAGGGAATAAAATGGCAGTCATTGCAATACTTTTTGTCACACCGTATTTGCGCAGCGGTCTTACAAGCGCACTTTTTTTGGATAAAAATCACTTTTTTGAATTAAAAAATAAGACAACAATACATTTTGCCCAATTTTTTTATATATTGTGAAAGATAATGTTACGCCGAGTAAAATGATACCCAACATGTCACGCTTAAAAATTGCGCCCGCTCGTGGCATGGCGTCAAACTTTTACCCTTAAAAATCTCGATAGGCGACGTTTAAAAAATTCTACAGGTTGCATTTTTTGAGTTGCAGAGTAGGTCTAGGGCTAGAATTATTGCTCTCGCTCTAACGATCGCGGCGATACCTCACTTGTGTGGTTTGAATACCGTTTTCATATGCGGGCGCTACTCGCGTATGCGTTTACTTCTGCGCGCGAGCTCGTCGGGACGGGGCGCTTTAAAAAATTTTTTTTTGGTTTTCTTATTTATTTTTATTTAGTTTTATAATTTTTTACACTGAAAAAAATAAAATAAAAAAAATTGATCACTTTTATTCCTATTACAAGGAATGTAAACATCCCTTGTAATAGAAAAAAGCATGACAGGTCCTCTTAAATATGAGATCTGGGGTCAAAAAGACCTCAGATCTCATAATTAGACTTAAATGCAAAAAAAAAAATAAAAAAAAAAAAATGTCATTTTTTCAAATGACAAAAAAAAAAATGTTTCTTTAAGAGGCTGGGCGGGACTGACGTTTTGACGTCACTTCCGCCCAGCAGAGCTATGAGGACGGGTGAAGGAGATTTCTCCTTCAGTCCCGTCCCCGCTCAGCTGCCGGACACATCGGATCCCCTCCGCCGCTACCGACGGCTCCGGTAAGCGGCGGAGAGCGCGGGAGAGCGGCGGGAGGGGGGGGGGCCCCTCTCCCGCCACCGATAACGGCGATCTCGCGGCGAATCCGCCGCGGAGACCGCCGTTATCGTGTACACCACCGCCCCCTGCAAAGATGAATATCTCGGTTGTGGCAGCAGCTGCTGCCGTTATCGAGATATTCAACTTTAAAAAGGAGGACGTCTTTTTGACATGGGGCGGTGGTCAAGAGGTTAAAGCGGGGGTTCACCCAAAAAAAAAAATGTTAACATTACATTGAGCCGAGTTGTGATAATGACATTATGCTGACCTTTTTAATTTTATTGCCGTACATACCGTTTTATCTATATTTTCACCGTGGCTTTCGGGTATGTAATCTGTGGGACTGGGCGTTCCTATTCACATGCTAATTGATTGACATGCTTCCGACCGGCGCATACAGCGCGTCACGAGTTGCCAAAAAAAGCCGGACTGCGAGTCGGCTCTATACGGCGCCTGCGCACCGATGTTCGGCTTCTTTCGGCAACTCGTGATGTGCTGTATGCGCCGGTCGGAAGCATGAAAAAAATAACGTTTTAAAAAAATGCCATTTAAAACGATGGTGTGTGGGCTTCAGATAATTTTTCGGGTTCTGAAAAACGACAATTTTTTTTTTCAAACATGCTGCATTTTTTAACCAACGTTTTAAATGATGTAGTTTTTCGGATTATGTGTGGGCCAAAACGATGTTAAAAACCCGCGCATGCTCAGAAGCAAGTTATGAGATGGGAGCGCTCGTTCTGGTAAAACTACCGTTCGTAATGGAGTAAGCACATTCATCACGCTGTAACAGACAGAAAAGCACGAATCGTCTTTTACAAACACAAAATCAGCTAAAGCAGCCCCAAGGGTAGCGTCATCCGCATGGAACTTCCCATTTATAGTGCCGCCGTACGTGTTGTACGTCACCGCGCTTTGCTAGAGCATTTTTTAAAAATGATCGTGTGTGGGCAACTTCGTTTTAATGATGAAGTTGGAAAAAAACACGTTTTTTTTTTTCTAGATGCTGAAAAACGTTGTTTTTTACATGCCGAAAAATGATCGTGTGTGCGCGGTATTATACCCCCTTCCTATCCAGACCAATTTTCAGCTTTCAGTGCTCTCACAATTTGTCCTTATTTCACACAAATAGAGCTTTCTTTTGGTGGTATTTAATCACTGTTGTTTTTTTTTTATTTTTGCGCTATAAAAGAAAAAAGACTGAAAATTCGGTAAAAAAAAAAAAATCTTGTTTCTGTTATAAAATTTAGAACATTTTTATTTTTTTTGCCAAAATGTATACTGCTACATATATTTGGTAAAAATAAGTACAAATTGGTGCATATTATTTGGACTTTGTGAAAGTTATAGAGTCCACAAGCTATGGTGCCAATATCTGAAAACTGATAACACCTGAAGTACTGACGGCCTATCTCATTTCTTGAGACCCTAACATGCCAGAAAAGTACAAATACCCCCTAAATGACCCCTTTTTGGAAAGAAGACATTCCAAGGTATTTAGAAAGAGGCATAGTGAGTTTTTTGAAGTTGTAATTTTTTCCCCACAATTCTTTGCAAAATCAAGATTTTTTTTCTTTCACAAAATGTTCATATTCGCCGGTTATTTCTCACACACAGCTTATGCATACCACAAATTACACCCCAAAACACATTCTGCTATTCCTCCCGAGTATGGCGATACCACATGTGTGAGGCTTTTACACAGCGTGGCCACATACAGAGGCCCAACATGCAGGGAGCACCTTCCGGCGTTCTGGAGCACCCAGACCAGTTCTGAAATTTTTCTCCTACATGTAAAAATCATCATTTATTTGCTAGAAAATTACATAGAACCTCAAAACATTATATATGTTTTTTTAGCAAAGACCTTCGAGAATACAATGGCGGCCATTACAACATTTTATCTCGCACGGTATTTGCGCAGCAATTTTTCTAACTCGTTTTTTTTTTTTAACTGTTTTGTGCTTAAAAAAAAAAAATAACAGTAAAGTTAGCCCAATGATTTTGCATAATGTGAAAGAGGAAGTTACGCCGAGTAAATAGATACCCAACATGTCACCCTTCAAAATTGCACACGCTCGTGGAATGGCGCCAAACTTTGCTACTTAAAAATCCCCATAGGAGACGCTTTAATTTTTTTTATTGGTTACATGTTTTTAGTTACAGAGGAGGTCTAGGACCAAAATTATTGCTCTCGCTCTAACGTTCGCAGCGATACCTCACATGTGTAGCTTGAACACCGTTTTCATATGTTGGCGGGAATTACGTATGCGTTCGCTTCTGCATGCGAGCACACGGGGACAGGGTACGTTGCTTTGCACAGCCATGCCATTCTGCCGACGTATATGGGCGTTAGCCGGTCGGCAAGTGGTTAAAGAGGCAGCCACTTGCAACAATCATAGACAGACTTGCAAAACAAAAGAACAAATTATTCTGGACAGCCGCACAATAAAAATTGCCTTTATTGTAAAATCCAAATAGAAAAACAGCACTACATGTCACAGCATACTCTACAGACTTACAAGAGTACAAGAGTACACATCAAAAAGTGCAGATGATGTGACAGTCACCAAGATTATTACCACACGTGCCAACCAGAAGCCATGGATGACAGCAGAGGTTCGTGGGCTGCTAAAGACCAGAGATGAGGTATTCAGATCAGGAGATAAGCAGCTCTCAAATCAGCAAGAGCCAATCTGTCTCATGGCATCAAGAAGCAAAACAACAATATTCTCAAAAAATCAATAAACACTTCAGCGACAGCCAAGATACACAGGCCCTGTGGCAAGCCATCCAGACCGTCACTGACTACAAGCCCCTGCCACAGGCCAGTGACAATGATACTTCCCTACCGGATGCACTCAACCACTTTTATGCGGTTTGAGATTCAGAACCAAACACCCTCACAAAAACTACCCATATCCCGAAACGACCTGTTCAACCTCTTGCCAACCAGCCAGCGTCATTATACTGCGGCAGGTCGGCTCTCCTGCAAAAAACACCATAGGTGTACGTCGCTCTGTGCAGGGAGGCTACTGGGAACGTGCGTGCCACCGGTGGCACATGCCTGCTGGCACAAGCTGCAGGTCCTGCAGACTCGGGTGTCTGCGGGCGACCCGTAATCGCGGTGTACAGAGGCAGAACAGGGAACTGCCTATGTAAGCAAGGCAATTTCCTGTTCTGCCTAGTGACATGTCAGAGATCTTCTGTCTCCAGTCATCGGGAACAGCGATCTCTGTCATGTCCTAGGTAGCCCATGCCCCCTACAGTTAGAACACACCCAGGGAACACAGTTAACCCCTTGATCACCCTCTAGTGCTAACCCCTACCCTGCCAGTGACATTCATACAGCAATCAGTGGCTATTTTTTTGCTCTAATTGTTGTATAAATGTCACTGGTCCCAAAGAAGTGTCCGATCTGTCCATCGTAATGTCGCAGTCCCGCAAAAAATTGCAGATTGCCGCCATTACTAGTAAAAATAATATTAATAATAAAAATGCCATATATCTATTCCCTATTTTGTAGACGCTATAACCCAAACCAATCAATATACGCTTATTGCAGGGTTTTTTTGTTTGTTTTTTTACCAAAAATATGTAGAAGAATACATATTGGCCTAAACTGATGAATAATTTTTTTTATTTTTGGGGATATTTAATATAGCAAAAAGTAAAAAAAATAGTTTTTTTTTTTTCAAAATTGACGCTCTTTTTTTGTTTATAGTGCAAAAAATTAAAACTGCAGAGGTGATCAAATACCACCAAAAGAAAGCTCTATTTGTGGGGAAAAAATGGCATGAATTTTCTTTGGGTACAGCGTCACATGACTGTGCCATTGTCAGTTAAAGCGACGCAGTGCCGTTTCACAAAAAAAGGCCTGGTCATTAAGGCCAGAGGATCCATCCGAGAGAGGATCCATCCGCTGGAATTGATCCGCGGACCGGCTCCAGCGGATAGATCCCCTGGTGTGTACAATCCAGCGGATCTGTTTCCGCGGATTTTTATCCCCTGGGATGGATTTCCAGCGGATAAAAATTTGAAGACATGCTTTCAAATCTATCCGCTTGAATCCATCCCGACGGATTGATCCGCTGGTCTGTACAGACTCACCGGATCAATCCGTCCGAATCAATCCCCCGCATGTGTCGTAATGATTCGACGCATGCGTGGAATTCCTTATATGACAGCGTCGCGCACGTCGCCGCGTCATCATTGCGGCGACGGCGCGACACGTCATCGCGATGGGATTTCGGCGCGGATTTCGATCCGATGGTGAGTACACTCCATCGGATCAAAATCCTCGCAAATCCTCGAGAGGATTTATCCGCGGAAACTTGATTTTTTACTTGGTTAAAGGGACAGGGTCACTTTAAAACATTAATACCAACCCATTAATAGGATTTTTTACATAAGGCTTACATTAACATATAGATCTAAAGAGAAGTTAAAAGGACAATAATGTGCCGTTCAATTAATAAAGAACTTTACATTACACATTACATTACAACAACTTGCTATGCATAAAATACTTTATCTAATTTTACCCAGATTATGCAACTTGTTCTGCCAAACGCCCACATTCAGCCGTATGTATATTTGTAAGCTGTTTTCTGCCTCAGTAAATTATCTGTGCCTATAATTCCGAGCCGCCTCTTTGATGTAGAACAGCGTGCCCCGCTGCGTACACAATCGGACTCTGAATATTTCTTTAAAGGGCCAATTGTTTCTGGAAAGACCTTTGTTATGCTTTAATGAATGTGGAACTGTGTGCTGGTGAACGTGACTTCAGGAATGGATGGGGCTCCCATCTCCACAGCCATGACTTAGGGCATTGGCGTGAGCGTAGGTGACTCCGTACATACAGAATGAGAGTAGAGGGTGACACATAAAATATTCTTTACGTCATTGTACAGGGCAGTGGTGGGCACATGGCATTTAAAGCTCAACTGCAGCAATTAGCTAAGTTACAGATTTGTAAACTGTATTAACTGCCAATGGATTTTCAATTCTGTCCAGCAACTTTTGCGATTTATACACTTCTGCCCGACAGCACAGCTATTATTATTGCACTTATTAAATGAATAAAACAAAATACTTTTAATGGTATATTAAACAGACCAAATGGAGAAAATAAGAGAATTTGGCTAGGCTGACATTGTTGCATTTTCCTCCCCATGTTAACGTGCATTGCATTATTGGCAGCCTTTTCATTTCTGCAACCTACAGCCATGGGCATCCGCTGAAATTTTTTCAGGGGGGGGGGGGGCACTTTGGCAGCAGTGATACAGTCGCATTTAACCTTTTCTTTAAACACTAGCGTTAAAGGGTTAAAAGTGCCCGCTAACGGTCGAATAGCGCAGCTAAAACGATGGTAAAATGCCATGGCCAGCTGGCAGTGTGAAATAGCTCCTGAGATAATTCAGCTTCACTCAATGCCCATATAAATATAGCCTAGAGAATGTACAGACCCCTCATACTGCACAGACCCCACCATTCAGTACAGATGGACCCCCCATTAAGCACAGACCCCTCCATTCAGCACAGATGGACCCCCCTTCAGCACAGACCCCTCCATTCAGCACAGACATCCCCTTCAGCACAGTTGGACCCCCTTTAAGCACAGACCCCCCTTCAGCAAAAATGGACCCCCCATTCAGCACAACCCCCCCCTTCAGCACAGACGGACCCCCCTCCCCCATCCCATTCAGTACTTCAGATCAGCCATCAGTACGGCACAGGCAGCAGGTTCCCTCCCCCTGTGTACACATAAACATTGGAGGGGGAGGCGGCTTCACTCTGCTCGCTGTGCCTGTGTGACATCCAGCCCGGGACTGCTCAGACAGCCCGCAGCCGCGACACTCTTTAACACCTTCTTGATTTTCCAGGGGTGTCTTTTTTCCCCCCTTGCCCTATGGAGCGGACACCCATGCCTACAGCACAATTGCAGGCTCTATTTTTTTAATGTGGCACCCTGCAGGGCACAGTAGTGCATTAGGGTGCAAAGCTGGGTATGTCCATTAGCAGTGTGCATTGGGGTGCCTTTAAGAATGAATGACACCACAGCATATCAATGTGCAAAACATGCATTTTCAGCTGAGCCTTATGCCTTGCACACACGATATGAATTTCTGATGGACTAAAATCTGATGGAATTTTTCGTCAGAATTCCGATCAAGCTGTCTTCCATCAGTCTTGCATACACACTGTCAGACAAAATTCTGACCGTACAAAACGTGGTGACGTAAAACACTACGATGAGCCGAGAAAAATTAAGTTCAATGCTTTCGAGCATGCGTCGACTTGATTCTGAGCATGCGTAGGAATTTTCTCCGATGGAATTCCACACAGACGTTCGTAATTTCCCATATGGGCCCACACACGATAGGAATTTCTGATGAAAAAATTCCATCAGACTGTATTCATCAGAAATTCCTATCGTGTGTACAAGGCATTATGCCGCGTACACACGATCATTTTTCAGCATGAAAAAATAAAAATAAAAAACGTAATTTAAAATGATCGTGTGTGGGCTGCACATCGTTTTTCAGGTTCTGAAAAACGACAAAAAAAAAATTCTCGAACATGCAGCATTTTTTAACGTCGTTTTAAACAATGTCATTCTTCGGGTTGTAAAAAATGATCGTGTGTGGGCTAAAACTACGTAAAAAACCCGCACATGCTCAGAAGCAAGTTATGAGACGGGAGCACTCGTTCTGGTAAAACTACCGTTCATAATGGAGTAAGCACATTCATCACGCTGTAACAGACAAAAAAGCGCAAATCGTCTTTTACTAACAAGGAATCAGCTAAAGCAGCCCAAAGGCGAATGGAACTTCCCCTTTAAAGTGCCGTCGTACGTGTTGTATGTCACCACGCTTTGCTAGATCATTTTTTTAAAAACTATGGTGTGTGGGCAACATCGTTTTTAATGATGAAGTTGGGAAAACTTTGTTTTTTAGACATGCTGAAAAAACAACGTTTTCTTTCATGCTGAAAAATGATCGTGTGTACGCAGCATTAGAGTTTACAAATCATTATGGATCATACCCACTGTGGACTTTTATGATTCCCCAAGGAAACAAACACACCAATAAAATTTGGGGGGAATACTATCCCCTTTACAATTTATTAATACAGATGATTAACACTAGACATAAGCCAGACTACAATATTGTGACATAAAAGAAAAGAAATGGCATTCCCACCATATATGTATACCAGGGGGCTCCAAACTTTCTATACAAAGGGCCAGTTTATTGTCCTTCAGACTCAAGGGAGGGTCGGACTGTGGCCATTGGTAGTAGAAGAAGATCCAATGTCGGTGAGGATAAACAATGCCACATCTTTGTTGTCAGTGGGAGGAATTGTGCACTATCATTGGTGCCATCGAGCCCCATTGTTAGTGTCATTAGGAGGAATTGTGCCTCATCTTTGGCGTCATTGTAAGGATTTCTGCCCCATTGTTGGTGTCATTGGGAGGAATTCTGCCTCTTCATTGGTGTCAGTAGGGGGAATTTTGCCCCACTGCTAGTATCAGTGGATGAAAATAGTGCCCCAAGGCCCGGCCCCCCAGCCCCCCGGTTTACTTACCTGAGCCCTCGAAAGTCCCGCGTCGAGAACACGCTGGCTTCTCGGCCCCGTCTTTTTGGCTCTTCATTGGATAGATTGATAGCAGCGCAGCCATTGGCTCCTGCTGCTGTTAATCAAATCCAATGATGCGGGGCGCCAGGGGGCAGGCCCGAGTCCGGCATTCATGTCTATGGAAGCCAATGCTGGCCCATGGAGCGCACCCGCAAGTTAACCCCCTTGGGAAAGCTCTTCCCAGAGTGGGTTATCTGATGTGGAGAGGAGCCGAGACAGCCACCGAGGGACCCCAGAAGATGAGGTTTGGGGCCACTCTGTGCAAAACGAGCTGCACAGCGGAGGTAAGTTTGTTATTTTTTTTTTTATATTTTCGAACCTTTAGTGTCACTTTAAAGCGGAGGTTCACCCTAAAAAACATCTATGTACCATTACATACAGCATACTTGCGTCAGCTACAGTATGCTGGTATTTTTTTTTTATCACTGTACATACCGTTATATAGTTCATTTTCTTTTCGTCCTCCCGCGGGGAATAGGCGTTCCTATGAAGAGGCATAGATGATTGACGTGCGTAAAAGGCGCGTCACGCGTTCCGAAAATAGCCGATCTGGGACACGGCGCTATACGGCGCCTGAGCACAGACTAGGAGCTGACTGCGCAGGCGCCGTATATAGCCGAGTGTCAGATCGGCTATTTTTGGAACGCGCGACGCGCCTTTTGGGTACGTCAATCATCTACGCCTCTTCATAGTTACGCCTATTCCCCACGGGAGGAAGAAAAGAAAATTAACTATATAACGGTATGTACAGCGATAAAAAAAAAAATACCAGCATACTGTAGCTGACGCAAGTATGCTGCATGTAATGGTACATAGATGTTTTAGGGTGAGCCTCCGCTTTAAGAAATGTAAAAAATAAAAACTAATAGCTGGATTCAAAAAGACGCGCCTAGCGTTAGGCAAGCGTAGCATATCTCATATACGCTACGCTGCCGTAAGTTAGAGAGGCAAGTGCTGTATTCACAAAGCACTTGCATCCTAAGTTACGGCGGCGTAGCGTAAATGGGCCGGCGTAAGCGCGCCTAATTCAAATTGTGAAGAGGTGGGCGTGTTTTATGCTAATGATTCGTGACCCAACGTCATTGACGTCTTGAACGAACTGCGCATGCGCCGTCCGTGGACGTATCCCAGTGCGCATGCTCCAAATTACGTCACAAAGACTCATTGGTTTCGACGTGAACGTAACCTACGCCCAGCCCTATTCTGAATCGACTGACGCAAACGATGTGAAATTCGACGGCGGGTCCGACGTCCATACTTAACATTGGCTGCGCCATCTTTTTGGTGGAATAACTTTAGGCCTGAAAACGCCTTACGTAAACGGCGTATCTGTACTGCGACGGGCAAGCGTACGTTCGTGAATAGGCGTATCTCGCTGATTTACGCATTCTAGTTGTAAATCAGCGTACACGCCCCTAGAGGCCGGCGTAAATAGACAGCTAAGATACGACGGCGCCGGCGGTCGTATCTTAGCTAGATTTAAGTGTATCTCAAATTTACGACGGTGCAGATTCAGAGTTACGACGGCGTATCTACTGATACGCCGGCGTAACTCTCTCTGAATCTGGCTATAAATAATTTAAAACAAGTTAATATGATACACCTTCCTCTCTATTTACTGATGCTAGCAGCATGAGGATTAAAAATGTTGATTGGGAGAGTGGAGTTCCACTTTAAGTTCCAGATGGCAGACTGCACTTCCCAGGCACTCGTGCCCCTGCTTTGCCCACCTACCCCATGCCTCATTTATGCAGGAGTGCTTGGAGAGGCCACCCTCATTTTTCCAGGTTCCTCAACAAGGGTCTAAAAGACAATAGGTATTATTCCCTGTACACACGATCGGTTCGTCTGATGAAAACGAACCGATGGATTTTTTCATCAGATATCCAATGAAGCTGACTTTCATCAGTCTTGCCTACACACCATCGGTTAAAAATTTGATCGTGTCCAACGCGGTGACGTAAAACACAACGATGTGCAGAGAAAAATGAAGTTCAATGCTTCCGAGCATGCGTCGACTTGATTCTGAGCATGCATGGATTTTTGACCTATGGATTTCCCCACAGACGATCGTTTTTTTCTATCGGTTTTTTAACTATACGAAAATTTTAAAACAGGTTCTATTTTTTTTCACCGATGGGAAAAAAAACTGATGGGGCCCACACACGATCGGTTCATCCGATGAAAACGGTCCATCGGTCCGTTTTCATCAGACTAACCGATCGTGTGTACACGGCATTAGACAACAATTTAAATTTTCTTCATCAAAACTTTAGCAAAGTTTGAAGCTTAACAAAACTTTTTTCTAATCCTATAATCACTATTACGGCTCAGTCATCACCTCACTTATTATTGTCTGGTAGCAGTAATAATGGTTGCACAACCGGCCTCTCAATGGCATTGTGTCTAGAAAATAGACCATGTCAGGGAAAAATCTTTTTTCTATCTGAGCCAGTTTCCAGGCACTTAAATATCTTGATAACCATAATGTGTTCCGTAATTGCTTACAAGACCCAGGTGTGCTTTTATTTGCCATTTCTTTTTAGATTTCTTTCCCCAATTCTTTAAACATTTTTTTTTTATAAAGCTTTTGCAGCCTTTCAGCTTTTTAATATTTGTCTGAAATGAATGTTGCTTGTTAGCTTGTCAGAAATTCAGATCTTTCATTTAGAATACAATTAGTTTTTTGACTAAGTCGTTACTCCAGTTGAGAAACTGATGTTTATCCGAACCTTTAGCCCGCATTCACATCTAGGCGTTTTTACGCCTGTAGCGCTACGCCGCTGCCGCCAGAGGGCTGGAAACACATTTCCCTCTATGGAGATGGTTCACATCTCCACGCCGAACGCCGGACGCCTGACGCCTGAAAAAAGGTCCCGGACCTTTTTTTCAGGCGTCTTTCGGCGTTCGGCTAGGAGATGGGAAGCATCTCCATAGAGGGGGGTCAATCTGGGGCACATCTAGGCGGACAATACCGGCGTTTTGTCGCCGCAAATCGCGATACAAAATGCCGCTATTTGTACCGCGATTTGCGGCGACAAAACGCCGCGATTTCGTCCGCCTAGATGTGAATGGAGCCTTAGGCTTCATTTCCACTGGCGTTTTTACAGCCACTGTTGTTAGCCTTTTTTACAGCTTAAAAAGCTTTACAGCTTTATTTTGTAAAAAAAAATATATATATATTTATTTTTTTTGTGAGCTGGAGCTTTAAAAATGCCGCGGTAGCGTTTTTGAGCGTTTTCGCGCGTTTTTGAGCGTTTTTTAACATCTGGCGTTTTTACAGCTCTACTCTGGAGCTTCAGAACGCCCTGGTCCTGTGTTTTTTTTACAGCTCAAAAACGCCTATGCCATTTGCAGCTCAAAAAACCCTATGTGGGCATGATGCCATAGAATAACATGGACAAAGGAAAATTTATTATCATACTTACCGTAATTTTCCTTTCCTGATGGACTCCATGGCAGCCTACGTGTGGGTTAATCCCGCCTCCTCTACATTGTGATAGGACCCCATACCCATAAAAGTTGACTCACCGCCCAGTACTGGTGTTCCGTAACTATCCCGACTCCATAATTTCAGGGTGGGAACTCCGTCTGCCATGGAGTCCATCAGGAAAGGAAAATTACGGTAAGTATGATAATAAATTTTCCTTTTTCCTGACTGACTCCATGGCAGCCTACGTGTGGGAAATAAATAGCCAGACCACACAGGTGGGTATGCTGAACAAAAATACATTTTAATTTGTCCCGTCAACTGACAAAACTGATAAACCGAAATTCACAGAGGAAAGAGATGCAGGCTCAACACAGTAATGGGACATAAAGGTATTTATGGAAGACCAAGAGGCCGCTCTGCAGATGACATCTGGAGCCACGTGACGAGCTGCCGCCCAGGAGGCTGCCATCCCTCTGGTAGAGTGAGCTGTCACCGCCTGCGGAGGAGCCAAGCCCTTCGCCCTATAAGCCTGCTGTATTGTCTGAACGATCCAGGCCGCGATTGTTCTGGTAGAAGCCTTTTTCCCTCTGTTACTGCCTGAGTGCAGGATAAACAAATGATCGGAACGTCTAAAGGGGGACGTCATCTGGATGTACTCAGAAAGGATCTTGCCCATGTCTAGAGGGTGAGTCTCGTTGGAATCCGAAGACCTGAAAGTAGGGAGGACAACTTCTTGATTCTCATGAAAGACAGACGAAACCTTCGGATTTGAACCCAGCATGGGTATCAAAACCACTCGATCCGGGAAGAACGTAAGGAACGGCTCTTTGTGACCAAGAGACCCGATCTCCGATACTCTTTTGGCCGAGGTGATGGCGACCAAAAATGCCACTTTGGCTGAAAAGTCCTTTATAGAGGACGGGGAAGGCCCCGATGTACTGAGCCCACTCAGAAAATCCAGGACTAGTGGGAGATCCCACTTGGGAAATCTTGGCTTCCTTTGAGGTCTCAACCTTGACGCCCCTCGAAAAAACTGTTTGACTAGTGGGTGTACTGCCCACGAAATTCCAGAGAAGGCCGACAGGGCCGAGATTTGAACTCTCAATGAACTTACGGATAGGGGAAGATCAAACCCCGTTTGAAGAAAACTCAATACGTCTTGGATTTCTGGATTCCTAAAGGACCTGCCTGAGGCCGTAGAGAATTCTACAAATTTAGCCCAAATTCTTCCGTAGACTCTGTTCGTGCTTGCCCTTCTCGAGCTCATCAGCGTGGAGATCACCCCAGAGGCGCAACCAAGGGACTCCAGCCTCTCCCTCTCAAGAACCAGACCGTTAGTTTCATCAGAGCCGGACAGGGGTGTAGGAGTGAACCCTGAGAGAGAAGGTCCGGTCTGACCGGTAGAGGTACTGGGTCCCGATAGCTCAGTTGGACCAGGAGAGGGAACCATGGCCTGTTCGGCCAGTAGGGAGCCACTAGCGTCACTTCGACCTCTTCTGCTTGAAGTCTCCGTAGAAATTTCAGGATTACTGGGATCGGGGAAAAGCATATGCCCTCTGAAAACTCCACCGATCAGTCAAGGCATCCATCCCGATTGCCTGACTGCAATGACCTCTCGAATAGAACTTCTCCATCTTGGCATTGTGCTGGGAAGCAAAAAGATCTACTTGGGGACTGACTCCCAGAGACGAGATCCATTGGAATGATTGAATGTGGAGAGACCACTCGTTGATATCCACCTGAGTGCGTGAAAGAAAGTCTGCCTGGGAGTTCTGTACTCCGGGAATAAAGACTGCTGTCAGGTTGACCAGATTTTCCTGTGCCCACTTCATAATGGGTTCGACTTCCCGTAGAAGAGATGAACTCTGTGTCCCTCCTTGTCTCTTGACATAGGACACCGCTGTGGTGTTGTCCATCCTCAACAGTACCGACTCTCCCTTCAGGAGTTGGGAGAAGGACTGGAGGGCACACCAGGCTGCTCGAAGCTCCAGGATGTTCGAGCCCGGATTGCGGAGGCGAGCATCCCATCTGCCTTGCGCCATGTTTGTACCACACAGGGCCCCCCAGCCGTAGCCACTGGCATCGGTCGTCACTGTGACCCAGGAGACTGGGGCGATAGAATGGCACTTCCGTAGGTTTTTTGGCTGAAGCCACCAGAAGAGGCTGCTCCTCATAGAAGTTGAGATGCGAATCTGCTGATTCTTGTTGCCTGACTTCCACTGCCTGAGGAAGCCGGACTGGAAGGGACGTAGTCTCCACAATGCCCATTTCACCATGGGGGTTGTGGAGACCATTGTTCCGATGATCTTTAGACATTGGAACGCCTTCAGATGGCGAGTGTCTAGAGCCCGAGAAATCCTCTCCTGAACCACAGGGATCTTTTCCAGCGGAAGAGAGATGGTTTTCCTCACTGTGTCGAACTGGGCCCCTAGATATACCAGGCATTGAGTTGGTTCCAAATGGCTTTTCGTTAGGTTCAGGAGCCAACCGAATTCAGACAGGATCGAGATTACCTGATCTCTTTGCGCTAAGAGCTGAGTCTTGTCCTGGGCTAGGACAAGGAGGTCTTCTAGATAATGATAAAGTCTTATCCTTTTCAATCTGATGAAGGCCACCACTGCCAACAGGGTCTTGGTGAAGACTCGCGGTGAGGTTGTCAGCCCAAAGGGTAGGCACACAAATTGAAGGTGTTCTTGTCCAACGTGGAACCTGAGATATTTCTGGAGCTCGATTGCCACTGGAACGTGGAAATAAGCGTCTTTCAAATCTATAGAGATCATCCAGTCGCCTGGCTGTATGGCTTGCTGGATTGTCGACAGAGTTTCCATCTTGAACCTTCTGTGTTTTATAAATTTGTTTAGATAGGTCAAATCTATGACTGGACGCCAAGCACCGCTTTTCTTCTGCACCAAGAAGAGGGGGGAGTATACCCCATGAAACTGTTCGTCCTTTGGGACGCATACTATTGCTCCTTGGGATTTGAGTAGATCCACGTAGGTTAGAAGAACCTGTCTCTGTTCCGCTGATCTTGGGAGAAGGGTGGAAATGAACCCGGGAAGAGGAATGCTGGAGAACGACCATGCGTGGCCTGATGTTACTATCTTGATGACCCAAAAGTCCGTGATCGAGGCCACCCAAACGTGCCGAAAGAGGAGCAGTCGAGCTCCCACCCGATCCGCCTGGGCGGGCGTTGTTTCAAAAGGACTTCGCCTGATCGCGTCCACTTGACGCTTGGTTAGATGATGCTGGCTTGCGAAAAGATGCTCGACCTCTACCCCAGTTTCTCCTGAAGTTCCCGCCAGGTCTGTAGGCGCGAGCTTCCCTAGTGCGGTCCGGGCTATATCTTCGGAATTGTGGTTTCTTCTTACCGGACTGACGCCTATCCTGGGGGAGAAAACCCGATTTACCACCTGTAGCCTTAGCAATGGCGTCATCCAGCTTGTTGCCAAACAAGGATGATCCCTCAAAGGGAATCTTACACCAATTTTGTTTGGACGATGGGTCAGCGACCCAGGGGCGCAACCACAAGGCCCTCTTGGCTGTAACAGAGGACAGCATAATTCTTGCCAATAGGCGAATTAAATCGACGGATGCCTCCCCCAGAAAGGCAACTGCTAGTTTAAGTTCTGACGTAGCAGAACTTCTGGCCAGATCTTCAGAGACACCCTTAAGGAAGGAGTCCACGTTCTCCGTCCAGGCCTCCATTGCTTTGGATAAAGCTGCCAAGGCCAAAGCAGGTTTGCAGGCTGTACCGGCAAGACCGTAGATTCTTTTGAGGTCTTGATCCATCCTCCTATCAAGACCATCCTTGAAGGACACTGAATCAGCCAGTGGCAGTGTAACGTGCTTGGCCAGCCGTGTTACTGCTGCGTCTACCACAGGAATATTCTCCAGGTGCTTAACGTCATCTGCTTTGAAGGGATACAGTCTGGAAGCCTTGTTGGCCATAGAGGACCTCTTGTCTACTCTACTCCATTCTTCTTCAAAGATGCCCTTTAGTTCGGTTAACAACGGGAAACTCCTTCCCCAGGCGTTTAAAATATTTTTTCTGCTTAGTTGGAGAAGTAGATTGCTCTTCCCACAAGAGAGCCTCTTTAACTGCTTTGATAAGCGGTGTCACTTGGGAGAAATCAAACTCTAGACTCTCTTCATCGCTTTGCAGTTCACCCTCCTGGGAATCTGGTGAAGCAGCGCGAGGCTGGGAAGGACCAGGATCCTCATGGACCCCAATGGCTGGAGAACCAGACCTGATGGTACCGGTTTGACTTTGTGTGTGGGAGACATTTTCTCTCAAAGATTTTTGCACCACACGTTCCACAAGAGACTCGATACGACGATCTTCTGTCTCCTTTTCCCCAACCGCCAGGGCGTAGCATCGGTCACATAATGATTTGCCCTCCGGGACATGAGTGTCACATCCCCAGCAGGCTCTGCGATCAGAGCGACTTTCGTGGCGGTGGGAGCGGTGTCTGGAGGAGGAATGGGAACTTCTCCTCTGATGGGAAGATGTAGATGGAGATCTTCGCTTACTCTTCGATTTAGAAGAAGAGGAATGTTGATGCGGCCTGGCAAGGTCTCTGGACTGGATAGCGGCATTAGGATCAGGACCGAAAGGGCTAAAAAAGAGATATATAGGGGGAATAAGTCAGACAAGACATACACAGTGTGACTTCCACCCCTATGCACCCCTCACATACCTTGTGCGTGAGGGCTGGCCACCTGTAGACGGTGACTGGTCCATAGCTTCTTGGACCTACGAAGCACTGTGACACTTATATCCAAACAAAGGTTATGGAATCCTATGATGCCAGATAAAACAAAAAATAAATACACTGCCCCTTTAAGAAGAAAAAATGTTTTCAAAATAATACACAGTAAAGCAATAACATGTAACTTTCTGAAAGAAAAACTAGTAATTAATCAATTTGCAGACTAATAATCATTATGTTTTGTAAATAAAATAAACAATAGAATGCAGGCATAACAAAAAAGGATCTATGCCTATAGTATAGGCAGATCCCATACACTAACCTGGCCACAGAGATTATCACAGGGTCAGCTGCTCGCCTGTCAGGAGAATCCCAATGTACACAGGCGAGCAGCTGATTTTTAAATCACCCGCCGGTGACGTCGGACGCTGTCCACGTACGCGCCTGCGCAGTGGCGAATGACTCAACGGCGCCTGCGCGGCCGCCGCGAGTCCCGTCCGACTGCGCATACGCGAACCAAGCCTCACTCTGAGAGTGGGCATTGCGCATGCGCGAGGGGCTCTGGCGCTCACACCAGGAAGGGAAAAAACGGCGAGCTGGAACGCAGGAGCGCTCCAGCCGCCATACAGGCAAAAAACAAACATACACACAACACAGAGGTGACTGCCATGAAAGGGATAAGACCTTGCCAGCCGGGATCCGGATCTTCAGCACACACAGCAACGACCGCACAGCGGAGGGGAAGTTGCTGCAAAGCTCTCCACCCGCCCATGGCTGGGATCCGAGCTGCACCGCTTAAAGTGTGCTATCCATCCAAGTTTGTCTTTCGTTTGAACAACTCGTTTTCCTAGATCCATGGAGGAGGACAAAAAAGGAACACCAGTACTGGGCGGTGAGTCAACTTTTATGGGTATGGGGTCCTATCACAATGGAGAGGAGGCGGGATTAACCCACACGTAGGCTGCCATGGAGTCAGTCAGGAAAGGCGTTTTTAAGCTGTAAAAAACGCTCAGAAAAGTGTCTGTAAAAACGTCAGTGGAAATGAAGCCTGATATAAAAAAATACTTTCCTAACCCTTAAAGGGAAACTGTGGGCAAATATATGACGCAGTTCATCACTAGCTATAACGAAGCAGGTTTTGTCTTTCTGATGCCGCGTACACACGGTCATTTTTCGGCATGAAAAAAAAATGAAGTTTTTCCAACTTCATCATTAAAACGAGGTGACGTACAACACGTACAACGGCACTATAAAGGGGAAGTTCCATGCGGATGATGCCACCCTTGGGGCTGCTTTAGCTGATTCTGTGTTAGTAAAAGACGATTCACGATTTTCTGTCTGTTACAGCGTGATGAATGTGCTTACTCCATTACGAACGCTACTTTTACCAGAACGAGCGCTCACGTCTCATAACTTGCTTCTAAGCATGCGCGGGTTTTTAACGTCGTTTTAGCCCACACACGATCATTTTTTACAACCCGAAAAACGACATAGTTTAAAACGTCGTTAAATGTTGTTGTTTTTCAGAACCCGAAAAATGATGTGAAGCCCACACACGATCATTTTAAATGACATTTTTTAAAAACAACGTTTTTTTCATGCCGAAAAATGATCGTGTGTATGCGGCATCAGCCCTCCCATAATCGTTTTATTTCCTATTGATCCTGTCAGTATGGCTGATATTTTTCCACTTCCATTAATAGAATGGCAACTCTGTTCTGAAATAAAATAAGACAGCACAGTTGTCACCCTGTGGGCAGGGTGGTCTTAGATTGACTTTTAGTTTTAAATGGACTTTACCACTTGCCGGCCGCCGCACGCCGAAATATTCGGCAGAATGGCACGGGCAGGCAAATGGAGGTAACTGTGATCGCTGACGCATCAGTGGTAGCTCCTCCCCCTAACCGTTAGAATCACTCCCTAGGACACACTTAACCCCTTCAGCGCCCCCTAGCGATTAACCCCTTCACTGCCAGTGTCATTTTTACAGTAATCAGTGCATTTTTATAGCACTGATCTCTGTAAAAATTACAATGGTTCCAAAAATGTGTCAAAAGTGTACGATGTATCCGCCATAAGGTAGCAGTCACGATAAAAATCGCAGATCGCCACCATTACTAGTAAAAAAAAATTATAATAAAAATGCCATAAAACGATCCTCTATTTTGTAGACGCTATAACTTTTGCGCAAACCAATTAATATACGCTTATTGCAAAAAAAAATTTACAAAAATATGTAGAATATATATCGGCGTAAACTAGGAAAAAATTTGATATTTTTTTTTTCAAATGGTGATATTTATTATAGCAAAAAGTACAAAATATTGCCTTTTTTCAAAATTGACGCTATATTTTTGTTTATAGCGCAAAAAAATAAAAACCTCAGAGGTGATCAAATACCACGAAAAGAAAGCTCTATTTGTGGGAAAAAGAGGACGTAAATTTTGTTTGGGAGCTACGTCGCACAGCAGCGCAATTGTCAGTTAAAGAGAAGCAGTGCCGAATCGCAAAAAGTGGCCCGGTCATTTGGCAGCCAAATGGTCCGGGCATAGGTGTGCGCAGCCTATTACATTAGGGTGTGCACCCCAAAGCTCAAACACACATGCATATATATATATATATATATATATATATTAGACAGTAGGATGCCAATGGACTGTGTCAGTAGAAGGGGGCAGGGACTGTTGTCAGTAGTTTCTTTTTATTATTATTTTTTTAATACTTTTTACAACTTTATTTTTTTATTATTTTTTAAATAATTTTTACATTTCTTTTTAGGAGTACTATTGGGGGGCTTTGGTGAGATATCAGGGGCCTAAACAGACCCCTGATATCTCACTTTTGAGACAGAGAAAGGGGCTGAGGACAGAGATTTCCCTTCCCTGCAGCCAAGCAGCAGGGGGCATCTGTGCAGCACAGGGTGATTAGGGTGTGCCTAATCTCTGGAGCACCCAGGACATGCCCACTGTTGGAGAGGAGGAAGGGGAGAAAAATTACATATGCAGTATATGTGGTATGTGTTTATGGAATGAATGTATGATATTCTCAAATTTTGTCCATGAGATAACAAAAACGATACTTTATTATATCTTTTCATGTGACAACACTGAAGAAATTACACTTTGCTACAATGTAAAGTAGTGCGTGTACAGCTTGTATAACAGTTTAAATTTGCTGTCCCTTCAAAATAACTCAACACACAGCCATTAATGTCTAAACAGCTGGCAACAAAAGTGAGTACACCTCTAAGTGAAAATGTCCAAATTGGGGATAATTAGCCATTTTCCCTCCCCGATGTCATGTGACTTAGTGTTACAAGGTCTCAGGTGTGAATGGGAAGCAGGTGTGTAGCACGTAGCATCATTTGCATCCAAGAAGTGTCTGACGCCCAATGACTTTCACCATTTTTGCACCCACTATGCCTCACAGCCCAGTACATACAGAAGGATGTCAGCTATCTCTGGCCCTGGGACCTTGCTACATATAGGAGGGGAGAAGGGGCTTTCTCAGCTGAGCATGCCTTTCTGTCTCCATGCCTGAGCTAAGGGCACAGA
Organism: Rana temporaria; assembly: GCF_905171775.1. Taxonomy (NCBI): domain Eukaryota; kingdom Metazoa; phylum Chordata; class Amphibia; order Anura; family Ranidae; genus Rana; species Rana temporaria. The sequence goes on from NC_053492.1 coordinate 61,813,293, forward strand.
AGGATTCTAGGAAGTAAATGCTACATAAATTATCTGCTATTACTCAAGATGGCCATGGTTGGAAATGCTAGGGGGCTGTTTTTCAAAGTGATTTCTCAACAAAATGAAAGCATGGAGACATGGATCGATGGGTGAGTTTGCTTTGAATATGATAAAAATTTATGAAATAGCGGTTTTGATTTGTGGTGCTCAGACACAGTTTAGTTCCACTTTAATAGGAGTTGAACCTGTAAAATCAATATTAGATCAATAATAACCATTTTGCTGGCTACTAGTCTAGGGATTGTCAAACAATGGCATGGGGGAAGAGCAGTGACCTGGGGACCATGTACTAATGCAAAAGAAATATAAAAAAATAAAATTGGGCCGGGAGCAGCAATTTAACCACTTCAATACAGGGCACTTTCACCCCCTTCCTGCCCAGGCCAAGTTTCAGGTTTCAGCATGGTCGCATTTTGAATGACAATTGCGCAGTCATAAAAAACTGTACCCCACAAATAGAGATTTATTTTGGTTGGTATTCTGACTCCGATTGTTGTGATAGCGATATATCCCTTGCTGAGACCTCTATGCCTGGCCTGTATAAGCAGATATACTCACTGTGGACAATCCTTGTCAGACAGCTGAACTCGTCAATACCGATTCATTCAAAAGAGGTGTTTATTCTTTAACTTCAGGGGTTACAGCAGATAACAGGAACAGCAGATGAATGGTGATAGTATTGTACGGTCAAAAGATGATGCCTTTCCTACCCTGGGCAGAGTACATGAGTGTCCTTCTACATGTGGCTTGCTGGCTGGAGAGATGACACAGGAAGTACTCCACACAGGAAGCAGGGAGGGGCATACATACAGTGAAAATATGTGGTAACTCAAAGAATCACATAAAAACATGTGCATTGCAACAAAGGCCACTAGATGGCAGCATAGGATAACACATAGATTTAGCTATGAGAAAATAGTAGGCAAACCACACTATATAGACTCCAATCTATATAACAATGCTAATATTAACTGAGGCTATGCATCTCATATTCTATGCCCCTATTGGGGCAGCACACTCCCCGTCTGGCATGATAATGCCACTATTTACATAATACAATGGTAGTTATGCAAATAAACAACAGCGCAATTTGCTTGATGTCTTGAAAACCTGAAAGACATAATGGAGAACATGCATATAATACAACAACTATAATATAAGGCTTCAAGTTGTGACAACTAAAGTTCCAGATACTTCCTTCTCGAAGTCGCAGGTAGGATCCAACAGCATACCCAAGTAAGTTCAGTCTCCAAACGGCAAGAGCAAAATGAGTTCCGTGATAGGTCTGATGAAAGTCTTTACAGTCCCTATAATCCAAAGGCCTGCAACTCTTATGGCTCCCTCTGTGAAGTGTCTACCTTGGTGTTTCACCCTTTCATGGTAGTGCCGTATGAGCAAAGTGGTGATGTGATGGCGAGCAGGTATAATGAGAGGATTCTGTTCTTGCTCACTGAACTTAGCCTTGTTTAGGCGTCCACCAACCCTTAACGTGCCATCATTGTCAATGAATGGGTTCAGGTTAGCAATTGGACTGTTTTTTGGAATGTTCCCCTTGTCACGGATACGTCTGATTTCTGAGCCAAAGACATCCTGTTGTACACTGCGTATTACGATCAGTTCAGCTTCAGCAATGTCTTTTGCAGAAAGAAGCTTTTGGCACATGTGCCAACCTTGACAGTGAGCATCTGTGAGCTTTGTGTGAAAGCAGTGTGCAATATGAACTAACCTTGCGGTGGTGCGTACCAGCCTTGTCCACTTGGAGAAACGTTCAAAGCGTTGACAGCCCAAGGCACATCTTTGTTCAGTTCTGGTGACAAGGGTTTTAACTTCAGGACGAACCTCTGGATCTTTGTCGGGTTCTAGAAGACTGAAGACGTCAGCCGTGGTTTCTTCTGGATCAGCCAACAAGAATTCAGGACCTGTTAACCAAGAAGAATTTACGAAGGCACTCGCAGACACTGGCCTGGTGCCATGATCTGCAGGATTAATTTCAGATGGAACATAATGCCATTGTTCAGGTTTAGATGATTTTCTTATTCTTTCTACACGGTTGCTGACATAGACATAGAAACGTTTAGTCTGGTTGTATATGTAGCCCAGAACAACCTTGCTGTCTGTGTAGAATTTGATGTCATCTATCTGAATGTCTAGCTCACGCAGTATGAAATCTGCAATCTCTACAGCTAGCACAGTCCCACAAAGTTCAAGCCTAGGAATTGTGTGTTCAGGCTTGGGTGCTAACTTAGCTTTCCCAAACAGAAACCCTACATGGGTTAGATTAGCCGAATCCCTTACCTTGAGGTAGGCAACAGCCGCTATGGCCTCAGTAGATGCATCTGAGAAGATGTGCAGCTCTTTCCTCCGACTGGTAGCAAGGGAAGTCGGAGTGTAGCAGCGTGGTATACGGATTCCATCTAAGGCATGTAACGACTGTTTCCAGGACTCCCACCTTGAAAGTTTGTCTATTGGTAGTGGGGCATCCCAATCTTTGATAGTCTCTGAGAGCTGTCTAAGTATGGATTTACCTTGTATGGTGATGGGAGCCACAAATCCCATTGGATCGTATAGGCTGTTCACCACTGACAGAACTCCACGCCTGGTAAATGGTTTGTCTGCAGAGCTGACTTGAAAGCCGAAGCTGTCCTTTAATAAGTCCCACCGTAGGCCCAGACTTCTCTGCACAGGTGGCATGTCCATCCCCAGATTTAAGTCTTTAAACCCTGTGGCATGATCGCCAGGTTGAAAGGCTTTCATAACAGCAACACTGTTTGAGGCAATCTTGTGTAGTCTGAGGTTAGCCTCAGAAAGCATAACTTGTGTCCTTTGGAGCAGGTCTATGGCTTCTTCCGCTGTAGGTAAAGATTTAAGTCCATCGTCCACATAGAAATCTCTCTCGACGAAATGTCGAGCATCTGCGCCATACTCCTGTTCTCCATCAAGAGCAGTCCTTCGTAAACCGTATGTTGCGACGGCAGGTGAGGGGCTATTTCCGAAAACATGAACCTTCATGCGGTATTCAATCATCTCATTGTTCATGTTGTTGTCACGGTGCCACAGAAACCTTAGGAAGTTCCTATGGTCTTCTCGTACAATAAAGCAATGAAACATTTGTTCAATGTCCGCAGTTATGGCAACTGGCTCTCTTCTGAACCTCATGAGTACACCTACAAGGTTGTTGGTAAGGTTAGGACCAGTGAGAAGAATATCGTTCAGGGATACGCCCTGATGCTTGGCACTGGAGTCGAACACTACCCTAATTTGTTTTGGCTTACGTGGATGGTACACTCCGAAGAAGGGTAGGTACCAGCACTCATCGTGTATTTGAAGAGGTGGAGCTGGCTCAGCATGCTCATTGTCAAAGATCCTCTTCATAAAGGTAATGAAATGGTCCTTCATTTCAGGCCTGTTCTTTAATGTTCGTTGAAGTGAGTTGAATCTGGATAAAGCCTGTTCCCGATTGTTTGGCAGTTTGACCCTTGCAGCACGAAGAGGCAATGGTGCAACCCAGCTGTTAGACTCATCCTTGAAGAATTCTTTGTCCATTATTTTGATGAACTCTCTGTCTTCAACTGACAAGGCTATTTTGTTGTCGTCACTTGTGGTACAAAACACTGTGGTACCTAGGTTGTCATCACACAGGATAGGAGTGGCATCAGGTACTTGGATGATGTCAAGAGGCTTCTCCTTTATTTCATAATGGTGAGGGCACTCTTTGAAGTGGGATGCGCGTCCATTTCCTAACATGTAAGTTTTGAAGGAGTGGATCTCAGATGATGTACACATTCTATCCAAGCATACATCGCCCACTATTACCCAGCCTAGATCAAGTCTTTGTGCATAAGGGGCATCCTCAGGTCCATCACACTGCTCACGTACCTTATGTACTCTAAGAATGTCTCTTCCTAGCAAGACTAAGATTTCAGCATTCATGTCCATTGCGGGAATCTCATCAGCAAGGTGCCTTAAGTGAGGATGGTGATATGCAACCTCTGGAGTAGGAATCTCTTCTCTTTCGTCTGGTATCTGGTCACACTCGACTAATGTTGGTAGGAGTATGCCCTCTTTCCCTTCGATATGAGACACCATGAACCCATCGACCCTTCTGCCGAAAGTCTCTACGCGACCAGAACAGGTTCTGAGAGTATACGGTGTGGCATGACCCTCAATGCCAAAGATCTCAAAGAATTTAGGCTTGACCAGGGATCTGTTGCTCTGTTCATCTATTATGGCATACATCCTGGCAGCTTTTTCAGGTTGACCCTCTGGGTATACCTTAACAAGGCATATCTTGGCACAGCACTTGTGATCTAAACCTTCTCCACAGACTTCTGTGCATGAAGAAGAAACATTCTCCTGGGCTAGAGCGTGGCTTCGTTGCTCCCCGCCATGATTTGAGAGAGGGGTGGAGGTAGGTAGCTGCTGTGGGCTGTCTGTAAGTGGAGTAGGATGCATAGCTGTCACATGTCTTTCGCTGCTGCATTCTGTGCACTTGATGACAACTTTACAGTCCTTGGCAAAATGACTATAAGAAGCACAGCACCTGTAACATACTCCAAGTTTCTGGAGAATCTCCCTGCGCTCTTGTAAAGTCTTTGCTCTCAGCTCTCGGCATTTCTTAAGAGGGTGAGGCTTCTTGTGAATAGGGCACTGACGATTAGGATCTTTGTCACCCGAATTACTCTGGTATGCATGAGAGGATACGGGTGGTGAGATGTCTGTCCTTTTAACAGATATTGCTCTATGAAAGTCTCTGTGTTTAGCTGCTGTGTTGTCATACCTTGGAGATGGTGATGAAGCAGGCAAGTTGGGTTCACTGAAGCTGAAGCTGGGATCATTTCTCATCCAGGCTTGTTCACTGATGAACCTGCAAAAATATGAGAATGGAGGAAAGGATACGTTATAGTCTCTTTTGTACCTTGAGCCCTGCTGCGCCCATCTCTCCTGCAGGCCATATGGCAGTTTAGACACCACTGGATTGACACCATGAGCAGTGTCCAGGAAGCTTAGACCAGGTAGACGTGGGTCTGTCTTTGCCAACTCTAACTCCATGAGGAGGTCACTTAGATCTTGGAGCTTGCGATAGTCTTTGTTCCCTATTTTTGGGAAGTTTTGCAGTCTCTTGAATAGAGCGCTTTCTATGGCTTCTGAGCTACCATAGGCTTGCTCAAGTCTTGCCCATGTGGCAACAAGACCTGCATCTGGGTGGTCAACATGTACTGTCCTCAGTCTTTTAACACGATTTGCAGATTCTGGCCCCAGCCACCTTATGAGCAAATCAAGTTCGTCCTTGCTATTAAGGTTGAAATTAGCAATAGCAGCCTTGAAGGTTGATCTCCAGGCCCTGTAGCTCTCTGGACAGTCATCAAACCTTGAGAGGCTGGTGATAATGAGCTCACGGCGTGCCATATAGCTGGCTAAGTCATTCAAGTCTGATCTCTCACTCTTTGGTGCCAAAGTAATCTGTGGAACCCCTTGGGTGTGAAAGTTCTCTGGTGAAGAAAGGTGAGGTTTACCAGGATGAAATGATGTTGCATGAGCGCTTAACTTTGGTGTAGTCTTTAAGGCTTCTGCTGGCTGTGGCTGGAGCTGCGGCTTGTCGCTGGAAGTCACCTTGTTGATGGCAGGAGTTGATGTGGTTTGCTGCGTAGATGCTCTGGCGTTGTGGACTTGAGGAGACTCAGGCATTTTGAGCTGGGAGGTCCCTGAGTTGAGAGTCAGAACAGTGTTGTTAGTAGGAGGTACAGGAGATGACTCTGTATCTTTGTAAACATTATGCTTTAGCACATAATCACTGGTGCGATCAATTGGATCTTCCAGTTCTGCTGGGATAAGACAGTCTGAATTAGTACTTTGACCCATTGCTTGTTCAAGGACTTTCAGCCTTGCTAGCGCACCTGCTTCCTCTTTCTCTATTTGCAGAATCTTTATTTGGGCTTCCATCTCTGCTTGGCGAGTTTTGCTCTGGGCTTCAAGAGCTTTGCTTTGGGCCTTCATCTCTGCTTCTTTCTTAGCAAGGGAGCTTTGCGCTTTTTTTGGATTCAGCATCAGCGCGGGCCTCTATTAGCTTGTCGCTTAATGTTGAACTTCTGGAGCGAGAGGATCTAGAAGAACGTGCAGTGTGCTTGGTTGATGTTGATCTGTGAGATCTGGTCTCTTGCAGTTGAGCAATGCGGAGTTCTGCCTTACACTGAGCATTTTTCACTAAGAGATCCCTTTGTTGGTTCAATGCATCAGTCTTGGTCAGTTCTGCTGAAGAGTCCTCTATATTACAGTCTTGCAAGAAAGCAGTGTATTTTGCAGACAGCCGTTGGTAATGTTCATACGCAGCAGATAGGCGAACTATAGAATCTCCTAGTTCAGCCGGTTGATCATTAAAGTGTGGCAAAACTGACATGCAGTGTGAAGTTCTGTCCCAGAAGTCCGATAGCTTGCTGGAGAACTTATCTCTAGTGTATTCATAGTTTTCTCTGAGTTTCTGTATTGGTTTTATTGTACGCTTGGGTCTTACACTCTGTTCAGCAATATCTGCAGAGTCTGCTCCCTGTACGTCTGCGGGTTCAGAGGCATGATGAATCTGCGTTGGTTCAGCCGTAAAAGAGTGTTCAGAGCCTTGTCTAGACATTTCTCACGGTTTTGTAAAAAATGGTACTGTCTCTTTAAGAAGACGAACAGCAGCTTAGACAGGTGGGGTAACACAGTTCAATTAGAGAAACCGCTTTCAACATTCACATGAAGCGCAGTAAGCTTGTGCGACCATGTGCTTACACAAGATGGCGTCTGGCACTGAGCTTGATTGCAGATTAGGCACACACATATACCCAGCAGGCTGTAAGAATTCTATGCATCTTTTGACTATTCTGACTCCGATTGTTGTGATAGCGATATATCCCTTGCTGAGACCTCTATGCCTGGCCTGTATAAGCAGATATACTCACTGTGGACAATCCTTGTCAGACAGCTGAACTCGTCAATACCGATTCATTCAAAAGAGGTGTTTATTCTTTAACTTCAGGGGTTACAGCAGATAACAGGAACAGCAGATGAATGGTGATAGTATTGTACGGTCAAAAGATGATGCCTTTCCTACCCTGGGCAGAGTACATGAGTGTCCTTCTACATGTGGCTTGCTGGCTGGAGAGATGACACAGGAAGTACTCCACACAGGAAGCAGGGAGGGGCATACATACAGTGAAAATATGTGGTAACTCAAAGAATCACATAAAAACATGTGCATTGCAACAAAGGCCACTAGATGGCAGCATAGGATAACACATAGATTTAGCTATGAGAAAATAGTAGGCAAACCACACTATATAGACTCCAATCTATATAACAATGCTAATATTAACTGAGGCTATGCATCTCATATTCTATGCCCCTATTGGGGCAGCACAGTTGGTATTTGATCACCGCTGAGTTTTATGTTTTTTGCACTACAAATAAAAAGGTTTTGAAAAAACAAAGCGTTTTTCTTTGTGTCTCTGTAAAACTTTGTAAATAAGTAAGTCTTCTCCTTCACTGATGAGCACTGATGAGGCGGCACTGATGACGAGGCACTTGTATGCAGCACTAATAATAAACAGCACTGATGGGCACTCGTAGGTGGCACTTATATGCAGCACTGATGGGCACTGATGAGCATCACTGATGGGCACTGATAGGTGGGCACTGATAGATGGATCGCTCCTTGTCACCGTGAGGAGAGGAAAAGATGATAAATGGCATTTCCTGGTTACCATGTGATGAGCTGTGATTGGACAAAGCTTATTACATTGTAAATAGCCTATATCCTAGATCGGAGATGCAGTGTGTCAGAGCGACACACCCAGGCCCGGATTTACTGCCTTTGCCGCACCAAGGCCGGGTCCTTCAATGCCGCCCCCCCCCCCCCCCCCCACACACACACACACACACCACCACTCACCCTATATCGATGACTGCTACAATAGATCAATTAAAAGTTCTCACTATTTAAATAACAGCCTCTAATTTTCTAGCATACAATATACAAAAGGGGCAGATCCTTGGCCAGTGCAGGGACATGTGATCAATACAGTTGGGTGCCAGTCACTTTAAGTGCCTTTTTAAATGCTTTATTGAGTACAGCATTAAGGTGGCCATACACGTTACAACCATTGCAAGATGTTTATCTTGCAATGGTTGTAACCTCATTATAAGCTCGTACGATTTGCCTATCTTGGACAGGCAGATCGTACTTGCGATCATCGATTCGCAAGCCCGCCCCGCAGCTTCCAATGACGGCAATGCTGAACGGCCCATGTGCGCACACCGGCCCGTTTAGCAGTTATCGAATGAGCACACCATTAACCCGCCGATAATCATACGATTCTCCCGGTTTTCGGGCATGCTTGATAAAAGACGTGCGACCGTACAGTAAAAACCTCTGTGCCCATGAATGCAGCCTCTATGCCCATGAATGCAGCCTCTGTACCCAGTAATTGCAGCCTCTGTGCCCATGAATGCAGCCTCTGTGCCCACTAATTGCAGCCTCTGTGCCCATGAATGCAGCCGCTGTGCCCACTGATTGCAGCCTCACCATTTTCTGGATAACACGCAGCACTCCCCTCCCTCTGTCCTCTGGCGCTCGGATGTCACGAAGCTGGGTCTGAGTGTGCAAGGTCCTTCCCCCCTAGACCAGCTCTTGTGATAGGCGGAACACTGATTCAATCTACTATCACACAAGCTGGTCTGGGGGGCGGGACCTTGCACACACAGACCCAGCTCTGTGACATCTGAGCACCGGAGGACAGAGGGAGGGGAGCGCTGCAGCCGGCGCCGCTCCTGCACCCACTACCACCCTGAGGCCTGGCCTCAGTGGCCTTGTCAGGAATCCGGCCCTGGACACACCACACCACCAATTGCCACGCTGCTAGTCCCCGTGGGCACACGCTAGCGGCTTATCCTGCTGGACATCGTATGACGCCCAGTCAGGATAATACAACCACTTTCTGGCCGTCGTTCTGCTATATGACAGACGGGGAGTGGTTAATAATGTTCTGTTTTTTTATTACATGTACTTATATAGCACCATCAATTTACACAGCACTTTACAGGGGTATCTTCTCCCTCCCTGCTAGCTGTCACAATTTAAACAAACGTGGCAGAGGAGGTCCTGGGCACATCATTGATTGATAGGGCTCTGTGCATAGAAAACAACAAGGTTCGGCAGCCTTTGCGGCTGTCAGATTGTAGTTCGTTCATGCTTCCTGTCAGATTGTATCTGCTCACCCGTACGAGATGTACAGGCAAGCAGATATACTGGCAGATCTCCTGGAGACCTGCATGGCACCTGCAATTCTTTACAGGCTCCAAAAAATAAATAAATTACCAGCAAAAAAATGTGCATTTCTTTTTTTCCAAAAATAAAACTTATCCTAGCGTTTGATAACGCTAAAAATAAAGATCCTGTTCCCTTAAAGCATGTTATACAGCACAATGTGCTGTGTAATTTGGCCCCCTGTAACACCTGAAATACCTGTCTGATCCTCCCTGGTTCTGACCCCCCCTTAAAACTGACCACGGTGTATCATGGCTGCTGAGCCCTGACACCGTGGTCAGTTTAGGTGCCTCCGTCATCAGAAGCCCTGCTCTGTCCTCATCTGTCCTCTCCCCCCTTGCCTGTCTGCTCATATCAGCGCCTATCCCCTCCTCTCCTGCTGCTAATTAATATAAAATGCTCCCACCCCCTCTGTAATATAACAATACGCGTCCCTGTGCCTATGTTGTATAAAAATAATTGGCTGTTGGAGAAGCAAACATGACTTAAAATCATAGGTCTGGACTTTACAGTTAAGAGCTTTGTAGCATATCAGAATTTGCATAACAAAGGTCTAGGACTAGGCCACCTAGTGTGGCTGTAAGCTTCAAAGAGAGGAGAAGGAATGACTTGGCGTTATCTGATCGGACAGGCAAGTTTGGGTGGTCTTGAGTGAGGGGGAATGATTGTTAAAAAGCACACACCAGAGAGTAAGCTTTCTCTATTTCTCTACCTCTTGGTTCCTGCCTAATGCTCATCATGGGAGCTCTCGGCTCCTTGCTGAATCAGCTGATTCTACAGATGTGATAAGTATCTTTGAATTTCTCTTGTATATATATATATATATATTGTGATGTTTAATGTGTGAAGTTGGAATATCCCTATTTCCTTGGGAATAAACGAAAGATGTTAATTTTACCAGCAGCAGTGTGTGTGTGTGTGTGTCTTAATAGGCGTAGACCAATGAATCCATTTATGCAATAGATAGGAAGGAATCCGTAAATATCTTTCAGGATAATAATTTAGTTTATATTTAATAGCCTTGTATATTGTAGCAGTTACTTCAGTACCTATAACACAGTCAGGGCAGGACTTAGGGTGGTGGGGGCCCCTGGGCTTGAGTGTTGAAGGGGCCCCCTGGAGCCGAGAATTGGGGGGGATCGAAGTTGTTGAACGGGGGGGGGGGGCGAATTGAAGTTGTTGAGCGGGGGGGAGCGCATTAAAGTTGTTGAGCGGGGGGGGGATTTTGCAGTTGTTGAGGGGGGGAGTGCCTCTCACCTGTGCCAACAGCCGGGGCTACAGACTGTCATTAGCCCGGCTGTCGGCTTTCTTCCCTTCAGCAGCCACAGTCCTCCACACACCACTCCGGTTCCTCCTGCTTCCGTGCTGCCTCCTCTTGCAGTGCGGGAAAATTAACCCTTTTGCGGGACTGCGGGAAGAAGCTGTCTGTGCGGGAAAGTCCTGCAGAATCCGTGCGTGTTGGGAGGTATGCGCAGGGCCGCCATCAGGAATTTTGGGGCCCCTTGCACAGCTTAAGGCATGGGCCCCCTGAAGCAGAGAACCTAGGGGGGGTGGGGGTGCTGCCGCCTGAAATTGAGAAGCGTGGGGGCTGCCGCAAATTGAGAAGCGGGGGGGGGCCTTTACAAAAAAAAGAAGAAATAAAGAAGAAAACAAATATATATAAATATATGTAGCCATCCGGGGCCCTGGGGACCTCTGGGCCTTTTAATAAAAGAAAAAATAAACCTCTGGGCCCTTTAATAATAAAAAAAAAAAACATTTATAAAAAATACATAAAAAAAGGGAGGTTGCCAAACCCGGGGGCCCTGGGGACCTCTGGGCCCCTGGGAACCTCTGGGCCTTTTAATAAAAAATAAACAAAAATAAAAAAATAAAATAAAAAAAGGGGGGGTTGCCACATGGGGCCCTGGGGACCTCTGAGCCCTTTAATAAAAAAAAAAAATATATATATATATATATATATATATATATATATATATATATATATATATATATATATAAAAAAAATGTAATTTTTTTTATAAAAAAGGTGGGTTGCCATCCGGGGGCCCTGGAGAACCCTGGGCCCTTTAATAATAATAATAATAATAAAAAAAAAAAATATATATATATATATATATATATATATATATATATATATATATATATATAATATATATAAAAATAAATATATAAATTTTTTTTTTTTTACAAAAAATAAATAAAAAAAAGGGGGTTGCCATCCGGGGCCCTGGAGACCCCTGGGCCCTTTAATAATAATAAAAATATATATATATATATATATATATATTATATTATATATATAAAAATAAAAAATATATAAAAAAAACATTTTTTTACAAAAAATAAATAAAAAAAAGGGGGGTTGCCGTCCGGGGCCCTGGGGGCCTCCGGGCCCCTGGGGACCTCCGGACCCCTAAAAAAAAAAAAAAAAAAAAAATTTTTTTTTTTATTTTTTTTTTTTTAAAGGGGGCCCCCTATTGGGTGGGGCCCCTGGGCTTGAGCCCAGTCAAGGCCAATGGTAAGTCCGGCCCTGAACACAGTGGCTCCTGGCGATTACATGCAACCTACTATAATAACACAGCCTAACGTGGACAACCAGCCCCCCCCCTCTCCCCGCAAATATGGCAAATAAGTATTTTGTCATATTTGATGTCACGCTAACCTCCAAAACCCAAATTTCTTCCAGGGATTCCCAGCCCTGTAAAATAATCTGGCCAGGTTATGTCGGTGGTTGCTAAGCATGTAGTGGGTGCACCTGCCCCATCTTTAGCTACCACTGATGTCAATCATCCTGTTCACTTACATGGCTGGGAATTCCTGGCTATGTAATTGAATGGATCGGCTAAAGTCAGTGGTTACTAGGGACATGACAGGTGCAGGTACCCACTGCTTACTTATTGACTATTGACAGCAAGAAGCTGTCATGTTGATCCACTGCAGATATCCTAAACATTCACTGTTCAGACATTCATCCAAACAATGAATGTTCAATCTCTACTTAGGCTGGGACCGAACACTAAGCTCATCTTGGCTTAAGACTGAGACACTGCCAGTGCCCAAAAAACACTGGTAAAGCGCTGCTAAAACTAGTGGCGCTTTACCAGCGTTTTTCAAGTTCTAGCAGGGTGCTTTTAACCACCGCTAGTGGCCGAATAAAGGGTTAAAAGCGCCCACAAAGCACCGCTGTCAAAACGCTTTGCAGGTGCCTCCCATTGATTTCAATGGGATGGGAGCTTTAGGAGTGGTGCAAAGCGCTGCAAAGAATCTGCTTGCAGGACTTTTTTTGACGCCCTGCCAGTGCAGCGCCTAAGTGTGAAAGCACTCAGGGTTTTCACATTGGGATTGCAGATGAGGCTTCTTTCAGGCGATTTACAGGCGCTTTTCTTTAGCGCCAAAGCGCCTGAAAAACGCCCCAGTGTGAAAGGGGTCTTAAAATGGCAGACAACGCATTTCTGTGGGGGACAGAATTGGAAAGGAAGGTATTATTGCAGCTATAGCTGCTTTTTTTCTGCTAATTTTTGTTTTTTGGGACCGCAGTTAACAATTGTATGTACAATCAAAGCTCCCAGGTGGACAGGAAGCGAGGGAATATAGTAAAGGATCCTGTTGTTAAAGTATCCAAGACATATGAGAAATCACTGCATCTATAACTGAAATATCTTATTTGGGTAAACTGATAGCATTTATCTAGATAAAATGTATCTATAGAACATGCAATGTTTCTATTAATTTTTTTTTTTCTTATTTTTTTAAGATGCTATTGAGAACCCACACTTATTTTTCTTTGGGTTTCCATAGTGAAGACAATCTGCAACAAAAAAACTGGATGGGTAATACAGATGAAATTACATTAGAAAGATATTAGTAGAATGAGCGAGTGTTCCGGCGTTTGTCAGACATGCACTGGACAAGAATACTTTGTATCTCCTGCCAATAAGATAACTAGATTAGCCTTTATAGGAGCTTCTAATCATTACCTATCTGCCTGAAAGCGTGCACTTTACATTAATAATGGCTAAAGCAGTTCTTATGTACGTTCAGGACTGATGTGAAGCTCTGATTTTTTTTCTCATCCACCCACTTGGCTCTAATATTTACCATTGTGCTTAGAATTTCATTACTGGCAGGGGTCAAGTCCTGGGGAAAAAAGTGTGGGAACTCCCACCCAAGATCCACTCTCCCACCAAAAAAAAAAAATGATACGCTCATATGCATAATTACTAAACCGCATGTTTTTTTTTTCCGATCCACTGTACCTTAGTAATCCTTTATGTTACTGGCCGCTTCCTGTATATGGATTCATTGGGTAGTGTTTCGTCACTTCCTCGATGCCGCAATGTCAAAAGCTTTTGTCATTGTTCCCAGGAGACATTGCGGAGGTCTGCTGCAAGTTATCGCGGGATTTAGAAAGAAGCAATTTCTCTCTAAATCCCGCGATAACTCGCGGCAGACCTCCGCAATGTCTCCTGGGAACAATGAGAAAAGCTCCCAGAAGACATTGCGGCATCAAGGAAGTGATGACCTGATGAATCCATATACAGGAAGCGGCCAGTAACATAAAGAATTACTAAGGTTCGCCTGCCCCTGACAGTGACTCGAGCTGGGCATCGCCGCTTAGTGAAGAATTGGCTCAGGCGGCTCTAGTCCTGCAAAGGGAACTGAGTTCCTGCTGTGAAAAAAGTGCAGGAACTCCGTTCCCATGCGTTCCCGCAGGACTTGAGCCCTGATTACTGGGCATGCTGTATAATTATTGGGGATATCCATAATTCTCTGTTTGTCAGGATTAGGGATGGGCAAAATTACTTAAATGTTGCAAACAAAGTCTCAAATTCTCTTGTTGAGCTTCTCAGATCAAATTTTCTTGAAATCGACTTTTCCTTTATTTAGAGCAGTGGTCTCCAAACTGCAGCCCGGGGGGCCGTATGCGACCATTCGCTTGCTTTCACCTGACCCTTGAGGTACTATTTCATCCACTGATACAAATAATGGGGCAAAATACCCGCCACTGACAACAATGAACGGTCACAATTCCTCCCAAAGACACCACTGATAGGGCAAAATTTCTCCCAATGATGGGGCACAATTTTTCCCAACGACACCAACAGTGGGACACAATTCCTCCCAATGACACTTATGATAGGGCATAATTTCTCCCATTGATGGGGCACTATTTCTCCCAACAGCATCAACCATGGGGCCCAATGATACTATTGATGGGACACAATGTCTTCCAATGACACCAATGATGGGACACAATTCCTTCCAATGTCATTTAACCACTTAAGGACCGCCTCCTGCACATATACGTCGGCAGAATGGCACGGCTGGGCACATTTACGTACAGGTAAGTCCTGTACTAGTACCCAGCCGTAGGTCGCACCCGCGACCCGGTCTGAAGCTCCGTGACCGGGACCGCGGGACCCGCGGATCCGATTGCCACTGGAGTCCTGCGATCGGTCCCCGGAGCTGAAGAACGGGGAGAGCCGTTTGTAAACACGGCTTCCCCGTTCTTCACTGTGGCTGCAGCATCGATCGTGTCATCCTTTTTATAGGGGGACACAATCGATGACATCACACCTACAGCCACACCCCCCTACAGTTGTAAACACACTTCAGGGAACACATAACCCCATCAGCGCCCCCTTGTGGTTAACTCCCAAACTGCAACTGTCATTTTCACAATAAACAATGCATTTTAAATGATTTTTTTGCTGTAAAAATTACAATGGTCCCAAAAATGTGTCAAAATTTTCCGAAGTGTCCGCCATTATGTCGCAGTCACGAAAAAAATCGCTGATCGCCGCCATTAGTAGTAAAAAAAAAAAAATGCAATAAAACTATCCCCTATTTTGTAAACGCTATAAAAAAGCAGCAAACAAACTAGTCACCAGCCCCGCATTTATCCCATCTAGGTTCACAGGCATCGCTTCCTCCGAGCGGCGGGTGGAGGCTACACCCTGCGTCTTCTCCTGGGCTTCACAACGGTTTCCCCTGCATATGCTCACTCGGCGGCCAATAGGAGCGCTTCTCCTCTCGGATCAGGAAGACAATAGTGAATATTAATTTGATATTGTTACACAACTGAGTGGGCTTAGGGCGCACTGCTCTGCGTCCCAAGCCCACCCTTTTTTTGAAGCCAGTTAAAGACTTAGGGCCAGATTCACAGAGATCGGCGTATCTCTGTGCGGGCGTAGCACATCTCATATGCGCTACGCCGACGTAACATAGAGAGGCAAGTACAGTATTCACAAAGCACTTGCTCCCTAAGTTACGGCGGCGTAACGTAAATGGGCTGGCGTAATTCAAAGTAGGCTGGTAGTGGGCGTGTTGTATTATAATGAATCGTGACCCCATGTAAATGAAGCGCCGTACGAACGGCGCATCCGCGCGCATGCTCAGAATCACGTAGAATTTACACACTAAGATACGACGGCTCAATGGCAACGACGTGAACGTAACTTACGCCCAGCCCCATTCACGAACCAGTTACGTAAACAACGTAAAAATATACGCTTGTTCCGACGTCCATACTTTGCATTACTTTCGCCTCATATAGCAGGGGTAACTTTGCTCCGGACGTAAGCCTTACGTAAACGGCGTAGCGGGCGCAAGTACGTTCGTGAATCGGCGTATCTAGGTCATTTGCATATTAGACGCGTAAATCCACGTACACGCCCCTAGAGGCCAGCGTAAATATGCACATAAGATACGACGGCGTAGGAGACTTACGCCGGTCGTATCTTAGCCAAATTTAAGAGCATCTGGTTTCCAGAATACGCTTAAATATACAACGGCGCGCATTCAGACTTACGACGGCGTATCTACTGATACGCCGTCGTAAGTCTTTCTGAATCCGGCTAAGTGTGTTTATCTGCCTCCTTGAAATGTCCTCCACAAGTTAGAGAGCCAATCCTTTACCTTTTCCCATTAATTTTTTTGGAACAAGGAGTATATGTTAGTTGTGGTCATGTGCACTGTTCTATGCACACTACAAATCGCATAATCCATCTTGTTCAAACTTGTTCACAACAATCCCAGAGAGAAATAAATTACTGTATTTATTGGCGTATAACACTCACTTTTTTACCCTGAAAATAGAGGGTAAACTGTGCCTGCGTGTTATATGCAGGGGGCTGTGGAAGTTTTTTATCCTGCCATAACCCAGGTATCCTCATCTTCAGCCGGCGATCCGGTTTCCAATAATTGTGGTCTCTGTGGTGGATTTGACACAAGATCACAGATCAGCAGCGGAAGAAGGGCTCCTGCTTCCGCCCCTCTCCCGTGCTTTCCGCCGCTTAGCGGACACGTTGGTAGCGTCAAAGCCGATCGGGTCCTTTGCCTTCCTGGGTATGGATACAAGTGGATACGAGTGAGGTGAAGATGGCCCCCACACATCTCCATACTAAGCAATGTCATTTCCACCCATAGCTCTTAAAGGGCCATTTTATTATTTTATTCAAATGATAATTTTTTTTTGCATTTTAGTCCAAATATGAGTTTTGAGGTCTTTTTGACCTCAGATCTCATATTTAAGAGGACCTGTCATGCTTTTTTCTATTACAATGGATGTTTACATTCCTTGTAAAAGGAATAAAAGTGACACATTTTTTTTTTAAAAGAACAGTGTAAAAAATAAAAATAAAAGGTAAAATAAATAAGAAAAGAAAAAAACTATTTTAAACGCACCCCGTCCCGACGAGCTTGCGTGCATAAGCGAATGCATACGTGAGCAGCGCTCACATATGAAAATGGTGTTCAAACCACACATGTAAGGTATTGCCACGATCGGTAAAGCGAGAGCAATAATTCTAGCCCTAGACCTCCTCAACTCAAAACATGCAACCTGTGGAATTTTTTAAACGTTGCCTATGGAGATTTTAAAGGGTAAATGTTTGTCTCCATTCCATGAGTGGGTGCAATTTTGAAGCGTGACATGTTGTGTATCAATTTACTCAGCGTAACATTATAAAAAAAAAACATTATATAAAAAAAAATTGGGCTAACTTTACTGTTATCTTATTTTTTAAGTCAAAAAAGTTTTTTTTCTCCAAAAAGTGCGCTTGTAAGACCTCTGCGCAAATACGGTGTGACAAAGTATTGCAACGACCGCCATTTTATTCTCTAGGGCAGTGATGGCGAACCTTGGCACCCCAGATGTTTTGGAAGTACATTTCCCATGATGCTCATGCAATCTGCAGTGTAGTGGAGCATCATGGGAAGTGTAGTTCCAAAACATCTGGGGTGCCAAGGTTCGCCATCACTGCTCTAGGGTGTTAGAAAAAAAATGTATAATGTTTGGGGGTTCTAAGTAATTTCCTAGCAAAAAAACCTGTATACTTGTATAGGTCATATACCAATTAAAGCAACAGCTACCCAGGTTTTTTCTTCTGCACTTCTTTGTTACAATAAACTTTCACAAAGAAAATTATTTTATTTGGTCTTAAACCCAGTGGGAAAGTCACCCAGCCGGGCACACTCACAGTTCAGTAGCATGACAGGAGTCCAGCCGGAATGTCAGCATCTGTTGGGAGAGGACTGAACTTGGCCTAGTCACCTGGTCCCCAATTGGGAGAATGTTCAGAATAGATGAGGTCCTACTCTTAGGCCCCTTTCACACTGGGGCGGTTTGCAGGCGCTATTGCCCTAAATATAGCGCCTGCAAACTGACCCTAAACAGCGGCTGCTGTTTCTGCAGTGAGAAATGTCCGAGGGCTTTCACACTGGAGTGGTGCGCTAGCAGGACTACTCCAAAAGTAGTGCTAGCCACATCTTTGGAGCGGTGAGAGGAGTGGTGTGTTTACCGCTCCTTCCCATTGAAAGCAATGGGAAACCGTGGCTATACCGCCGGCAATGCGCCTCTGAAGAGGCGCATTGCCGGCGGTATGAACCCTTTTTCGGACACTAGTGGGGGTTAAAACCGCACCGCTAGCGGTGGAATACCGCCACTATTCCGACGGTAAAGCGCCTCTAAGAATAGCGGCACTATACCGCCACCGCACATCCTGCCCCAGTGTGAAAGGGCAGTGCTGGGACAAGGTCATTTGGTGCCCAGGGCGAAGGAGGCAAACTGCGCCCCCCCCCCCCCCAATTATCGTCGCCGTTGTGACTATCTGTGCCTCTCTCAGCACATATTCCCCCACACCGTTACAGTGCACTCCTCTCTGCACAACCTCAGGCTTTGGCTATCCCTCACCTCTTCTGACGGTCACCAGTCTCTATGGAGCAGAATTGTGCTCAAGGGCTCGAGGGCAGCAGCAGTGGTACACACACATCCCCCCAGATCTCCTCCATGTACCAATCCCTCCAGATCCCCCCCTCTGCACAAATCCCCCCAGATCTCCTCCATGTACAAATCCCTCCAGATCCCCCCCTCTGCACAAATCCCCCCAGATCTCCTCCATGTACAAATCCCTCCAGATCCCCCCCTCTGCACAAATCCCCCCAGATCTCCTCCATGTACAAATCCCTCCAGATCCCCCCCTCTGCACAAATCCCCCCAGATCTCCTCCATGTACAAATCCCTCCAGATCCCCCCCTCTGCACAAATCCCCCCAGATCTCCTCCATGTACAAATCCCTCCAAATACCCCCCTCTGCACAAATCCCCCCAGATCTCCTCCATGTACAAATCCCTCCAGATCCCCTCTCTGCATACATTCCCCAGCTCTCCTTTCTGTACAAATCACCCCAGATCCCCCTCTGCACAAATCCCCCCAGATCTCCTCCATGTACAAACCCCTCCAGATCCCCCCCTCTGCACAAATCCCCCCAGATCTCCTCCATGTGCAAATCCCTCCAGATCCCCCCTCTGCACAAATCCCCCCAGATCCCCCCTCTGCACACATCCCCCCAGATCTCCTCCATGTAAAAATCCCTCCAGATCCCCCCCCCTGCACAAATCCCCCCAGATCTCCATGTACAAACCCCTCCAGATCCCCCCTCTGCACAAATCCCCCCAGATCTCCTCCATGTACAAATCCCTCCAGATCCCCTTCTGCACAAATCCCCCCAGATCTCCTCCATGTACAAATCCCTCCAGATCCCCCCTCTGCACAAATCCCCCCAGATCTCCTCCATGTACAAATCCCTCCAGATCCCCTCTCTGCATACATTCCCCAGCTCTCCTTTCTGTACAAATCCCTCCAGATCCACTTTTTGCACACATCCCCCCAGATCTCCTCCATGTACAAATCCCTCCAGATCCCCCCCTCTGCACACATCCCCCCAGCTCTCCTCCATGTACAAATCCCTCCAGATCCCCCCTCTGCACACATCTCCCCAGATCTCCTCCATGTACAAATCCCTCCAGATCCCCCCTCTGCATACATTCCCCAGCTCTCTTTTCTGTACAAATCGCCCCAGATCCCCCTCTGCACACATCCCCCCAGATCTCCTCCATGTACAAACCCCTCCAGATCCCCCCCTCTGCACAAATCCCCCCAGATCCCCCCTCTGCACAAATCCCCCCAGATCCCCCCTCTGCACAAATCCCCCCAGATCCCCCCTCTGCACAAATCCCCCCAGCTCTTCTCTCTGCTAACCCCCCCCCCTTTTCACTGTTCTCTCTCTCAGCACATATACCCCCTCCCCCACACCTTTACAGTGCACTCCTCTCTGCACCTCAGGCTTTGGCAATCCCTCACCTCTTCTGACGACCACCACTCTCTATGGTATGACAGGCTTTTTTTTCTTACTTCAGCTGAGTACAGAGAGCTCTGCCTGCCCTGTAGCACAGAACTAAGGAGGAGTTTCAGAGCTCCTCGGCTTCATGCTGCAATGTATCAGTAGTGGCAGCAAGCAGGGACAAGCTGCCTCTGGAATCACTAGCTTACAGTGCTGGGAGCAGAATTGGGCTCGAGAGCAGCAGCAGTGAGTGCCCAGAGCTAACACAGAAAAGCCAGGAGAGGAGAGGACTGCCAGAGGTGAAAAATTCCTGGTGATACACACACACGGAACTTACTGAACTTCTGCTGGTCCCTCCTCAGCGGCTCCTCCCGCAGTTTCAGCAGCAGCTCTCTCCTCTCCTCCTATCCCACCTCCGGCTGTGAGTGATGTCACGCTGCTGGGACGGGACTACAAATTCCCTTCATAGGGGGAGAGAAGGAGCAGCGCTGACAGGTATGGCTGGTGTGGACTGTGTAGGCTTGTGCTGGGTGCAGGAGCGCACTCAGCACATAACAGTAGTAAGTTACAGATGACTACTAGTGGCGCCGGCTAGTGTGTACAGTAAAGCACACTGGCGGCACTTCACCTGCGCCCCCCTCCTGCCCGCAAATGGTAGCGCTCAGGGCATCCGACCCTTCCGCCCCTGCCTTGTACCGGCCCTGTGAAAGGGGCCTTACCCTCCTCATCAAGAACCTTTCCCTAGCACTGTTACTGTCCCTCACAGACAGTATACCATTCTCTACTCTGTCCACTCACCAAAGCATGCCAAAACCCCATCCAAGATGGCTACTTGAGTCACGTGGGACGGCAGCATTCAATAGGATAGCTTCCCCAGTGACCCAGGAAACCATAGGAACCTTGTTCCTCCTGACTTCCTCTCCAGCAACAGGGCCTCTGAAGAAGAGTGCCACCTGCCATAGAAAAAGGAGACCTGCCTGCAATTAACACGCTCTGTTTCACTGAAGAGGCTCATTGTGTGACAGACAAGGAGCTTAGTATTGCTGGTTCTGTGATTTTATCATAACAGATTTTAGGAGGACGGAGTGTCCAGTATGAGGATAAAGTGTTCCCTGGTTCCAGCAAAAAATGGCGGACAGCCTTTAGTGCAGGTGTATAATATATCACACTGTACAATGTGAGGGGATGGATGGCACTGTCTCCTGAAGGCAGAAGGTTTCATTAGCTGACTGAATATTCATGTACACTGAGGGGGCAGCAAAGCTACGTATCTTCTGTCACAGCGAGCTCTCCACAGATCCTGGCTGCGCTCCAGAATACGAATTACGGCACCGAAAGCCATTTGGAAAGTTTAGTTACTCAATTTAAATAATGAAATATCACATTTGAAACTCCCTGCCAGATAGGGCTATTGCTTAGTAATGGAAAGTGAGACATTCTGCTGACTGAAAATATTGGACAGATTTTCTGACTGACACAATCTTTATATTGTCTGTCAGGTAACAGACATTTAGGCTTCATTTCCACTGGCGTTTTTACAGCCACTTTTTTGAGCGTTTTTTACAGCTTAAAAACGCCTGTCCATGTTATTCTATGGCATCATTCCCACATAGGCGTTTTTGAGCTGCAAATGGCATAGGCGTTTTTGAGCTGTTAAAAAAAACGCGGGACCAGGGCGTTCTGTGGCTCCAGCAATAGAGCTGTAAAAACACCAGACAATAAAAAATGCTCAAAAACGCTACCGCAGCGTATTTGAGCTCCAGCTCACAAAAAAAAAAAAAAGTTTATTTTTTTTTACAAAATAAACATGGACAGGCGTTTTTAAGCTGTAAAAAAAGGCCAAAGAAAGTGGCTGTAAAAACGCCAGTGGAAATTAAGCCTTAGGCTGCATTCACAATATAACGCGGCATACGCAGCGTATTTTGCCGCGATTTGTAAACTTTTTTTTTTCACAAAACATTTTACATTGATGTCTATGCCGAACGCCGAAAGCCACTTGAAAAAAAGGGTCCGGGACTTGTTTTCAGGCGGCAGGCGTACGGCGTTTCGGCGTGAGATGTGAACCATCTCATAGACATCAATGTAAATTCGCCCCTCCAGCGGCACAAGCGTCGCGCTTCAGGCGTATATATGCCTAGGTGTGAATGGGCTCTTAAAGTGGACCGGTCACCAACACATATACACCAAACCCCCTTAACATTATGACCACCCAGCTAATTTTGAGAAGGTCCACCTTTTGCCTCCAAAACAGCCCTGGCCCGTTGAGGCATGATCGCCACTAGACCTTTGAAGGTATGCTGTGGTATCTGTCACCAAGCCATCAGTAGAAAATCTTGTAAGTTGCAACATAAGACCTCCATGGACTTGTTTTTGCAGCAAATCCCACAGATGCTCCATTTGAGATTTGGAGGCCAAATCAACACTCTTTGCTGTGTGCCTCAAACCATTTTTGAATTCATCAGACCAGGCCACCTTCTTTGATTGCTCCATGGTCAGGTTCTGATGCTCATGTACCAATTGCAGGCACTTTTGGCTGCAGACATGGGTCAGCATGGGCACCCTAACAAGTAAGCAGCTCCAAAACCCCATACGAAAAGAAACTGCGGTGCACTGTGTGTTCTGACACCCTTCTTTCGGAATCAGTGGTATCCTTTTCAGCAATTTGAGCTAGAGTAAGCTCTCCTATTGGATCAGACTACACAGGCCAGACTTGGCTCTCCACGTACCTCGGTAAGTTTTGGCCACCCTTGACCCTGACACATCTTCTCCGTTTTATTTTTCTCTCCTTGGACCACTTTTGGTAGAACAGAACCACTGCAGTTACTCTAATCTTTGTTTGCCCAGTGTTTCTGCTTTCATCTTCAGGGACAACATGTTTACTTGCTGCTTAATATATCCCACCCAATTTCAGATGCCATTGTAACAAGATAATCAATGTTTTTCACTTTACCTGTAAGTGGTTAATATTATGGTTCAGTATATACATCTACATATTACTGAAGCAAGTAACCTCGACCCTCCTCATTTCCTACTCTCCCTGCTGAGGATTTTTCCTGTAGGGAGAAAATAAATACAAATAAATTATTATGGAGATAAATACACCCACTCTCCAGTAATGGCCATACTTAATGACAGAATATCACTTAAAAATCGGACTTCGTTTTTAATGCTATAATAAAAGTAAGCGTTTCTTACTTCCTGTTGTGCTTTTTTATCAAAAATTAAGTGGGAACTTCTCCAAAACCACATAGACAGTAATAAAAATCTGAGAGAATAGCTAATCCTGAAAAATACGGAATTAACCCTCCGCACACTGCTCTGCACCCCTAGATATTACTTAAAAAATAAAATAAAAAATAGGGATTCTTGGTTCGTTGCAAAACGCGTTCAAGCTGGCCAACTGCATTAAAGAAATCCTTCTCTGGCCAGTCTCTACTCTACTCAATACAGAAACACTTACCGTATTTATTGGGGTATAGCGCGCTCCCGCGTATAGCGGGCACCCCTAAAGTTGCCCCCAATTCCTGTGGAAAAAAAGATTTTTGTACTTACAGTTTGGTGTCTTGCGCGGCGTCCATCGGCTGCCTCGTCAGGTCTGGCGTCTGCGGCTTCGCGTGTCCTCTTCGTCGGGTGCGGCATCCTCCTCGCTCGTTTCTCGTGCTGAGTTTGAATACTGCGCCGGCATATACCGAGCGCAGTACACTCGGGCAGGCTCGGCTACTGTCACGCTCACGTCCTGTACGTCCAGGATGTCAGCGCGAGAGGAGCCGAGACTGCCCGACAATACACGAGTGTACTGCGCTCGGTATATGTCGGCGCAGTATTCAAACTCGGCGCGAAAGCGGGTATCGACGTATACCGCGCACCCACGATTTTGCCCTGATTTTCAGGGGAAAAAAGTGCGTGGTATACGCCGATAAATACGGTATTTGCTCATAGCATACTTTAAGCATGAACTTTACCCCCTCAGGGTTATTTTAATATGAACTCTTTGGCTTCACTTAGACGAAGGGTCTCAAACTGGTGGTCCCCCAGCTGTTGCAGAACTACAAGTCCCATGAGGCATTGCAAAGCTGACAGTTACAAGCATGACTTCCACAGGCAGAGGCATGATGGGACTTGGCAGCACTCGATTATTAAAAAAAAAAAAAAAGGGATCCTCCATAAGGAAAAAAAACTGTGTGCGCAATTTGCTGAAAGGGGAAGGAGTCAGATTGATAGAACACAAAAATTTGAGAAAAATTCACCTGTAATAAACATATTGAGGGGGTTTAACAAACTGGAATATATCTTTGTGTGTAAAGATCAGTGCATTCATCAAATCAACAATGCCATGTCTATGTGTTGTAGCACCAGCCATGGCGGTAAAAGTGATATGCGACAATTTCCATTATTGTCCGATAGGTGCCCAAAATAATGAAACACTAAAGCCAATAGTCTAAGAAAAATTGTTCTGAAATGTCCACCTTCACCAGATCTACATAAATAGTGTAATGATGAGGGATGGACAGCGAGGAGCAGCGCTGCAGGACGGAGTTATGTATAGACAGATAGTTCACCACTATCATGTAACAGGATAGATTTTTAGCCTTGGTTTTCTGTGACGCCTGCAGACCCCCTGAATCATTACTGATTGTAGTATACACTGGGCCAGATTCAGGTAGGGCCGCGCACTGATACGGCGGCGCAGCGTATCGTTTTTACGCTACGCCGCTGTAAATTACATGAGCAACGCTGTATTCACTAAGTACTTGCTCCGTAATTTGCGGCACCGTTGCGTAAAAGGGGCCGGCGTAAGCGCGCGTAATTCAAATGATCCCGTAGGGCGTGGATCATTTAAATTAGGCGCTTTCCCGCGCCGAATGTACCGCACATGCGCCGTCCCTAAATTTTTTCGACGTGCATTGCGGTAAATGACGTCGCAAGGACGTCATTGGCTTCGACGTGAACGTAAATGGCGTCCAGCGCCATTCACGGACGACTTACGCAAACAACGTAAAATTTGAAAATCGCAACGCGGGGAACGACGTCCATACTTACCATTGGCTGCGCCTCCTAATAGCTGCTCCCAGGAGCAGCCTTACGATGAAACCGACTTACGCAAACGACGTAAAAAACTACCGTCGGGCGCGCGTACGTTTGTGAATCGGCGTTAGTATGCAATTTGCATACTCTACGCTGACAACTACGGGAACACCACCTAGCGGCCAGTGTCAGAATGCACCCTAAGATATGACGGCATAAGAGACTTATGCCAGTCGTATCTTAGGTTAAAGTCGGCGTATCTAGCTTTCTGAATACAGAAAGTAGATACGCCGGCGCTACTTAGCAATTACGCTGCGTATCTATGGATACGCAGGCGTAATTGCTCTCTGAATCTACCCCACTGCTTTTAAAGACCGGGTAAGTAAGGGTGTTCTCAGGCTGAGTGTGCACATGCATGTTAATACTTATCTCTCTAGAAAATACATTTTTATTGTTTAAATAAAATACAATATTTTTGTATTGATATGACTGTTGTATATATTTTCTTTATTAGAAGGCTTGTATCTGAAGTGGACAACATTCCCTGAGGAAGCCCAGGATGTGGGCGAAACATGTTGGGAATTCCATCTAAGGTGCTG
The DNA here is from genome assembly GCF_905171775.1 of Rana temporaria. Classification (NCBI taxonomy): domain Eukaryota; kingdom Metazoa; phylum Chordata; class Amphibia; order Anura; family Ranidae; genus Rana; species Rana temporaria. The sequence continues at coordinate 61,838,882 of NC_053492.1, forward strand.
TATCCACAAGAACCATGTTTTGTGTACCGTAGACAATAATTTTTTTATCTATGTTTAATAAAATAATTGTATACAAATTTTTTCGTGATCACTGCATTATACTTGCACCTTTAAAAATCCCATAAATCCCCTTGACACTATCATGTAGCACTTTTATTTATTCAGCACATAAAGCGCTCTTTAAGCATGTATATAGAAAATGGACGATTTTTTTTTTATGTGTCAGTCTTTGTTAATCCCCGGCCCCAGTAGTGTCAATATGGAGCCGTGTGCAAATAGTTCATTCATAATCTTCAGTGCTTATATGTGGTCACACCCTGCACCTCACGGATTATATACATAAGCTATTTGGGATATGAGGACAGACATTTGTCCTGCTTGACAGAAGACCTAATCCTTCCCCAGTCAGAAAATGTTTTGGTCGGATTATCACTAAAGCCATTTGAGATCAGCATGTGCTTTTATTGCAAGATCATACCAGCCATTGTAAATTCGTGGCACCTGAAAAGCTCATATGCACCCCACGCAGGTATAGCTGGCGTCATCATTATCCCCATTAGTTGCTTGAAATGAGTGATGTTGCCCGGCCCCGGGAAGCCATTTGTTTTCAATAATTTTTAAAGCTGGTCTGCATGGTCATTAAAAGTAATAGTCTTTTTATTGACATGGTTTCAAACACTATACATACAGTAAGTTTGTAGAGGTATCTTTTTCTTTTTTTCTTCTTCTAAGCTGACCATACACTTTGATAGTACAGTCTCAGGTAAACCTACTTTAGCTTTATGGCTGGTTCACACCATTCCCCCACAGGAACACACAGTGTGTTCCTGTGCGATTCACATGCAGTTCTGTGTGGTGCGATTTCAGGTCATTCATTTTGAATGAGAAGAAAGCACATCACACCAAAAGTATAGCATGCACTACTTTTAGAAATGCACTGCACCTGGATCGCATGATACTTTTGTACCATGTGATCCATTTCAGGCAAACGCACTGGCCCGGATTCAGAGAGCAATTGCGCCTGCGTAACCATAGTTACGCAGCGCAATTGCTGACTTGCTCCGGCGTTACGAATGCTCCTGATTCAGGAACATCGTAACGCCGACTGCAGCCTAAAATCTGCGTGGCATAAGGCTCTTATGCCACGCATATTTTAGGCTGCATTCTTGCGATGCCCGCTAGGGGGCGCTCCCATTGTGCTCAGTGTATAGTATGCAAATTGCATACTAACACCGATTCACAATGTTGCGTACGCAAGTTACGTCGTTTCCGTACGGCGTCTTTAGTGTAAGGCTGCCCCTTCTAATAGTAGGGGCAGCCAATGCTAAAGGATACCCGTCGTTCCCGCGTTGCGATATTTGAATGTTACGTCGTTTGCGTAAGTGATTCGTGAATGGCGCTGGACGCCATTCACGTTCACTCTGAAGCAAATGACGTCCTTGCGACGTCATTTGCCGCAATGCACGTCGGGAAAGTTTGCCGACGGAGCATGCGCTCTACGCTCGGCGCGGGAGCGCGCCTAATTTAAATGATTCCCGCCCCCTACGGGATCATTTAAATTGCGTGCTCTAGCGCCGGGCAATTTTGCCGGCGCGCCCTCGCAATTTACGGAGCTACTGCTCCGTGAATCGAGGGCAGCGGAGCAAATTTGCAGGGGCGCAGGGCAAAATCGTTGCCCTGCGCCTCCGCAAAAAAAGCGCAATTCTCTTTGCATCCGGGCCACTGTGTTTGGGGTGTTGCCACAGATCGCATATGAACTGCGTTATGAATGCAACGTGAATCGCACAGCATGGGCATGGTGTGAACTGGCCTTTAAATATAGAACATGCAAGGTGCTATCTAAACAATCCATTCCGTATTTATGCAGTCAGACGAGCCCTTGTACTGCATAGCTGTTGGTACATCTAAGAATACATTTACATGTGCATAAGATCCTGATGTTTTGGTGCTAGCAGAAGGCACAGGCGCACCATCCAGTCCCACTGAGTGCAGCGAGTGCTGTGTGTATAGCGATTGTGGGTGCAGTGGCAGCGAGTACAAGAATGCCTGCGAGTGCAGTGGCAGTGCAAGTGTGAGCGTGAGTGCAGTGGAAGTTCATTTAACAATGCACATGGGTGCAGTGGCTGTGCATGTATAGTGATTGTGGGTACAGTAACAGCGAGTGCAACAATGCCTGTGGGTGTAGTAGTAGCAAGTATAAGAATGTCCATGGTAGTGCAGTGGCACGGAGTTAAAAAAATGCTTGTGAGTGCAGTAGTAGCGATTGTAAGAATGCCCATGGTAGTGCAGTAGCATGGAGTTCAAGAATGCCCTTGGGTGCAGTGGCTGTGCATGTATAGTGCTTGTGGGTGCAGTGACAGTGAGTGCAAAAATGCCCGTGGGTGCAGCTGCAATTCATATAAAAGTACACATGGATGCAGTGGCAGCAAGTGCAAGAATGCCTGTGGGTGTAGTAGTAATGAGTATAAGAATACTCCTGGTAGTGCAGTGGCATGAAGTTCAAGAATGCCCAAAGGTGCAGTAAAAATAGATGCAAGCGTACATGGCAGTGCAGTGGCAGCGAGTGCAAGAATGCCCATGGGTACAGTAATGAGTGTAATGCCCATGGGTACAGTAATGAGTGCAAGAATGCCCATGGATACAGTAGTGAGTGTTAAAATGCCCATGGGTGCAGTAGTAGCAAGTGTAAGATATTCCCACAGGTGCAGCGACAGTGCCTGTAAGAGTGAGCGCAAGTACACTGGCAGCGAGTGTAAAGGTGTGCAATGGTATCCAGTGCAAGAGTATGCATCAGTGCATCAGAGGGGGTCGGTTCATAAGCCTTAGGCCCCTTTCACACTGGGGCGGGAGGTGTGCTGGCGATATACCGTCGGAATTGTCACGGAATTTCAGGGGTATTCAGCCGCTAGCGGTGCGATTTTAACCACCACTAGGGGCTGAATAAAGGGTTAATACCGCCGGCAATGTATAGCTGCGGTGTCCCATTGTTTATAACGGGAAGGAGCGGTGGAGGAGCGGTAAACACACCGCTCCAAAGATGCTGCTAGCAGGACTTTTGGAGCAGTCGCGCCAGCACAACGCCTCAGTGGGAAAGCACTCGGGCTTTCACACAGACTGCAGGGCAGGAATTTTTCAGACAGTATTTAGGCTTCATTTTTTGCGCTAAAATGCCTGAGAAACTCCTCAGTGTGAAAGAGGTCCTGGGGAAAGAAAGGGAACATGCACATTCAGGTGTGAGGGAGAGCTAGCTCTACACTCCTTTTATCCCCTAGCCCAGTGATGGCGAACTTTGGCACCCCAGATGTTTTGAAACTACATTTCCCATGAGGCTCAAGCACTCAGCAGTGTAGTGGAGCATCATGGGAAATGTAGTTCCAAAAACATCTGTGGTGCCAAGGTTCGCAATCACTGCCCTAGCCTATAGCAAAGTACGCAGCTTGCTTAGGCGCTGTTGACATTTTCCATCATAATGGTGGCCGCACACACATACATAGAGCCCCTGTAATGTCTGGGCACTTGTTTGGAGTAACACATTAGACAACAAGTGGCCATCTGTATGCTTCAAAACGTTTCTTGTGGATCGGGTACACTTGTCTATAAAGTTAGGCACGGCACAAACCAAGTTTTGACATAACGCACAGTTCCAACATGATGTCATACAAACCGTCCAGCTGGATTCTGTCAGTGTAAAGAAAACACACAATCCACTGCTGAAATATAAATAATATTTTAATTTTTTTCTTAGAAAACAAGAAAAAAAAACGCACTTGCTTAATGCTCGCCATATCAGATTGCTCACTAGTCAGGTTAAATAAGTACACTGAAATATTTTTATTTTTTTTCCCATGAACTGAATGTACAGAAGCAATTTCAATAACAAACATCTAGGATTTAGTAATAAATTAGTACTTGAAGGCAATTTCGTTCCAGTCAGTCTTTTTTTTTTTTTTTTCTTTCTCTTGAGCATGTATGTGTAAAAGCACCAAAACATGGCAAATATTTTAATAAAATGGGAATAGAAAATTAAATATATGGAGATCCCTTGGGGAGAATAAGTAACGCGCACCGCCACCGCTTTCATTTCATATGCACGACCAGGACACCTAAAATTGGCAGTTTGTGAAGGTGATCAAAAGTCAGTGTGGTTTGTCTATGTATGGTAATGCTGGGTTGGGGGGGGGGGTCAAAGACTTGAGTGGGGCTTTGTTCACAGGACCTGTGAAAAATAGCGCTTTTGCGGCAGTGGTGAGTAGCTGTGACATCACCTGCATCTCTCAGAGTCATCAGAAGCTGGCCCAAGGTAAGTTTTTTTTTTTTTTTTGGTAAAAGCTTTATTTATTTTTTACAGGTTTTTCAAAGAAATACAGTAGGTATTTGGGGTATTTAGGGTGTCAGTAAAGAAAACCTCTTTTTTCTTTTTTAGGCGTGTACAGGAGGAGGTATAAAAGTTCTTCAAATTAGATTTTTTTTAACTTTTTGAAACATTTAATGATTGAGAGAAATGCTGTCGACGCATTTTGGGGAAAAAAGCCACTCCCTTCAGGAAGTGAGCAGTTAAGAAAAACTGCAACAGAATGCACTAGGAGAGGCTTGATGAAGACCAACGTCTCTGCACAACCCCAATGGTAGCCGACCAAGTCTCGCCCATGGGCATCAACTTCTTAAACTTTTAACCCTAAAATGCATTGGCTGTATTTAATGCTCTTAAAGGGGTGTTCCGGCCAATTTTTATGTTTATTAAAAGTCAGCAGCTACAAAAAGTTTAGCTGCTTTTAATAAACATAAACTTACCTGCTCCAGCGTTCCAGCGACGCGCCGGGGCTCCGCTCCTCTCCCCCCCTCCCCGGCCGGCGTCTTCATTTCAACTGTGGGCACCCGGCTGTGACAGCTTTCGACTTCACAGCCGGGCACCCACTGCTCATGCGCGAGCGGCACTGCGCATGCGCGCGCGGCCCGGCGCCGTCTGATTGGACAGGAGATCGCCTAGGACCTGTGACGTGTCCTAGGCGATCGCCTACAGGGAGGGGCTGCTGTAGGCGATTAAGCTTAATCGCCTAACCAGCCTCTCGGCAGAAGGAGGAAGTGGGACAGGAAGTCCCACTCCTCCTGAAGCCCCCACTCCCCCCCCAAAAAATGACATGCCAAATGTGGCATGTAAGGGGGTGAGGAGTGGGATAAGCGGAAGTTCCAATTTTGGGTGGAACTCCGCTTTAAGCATTAAAAGGTTTCAAAGACTCCATCAAGTGAGATAAACTAGTACAAGAATCTCCCCTATGATAAAGAGGTATCAGTCATAAGCCCTGTACACACGGGCCAGAATCTCGTCAGGAAAAAAAACAAAACGTTTTTCCTGACGAGATTCTTAGCAAGAATCTCTTGCCGCCTGAGTGTACAGACACTCCTTTCAAAAGAACCGCGGTTCTTTCGAAAGGCAAGAACGCGGTGACGTCATCGCGTCAGACGAGCATGCGCTCGTCACATTCGATGCTGGCGCCGCCATCTTGCTGCACCCTACCTATGCCTAGGAAGCCATTTCTTGCGTGGGTTTCCACGGCGACAGGCAAGTATACACAGGAAAACTGCAGAGAATCTCACAACGAGAAAATAGAGAATATGTTCTCTATTTTTCTTGTCTAGATTCTGGGCAGATTTCTTGTCGAGAAACCTGAAAGCCTCGTACACACGCTCGGTTTACTCAGCAAGAAAGCTCTGCCAGCAGTTTTCTTGCTGGTTATTGCCGAGTAAACCGAGCGCGTGTACGAGGCTTAAGACTGGGATAGGGTCCACCTATACTTTTATTTCCACCATGGATCTGCTTCTTTGAAGGAAAAAAAAACACTTTATGGTATACCCTTGGGAACCAACTTTAACTTTTGTCAGTCCATTTTTTTTTTTTAAGGAAGGTCCACTTTAAACCTATCATAGGAGAAATATGGAGACTGCTGAGGCTCTGCTTAAAGGAGTTCTTACAGAGCTCATCTAACCAAAGCTTGTTTTTAGCCATGTGAACAGTACTCACGTAGCATTTGATCCAAAAATATTAAAGCTACTGACTTTTTTTTCTATCCATTTCAAGACAGTTAAAGCGGTATTAAGCCCCAAAACAAAATGTATTCCATCACAGTTTGCTAATTCTTAGTTGGGGTGGCTGCATTTCTTTTTTTTTTTTTATGTTTTTTTTCTTCTGGTGATCCAGCCAGTACTGTGAACAAGGCTGGATAAGAGTACCGCTGCAAGCCCTGTGACCTATGCTGTGCTCCCGCCCTGTAGTACTGACAGGTGTAGACTCTGCGCTGATCCGTGGAAAATAGAAATGTTCCTGGACTGTCGCACTCTGATAGGCGATTTATTGAAACAAAATAAACAAAGGATAAAATCCAAATCTGTATATCATCCATAAAATCATGCAACACTGCAATCAATGGTAAAAAGTGGATATAGCAATCAATGGTAAAAAGTGGATATAGGGGACAAAAAAGCCAACATGTTTCACATCATGGATAGATGTTTCATCATAGCTATGACTAAGCATCTATCCATGATGTGAAACAGGTTAGCCGTTTTGTCCCCTATGTCCACTTTTTACCATTGATTGCAGTGTTGCATGATTTTTTGGATGTTATACAGCTTCGGATTTTATCCTTTGTTTATTTTGTTTCAATAAATCGCCTATCAGAGTGCGGCAGTCCATGAACATTTCTTTTTTCCACTGTGAACAAGGCTACTTTGCCGAAATGTGTTAACATGTTTTATTGTCACTCCTCTATCTACAAAAGAGTCTTGAAAGAGTATTTCTGGAGTTGCTGGCTCTTCCTACTACATTTTTGTATCCAGTGATTGGAAAACACTTTTGGAGCCTGAGCACCCACGTTTATAATTCATTCATTTAATCCGGGGTGTGTTCCCTTTGAAAGCTCTGCTTTGTCTCTATTGCTTGTCCTGATCAAGCTATCAAGTCTGTTTTTCAGCTTCCTAAAAGATCAAGCTGTCCAACAAAAGTGGCAGGTAAAGACTTGAGACAAACCATTTAAAAGCAGCGTTCCAGGAATGGCTTTTCTGCATTGATTCAACTTGGACCAACATAACTATGTATATTGTATACCTGTGGAAGTGGAGAATCACTGTAGTAGTCCCTGCTACTATATTGATCTCCGCTTTCTCCAGGGTCCTGTGCCAAGCAGATTCCCAGTTGCATAGTGTTCACGGGGGAAGGTATATGCTTGGCATTGACACCATTCACAGAACACCTTACCATTTTCTCAAAGACTAAAGAGTTTGTGTTTGGGCGAGGTAAAGATCATGACACCGCCTTTCCACCTCGTCCAAACAGAGAACACCTTACAGTGATTGAGAAAAATGCAAGATGTTCTGTGAATGACTGTCTTGAGCCTGGTACACACGATCGGATTATCTGTGGACAAAGCGTATGACTTTTGTCCAAAAGGTCGTTGGCCAGGAACTTGTATTGCATACAAAAATGGCAACTAAATGTTGGCCAACAAACACAAAACTATGTGGTTTTTCAGCTCTTTCGCGCCACCCTTTGGGCAACTTCTGCAAATGTTGTGTTGTGTTTCCCGTCTGAAAATCTGATTGTGTGTATGAGCCTTTACTGAGCAAGTGACCCACGATGTACTCCTCTGTGTACTAAGACAGGAAATGTGTTAGGCCTCGTACACACGACAGAGTTTCTCGGCAGAATTCGGCGAGAAACTCGGTCAGAGCCGGATTCTGCCGAGAAACTCTGTCGTGTGTACACTTTCGGCCCGATGGAGCCGCCGAGGAACTCGTCGAAAAAATAGAGAACATGTTCTCTATTTTCTCGTTGTTCTATGGGAGAACTCGGCCCGCCGAGCTCCTCGGCGGCTTCAGGGCTGAACTCGCCGAGGAACTCGATGTGTTTGGCACGTCGAGTTCCTCGGCCGTGTGTACGAGGCCTTACTGGCAAGATCACCAGGTGGAAATAAAACTGCCATATTTAAGCATTGATAAGCTGCAATACATTGCAATTTTGTGTCTGGGTTTAATACCACTTTTACGAATATTTGAATGTATATTCATTGTAACTATGCATAAATGATTACAAACAATTCCATCCATTTTTTTTTTTAATAATGTAAAAGCCATGCTGACGCCAAAATAAAAAGTTGTGACCAATGCAAATGAGGTGTTTAAGCAATCAGCAGGATATGTGATGATTTAAGGAGTTGTAAAGGTTACATTTTTATTTTCCTTCGATTTCCCTTCTAAATTTATTTTTTCTTTGTCTGAATTTCTCACTTCCTGCTTCTCCTCAGTAAGCTTGCCCCCATCATCCATGGGGGTTAGTCAGCCAGAAGAGCTTACTGAGGAGGAACAGGAAGTGACAAATTCAGACAAAGAAAACAAACATTTAGAAGGAAAATCGAAGGAAAAGGTAAATGAACCAACAATGCACTAGCTTAAAGGAACCTATTTAGAAAATATAAAACAAACCTTTACAACCCCTTTGAGGCCCCTTTTGCACCAGAGGTCCGCTCAGGTCTGCCTGTTTGCTTTTCAAGCAGACACGACTGGACCCTCCGTCCTCCTCTATGGGCAGTAGTATGTAAACGGACTTGAGTCCATTTACACACGGCTATATCCAGCATCCTACATCTACCCGGCTTGATCCAGCAAATAAAATGAACAGAAGGGGATCTTTTCCCCTCTGTCTGGCTAGATTAGTGGGATGTCAAGTGCAAATAGACAGTCGGTCAGTTTACAGCCAACTGCTAATAGAGCAGAGTGAGCTCTGTCCCTGTCCACTCTGCATTAGCTGAGCAGACCGGTCATGCACCCGCTACGCTCGGCGGAGGATCTGCAAAAAGATCCCCTGTTGAGAAAAAACAGATCCAGCCTGTGTGAAAGGGGCCCAACAGATCACTCCTATATTGTGGATAAAGTATTCCTTAAAACGATCTCCCCAATCTAAGGCCTCGTACACGACCGCACATGTCCACTGAAACTGGTCCGCGGACCAGTGTCAGCGGACAGATCCGATCGTGTGTACAGGCTAGCGGTCAGATTTCCAGCGCACAAATGTTTCTTAGCATGCTAAGAAACATGTCCGCTGGAAAGCTGTCCGGCGGACATGTCCGCTGATTAGTACGTCTAACCAGCGGACCAAAATCCCGCGCATGCGTCGAATTGATTCGACGCATGCGTGGAAGCATTGAACTCGCGCGATAGAGAACGTCGGTGTCGCCTACGTCACCACGTTCTCTGTCCGCGCGGATTTCGGTTTCATGGTGTGTACAGCCATCAGACCGAAATCTCCCAGCGGACATGTCCAATGAAAACGGTCCGGCGGACCGTTTTAATCGGACTGTCCCCTCGTGTGTACGAGGCCTAACACTTTGGTTGTGTTGGTATTCTGGTCTTGCGTCACATGTTGTTTTTCTTCCAATGGCCTCTACATCACTACAGCATACAGTAGTGACATAGGGGCTGGAGAAAGAATCCAAAGCACAAAGAGTGTAGAATTCGATTTTTCCAGTAGTGGCCTATCCAGAAGTAAGGTTTGATCACCTATGTGGGCAATAGCAGAGGTGAATCCTAAACATCTTCGTTGCAGGGGTCACGTTTTTAAACCTTTTTATTTTAGTTCCTTTTAAAGACAGATATGTTAACACTTTATTTTTTACAGTGTAATATTACATTTGCTTTATTAAGCAGAATTACCTCTTAAAGGTAGTATGGCGAGAGCTTTCCTGGCCATGCTTCTTGTGTAGGTTACAGGAGTGCAGTTATTTTGCTCTGTCATCCAGAGTCAACCGATAGCGGTATTATGTTAAATTAGCGTGACGATCGCTGGGAACAATGCACTTACAGATAACTTATAAAGGTTCATTGTTGTCAGTGGCCATTTATCTGAGAGGCATATGATGCTCAAGGATCCCCTAGAACAGTGATGGTGAACCTTGGCACCCCAGATGTTTTGGAACTACATTTCCCATGATGCTCATGCACTCTGCAGTGTAGTTGACCATCATGGGAAATGTAGTTCCAAAACATCTGGGGTGCCAAGGTTCACCATCACTGCCCTAGAACCTTAAGCTGGTCATAGATGTCTAGTCATTTCAGCAGGAAATCAGCCGAAAGTTGAACCATGTATGAGCAGGCTGAGCGTACCCAAGTTGATTAATTAATCATCTTGGGTATAACAAGCCTGCAAGATTTTACATGGCACAGCAGGGACAGCTTCCCCTACCAGGAGAACATAATGAATGAGCGAGAGGGATTCCCGTCAACATGGCTGTGTTGATGGGGGGAAATTAGCGTTTTTTTTTTTCCTGCAACCTGTGGCTGCAGAAAAGAAAATCGCTCCATCTATGGCCAGCTTCATTTGAGAGGCATACATTGCTCTTTGCTCATGGAACCCCTAGCAACTTCTGAAGGAACCTTAGAGGGCTCATGGAACCCTGGTTAAGAAAGGCTGCCCTAGATTAGTAAAATGGAGAGGGTTTGCAAGCGGTGACTTTTTCTTACACACCTGCGGGTGTGTGTTCACAAACACTGACTTCCATCACAGAATAGCTGCCTGTGTCCTGAAGGCAGATGCATTTTAAATTTTACCCCAAGAAGAAAAGAAAGGTAGGTGCTCTCATCCTGAGAAATGATAGTCCATATGACTAAATGTTTTTACTTTGTTTCTCCTTTAAGACAGAAGGGGCAACTCCCTCCCAAATATAATTCATGTTTGCATCTGAAAATTCAACCCACACTCCTTAGCACCCCCTTTTTTTTTTACTTAGAACCCCTCATGCAGGTGCTGTACCCTTGTGACAGTGGGTACCGCCTCCTGTGTTTATATCACTGGGTCCAAAATCTTCTCCACCACTGGCTGCACCTATGCAGTAATTCCCTAAAAATCTAAATAAGGGGCCATGCTACTGCTGCACAAGTATGGACCCATTAAAGTCTATATGAAATTACTGTACAGGAACAGCCAGTACCATAGAAGATTGCAGACCCGGGGGTGATGCAAGTACACTGTCATGCATAGGTACCTAAGCACCTGGGGGGTTCTAGGTTTGAGAGCTAGGAAGAGAGGACTATTTTTTTTCAAATTGTAGTCAAGAAAGAATCACGCTGTTGTTGACTCTTTCTTATGAAAATGCTAGTTGCTTGGCCACCATGCTAGCGCCATGGCTTCAACTATTCACCGATAGGAACAAGTATAAAAATAAAGAGTTTGAGCCTTTTCTGATGCCAAATTACACCATGCTTGTTCCGGGTCTGTGACTCAAAGTTGTGATGCCAGACATGGCCAAGCAACAACCCCTTTTTTTATCTTCTAAGTGAGCCAGCAAAGGCAGGCCTAGTACTTCACTTGCGTATCACAAGATTCCTTTAAGGGGTTCAGCAACCCAGAAATTATATTTCCATTTTTGGAAATCGTCTACTCCACCTTGAAGTCTTGCTCCTGCAGCCGCTTTCTCTACTTGCTGTTGAAGGTGGGCAAAGCAGGGAACATCAGTTAAGAGATCTTGCTAGTCTATAGTCTACCAGTATTGCAAGATGGTGGGTGATACAAACCAAGCTTTGGGTGGACTTACCCTTAAAGCATATCTAAATCCAAAAACGAAAAAAAAAAAATTATATATTGCAGATTAATCCTTCAATGTGGTGGCGGTATTACATTAATGGCCCTATCAATCCACAGAGATGAACAAAGGCAGACATGTTTAATGTCCAGACTATGTGAATATCATGGCCCCTTCAATAAATACTTTGGAGAAATTACTTTAGCCTTGCCGTGAAGGGGCAGAAAGTATTATTTACAGGACTAATAGACAAAAGTAAATGGAAAAAGTAAAAAAAATGCTAATGCAGCCACTAAATCTAAGGACTGGTAAGCCGCAATATATCAATTTTCTTGTGTTTTTAATTTAGATGCACTTTCAACATGAGAGAAAAGCTCCTCTAGACGCATGGAGGAAGGTGTGGTTATTAAGACGAGTGCAGCATTTAAGAACGTAATCAGTCAATCCTTCAAACAGGCACCAGTGAGGTCATAGAATTTCCACTTAAGGATTCTAAACCATCTTTAGCGTACCGACTGCAGTATACTGTAGGTATGTACCATGCATTATAAGTCTATTTAGCAGCCAGAAAGGTAGGTGTCATCTCCAGCCCATTAACTGTAATCCAAAAACAGATCAGCAGACGCAGCCCAAAGTTCAACAATAAATACTGTCAATCAAGCAGCTGTTGGACAAAAGGCCGTACTAGAGTATGGGATCTGTCGATGTGGCTGTAGAATGCATCCTGATTATCATATGGTGCCGAGCATGTTTGGAATGCCTTCTGAATGCAAAAAAAAAAATGCTTATGCTGGACAAGATGTCCCAAGCAATGTCCAACACATGAAACACAAAAAAATGTGCTCTGCCAATGAAGAGATGTGAATTCCCTTAAACTGAAATAAACATGATATGTACAAAGCTGCAAATGAAGTTATTTGCAGTTTTATTTGACGCATCCAGAGAAAAGGGCCAGTGCGTTGTTGGCTTTGGGTGGTTGAAGATGGTCATGGATGGTATGAAGAAAGCAGTGAAACCACTTGTTACAAAGGCAAGCTGAACTCTCATTTCTAAGGCTACAGCAGGTCAGGGAGGTGGCTGTAGACGGAGTCCAGGAGTTTTTGGCTTGCCTCCTGGCTCTTGACGCCGGCGATCTCGAAGAGGCGGTCCAGTTTATCCTCTGCCTGCGAAATCTCATCAATGACCTGCAGCTCCTCTGGACTCAGGATGGGCAGCAAGTCATCAAAGATGGGCTGCAGGTCACAGGGGTCCAAGCGTACCTGGCGCAGAACGGTGTCTTTCTTTTCTGTATTAGGAAAAGAGTAAAGACATTATTCGGTAAGCCAGGATGACATTAACGTGTGTTCTGAATAAATATTTATTGTCAGCAAAATCTACTTCAACCAACCTTGAAATGCATCAGTGAACCAGACATTTGAAAATCACACTGTGTTCCTTGGAACACAACTTACGGTACATTGTTCATCTACTGGAGTATTTCAGGAGTCTATTTGTCAAGTCTATTTTTCTTAGGATTTCAGAGCAGCACCCTTATTACAAAGGTCGTTGACTTGAAGTGGTTTTAAACCAAAAAAATTACTTTTTTTTCAGCTTACCAATTCTTATATGTGGTGGCTGCATTAATTTTCCCTTTTCTACGTTTTTTCATTTTACCTGTTGATCCAAGCAAGGCACTTTTATTCTTCAACTACCTTTAACAGACCAAGCTGTCCAGCTAAAGTGGCAATAAGAGGATGGAGACAAACCATTTATCACCGATGGGTGCTTACAATGGTCAGCTTCTATTACTTTATGTAAATTCTCTATTACAAGAAGAGGGGGAATTTTTTTTTCTGTAACTGCTTGAAAAGTATTAGCTCAAGTTTAGCTTTAGTTTGTTAGTCAAGTTCATTTAAATCTACTGGTATATCTAAAAACACTACCCTCTCCCAGGGGTGGAATGACCATTCGGGCTCTCGGGCACTGCCCGAGGGCCCCATGCCATTGGGGGGTCCCCCATCAGGGTTGCCAGCCTCAGTAAAACCAGGGCCAGTATGTAAAATTCTATGTTTTTATGAAATGTCCCTTACCGACATCCTTGTGGTCTAAAAATCCCAAGATTATAAAGATTATAACTGCCCCACCTCTCCAGTACCTTTTCAGTGTGTGTATGTATTTACTGTATGTGTGTGTATACTGTGTGGCCCCATAATCTATTGCCCGGGGGGCTCATGAGTTGTCAGTCCGCCCCTGCCCTTTCCACAGACTGACAACCAGAGTGGGGTTGCCCTAATACAGGAAGTTATTGGCTGGATCACCAGGTAAAATTGAGGGGAAAAAACTTAAAAAAGAAAAACGAATGCAACCATCACATTTATGGGTAAGCTGTACTTTATACAATTTTTAGTTTTTGGGTTTATTACTGCCTTAAGCCATTTACTACTACCGACGCAAGGCTTAGGTCAGTGGCAGTGGAGGGTTTTATACACACTGGGGTAGATTTACTAAAACTGGTGCACAAAAAACCTGGTGTAGCTGTGTATGATGGCCAATCAGCTTCGAGTTCAGCCTGTTCAATTAAGCTTTGGCACTAAAACCTGGAAGCAGATTGGTTTCTATGCAGAGTTGCAAAAGATTTTGCACTTTTTGGTTTTAGTAAATAACCCCCACAGTGTATTTTTGTGCGGTCTTTTCACAAGCTGTCAGAAATGTAATAAAAGTGACTGGGCAGCTATACAGCCGCCCAATCGGTTTTTCTGACACCTGAAAGTGTGCCCACTGCCCCCTCCATGCTTCCTGGGCGCCGATATCTCATTACAGTGGCTTAAAAGGACTAGTAACCAGGGTACTGCTTTGGAACAATTAATTTTCCCAGATGTTCCCTATAATATAGATAATCTGCAGACACTGTGAATGGCAAATCAGTCATGCGGAAGACGTCTGTTTCGGGGAGCCTGCAGGTAATAAGTCCTTTGTCCTCTGCTTGCTTTTTTCCTCAGCTTCCACAGTTCAGGTTCCCATTAACAGTAGCTTGACTATACACATCATCTACTACGTTGATATATTTTTCTGCTCACTCCAGTAACCCTCAAACTCATACCTAAACTGTATGCATGTGTGGCCCTGAATCCCAAGTCTAGCATACTCCTGTCCTCCCACCTTTACATTCCTTCAACACAATGTCCTATCAACCCTATAGAGAGGAGCAGGCACCACACAGTAAGGTGCAAATGTGTCCCACAGCTCCAACTTGGGGCAAACACACACAAAATGGGGGAGAGCTACAAGGTTTAGGTCTGGTAACTGGCATGCAATACAACAGAAACAAGATATACCTGTGCTCAGATCCGAATAGCTTGTACATGCATGTAATCTACCAGGTGCTAAAAGGGTGTGACCAAATGTTAACATTAAAAATACACGGAAAACAACGCCATTGACCTGCAATACAACAGAAACAAGATCACACCCCTTTAGCACCTAGTAGATTATATGCATGTATAAGCTATTGGGATCTGAGCACAGGTATATCTTGTTTCTCCAGCTCTAACTTGCACATCACTGATACAAATAAGCATGTCTACCTTTCCTATACTACACCGTAATTATGTTAATTATTATAGTACTGTGGTATTTGTAAATCACAAAAGTAGAAAGGCCTACATCATTACCTTTGGTTATAAACGAGCCTGTTCTGCTAAGGGCAGAGGAGCCGCTGGAGGTGGAGTCACAGCGAAGGAGAGGTTCAGACTCGTCAGCGAAGAAGCCTTTACTCTTGTCGAGAGGGGAGGGGTCTGTAGGCGGTGCAGCTTGGTCAGGAGCCTTGAGGCAGGTATCAGGAGCCGGCATTGGTTGGGTGGAGCTCATCTGGAGAGTAAGCTTCTCATCTTCTATCTAAGGGTAGAAGAAAGAAATATCATGTAATTTTTTTTCCCTTTTGAATGTCACACGTCCATTTTAAAAAAAAAATTCAGTAGCGTTCTTTGAATATTTAGTACATTTGGCCAAATGGATTTTAGTTAGGAGTCGACCGATTATCGGTGTGGCCGCTATTTCACTTTTTTTGAAGCATCTGTAACGGTCACAAAACTTCCCAACATTACCAATATTGCTTCAGGGGGTGGTACTGGGCTGATGCATGCAGCTGCACACATCACCCCAGTACCGTTGTTTAGAGCGGAAGTTCTAAAATCTACAATAGATCAGTACCCGATACCGGCAATCGGCCTGAAAGGCAGAAAAAAAAAATCGGTATCGACCCTGAGAAAACGATATCGGTAGACCCCTAATTTTAATGTTAAAATTCCACAATCACCTGAACATAGAATGTGACCTTTTCATCATGCAACACTTGTATATTATGAATTCTGGTTTGGTGCCCTATGCGAGTTGTGCAAGCCCCATGAATGAGTGTGGCAGGCGACTACTAAAGTCTGCACTAAACCTCATCAATTAATTTTTTCCTTTCCATCTCACTTTTCTCCAACCCCAACTGCTAAAAACTTTTATAATAATTAGCAATGCTGTGATCTCCCCAGGAACACAGCCACTGCAGGAAGGTCATGTTGGCTCTGCTTGAACCACAGATCTTGATTATTAGGCTTCATTTCCACTGGCGTTTTTACAGCCACTTTTCTGAGCGTTTTTTACAGCTTAAAAACGCCTGTCCATGTTATTCTATGGCATCATGCCCACATAGGCGTTTTTGAGCTGCAAATGACATAGGCGTTTTTGAGCTGTAAAAAAAACGCGGGACCAGGGCGTTCTGTGGCTCCAGCAATAAAAAAAGCTGTAAAAACGCCAGACAATAAAAATGCTCAAAAACGCTGCGGCAGTGTTTTTGAGCTCCAGCTCACAAAAAAATAAAAAAAATAAACATGGACAGGCGTTTTTAAGCTGTAAAAAAGGCTAAAAAAAGTGGCTGTAAAAACGCCAGTGGAAATGAAGCCTTAGCATGCATTATGACTGCCCCTCATTAGCTTTGTTCCAGGATTGGGAGCTGCAGCTGCTATTGGTATGCATTACAGGGTCGTCCCCTTAGCTAGCTAGGAGGATAAACTAAAAGGACAATTGGCACAATAGGAGGAGATAGGAAAATAGGTAAGGTTAGTATAGACTTAACGTCAACTTTAGGGAAAGCAGCTGTGAAAATATGCATGTCCAAATAAAAGCAGGAGTGGAACACACCTTCACCACAACATTCAAAAAACTTCATCAAATGAAAAGCATTTTGAAAAAAATTGCATTAGCTGAGCTGTTTATAACTTTAAATATTACCGGTGTAAAGCTTGTCTCATTTTCTGATTAGCGGATTTCCTAAACCAGACTCCAGTAAGAACTCGCCCACCCCTACCTTTGTATCACCACTCTCTTTAATTAAAGTAAAAAGGAGATCAGGAATTGTAAGTGGTGTCACAATGGTTGCTCTACAAATCAGACTGGTTTTTGGAGATTGAGTTTAAGGGTTAGGTCAAGGTTACGATCAGCATAGAGTGGTGTAATGCCATGGGACACGGAATATACTTAGCCGTTTTACTGCATATACCCTTTAAACCTGAAGGTTAGGAGGGTGCTTGGCAAGTATTGAAAACAAAAATAAAACAAATAAATAACTGTGCATAGCGCAAAACACAACAAAATGATGCCTTGTCCTTAACCGATGAGTCGTCATCAACTGTGAGCGGGATTCACAAAAATTTCACATCCACCCCAGGTAGCGCCTCACACACAGAGAAGAAGGAGACTTTATAGTTTTGCATTTCCAATCGTCATTATTATATTAATAACATTAATGAACTCACGGGACAGAAAACAGCTAGTTATTCGCACAAAAGCAAACGCTGCCTGCCAGGGTCAGAGTGATCTCACCTCTTGGCTCCGCCCTTACGTGTTTTGTCCCATAGAATGTTGTCAGAGGGCTGCCAGAGAAGCTGAAAGCATTCTTCGTTTACTGTGCAATAGTTTTAGGGAAGGTGTGAAAAAAATACTGTAGTGTGTATGTCTTTGAGGGAGAGGGAGGAGAGAGGAAGAGGGGGGGAGAGAGGAAGAGGGGGGAAGAGAGGTAATAAGAGGAGGGAGAGGGAGGAAGAGAGGAGGGAGAGGGAGGAGAGAAGGAAGAGGAGGGAGAGGGAGGAGAGAAGGAAGGGGAGGGAGAGGGAGGAGAGAAGGAAGGGGAGGGAGGAGAGAAGGAAGAGGAGGGAGAGGGAGGAGAGAAGGAAGAGGAGGGGGAGGAGAAGGAAGAGAGGGGGAGGGAGAGGAGGAGGGAGAGGAGTAGGGAGTGGAGGAGGGAGAGGAGTAGGGAGTGGAGGAGGGAGAGGAAGGATTGAGATTCTCCTTTATCTTTTACAAATATCTGAAATAGATATCATCAGGGAATTTGTGTTTGCAATATAGTTAATGTTCTATGTGTTAAAACCATGATGGGTCTATGGTGCCAGAAGTATTGCAAGGAAAGCCCCAGTATTCATGGAAGCGGAGGATTTTATTTCCGATTCAGAACTAGTCTATGACATCTTTAGAAGGAAGAGTGGTTGCATAGCTCCAGTTTATTGAATTTTTACCTATGTATTTAAGGGTCTGTGTTGATGAGCCATCAGTTTGGGACGCTTCTGAGATCATACAGAACTCATTGACCGATGCATTTCACTTGTAGTTGACCTCCATCTCACCTGCTTTTACATGCTTCAAGCAGGTTTTGCATTTCCATACATTTGTTTTGGAATGCAAAACCCACTCGAAACACACCAAAGGCTGTCTACATGGGCCCCAACTATCATGAGAACCTCAGGAACACTAAAGCAGTTATAGCTTTGTGGAAATTATAATGAAGCCATGTTAAGATGCACACATTGCTTGGCTTCTCAGCAGCGGTCTGATATACAAGCCAAGTTCAGAGCAGTACATTCAATCTAGTTCAATGTTACCTGAAGGTTGGCATTATTGCTTGATGTGATGGCTGCCTAGTCACAGAAAGAAGAGGACACTGAAGGTAACGGTTAACCGGAGAGAAAGGAGGCATAACTGTCAATCACTGTCAATTAAAGGGAGCGGGCAAGGTAGCAGGAGCGACTTTCCCTGTTATTAGAGAGGATCAGTATGTGCCCTGACAGAGAAGCCTGCTGGAACGCCATGTGAATACGAATATCAGCCATAGATGAAAACATAAAAATCATTTAAAGTGAACCTGTACCTGGGCTATAGCTGGCAAAGTAATAGATTCACTTTATAGTAGGCCAAGTACACATCCTTTACTTACCTTTCCATCATTGCCCTACCACCAGACTAAACGCCTACAAACCAGAAGGCACCCAATCTATATTGAAACAAGCATTGTATCATTTAAATAAGCATTGCATTATATAATGAAAAAAGTATTGTATCATTGTATTTGTGTATAATGCCGCGTACAGACGGTCGTTTTTTGTGATGAAAAAAAACGACGTTTTTGAAAACGTCATTTAAAATGACCGTGTGTGGGGAAAACGTCGTTTTATGTCTTCTGAAAAACAACAAAAAAAAAATTCGAACATGCTCGAATTTTTTGTGTCGTTTTTCAAAACGTCGTTTTTTGTGTCAATGAAAATGATAGTGTGTGGGCAAAACGACGTTTCAAAACGACGTTTTTAAACCCGCGCATGCTCAGAAGCAAGTTATGAAGCTAGCTTCAATGGAAAAGAGTGCCGTCGTACGTGCTGAACGTAACCACGCTTTGCTAGAGCATTTTAAAAAACGATGGTGTGTAGGCAACGTCGTTTTTGAAAATGAAGTTTCAAAAACGTCGTTTTATTTCATGATTCGAAACGTCGTTTTTTTTTCATCACAAAAAACGACCGTCTGTACGCGGCATAATATTATGCACTCACTGGCCACTTTATTAGGTACACCTGTTCAATTGTTTGGCACACAAATTGCTAATCAGCCAATCACATAGCAGCAACTCAATGCATTTAGGCATCCAGATGTGGTAAAGATGACTTGCTGAAGTTCAAATCGAGCATCAGAATGGGGAAGAAAAGGGGATTTAAGTGACTGAGTGTGGCATGGTTGTTGGTGCCGAACGGGCTGGTCTGATTATTTCATAATCTGCTGATCTACTGGGATTTTCATGCACAAACATCTCTAGGGTTTACAGAGAATGGTCAGAAAAAGAGAAAATATCTAGTGAGCGGCATTTGTGTGGGCGAATGGACAGACGATAGAAAGGTAACAGTAACTCAAACAACCATTCCTTACAACCAAAGAATGCAGAATACCATCTCTGAATGCACGACACATCGAACCTGTTGCTGTAGCCCAAGCAGATGGGCTACAGCAACAGAAGACCAAACCACGTGCCACGCCTGTCAGCTAAGAACAGGAAACAGAAACTACAATTTGCACAGGCTCTCCAAAATTGGATAATAGAGGATTGGAAAATGTTGCCTGGCGAGAGGAGTCTCAATTTCAGCTGCGACATTCAGATAGTAGGGTTAGAATTAGGTGTAAACAAAGTAAAAGCATGGATCCATCCTGCCTTGTAGCAACAGTTCAGGCTGGTAGTGGTGGTATAATGGTGTAGGGGATATTTTAAATGGCACACTTTGGACCCCTTCGTACCAATTAAGCAGTGTTTAAAAGTCACGGCCTACCCTTTATGACTACAATCTACCCATCTTCTGATGGCTCCTTCCGGATAGGTTCACACTGCTGCAATCTCAAAATCGCGCAATTTTACCGCGACTTCGCATTTCAGGGAATGCCAGTCTATAGAGCTGAATTCGCATTGCACACGGATCAAACTCACACACAGGGCCGATTCGCCCTATAGGCTCACTAGGCAAGCCGCTTAGGGCCCCTGCAAGGCTGCGGAGGGCCCCCCAAATTACTTGAGGCCCCGCCTGGTGAGAAGTCAATTTCAGCCCCTCACCCCGTCGGCAGCGCCCCCCCCCCCCCCCCCGCTTCTCAACTTTAATGTGACATGTCATCTTCGGCAGCTCCCCCCCCCCCCCCCCGTTTCTCAACTTTAATGTGACATGTCACCTTCGGCAGCCCCCACCCCCCCCCGTTTCTTAACTTTAACCGCCCACTGTATATATACGTCCTGTTTTTAAAGATGAATATCTCGGTAACGGCAGCAGCTGCTGCCACAACCGAGATATCCATCTCTTCAGTGGGCGGGCCTGTAAACGATAACGGTGGTCTCCACCGCGAGATCGCCCCCCCCCCCCAGTTTTACTCACCTGAGCCCTGGAATGTCCCACGGCAAGGACACGCAGTCTCTCTGCCCAGGGGGTTCTTGGCTCTTCATTGGATAGATTGATTGACAGCAGCGGGAGCCAATGGCTGCGCTGCCATCAAATCCAACAGGGCCGCCGAGGGGCGGGGTCGAGTCCTGCATTCGGCGGCCATGGACGCAGGAATGATGGACTCGAGAGTGCGCCAGCAAGGTAATCCCCCTGCTCTTCTCCTAGGGGGTTATCTAATGTGGGGAGGAGCCGCAAGACGCGCCGAGGGACCCCAGAAGAGGACGATGGGACCACACTGTCCAAAATGAACTGCACAGCGGAGGCAAGTATATGTTATTTAAAAAAAAACAAAAAAAAAACGGAACCTTTAGTATAACTTTAAACCTTATTACACACGTATATTCATGTACTGTATCCTTCTGCCAGTTCTGGCACCACCACCCACGGAGATGGTAGCAGGGAGGGGGTTGACACTGCTGCAATATGCTGTAAGCTAAAACAACAAAATAAAAAATAAAAAAGCCACCAAGTGAGATTACTGGCTTAGAAGACATGAAAGATATTCTAGATCTCTTGTACATTTAGCCAGTCCACTTTAGTTTCTAATGGCAAAAAACGATGGAGCTGGATGCTATGAACAAATCAACCCTTGAAGCAACCCTTGACTTTCATATCAGAAGAGACCGCAGCAGGAAAATTGTACGTTGCTAGCCTGCAATTTCTCTAGCATGCCACTTTTGCACTGCGGGGCCGTGTGCACAAATACAGAGGAGCGCACAACACTCAGAGCCGATATTAAATGACACCAGCTACCAGCAAGAAGGAGGAGTCACGTGACCAGGGACAGCCAGCTCACCTCTAGATGGTCATTGATTTAATATCATACAGACTGAGCTCTAATCAGATGAAGGGCTTAGTTGGGTGGCACTATCCCCTAGCGCAGTGTACAATCACAGCTGGAAAAAAGCCCTCAAGGGCCTATTCACATGTCGTTACAGCGTGCTTTAGTTATTTGTGTTGGTGCAATGTGGTGCCATTTTTGGCAGCATCCATCACAAGGTGCCTTGGCGTGCCATTTAGAATAACTGCCACCACACCAATGCACTTAACATGTGCTGACATGCCTTACTGCAGCAACATGGTGTGAATGGGTCCCAGGTACTCATGCATACCAGCCTCATTGGGCTGCAATGACCAACGCAGTCCCAAATACAAGACTTGCTTTATACGAGGTTGGTCACACCAACTGTATTGCTGTATTAGTGTGCAATGCAATGAAAGGATGCCGGTGCAGCTACGTCACAAAATAGCTGTCAGTGGGGCTTTTCCCACGCATGCGCAACTTCACCACTGTTTTATCGCGGATGCAATTTGGGGTCCAGAAAAATTATAGACCCGAGCGGGTGGGCGGAGCAGTGATTTGTTTAAACTTGTTATCAGCAGCACCGCGTCCAGCCCCCGCCCTAGCCCGTTCTTTCTACTAACCCGTACCGAGTACACAGTGCTATGCACGGGGCCCACCCCCTTCTCCAAGCACCGCTCTATCTCCCACTTTCCCTCGGTTACGGGTTAGTAGAAAGAACAGACTGGGAGCGGTGCTGTCGATGACAAGTTTAAACAAATCACCACTCTGCCCACCCGCTCGGGTCTATAATTTTTTTGGACCCGAAAATTGCACCCACGCAAGCGCGATAAAACAGTGGTGAAGTCGCGCATGCACGGCAAAGCCCCGCGAACAGCTGTTTCGTGACATAGCCGCACTGGAAGTGGCGCGGTCAAGACTTTTTATAAGTCCAGGATTTTTTTAGAACACCTGAACACATTTTATTGCAACACAGAGCTTTACGACACTTTGGAACACAACACAACATGCTGCCTCGCATAGGGTCGAATGATGTGAAAGAAAGTTTAAATGTAGCATGCAATGGCGCTAGGAGTCCACCAACAGACCAGAGCTTTGGTATACCAATATGATTGGGTATACCAAGCACCACATCCCTAAATTGTACGCCAACAATAAATTTGTTAAACAAAATACGGGACTCGCGGTGCTACATATAAAAAAATCATTTTATTACATCCCATTAAAAACGGATTCCGGGTATAATATCAAACAAGCCATCATTAAAATATACCAGACACTTCCAGCCTTGGACCCACAATAAACATTTATAAAGAATATACAAAAATTTTAACAATCCAAAACATGGTGTAGATCACAGATAAATCTATCTATTTTTACACGCTGAGAATACAGGTTAATCTTTATATTATATTACATTTTAAGACCTTGATCCTAGTTTGAGCCAGCTTTAATTTAGTTAAAATATTTAATTGACGAAATTAACACTAAGAATTAACACTATTAGAACTAAAATATGACTAAAACAAAACAATTCAGGTGTCTAAATCAAAATTTGATGTCAAAATTAACACTGGTTAGAAGCCCCCCCCCCCCCCACATTTTGTGCCCTCCCTTCAGGGATGACTGAACTAGAGACTTGTACCGCTTGTGGCCCCTCACCCCTGTCCTCATTCTATGTTTGTAAAACATTTACAGCTCATTATTATTTATTCTTTTGTAATTAAATGTTTACTTTTTTTTATTTTTATTGATGTATATTTACAAAATCATTTTTTGACAGTTATTTTATAAGTATAAACTTTTTATGCTTGTTTCTTTTTTTAGTACTTAAACTTCCTGCAACACTTCCGAAAGCTCCTGAGGAAGTTCTTATGTGCGAAACATGTAGAGTGAAAAGTGGTTGCACATGTTATTCAGATGATATGTCTTTATGAACAGTTATTGTATTTTAAAAGAAACATTCTAAATAAAATTAATATTTTTATAAAACCAAGATGTTTTACTACTGATGGTACCTTTAAAGTCCCGCTTGTTCGTTCCAAATTGTCATCCTTTCTTTGGTTCCAAGCAGCACCACCTATTACTACCATACCAGTAGTAATATATTTAATGTAATGATTACATAGGTAAATGTATTTATATGCAACAATGATTATCTTTGTCATTACCAGCACTATTCTATAACGCCTGAAGAAGCAACAGTAGGAAAACGCGTTGAGATCCTATAGCCTTTCGTTCTCACTATATCTGTGATATACATCAAGGTTGGATTGCTAAATTTTTTGTATATTCTTTATTAAATAGTCCCAGACCGAGGGAGATTGACCGTTATTTTAGGTTTCTTCAATTTGCGAATAATCGCACCAGCTGTTGTCACCTTCTCACCAAGCTGCTTGGCCATGGTCTAGTAGCCCATTCCAGCCTTGGCCCTGACATCCTTGGACAGCTCTTTGGTCTTGGCCTTGGTGGAGAAATTGGAATCTGATCGTTTGCTTCTGTGGATGGGCGTCTTTTATACAGGTAACAAGCTGAGATTAGGAGCACTCCCTTTAAGAGTGATCCTAATCTCAGCTTGTTACCTGTATAGAAGACACCTGGGAGCCAGAAATCTTGCTGCTAGGGGATCAAATACCCACTCATTAAAATGCAAATCAATTTATACGTTTTTGAAAAGCGTTTTTTTCTGGATATTTTTTTTGTTGTTCTGTTTCTTACTGTTAAAATAAACCTACCATTAAAATGATCGACTGATCATTTCTTTGTCAGTGGGCAAACATACAAAATCAGCAGGGGATCGAATACTTTTTTTCCTCACTGTATGTAATTAGATTGTGGGTGTTGGGCATATGTAATATACAGAGTGCAGGGCTAATGAGTGGGGAGTGTGAAAAGTACAAAATTATCTACTGGTCTTTAAAGGGTCAGCGCACGCAGACAGATAATGTAAAGGCGAAATCCATGTTAATGTCCCATTAAAGGAGTTGTAAAGACAGAAGGTTTTTTATCTTAATGTAGTCTAAGCCCCAGCACACCCTAAACCTTATCCGAGCCCCCTCTCTGTACATTGATGTCCACGAATCCCTCGGCTGACCATGACTCTCCCTCCTGATTGGCCAAGACAGCGCAGCGGTGCCATTGGCTCCCACGGCTGCCAAAGTCAGTTAGCCAATCAGGGGAGGGGGGGTCCAAACAGCAGTTCCATGTCTGAATGGACACACAGAGCTACAGCTCGGCTCGGGTGCCCCCATAGCAAGCTGCTTGCTGTGGGGGCACTCGGCTAGAGAGAGGGGTCAGGAGAAGCAAAGAGGGACCCCAGAATAGGAGGATCTGGGCTGCTCTGTGCAAAACCAACTGCACAGAGGAGGGAAGTATAAGGCTCCATGCACATTGACGCTAATAAAAACTATAGTTTATTGGCGTTTTGGCTTTTTTTTAAAAGCCCATAACTGAACTCTGTTAGCCAATGTGCCCATGCACACCTGGGCGTTTTTTTAGTGTTAATGACCTTTATTTTTTTTGGCTTTTTTCTGAACGCCCGAAATTTGCGTTCAAAGTGCCGTTTTCCGGTGGGAAAAAAACGCTACAAAACACAAAACGCCGAAAAACGCGATTGTAAAAACGCTAAAAAACGTTGAAAGGCTCCCTGCAAAGCTACTGGCGTTTTTTATAGCTTTTTTCTAGCTTCAGTGTGCATGGAGCCAACATGTTTGTTATTTTTATTTTTGTTTAAGAATTTACAAATCACTTTAAGGCCCCATTCACGTCTGAAGCGCGACGCTCCAAAACGCTAGAGGGGAAAAAATACATTATTCTCTTGGAGTGGAGATGTAAACCATCTCCATAAACGCCTGACGCCGAATGCCTGAAGCTCAAACAAGTTCCGGACCCTTTTTTGTTGGGCGGTTTGGGCGTTTTTGAGCGTTTGTATTTCCCATAGAAAGTAATGAAAACGCTTGATTCCAGCGTCTAGCGCGACAACAAGCGTTTCTACGGGCGTTTTGTCGCTTTAATCAATAGAACATTTCACCCAGGCAGAAGATAAAAAAAAAAATCTACAAACATAGCAACAAGTGATGAAAAGATGATAATTTTTCCTATTGGCTAAAATAAAAAACGTCGAAGTACAAAAACGTTGGACGACGCTGTATGCAAAGGCGCAAATACGCATGAATACGTGCGACAAAACGACCGAAAAAAATACACGATTTTACCCCACCCCCAAACGGTAAGTGATGGGACAGTAAAAGAAAAAAGCAGAAGCCCAATAAGCTCATCTCCCTGTCACTTTGCTCTTTCCTTCTCTGTGTGCTGCTTGCTAGCAAATGAGTACTGCAGCACAACTGCTCCTTGTGCTGCTTTTCCATCTGCCAGTCTGAGCTCTGCTGTGCAGTGGACTGCAAGAGGCCAATACTAAGTCAGTGAATGGTGAAAAAAGTTCAAATCAATGTAGATAGTCCCGCCACACAGGCAAATTCATAAACAATCTCCCAGGTGCACCAACGAAATCCACAAGAAGAGTGCTTTAAAGGAAAGATCCTCCACAAAGATTACAAAGGGCCTCTTACCGGATGGAATTGATCTCCAGATTATAAGAGATCTCACACAGCATGATAAGAGGTACTGGAATACTATCACACAGGCAGCCACAGCATTGGAATCCTTATCAGAGTGAGTCCTCATTAAGCCAGAAGCTTCCCATTAGAGCATCCACAGGTATGCAAGAAAACAAAAGGCTCACATAGTGTAAAATCCTTTTTTTTAATATAAGAAGTAGATGAAAACACACTTACATGAAATCGATAAAAAACGAGCACATAAAAGCCGGCCAGCTTTGGAATCACAGCCCGTATCGGGTGAAAGGTACGAGGTGACGTCAGCACGCCGCCTCCCAACGTGTCTTTCCGATTGCCCCCACAATGTGCGGGTCTGGGGAGGATGTTGTTGCTGGTGCCCCAGACCCGCACATTGTGGGGGCAATCGGAAAGACACGTTGGGAGGCGGCGTGCTGACGTCACCGCGTACCTTTCACCCGATACGGGCTGTGATTCCAAAGCTGGCCGGCTTTTATGTGCTCGTTTATCGATTTCATGTAAGTGTGTTTTCATCTACTTCTTATATTTAAAAAAAGGATTTTACACTATGTGAGCCTTTTGTTTTCTTGCATACCTGTGGATGCTCTAATGGGAAGCTTCTGGCTTAATGAGGACTCACTCTGATAAGGATTCCAATGCTGTGGCTGCCTGTGTGATAGTATTCCAGTACCTCTTATCATGCTGTGTGAGATCTCTTATAATCTGGAGATCAATTCCATCCGGTAAGAGGCCCTTTGTAATCTTTGTGGAGGATCTTTCCTTTAAAGCACTCTTCTTGTGGATTTCGTTGGTGCACCTGGGAGATTGTTTATGAATTTGCCTGTGTGGCGGGACTTTCTACATTGATTTGAACTTTTTTCACCATTCACTGTCATTTTAATTATAGCGCGATCTCCTTCCCTTTACAATTTGTCTTTGTGTAGTATAACACTTTTGATCGCAGCTTCACATTTTTGCAAAACAAGCGCAATATTTTTCTTTGTACAATACTAAGTCAAATTCATAAATAAAAAAAAATTAAAATTGTAATGATGCATTCATGCACACAAAATGGCATTTATTTGCATCTACAATCCTTGCAATATCAGTTTTATCTGGAGAGGACCTTTCTTCATGTAGAATTGTGGGGATACACAATATGAGAAGCAAATGGACATTGCTTGGAGGTCCAAGCTGTTTTTTCTGCACAGGAGCCAATTATATGTCAGCCATAAAACTGCTGGGGCTAACATTACCATGCCAGCAGGAAAAAAAAATTACACATACCACTAAATTACTACAATTAAGCGTAAACTTACAGGCTAATGAATGGCGCTGGTATTTTTTTTTTCTTATAGGCATAAATTTAAAAAAATATATATAAATTTGGTAGGTTGATTAACAGGAAGCCTCAGAAAATACAAAGCGCTCTTGTGCGTTTATGATGAAAAACATGGCTGCACCTTTTTATGCTTTCAGACTGCCAGAGGAAATGTCATTATTGACTCAATTATATACGGACTCGCTGAGCACCTGATTTAATACAGGAGCCTTTGTGAGGCTGGCAGCCTGTGTGCCAAGCAGACACAATTCATTATGAATGCGCCTGACAAAATGTAGCTGTGTGCCTGCTCCAGAAGTACAGAACGGCTCATTGTCAGATCTCCCTATGCCGTCTGTTTTATCTCTACATCCTAATGTAAGGCCAAGCTACATGGCTGATTTCAAAGCAAAGTCCATTTGCAAAAGCTGGTGACCGCTAGACGTGCTGCTGTTATACCGCACAAAAGTCGCATTGCTGTGGACTGTTGCTACAACACGTGACAATGGGGGGAGATGTACTAAAACTGGAGAGGTGCAAAATCTGGTGCAGCTCTGCCTAAAAAACATTTACAGTGCCATGAAAAAGTAGTCATACACCTTGAAATGTTCCACATTTTGTCATGTTACAACCAAAAACGTAAATGTATTTTATTGGGATTTCATGTGATAGACCAACATAAAATGGTAAATCGCATGCCAAATCGCACCCGTGTGAACCAGGGCTTACTCTGATACCCCCAACTAAAATCTAGTGGAACCAAATGCCTTCAGAAGTCACCTAATTAGTAAATAGAGTCCACCTGTGTGTAATTTGATCCCATTATAAATACAGCTGTCCTGTCAAGCACTCAGAGGTTTGTTAGACCCGGTTCACACTGGGGCGACTCGTCAGGCGCCCCAATGGTTGCTGGCGGTACTGCTTCTGATGTATAAAAAAAAAAAACAGACCAGTGATATGTCTATAATGTTAAAGACCATATAACTCCTATGAAAAAAGCAGAATCAAAGTTTGATTCTGCTTTTTTCATAGGAGTTATATGGTCTTTAACATTATAGACATATCACTGGTCTGTTTTTTATATATTCATATTTTCAGATAAATCAGGTTTATTTATTTGGAGGGGGGGGGGGGGGGGGGGGGGGGTTCTGGCATTCAGTTTTTGAGAATCGTGATCTTTAGTCTAAGCAAAAGAATCGCGATTCTCATTTTGACCAGAATTGTGCAGCTTTAGTGTGGGGGAACCTCACTTTATCTTTTTTTTTTTTTTTTTTAATACAGGTATTTCCAGCCATGTAAGTGAATAGGGCTGGTGACATCACTGGTCATTAAGGAATCGTCTGTCTGCACCTGCCAGCAGGAAGCCGTCATATGATAGCTGTAGTCATACTGCAAATATACATGATGTTCAGCTGTCGTCGAAGGGGTAAATATTTAGGTGTTCATTCAGACTAAACCTTGAGCTCCTTCCTACTAGTCAGTATCATTCAACCTGCTTCTTCTGAGCTCAAGCTGTTCTGGGTCCACCTTACAGTGATGAGCTCATCTGTCACTCTGCTTTCGACTCCTATCAGCATGTACCTGGTCAGCAATTCTTGTCCCGCTTCCCCTTCACCCAAAATTCTGCAATACTGGGACTACAAGAGGCCATTATGTCATGTTACTGGCTGCCATTAAGGTAGAGAGGAGAAACCTGACTACACTTATATTATGCATTTTTTATTTTATAAGGCTATAAATAAGGGCCAGGTCATGCCAAGATTATATGCGGCAGATACAAATCTCTCAAATTAATACATTTGTTGCTATTATACCATATAGTGATCCTCTTGGAAGGTCCTTTCGATGGACCACATTTTATAATAAAATCGTTTTTTTCCACTGCTGTATAGAAAAGACTAATGTAAAACTTTTACGACACTGTCCAGATGTAGTTATTTATGAATATGTGAAGACAAAAAACTTTCTAGATTTATCTTGATTGTACTCAGAACAAGACTGGTTGGAGTCATTCCACCTACGTACCCCGGCACGAGGACATGCTAATAATTAACACCATGAACAACCCAGTAGCAGGAAAACAAGTTCTACAGCAGGCACCAGATGGCAATAGAAAACGCCTCAATCATATGGCTGGGTAATAATCGGAACAGCCAGCCCTGCAGCCAACAGCTGAAAACTTAATACAGGTGAGCAATGTAAAATATTTAACCAAGGTAAAAAGGTCAATAGCCTTATTAAGAGCAGTTTAAAACATAATTAAACTAATTATTCAGGAGAAAACAGTTTACAAATTACTTTGGATTCATTATAGCCGATTAATGAGTGAACCATACATTACTGGTGCATGGGCCAAATAACCAAAAAGTTCTTTGTAGGAAAACACTTTAAAAACCCATCTCCAGGCAAAGAAAAACAAAATGGCACCTCGGCCTATGTAGTGCAGGCAGTTCCAGGTCACATTGTGTCTGTTCAGCGTTTAGGATAATTGCCCTGAAAATTGGGATGGTCCGATATGCCAACTCTAATGAAAGCCAGCACTGCCTGCCTCCACTGATGCCTTATTAAGGGTCCATTCTAATGACGGGCAGCTTCAATAAGCGAATGTAGTTGGACACACTCTGACCGCAACCCTGTATCTTATAATACATGGAACACTAAGAAGTATAAGTTATGTAATGTGACCTTTGTAGCCAGACTGAGTTGTATTAATGAAGAGCTCTTAATACATGTCAAGGTGAAGGGTGATGGAGGACAGGGGTTTCTAAAGTGGTTTATCAATTGCTCCGTCTTCCCCTTCGTGTTCCAGACAGTTGCAAAGATATGAATAAATCATAAATTGTCCGTCTGATCTGCTGACCAGATAATCCGCTGACTGGCTTGAACAGCCCAAGCATATTATTGACTGCCTTTCACATTCTGTGAAGGTAAAAAAACTTCAGTGTGCAATCTTCCCCTAAGCCTGAGAAACGTTGGCAGCTGTAGGCCTTCTCGGGCCACAGTGCACCCAAACCTCCCAGAGTGGCCCACAGTGCCGCTTCAGCCGCCAATGTCTTTCAGGCTCCTACAGTGCTGCCCAGCCTTCCACGGGGGTCCGCAGCCAGCTGCAAATCTGCCAGCCCTCCATAGTGCCCCCAACCTCCAACAGTGTCTCACAGTGCCTCTCAACTTCCCACAATGCTCCCCATCCCCCTCCAGGAAACTCATCCCCTACAAGGCCACAGTGTCTGCTGCAGTGTCCCCTAAACCACTCCACAACCCCACCGAACTCTCAACAGTCACACCCAACCACATCCAGAGCTTTCTAGGACTTCCAATACATTTTGCATTCCCATACTTTTATTGTGCAAGTATAAACTGTATTCCTTACTGTTGGGGAATAGAAAGTTTTGGAAATTTAACTGGGCTCTGGTCTCAAAAATGTTGAGAGCCATTGGTCTAGAGCAGGGGTCTCCAAACTTTTTAAACAAAAGGGCCAAAAAGTTTATTGTCCTCCAGAAGGAAGTTGCAGTAGTCGAGGGGAGAGATGACCAGGAAGTGAATTAAAGGAACACTAAAGGCAGATTTAAAAAAAATAAAAATAAATAACAAACATGTTATACTTACCTCCGCTGTGCAGTTCATTTTGCACGGGGTGGCCCCGAATCCTGTCTTCTGGGGTCCCTCGGCGGCTGTCTCGGCTCCTCCTCGCAAAAGCTTTCCACGTTCATGCAAGCTCCCTCACATGGTGGAAAGCTTTTGCGAGCGCGCTCCCGTGATACAGCGGCGGGCATAGCCGCCGACTGAATCACTCGGCCCCGCCCCCCGGCGCGCCGCATCATCTGCTGTGATTGACAGCAGCGCCAGCCAATGGCTGCGCTGCTATCAATCCGCCCAGCCTAGCCAATCAACGGCCAGGCTGGGAACCGAACAAGATGACAGGCACGCGCCCGGGACTTTCGAACGGTGAGGTAAGTAAAAACGGGGGCTCGGGGGGGGGGGGGGGTGCTGTCAGATGTTTTTTTACCTTAATGCATCCTATTTTACCGTTACAACCCCTTTAAGAGCTTTGTTGTGTCATTGGTGAGAAAGTGGCATATTTTGGAGATGTTGCGGAGGTTGAGGCGGCAAGATTTAGACAGTGATTGGATGTGGGCTTAGAGAGTTCAGGACTACGCCTAGGACCTTGGCATATGGGGATGGGCTTACAGTTGTGCCATTAATTTTGACAGAGAGATAGGGGGGGGGGGGTATGGAGGAGGAAAAATTATACGTTCGGTTTTGGATAGATTGAGTTTGAGGAAGTGGTGACATCTAGACTGATATATTTGTTAGTAAATTATAGATACGTGAGGAGACGGAGGGAGTGAGCTGAGGGGTAGAGGAATAGATTTGGTTGTCGTCAGCGTAGAGATCGTATTGGAAGCCATGGGAGGCCATCAGCTAACCCAGGGAGGTAGGGTAGAGTGAAAATAGCAGAGGTCCAAGAACAGAACCTTGGGGGGCCCCAACAGAGAAATGATGAGGGGAGGAGGAAGTAGAATTGTAAGTAATGCTAAAGGTGCGGTTGGAAAAGTAGGAAGAGAACCAGAAAAGAGTACAGTCACAGAGACCAAAAAGGCATGGAGTTTTTTGTGGAGGAGGGGTGGTCAAACTTATCAGGCAGCAGAAAGGTCCAGGAGTAGAAGTACAGAATAGTGTCCATTGGTTTTGGCTGTTAGTAGATTGTTCGTTTTAGGAGAGCAGTTTCTGTGGAGTGTTGGTGACGAAATCCAGACTGAAGCGGATCAAGAAGGCTACTCTCAGCAAGGTGGTCGCTCAGTCGCTTGTAGACCAGATGTTCAAGGAGTTTGGATAAAAAGGGGAGCAAGGAGATGGGGCATAGGTTGTCAAGACTGGTTGGGTCCAGTGAGTGCTTTTTAAATATGGGGCTGATTAGTGCAAATTTAACAGAGTGGGGAAAGATGCCAGAGGAGAGAGAGATTGAGGATGTGGGTTAGAGAGTGTAGAATAGAGCCAGAGGGTGAACGTCGCATTTGCGAGGGAACAGGATTCAGAGCGCAGGTGGTTAGCTGGACATTAGCAAGTAGTTTAGCAACCTTGTCTATATGCTCTTTACTACCATACCAAGCATAGGTGGAGACGGGGACACACCCTAGTCACCTGCCCTCCATCTACCCATCAGTATTTATATGCCTCTATTGAGGAGACGTTAAAAGTTTAGTTAGGACTGCAGAACACAGAGAGCCTTGTCGATGGCTCTGCAGCTTAATCATGTACTTGCAAATGCGTGCAACCAATCCTCTGCTTTTAACATATACAGTTAGACAGTTAAATTTGGCTTGCTGTTTGGGTGGTAAGTGTGAGCCTGGTCAAAAATGTTTACAACCTTATTTATACTTACTGTTTGCTTAAAAACACATCTCATTTAAAGTCCGAAAAACTCCCCTCTTTTTCGTCTATAGTGGTGGGTTGAAAGAGCAAAGTACCTGTGGGCATGAGGTGTAAAGCTTGGAGGGTATCTGAACAGCAGAGATCTCCTCACGAATTACATCAATCTTTTGTTTGAAGTGATTGGCGATTTCCTGGGCAGTGAGTGAGTTAGTGTCACTGCTCTTGCCCCAATATATCCAGCAAGCCAGCAGCAGCAACAAGACTAAAACAGAGGAAGCCCCGTCCTGGTAAGTCTATTTCCTCTGCAATGCAGGTGTCCTTGGCTGACAAGAACATTTTTTTTTCCTTTTTAAAGAATATATCTGTGCTTATGAAATCGCCACGTATTTTGTTACAAACATACAAAACATTTTACAATATTAACCTGTGTAGGCTTAGGAGCCACAATGCATATACAGTGGAACCTTGGTTTACGAGTAACGCGGTTAACGAGCGTTTGGAATAACGAGCAACTTTTCTTTTTTTTCTTTTTATTCTGACCCAGTTAGCGAGTGTTGTCTCACAAAACAAGCAGAATTCAAGCAAATAGGGTGTGCAATACCGCATTTGGGCAGAGGTGCAGGGGCACCAGTGACACATGAAAAAGTTCGGAGACGTTTAGAAATATTCGGAATCACTCGGAAATACTCGGTTCCCAAACCTTTCCGAGATCAGATGAGCTGTCCCAGAGTATTTCCGAGGCTCTCCAGCGCCCCCCACCTCTGGCCACATGCGGTATTGCATGCCATAGAAGTCAATGCGGAACTAATTATCTCAGTTTCTATTAACTTCTATGGGGAAAGTCTCTTTGATATGCGAGTGCTTTGGGTTACAAGCATTCTCCTGGAACGGATTATGCTCGTAATCCAAGGTTCCACTGTAGACATGAAGCTTCAAGGTGTAATGAGCAATCTAGATGAGAGCAGGAGTAAAATGTGACACAGAGCGTGTCATCCGTGCACAAATATTCAGTGTGTGTACTGATAAAGCCCAGGTTTACAGTACTCATTTCATAGTGTATGATATTTCTTTCCCCATTTATCCCAATGCATTAGGCAGATATAAAAAGATACAATACAGTTCTGTAATCAGTAAGACTTTTTTTTACATTATCGCGTTTCCAAGTCGCGCAATTTCCTGTGCAACTTTGGAGTGCAACTTTGATCCGACTTTACATTCTCTGGACCAAAGTTGCATCAAAAAATAAATAAATCAGACCAAAGTAGAGCAGGAACCTTTTCTGAAGTCACAGCGACTTCTGTAGGGTCAGTAGGGTCCAGGATGTGCTAGAACTGGAGAGAGTCCAGATAAGGGCAACAAAACTAATAAAAAGGGACTGGAGGATATTAGTTATGAGGAAAGGTTACGAGCACTGAACTTATTCTCTCTGGAGAAGAGACGCTTGGGAGGGGACATGATTTCAATTTACAAATACCGTACTGATGACCCCACAATAAGGATAAAACGTTTCCGCGACAGGGAATTTAATAAGACATGCGGCCATTCACAAAAATTTGACACCTTTCAGGGGGGAGGGGGGTGCAGATACCTGTCTAAAGACAGGTATTTGCACCCACTTCCGGCCACATAGTCTCGGGCAGACTGCGGGCATGACGTCACCTCCCCCCCCCCCCGTTGTGTTCTGGGAACACTCGGCTCCCAGTACACAGCGGGAGCCAATCGGCAGGCGTAGCGCGACTCGCGCATGCGCCGTAGGGAACCGGGCAGTGAAGCCGGCTAGGCTAACTTTATGGTTTTGTTTTTTTAATTAAAGTGTACTTTTCCCCCCCAAAAAATTGCGTTTCAAAGACTGCTGCGAAAATACAGCGAGACATAAAATATTGAGACCACAGCCATTTTATTCTCTAGGGCAGGAGTTTCAAACTGGTGGCCCTCCAGCTGTTTCAAAACTACAAGTACCATGAGGCATTGCAAGGCATTGCAAGGCTGGCAGTTACAAGCATGACTCCCAAAGGCAGAGGCATGATGGGACTTGTAGTTTCCCAATAGCTGGAGGGCCACCAGTTTGACACCCCTACTCTAGGGCCTCTTGGGGGTTCCAAGTAATTTTCAAGCAAAAAAAAAAAAAGATTTTTAACTTGTAAGCAACAAATGTCAGAAAAAGCCCTGGTCTTGGAGTGGTTAACGATTATATGCAATTTTATGGATTGGATTAGATAGACTCTTACGCCTTGTACACACGATCGGAACTTCCGATGAAAAAAGTCATATATTCATATTTCAATGTATTTTTTATTAAAGAAAAACAAGTTCCAATGCAGAGACAGACACATTGGCTGAACTAAGCAACATAGCAATACAAAGATATAGAAAATATGGCCATAAAACACATCCTCCAGTTAGCACAACAGCAAAAAATGAAGTATACAAAAGGCCTCAAATATAAGCATCTGTATTGCATACATTTTAAAAAGTCATATATTCAGATATTCCGACCGTGTGTGGGCCCCATCTGGCTTTTTTCCATCGGAGTTTAGAAATAGAACATGTTTTATTTTTTTCCAATGGAAAAAAAATCCCATCGGAAATTCCGATCGTCTGTGTGCAACTCCGACGAAAAAAACAAAACACGCATGCTCAGAATCAAGTCGTCGCATTCTCGTAAGCATTGAACCTAATTTTTCTTGGCTCGTCGTAGTGTTTTACATCACCGCGTTTTGGACGGTCGGAATTTGGTCTGACAGTGTGTATGCAAGACAGCTTGAACAGAATTCCGATGGAAAATTCCATCGCATTTTATCCCATCGGAAATGTGTACAGGGCACTAGGCTGTTCCTCCCCCACTTTTGTCTCCCCCACTTTTTTTTGGGGGGGGGGATGATCTTTACACACGCAGAGCGCCTTTGATTATACAACACACCAGCTGCAATGCACCAACTCCAACTTGCTTAGTCTATTTTGCATGCATGACAGACAGGTACACTTTCATGTACATAATACATCTACAAGAATGTGTAATGTCAAAGCTCCATGCAGAAAGAGTAGCTGTCTTTTGCACTGAAGTGAATTTTTATAGGCAGGTGCTGTAGCTGTTTAAACTGCAGACCTGTTACTCCCTGGGGAAATCATTTTTTTATACAGATCCATCAATTCAGAGAGGCAGCACAGAAAGCTACAGAGCTCTGTAAAGTTATTCTGAGCATCCAAGAATATTGCCTGTCAACGAGATGCAAATCCATTTACCATAGACTTTCCAGCTGGATCAGGAGAGGAAAAGAATAAAAAGATCCAGGAGGTACAGGTAAAATGATTGATCCCTGGGTTAGGTCACATGACCCATTTAAAGTGTTCATTCACCTTTCCAATTAAATGTATAGTGAAATTAAGGGGCCCCAGTAGTTTCCCAATTGGGGTGCCATATAGAAAAATCGATCTCTGTTTAAATGAAATACTTGTAGGCCAAGTGAGTCTTCTTGACCTTCTCCACAGAAAAGTGAAGTAATCTTCAGGGCTGAATTACATCTATGTGATGTGGGAATGCACACATTAGCACAACGCATGTTACAACACCATTCATTCTGAATAGGGCCTCAATGTACTAAAGCAAGGCATATAGTTTGCCCCTCACTGCAATGCAGCATAGCACAGTTCAGTAAACATTTTGTGACTTGTACGATTTTCGGGGACATCGGGTGCATTGATTTGGGCTACCTTAAACAGAATGAACATGTTATATAGGGTACAAATGCAGCAAAGTGCACTTACCCTTCAAGTCAGGGGTCTCCAAATGTTTTAGTACGAGGGCCACATTGTATGGTTTACAAATTTTCAATGGCAAAAAATAAATCAGTTTTACAAATGAACGAAAAAAAAAAAAAGTTTTGATCACCTTTGTGCTCAACAGGTTTTCTACTTTCATACATTCTATAAACTCCTGAGTGCAGAAAAATAAGCAAATTGTTGTCAGTAATCTGCATGTCTATGGAGCACAAAAAGATCTCAAAAGTGAAAATCATTATTTTGACCCGAAGCTCATGCCAACACCCTAACCCCCCCCCCCCCCCCCCCCCAGACTCCACTATAGACCTTGTTTAACATAATGATTTGAAGAGGAAAAAAAAAAAGCTTCCTTCTGCCAGCAGGCTCATGACCCCAGCAGAACAATCAGTAATAATGTGTGCCTGGCATTCAAGGTGTTCCTGGGTCACAAGTCCAGCTGAGCGTGGAACATCATGAGCCCGGAACACACACAATAGATTCAACAACAGTAACTAGTACAATGTTCGCCATCACCAGACCCAACAGGTTATGAAGACCTCAATGTACTATGTACTGTACATGTGCTGTATTTAGAGCTTTGGTGTGAAAAAATGGAACTGCAACCAAGTCTATGTGCTGACCACCTCTATGGCTAATTAGATATGATGCCGCGTACACACGATCATTTTTCCGTTAGGAAAAAAAAAAGGTTTTCAAAAATGTCATTTAAAATGATCGTGTGTGGGCTTCACATCATTTTTCAGGTTCGGAAAAAAAAAAAAAAATTCGAACATGCTGCATTTTTTAACGTCGTTTTAAACTATGTCGTTTTTTGGGTTGTAAAAAATGATCGTGTGTGGGCTAAAACGATGTAAAAAACCTGCGCATGCTCAGAAGCAAGTTATGAGACGGGAGCGCTCGTTCTGGTAAAACTACCGTCCTAAATATCTTTCCCAGCTGCACATCCCCTTGCCTGAGGGACCATTGACACGCTCCATCCCTGTGGGCCGTGATACTTCAAATCTATAGGTTGAACTAGACCTCCACATAGGCCATCCACTGACAATGTTACTTTAGACTAGCCTGAATACTCTGGCCCCGATTCACAAAGCACTTGCGCCGACGTATCTCAAGATACGCAGAGTAAGTGCAAATATGCGCCGGACCCACAAACTAAGATACGCCTAAAAATAGGCTTCATCCAGCCGACGTAACTTGCCTACGCCGGCGTAGAGTGGGCGCATATTTAGGCTGGACGCATGGTGGCACTCCCATTGATCAGCCATTCAAATATGCAAATGAGGAAAATACGGCGATTCAGGAACGTAAGTGCGCAGACGCAGGCTATGACGTCATGTTCGGCTCATCCCTACTAACCACCAGTGTAAGGTGCATCATTTTTGCCGAAACCAATTGTGTTGTATAGAGCTGCCCCGGGTGTCAACTACTTAAAGTACCGTAGGTCACATTTCTTACCCTTTTATTTATTCCCTTACATAAACCTCTGTTCACTGCAATTTACCCTGAGCGGTTTATATAGTAATTGTTATCAGGGGTTCCCTGAGACCCCAAAGTTATTCAAGAGGTAAAGGGTGGAGAAAAGCTGGCTTCTAGAAAACACGGTATGCTTTCCTCTAATATTACAGAGGGTGTATCTAGGTCACTACCTTGGTCTATTTCTCTAGCGGTGCTTCTCTTGGCAGGCTGGATGAGGTGTGAATGTTATTGGCTCCCAGGGCAGAGTGACATCAGCCATGTAAACACTGGTTGTGCGATAATATTATGATAACACTCCACATACACATGCCTATTAGAGATGTTGCTGGCGGGCTGTGCTGGCTTCGGTATTGGAGGCAATGTGCTCCTGACAATATTTCTCTACAGAATTTAATTCGAAATTTTCAGAGCAGCAAAAGTGCGATGTATGATGTTGGAGGCGGCAGAGCCTACATTTTAAGGGCTAGATTCAGATAGGGGCACGCATTGTTACGGCGGCGCAGCGTATCATATTTACGCTATGCCGCCGTAAGTCAGAGAGGCAAGTGCTGTATTCACAAAGCACTTGCCTCCTAAGTTACAGCGGCGTAGCGTAAATGGGGCCGGCGTAAGCGCGCGTAATTCAAATGAGAATGAGGGGGCGTGTTTTATGTTAATTCTTGGTGACCCGACGTGATTGACGTTTTTCCCGAACGGCGCAGGCTCCGTCCGTGGAATTTCCCAGTGTGCATTGCTCCAAAGTGCGCCGCAAGGACGTCATTGGTTTCGACGTGAACGTAAATTACGTCCAGCCCTATTCGCGAACGACTTACGCAAACGACGTAAAAAATTCAAAATTTGACGGCGGGAACGACGTCCATACTTAACATTGTGTACGCCTCATAATAGCAGGAGCAACCTTACGCCGAAAAAGCCTAACGTAAACGACGTAAAAAAATAGCGCCGGACGTACGTAAATTTGTGAATTGGCGTATCTAGATCATTTGCATATTCTACGACGAAAACTAAGCGCCACCTAGCGGCCAGCGTAAATATGCACCCTAAGATACGACGGTGTAAGAGACTTACGCCAGTCGGATCTTAGGCTAATGTCGGCGTATCTTGCTTTCTGAATACAGAAAGAAGATACGCCGGCGCAGCTTTGAATTTACGCGGCGTATCTATAGATACGCCAGGGTAAATCAATGCTCAATCTAGCCCTTAGTTTTTAATGCCAACACTTTATGCAACCAATTTTACCCGAGAGGAAGTTTGAAAATAATTAACAGGTCCCAGGGAACTCTTAAAAAGCGAATTGGGTGTCAAAAGGAAAATGCCCCTTAAAAAGAGTGCCTGTCCTAGATTGGTGGTCAGGATGCCACTCTTGCATACATCTAAAAACAGGGGTCTACAGTCTCTAAACAAAAGGTATTTCAAGCTAAAGGAGGGCCAGCTTGTGGCCACCGAGAGAAGAAAGTGTCCTGGTATCAGCGGGACTAAACAATGCCCCATCTTTGGCGTCATTGGGAGAATAGTGTTAAAGGAAGCAATTGTGCCCAGAATACATATTGGCCTAAACTGATAAAGAAATTTTAATTTTAAAAATGTATTGTGTATGTTTTATAGCAGAAAGTAAAAAAAAATATTTTTTCAAAAATGTCAGTTTTTGTTTATAGTGCAAAAAATAAAACCTACAGAGGTGATCAAATACCACTAAAAGAAAGCTCTATTTGTGGGGAAAAAATGAAAAACATTATTTGTGTACAGAGTTTCACAACCGCGCAATTGTCAGTTAAAGTAACGCAGTGCTGTATCGCAAAAAATGGCCTGGTCATGAAGGGAGGGGGGGGGGGGTGGTGTAAACCTCCTGGAGGTCAAGCGGCAGGGTTGACAGTATCGCAGCCCAACCAACCAAGAGGCCAAAAAGCTGAGAATGTGGAAGACTACTAGGAAGACCTGGCAGTCATGGACACATAGGTGCGGCAGCTGGGCATTAAAGCCCACTTTTCCTGCTGCACCATACATAAGTTATGTGGTCAATGAGAGGTTAATGCTTCCAGTGGAGATTCTGTAAGGTGAACGCCCCGTAAACCAGGTCTATATAAACACACTATCCTGTATCACACTTTCCCCGCCGCACAAACACACCAATCAGCTGCTATTTCTGGCCCTTTATGTGTTTACTATGATGTGGAATGAAGGAGGATATTTATAGATCACAGATCGTTCAATCGGCCTGCTTTGTAAACATCACACCCCGTGCAGAGAAATGTCCGCTACACTTCCTAGGGTAGCGGAAAATATTCTATTAATGTGTCCCACACAGGCAGGCCACTGTAAGGGCGAGACTGTATATTATTATAACTGAAATAGCTATCGCTCCAAGCTCAGGTTACAAAGTTTATGAATACAGTGGTTACCAAATGATCACATCCAAAAAGTGAGATATTGTTTAAAGCTAAACTCAGGGCACAAAAATGGCATTTAAATATATTCCTGCACAGATGAAAATCCACGTTGTGTGCTCCAGTCCCTGCTGCAGAGAAATACCCCCACAAAAATGAGTACCACCTCAATGCTTTACTGGAGGAATGGTTGTATTTGTATGGCGATCTGTATTGGATTTTCACCACACGTGGATTGGTGTTGAGGCCAAATAATTCAGCGTTAGTCTCATCTGATCAGAACACCTTTTTCCACGTGGCCTCAGAATCTTCAAGGTGCGTTTAACCACTTAAGCCCCGAGCCTGTTTTTCAGATTCGGCGTTTACAAGACTAAAACCGTTTTTTTTGCTAGAAAATTGCTTAAAACCCCCAAACATTATATATATTTTTTACTAACACCCTAGAGAATAAAATGACGGTCATTGCAATACTTTTTGTCACACCGTATTTGCGCAGCGGTCTTACAAGTGCACATTTTTTGGAAAAAATTCACTTTTTTGAATTAAAAAAATAAGACAATAAATTTTGCCCAATTTTTTTATATATTGTGAAAGATAATGTTACGCCGAGTAAAATGTTACCCAACATGTCACCCTTAAAAATTGCGCCCGCTCGTGGCATGGCGTCAAACTTTTACCCTTAAAAATCTCGATTGGCGACGTTTAAAAAATTCTATAGGTTGCATTTTTTGAGCTACAGAGTAGGTCTAGGGCTAGAATTATTGCTCTCGCTCTAACGATCGCGGCGATACCTCACTTGTGTGGTTTGAACACCGTTTTCATATGCGGGCGCTACTCGCGTATGCATTCGCTTCTGCGCGCGAGCTCGTTGGGACGGGGCGCTTTAAAAAAAATAATGTTTTTGTTTTCTTATTTATTTTAATTGATTTTATAATTTTTTACACTGAAGTATTTTTTTTTTTTTTTTAAATGTATCACTTTTATGCCTATTACAAGGAATGTAAACATCCCTTGTAATAGAAAAAAGAATGTCAGGTCCTCTTAAATATGAGATCTGGGGTCAAAAAGACCTCACATCTCATATTTAGACTTAAATGCAAAAAAAATAAATGGCAACAAAAAAAATGTGCCTTTAAGACGCTGGGTGGATGGGTGGGGGCCATCTTGCCCTCACTCGCATCCTCACACAACAGGCAGCAGCACCCGATCGCCTCCGCCCCTACCGACGGCTCCGGTAAGCGGCCCCTCTCCCGCCACCGATAACGGCGATCTCGCGGTGAATCTGAAGCGGAGACCGCCGTTATCGTTTACACGACCGCCCACTGAAAAGATGGATATCTCCGTTGTGGCAGCAGCAGCTGCCGTTACCGAGATATCCATCTTTAAAAACAGGACGTATATATACAGTGGGTGGTCGGTAACCGGTTAAGGTGGTCAGCAGTGGCGGGGGGTTTAGCGGCTGGTGGTACCCCCCCTTCAGACATGGAGCCCTAATTCTGCCCCGTCCCCTCTCTCTCCCGATTGGCTAACTGACTGACACCAATGGCGCAGCTGCCATGTCTCAGCCATTCAGGAGGAGAGTCTCGGATGGCCGAGGAACTCGTGCACATCGATGGACAGAGATGGGGCTCAGGTAAGTATTAGGGGGTGCTGAAGGGCGGCTGCTGCACACAGAAGGTTTTTTATCTTAATGCATAGAATGCATTAAGATAAAAAAAATAATCTTCGGACTTTACAACCACAAAGAAAAAAAAAAAAAAAATCGGTGGAATGACTGCAGTCCACAAACAGTCACCATTAAATTTAACTGAACTTGAGCAGTTCTGCAAAGAAGAGTAGGCACATATTACAAAGTCTAGATGTGAAAAGTTATGTACACACGATCTGAATATTGTATGAAAAATGTCGTCCGAGGAAGAATCGTCCGATAATCAGATCGTTAGTACAGGGCTTCCGTGAGCCGATCATGACAGTTCATCAGATATTATTTTATCGGACGTGCACGAAAATTTTCCTCGTATGATACCAGTTTGTACAATTTTCGTTTAGTCAGTACAGTTGTCGTCCAAAAATACAACCCAAATACATTACAACACATGACTACACTTCCGATTTTTTTTTCTGTCGTACGAGAATTTGTGACTTTAGTAACCTATTCAATTTCTACTTGCGACTAGTAAACGGAAAAAAAGTCGGACGATCTGTCGTCCAATTTTCGGAACGTGTGTACGTGGCATTAGTATAGACATATCCCAACAGACTAAAAGCTGTATTTAACCACTTCCCGTCCGCCCTATAGCAAAACGACAGCTGGAAAGTGGTTAAAAAATGTAAGCGATTTTTCTTACTCTCAGGAGAAGGTGTCATGGCCAAGTCTAAGAATTTCTGGACAGGGTCTTAGTCCCCGCTCTGTCCCTCATTAACATACAAAACTAGAGGGCAGTTTCTAACAGATTAACCCTTTGTCAGAACAGACATTGTTCAAATCGACAGCTGATAATCTGATAATGAAGAGCTGCGAACACAGTACAGATAGGGTTAAAGGAACACTAAAAGATAAAACATTTTTTTTTTTACATAACAAACATGTTATACGTGCCTCCACTGTGCAGCTCGTTTTGCACAGAGTGGCCCCGGACCTAGTCTTCTGGGGTCCCTCGCCCGCTGACTCGGCTCCTCCCCACAAGAATTCACCACCTTTATGCGAACAAGCATGCATGGTGGTGAGTTCTTGCAGGCGCGCTCCTGTGATACAGCCGGCAACTATAGCCGCTCACTGTATCACTCGGCCCGCCCCCCGGCGGGCTGCGACATTTGATTCGATTGACAGCAATATTGAAAGCGAATATTGACCAGGCCCCCCCCCCCCCCCCCGTGCACACACAAGGAACACACCGACTTCCACGGTTTCACACTCCTCCAGCTAACCAGAAGCTGACCCCACCCAAGCCCATGCAAAGGCAATGCCGCGTCGCCTCTAATCGCGGCACCGCTAGCCCAACATGGGGTCGTGACACGAGTGTCTGCTGTCGCCAATCGCGGCCATCCCCACGTCGTTTCTGGAGACGTCTTCCTCCTGGGCTGCTGTGAGCCAATGGGGTAGAGGGAGGCGGGGCCAACTGCCAGAATGAGTGGGATGGGTGATGTGATGGATAAGTAGCTGCCACGGTGTCATATCTGGTAAAGA
Organism: Rana temporaria; assembly: GCF_905171775.1. Lineage (NCBI taxonomy): Eukaryota > Metazoa > Chordata > Amphibia > Anura > Ranidae > Rana > Rana temporaria. The sequence goes on from NC_053492.1 coordinate 61,882,609, forward strand.
AACACCGTTGGCAACTTTTGTTGAACTTTATGGCTGAAATTATAAGATGTCATCCACTTTAAAAGTGGTTGTAAACTCTGTTTAGGAGTCTAGGAGATATTCAGTACATGCGCTGCTGCCGACGTCATCGGCGCATGCACACTGAAGAAATGGGCCGCTAATGCCGTTTCTTCAGGATTCGTGCCACGGCTCCGGCAAATCACGGCTCCGGCAAATCACAGTGCCAGAGCCGCAAACCCGGAAGTAACTAAGGTGGAAGCTGTCCACTGTGTACTCCGAGTGCCGACGCCGATTCAGGGCATCGTTCTAAAAGTAAGCATTTCATAATGAGCTAGTATGCTAATATTTTTTCCAGAGGTTTACAACCTTTTTAAAGAGATTAGCGGTTTGGTCTTTATTCTGGCAAACTTGCCCTGTCTGAGCCTGAGTAGGACCATTTATTGGCTTAGAAGGACAATTAAAGGACGGTAATTCACCAGAGCATTAATGAAAGTCATATATGAGGATGTAAAGTTCATGGTAATTGTTTTTTTGTCATTTAAAAATAGTTTTAACCATGTATGAAATACTTAGCAAAGTTTCTAATCGCTCAAACACCCTGATAATATTTTAACTTAACCTGGAAATATGAACTTGGTGCTGGCTGTCTTAAATATGGAGTTTATTTTAGGGATCTGTCTACGTCAGATCTCCTCCTCCTTTCCTCGCCAGCTTTCCCGGATTGGCTGCTCCACACCTTAGCATGATTGGGCATGTTGAAGTCATGTGATGACTTTTCTGAGTTTTGACTGGATGTTAGAGATCATAGCAGAAGTTCAGTGTAAGAAATGCACCGGAGAAAATGCATGTTGACAAGGGGAGTGTAGAGGTGGGCGGGGAGTCTGACATCACAACTCCACCCACCGAGCTCCAGACAACAGACCCACCCACAGAATCTGCAGTTTTTCGGGTCTCCTAACAGACAGAGGGGAGACATTTGACAGGTGAGGATACATGCAGGAGGAATGTATATCCTCATAGATCAGCACTATGGCAGTAGTTTAGAAAGCATGAGAGTGGGTTTACATCCACTAAAACAGATGGTGTTATGGGTAAAGATGGTTCTGCTGGGGACTCCAGCCATGACAACATTCTCTGGAGATCAGTAAAGGACAGTGGGTAAAGCGGACAATTTCTTGTAAAAGGTCTTTTTCCGCGTACACACGATCATTTTTCGGCATGAAAAAAAAACTGTTTTTCAGCATGTCGAAAAAACAATGTTTTCCCAACTTCATCATTAAAACGATGTTGCCTACACATCATCGTTTTAAAAAAAATGATCTAGCAAAGCGCAGTGACGTACAACGGCACTATAAAGGGGAAGTTCCATTCGCCTTGGGGCTGCTTTAGCCGATTCTGTGTTAGTAAAAGACGATTCGCGCTTTTCTGTCTGTTACAGCGTGATGAATGTGCTTACTCAATTATGAACAGTAGTTTTACCAGAACGAGCGCTCCCGTCTCATAACTTGCTTCTGAGCATGCACGTTTTTTTTTTACATAGTTTTAGCCCACACACGATCATTTTTTACAACCCGAAAAACGACATAGTTTAAAACGACGTTAAAAAATGCAGCATGTTCGTTTTTTGTTTTTTTTTCAGAACCTGAAAAATTATGTGTAGCCCACACACGATCATTTTAAATGACGTTTTTGAAAAACAATGTTTTTTTCATGCCGAAAAATGATCGTGTGTACGCGGCATTACAAATAGATCTGAAGCCGATAAAGACAATGGCACTACTGAGATAATTACAGATTCTGTGTGCCATTGTCGTTGTCCCGATCATTAGCTGCTTGAAGGACCGGGGGCAAAGCTGTCGAATATTCTGGTTCTAAGGCGGTGAGGTTTGATTACAGTGTGCTGGGAACACGGAGTGCACAGCAACCCCCATTCATTATTCAGAACACAGAGAGGAGCTAGGCTCAGCATATCTCCAGCACTCCCCGCTAATGTAGTAGGAACAACAAGTGCAGGGGTCAGCCCCGGGCAGGACGCACTGCGAGAACAAAATGAAAGGACACCAGTGGTCAAACAGCTAAATACACATACATAGGAAAGCTTTTCCAATTTGTACTATGTAGAATAATGCACGTAGGCCTGTGATGCAGCCCTGCTGTTCAGTACGACGGAGCAGTTAAACCACTTCAGCCCCGGAAGAATTGGCTGCCCAATGACATGGCCATTTTTTGCGATTCGGCACTGCGTTGTTTTAACTGACAAATGCGCGGTCGCGCGACGTTGCACCCAAACAATATTGACGTCCTTTTTTCCCCACAAATAGAACTTTCTTTTGGTGGTATTTGATCACCTCCGCGGTTTTCATTTTTTGCGTTGTAAACAAAAAAAGAGCGACAATTTTGAAAAAAAAAAAAAAAAGCATTTTTTACTATAATAAATATCCCCCAAAAATATATAAAAGAAAAAAAAATCATCAGTTTAGGCAGATATGTATTCTTTTGTACATATTTTTGGTAAAAGAAAAAAAAAAAAAGCTATAAGCGTTTATTGATTGGTTTGCGCAAAAGTTATAGCGTCTACAAAATAGGGGATAGTTTTATGGCATTTTTATTATAATTTTTTTTTTTTTTATTAGTAATGGCGGTGATCTGCTATTTTTTCGAAACTGCAATATTGCGGCGGACACATCGGACACTTTTGACACCATTTTGGGACCATTGTCAATTATTCAGTAATCAGTGCTATAAAAATGCACCGATTACTGTGTAAATGACACTGGCAGGATAGGGGTTAATCACTAGGGGGCGAGGAAGAGGTTAAGTGTGTCCTAGGGAGTGATTCTAACTGAGGGGGCTGGGCTACCAGTGATGCAACAGTGATCACTGCTCCTGATGACAGGGAGGAGTAGATCACTGCCCTGTCACTAGGCAGAACACGAAAATGGCTTGTTTACACAGGCATCCCCACGTTCTGCCACTCTGTGACACGATCGCAAGACACCGGCGGACATCAAGTCTGCGGGTCCCGCGGTCACGGAGCTCGCTAGGCGGCAGATTCAAAGCAACGTACCTGTACATTGCTTTGCCTGCCCGTGCCATTCTTCCATGTACATTAGGCAGTCGGTAAGTGGATAAAGAGTGACATTCTGGTATTCCACACATCTACAAGTTCTGTAGACTCCATAGCATGTCCTAATTTCCTGCCTGCTCTGGTGGAGATCACCGTGAAATCGTTTTTAGGCATTTGCCTGGAGCGGTACATCACTGAGCGGATTCAATTAGGTAAAGTAGAAGATAAAAATGGTGGTATTCTCTGGCTACCAATCAGAATTCACTTTTCACCGATATGAACTCTGTCAAGAAGTACTATTAGTTTACTCTGGGCTACTGCTCTCTGCAGATCTCCATTGTTCTTCTTGGAATTGTCCTACAGAATAATCCTGAGTGTTTTCCCTTAAGGCCCCTTTCACACGTGAGGACCGTATGTCCGCTTTTTCATCCATCCGTTTGCGGATGAAAAAGGGACATACATTGGTCCCTATGTGATTGCGGATGTCAGCGGATAAACATCCGCTGACACCCGTAATCACCCGCCTCCGCAAAGATCCGATTTTGCAGACGGAAGAGAACCCTATTTTTTTCTTCCGTCTGCGGATCAGATGAACACGGACACACGGTGTAACGTAGGTGTACACCCTGGGACACATATTTGACCCTCGGACAGCCGCTTGATACTACCTTTATAGGCTCAAATTTTGATGTCCAGCACAGGAACCAGTATATTGGGGACTTGCTTTGTGCAGATGGTATCTTATCCTGTCGTTTGTGAGAAGGTTGTTGTCCCAGCTGGCTGCAGGGTCACTCATTTTAGTACAGATGATGTGTAACTATACCTGTGACGCCTAATTTAAGTTTCAAGATTCTTTCAAAATTTGAGGACAAGTTCCTTGTCGGTTGTTCTATACTTCCTTGCTATACGTGCCCCCTGTGGATGCATCCATCGAGAGACCATCTGTTATATAACCACTTGTTCTCTGTTACACACTATTCCACGAAATCCTTGTCATCGTCCTGAAGAAGCCCCACGACGAAACGTGCGTCGGCGACTTCTAAGGATTTTATATACAGTGGTCATTTGTTGCACTTGTATTTTATAACTGTGCTTTTTTGTATTATATTGATGATATTAAAACTTTATTTTTAACATACTTCCTTGGCCTCAAAGTCCGACCATCAATATCTACCTGTAGTTATTGTTCTTCTTCCATTGTGAAATGACGGCGGCAGGAACCCCTCGCCAATCCGGGTGGACGTCATACGACGTCCTGTATTCCCGGCGATCTAGGGCGTGCGCGCACGCGCCGCCAGCGCTCGTGACCCGGCGCGGGTGCCCGGCGGCCCCGATTGCCGCCGGGTGCCCGCGATTGTCGGTAATCACGGCAGGAGTGTGGATCTGTGTGTGTAAACACACAGATCCACCTCCTGTCAGCGGTGAGGAGACCAATGTGTGTTCCCAGTACAGAGGAACACACATCGGTCTCCTCCCCTTGAGAGCCCCCTCCGTTCTACAGTTAGAACACACCTTAGGGAACATATTAACCCCTTCAACGCCCCCTAGTGGTTAATCCCTTCCCTGCCAGTCACATTTACACAGTAATCAATGCATATTTATAGCATTAATCGCTGTATAAATGTGAATGGTCCCAAAAATGTGTCAAAAGTGTCCGCTGCGTCACGGTCACAGTAAAAAAAAAAAAAAAAAAAAAAAGCAAATCGCTGCCAATACTAGTAAAAACATTAATAAAATAAAAATGCCATAAATCTATCGCCTATTTTGTAGACGCTATAACTTTTGCGCAAACCAATCAATATACGATTATTGCGATTTTTTACCAAAAATATGTAGAAGAATACGTATCGGCCTAAACTGAGGAAAAAATATGTTGTTTTTTTTTTAAATTGCGATATTTTTTTTTTTTCCAATAACAGTTTTATTCAGAAAATGTTCAATACACGTATACATGTAGGATCACTAAAATTGCGATATTTATTAAATAAAAAAGTAAAAAAATAGTGTTTTTTTTTTAAATTGTTGTTCTTCTTTTGTTTATAGCGCAAAAAATAAAAACCGCAGAGATGATCAAATACCACCAAACGAAAGCTCTATTTCTGGGGGGGAAAAAAAACAAGATTTTGTTTGGGTACAGTGTTGCATGACCACACAATTGTCATTCAAAGTGCAACAGCAAATTGGTCTGGGCAGGAAGGGGGTGAAAATGCCCTGTATGGAAGGGGTTAAGAGGGTTTACTTCCTCCGATCGGTCACACCTTGCCTGTTCTTCACAGTGGCACCGTCATTGATTGTCTGTTCCCTGATATAGGGAAAGGCGATCAATGACGTCACACGTCCAGCCCCGCCCCCCCTACAGTTAGAAACACATATGAGGTCACACTTAACCCCTTCAGCGCCCCCTAGTGGTTAACTCCCAAACTGCAATTGTCATTTTCACAGTAAACAATGCATTTTTATAGCACTTTTTGCTGTGAAAATGACAATTGTCCCAAAAATGTGTCAAAATTGTCCGATGTGTCCACCATAATGTCGCAGTCACGAAAAAAAAAAAAATCGCTGCCATAACTAGTAAAAAAACAAAAAACAAATTCATAAAAATGCAATAAAACTATCCCCTACTTTGTAAACTCTATAAATTTTGCGCAAACCAATCGATAAACGCTTATTGCATAAAAATATGTAGAAGAATACGCAACGGCCTAAACTGAGGAAAAAATATGTTTTTTTATATATTTTTGGGGGATATTTATTATAGCAAAAAGTAAAAAATATAGAATTTTTTTCAAAATTGTCGCTCTATTTTTGTTTATAGCGCAAAAAACAAAAACCGCAGAGGTGATCAAATACCACCAAAAGAAAGCTCTATTTGTGGAAAAAAAAAAAGATGCCAATTTTGTTTGGGAGCCACGTCGCACGACCGCGCAATTGTCAGTTAAAGCGACGCAGTGCCGAATCGCAAAAAGGGGCCTGGTACTTTACCTGCATATTGGTCCGGGTCATAAGTGGTTAACTTCCACTAGAGCCAGAAAGCTTATCACATTTGTTCTGGAAGGGACTGCTGCCCCTTGTTATACAATTCTCCACCCGCCTTTTCGTGGTTTAATAAAAAGCAGTACGATTTTTCATAAGGTATGATGTAATTATAGAAAACATAATCTAATGTTCATTTTGTAACTTGGACTGGAGAGTTGGAATCGGGTAGCTCTGGCCAGTCGTTTACCTAGAAAGGCTTCTACTGCATTGCGTGTTCGTTCCTTCAACTAACTGCACACCGGAAACGCATCCTAAACAAATCAGCACAGCCAGGCTGGCCAAAATCTTGTGTAGGCTGCAGTTTCAAGACTTGCATCGTCCATAGTGTCTACTAAAAGGAATAAGCCAGCGGCCCCTGTCATAGCCTATCAGTGAAACACGGCGTGAAGAGGTCATCTAAGGGCACCTTCCTGCCTGCCACAAGAACCAACTGTTCAGGCTCCTGGCAGCAGTGCCCACGTTACGGAAAGTAGATTGCAAGCTCTGCGAATTGGTTATACCTACACCTGCAGAACTCCACTTCATGGGGAGAAAAAAAAAAAAAAAAGTGTCATTCAGTGGATGTGACTAATGCCTTTATTATCTTGTATCTTCAGAAGACAGAGCAAGCCTCACCTCTAGTTCTCTCAGTGAGTTCTCTACTTTTAAGGGGCCTGTCAAGTAAAAAAAATGCAGTTCATCTCGGCTGTTGTGGGCTGACAACACAGCTTTAAGGACTGAGCGGTGTCAGCCCTGCCCAGTTGTCTATTGCTAGACTACTTTATCGGGCCGCCTCCTCCCATCTTACACAGCATAAACACTATCTGTAGTCCCAAGATAAGAACAAGGAGAGCTGATCAGACTTTAAAGCGCAGCTCCACTTTTGTTGAGACCGGGCCACTTTTTGCGATTCGGCACTGCGTCGCTTTAACCAACAATTGCGCGGTCGTGCGACGTGACTCCCAAATAAAATTGACAGCCTTTTTCCCCCACAAATAGAGCTTTCTTTTGGTGGTATTTGATCACCTCTGCGGTTTTTATTTTTTGCGCTATAAACAAAAATCGAGCGACAATTTTGAAAATAAAAAATATATATTGCACTTTTTGCTATAATAAACAGCCCCAATTTTTATTTTTATTTTTAAAAAGCTAATTGTTTTTCTCAGTTTAAGCCGATACATATTTTTCTAAATTTTTTTTTTCTTACCAAAAAAAAAAATCGCAATAAGCATGTATTGATTGATTTGCGCAAAAGTTTTAGCGTCTACAAAATAGGGGGTAGTTTTATGGCCTTTTTTTTTTTTTTTTTTTACTTGTTATGGCAGCGATCTGCGATTTTTTTCATGACTGACATTATGGTGGACACATCGGACACTTTTGACACTATTTTGGGACCGTTCACATTTATACAGCGATCAGTGCTATAAATATGCACGGATTACTGTATAAATGTCACTGGCAGTGAAGGGGTAAAGTGTGTCCTAGGGAGTGATTCTGTTAGGAGGCGTGGCTTACTGTGACAAGTCACTGATCACTGCTCCCGATGAGAGGGAGCAGACGATCAGTGCCGTGTCACCAGGCAGAACAAACAGATGCCTTGTTTACAAAGGCATCTCACTGTTCTGTGACCTGATCGCGGGACACCGGCGGACATAGAGTCCACGGGTCCTGCTAGGGGGCAGGATTCAAAGCAACGTAAAAATACTGAGGAAAACTTGGACAGCCACACTCCAAAAAACGTTCCTTTTATTAAAACAGGTCTCAAAAAATACATGCCACAGCAAAAAATAGAACAGAAACTGACGCGTTTCACACTGTAGCTCAGTGCTTAATAATAGCTGACACACATTATATATATATATATATATATATATACACACACGTTGCTTTGCCTGCCCGTGACATTCTACCAACGTAAATCTGCATGAGGCAGTCGGTAAACCAAAAATGACATTTTTGTTGCAGGGGATGCCTGAAATCTAACTTGCATCTTAGCCTTCTATGGAAAAATTGGTGAGCCAATCACAAGCAGGAAATTATGTTTCTGGGGAGTGGTGTGATCTTGGTCTTTGTGCATTTGGACTCTGTTGACCGCTCTCTTTTGTCACATTTCATGTATTTTTATTATTAATTCCTTTTTCCAGCATAACTTTTTATATTTACTGATGTTTGTGTTTTAGCTTACATTATATGTTGCTGCTTTACACTTACTCAACACAAGTGCAATATTACTTTACAGTTTTTATACTCTATAAACACGCAAGTCTTCGGAAAACTAGAAATCCCAGCGTCCGTTGTGGTGTTGTGGGGGGGTGTTCCACTTTACAGTGAGGCCTCAGGGATGCACAGCCTTACACACCTGTGAAAGGTGCCGTCCGCGGAGTCTTGTAGCGAACAGCTGCAACCATTTAGCCTGACAAGATGACCCGATAGGCCGACAAGAGCCATTGCTGTCCACACAATAGCACTTGAGTGTAGAAACAGACCATCACCCCTAAAAAATAAAAATGTATTGTATTTCTTACCTATTGAAGTGTCCTGCCTTCTCTAATTATGTAGAAAAGCACACTTCAATACATAAAAAATACTGGGCTAGATTCACGTAGAAGTGCGGCGGCGTAACGTATCGTAGATACGTTACACTGCCGCAAGTTTTCATCGCAAGTGCCTGATTCACAGAGCAACTTGCAATGAAAACCTACGCCGGCGACCTCCGGCGTAAGCCCACGTAATTTAAATGGGCGTGTGCCATTTAAATTAGGCGCGCTCCCGCGCCGAACCTACTGCGCATGCTCCGTTTCGCAATTCCCGTCGTGCTTTGCGCGCAGTGACGTCATTTTTTCGAACGGCGACGCGCGTAGCGTAATTCCGTATTCCCGGACGGCTTACGCAAACGACGTTCATTTTTAAATTTCGACGCGGGAACGACGGCCATACTTTATACAGCAATACAATTGCTGTGTAAAGTTAAGGCAGGTCAAATAACGACTAACTTTGCAACGGGAAACTAGACTAGCGGCGAAGTAGCGAACGCGAAAATCCGTTGTGAATCGCTGTAACTCCTAATTTGCATACCCGCCGCTGGTTTTCGACGCAAACTCCCCCCAGCGGCGGCCGCGGTATTGCATCCTAAGATCCGACAGTGTAAAACAATTACACCTGTCGGATCTTATGGATATCTATGAGTAACTGATTCTATGAATCAGTCGCATAGATAGAAACAGAGATACGACGGCGTATCAGGAGAAACGCCGTCGTATCTCATTTGTGAATCTGACCCACTATTCTTTATTCTCTTTAGAATCAAATCCTGAATACCATTGGTTGACATTACATGACTGGTTACAGCTCAAAATGGCAGCATGTCTAGTGCAGTAACTTTTCCAAGCAATTAAAGCGGTATTCCAGCTGAATTTTTTTTTTTTTTTAAAAGTCAGCAGCTACAAACACTGTAGCTGCTGACTTTTAATAAGCACACTTACCAGGGTGCCCCCTGAGGCTGATCCGTCCATCGGATCAGGTTGCCAGGGCCGCCATTCGTACTAAGGGAAACAGGAAGTGGAGCCTTGCGGCTTCACTGCCCGTTTCCTACTGCGCATGCGCGAGTCGTGCAGCGATTTGTGAATGGCCGGCTGTCTTCTGGGACACACAGGTCCCGAAAGACAGAGCTCCCGATTCCTCAGAAGACAAAGCGTAGAGGAGAAGAATGAAGACTACAGTGGAATAGGAAGTGGCAGATTAGGACGATATGCCTAGCAACAGCCATTTCTGGTAAGTATAGAGAAAAAAAAAAAAAAAAAAACAACATTTTTAGGAGTCTTTATGCAGTTTTTTTTTTTTTATTATGGTGGACCTTCGCTTTATGTGCCATGGGAAAAAAATATTAAAAGCCAGCAGCTACAAATACTGCAGCTGCTGACTTTTAATATTAGGACACTTACCTGTCCTGGATTCCAGCGCCGATCGCTCGTCTCTCTGCTGCTCCCCCCGCCATCCACGCTGAGGGAACCAGGAAGTGAAGCGCTGCGGCTTCACTGCCCGGTTCCCTACGGCGCATGCGCGAGTCGCGCCGCGCCCGCCGATTGGCTCCCGCTGTGTGCTGGGAGCCGAGTGTTCCCAGCACACAACGGGGGGGCGACAGGATGTGACGGAATGCCCGCCTTTTGCCCGTGAATGCCGGGCCGGAAGTGGGTGCAAATACCTGTCTTTAGACAGGTATCTGCACCCCCCTCCCCCCTGAAAGGTGTCAAATGTGACACCGGAGGGGGGGAGGGTTCCGATCAGCGGGACTCCACTTTAGGGTGGAGAACCGCTTTAATGAAGAACACCACACCCACATGCCAATACCAGTCATTAATAAAGTGAATAGTGGCTGCCATACACATCGCCAACACAGTGTGCTCTTAAATGCCGTTTTGGAGGATTAATCTTCAACCCTGTTCTAAAATCAATCCCTGCCAGCCTGATGAAACAGACTGAAAAATAACATTTTCGAAGCACACTGAGAGGGAGACATCCATAAAGACGCAGATGAGCCTTTGGTTTATTGCCTGCCTCTAGAAACTGGGTCATTGCTTTTAGCATTGGGGGGAAAAAATGTAATAAAATAGGAAAAAAAGACAGACATATAAACACGAGACAGAAAAATAAAAAGAGAAAGATGTGGCAACAACTGTAATATTATATAAGCTTTGACATATTACTGTCGTTTCAAGGAGTTCTTTTCAATTTCTGACGATTTTTTTTTAATCCAATACCCAACAATCCTGGCTTGAAGGTCCTTATACAGTCACCTCCTCCTTTTATGGGGCGACAACGTTCTTTTCCCGACTCACCTACTTGTATGCATTACCATATGCTTTGTTACGCAGAGGGAACAGTGTGACTTCAGCCTAGGGTTCACACCTACTTTGATAAAAAAGATGACTTGTCTAGCCTATTGAATATTATTATCCATCTGTATAACATTATTAATGACCAAAAAAAAAAAAAGTTCCAAATGCCCCGAGGTACAACTTTTTTTTTTTTTTTTCTTTAATGCATTCTACAGTTAAGGGGCCAGATTCTCAAAGAGATACGACGGTGTATCTCCTGATACACTGTCGTATCTCTGAGTTAGGCCGGTCGTATCTATGAGACTGATTCATAGAATCAGTTACGCATAGATATCCCTAAGATCCGACAGGTGTAACTGTGTTACACCGCCGGATCTTAACTGCAATTTAAAAATGGCCGCTGGGGGCGTTCTCGCTGATTTACGGCGAGAATATGTAAATCAGCGAGATACGCCAATTCACGAACATACGCGGGCCCGACGTAGTGTTTTTACGACGTTTACGTAAGGGTTTTCCCGGCGCATAGTTACCCCTGCTTCTATGAGGCGCAGCCAATGTTAAGTATGGCCGTCGTTCCCGCGTCAATTTTTTTTTTTTTACGTCGTTTGCGTACGTCGATTCACAAAAGCGATGGACGCAAGTTACGCTCACGCCGAAACCAATGACGTCCTAGCGACGTCATTGGGAGCAATGCACGCCGGGAAAATTCGCGGACGACGCGTGCGCTTTTAAATCGGCGCGGGGACGCGCCTGATTTAAATACTACACTCCCCCTAGCCGTGGAATTTGAATTCCGCCGGGGGATTTACGATCCGCCGCCGCAAGTTTTGAGGTAAGTGTTTTGTGAATTACCCGCTTGCCTCGAAAACTTGCGGCGGCGGATCTTAAATCAGATAGATTACGCGGATCTAAAGATCCGCTGATCTATCTGAATCTGGCCCAAGATGTTTTTATGTTTTCCAACAACTTCGGATATACAAAGTCCACATTGAGAACTACGAAAACCAAAGTGACTAATGGAGCCAAAACGTGGAAACCAGTCAGGTAAGAGAAAGACGGATTACAATAAAGGTGTCACAAGTGGGAAAGGACAACGCAATAGTAAGATAATTTATTAATAGTCCCAAGGTAAGTCCATTGGGTGAAGCATTGATTGAGTCTAGAATATTGGTGCAAAACATCCTGCTAGCCATTAACGTCAAGACTAAGGCCAACCATACATGGCTTGAATTTTCGGCATTTTCCTGTATTCGAACCGTTAATGGATAGGCTGAATGTATCAAGTAGATCGATCTAGTACAACCAGCATGCCGGATTCTCTTGCGATTATCGCTAGCAGCTGCTATAGCCGATTGCAATAATTACTTCTTCTGGCAAAGGGGGGGGGGCAGGGGAAGCAAACAATAGCTCAGCAGGAGGGATTCCCGTCAACACTATCCGTGTCGATGGGAGAGCCGCGCAAGTTTTCACTGTGTATGGCCGGCCTAACGAGAGGTGGGTTGGGAGGTCACTATATCTGGGTAGGGGAACACAAACAATTGTGAGGGATTGTTTGAGTGCGAGCAGATAGAAGAGGGAGAAATCTAGGGTTGGTGAGAGGCGAGAAAGTGCCAACTGGGGTATCGGTTTTGGAGATAGGGGTAGTATAGAGGTAGCATTTTTAATGTTATTCCCAGAGTTTACTGCAGTTGTTCAAAAAAATGAAGGGGGGCAAAGGACACTATAGTGGGATGGTGACAGTGGACACCATTATGAGGGGAGCGATGTGAAAGAGGGCAGAGGACGCTACGCGTTCTTTATGCCATATTTTTTTTTTAAAGGGTGCCATTTATGAACCAATCTTTACAGTTCTCGACTGAGGAACGCCAGTGGAATTCTATTTCTACTCCATTTCTTCCCCTTCTTACTTTTCCTTTATTCCTCCTCGTGTATAGGCATCAAGTCCCCTTAGACATGTTGTGCCTCCGAATCACTTTCCCTTGCCTAAGGCCGTGTAAACACGATAGGATCGCCAGAGGAGAACGGTCTGAAGGACCGTTTATCAGTCCAAACCGATCGTGTGTGGGCCCCATAGGTTATTTCACCTTCGGTCAAAAAAAATGAGAACTTGCTTTAAAATTAAACCGATGGACGCCTAACCGATAGGTCAAAACCGATCGTTCGTATGCAAAAGCATTGGTTAAAAACCCGCGCATGCTCAGAATCAAGTCGACGCATGCTTGGAAGCATTGAACTTTGTTTTTTTCAGCACGTCGTTGGGTTTTAAGTCACCGCGTTCTGACACAATCGGTTTTTTAACCGATGGTGTGTAGGCGCGACGGACCATCAGTCAGGTTCATCGGCTATCCGATGACAACGGTCCTTCGGACCGTTCTCATCGGATGGACTGATCGTGTGTACGCGGCCTAAATCCAAGTACACACGATCAGAAAATCGTACAAAAAAATACCGCTTTTGAAGCGATTGTACGATAATCGAATCATTAGCACACAGTCCACCACGACAGTTCTTACGAAATTATCCAAGGGGACAAACATTTTTCTGGTATGATTTATTGTAACCACTTCAGGTCCGCCCAGTAGCAGTTTTACAGCTATAGGGCAGCACCTGTGTGCCGGATCACACACCACAGACTCTCCATGTCCGCCAGCACCTATCGATTGTCCAGTACACAGGCAAAACAGTGATCTGCCTATATAAAACAGGGCAGATCACCGTTCTGTCTATAGGGAAGGCATTGATCCTGTGTTCCTGCAAAGCAGGTACATGGATCTATCCCTTCCCTTAGTAAAAACAACTCCCACACCACACAAAAATCACTGGCTAGGCACACAGTTAACCCTTTAAACGCCCCTGATGTTAACCCCTTCCCAGCCAGTGGCATTAGTACAGTGGTTATAAATGGAGTTGCTCTAATCCACAATCATGAAAATTGTGATAACCTGAACCAAAAAAAAATGTTTTAATTAAAATATTCCAAATAGTGACGGTAAATGTATTCAATATAAAATGAACCATCCTAATTGGTAAGCAAAAAAATCAGAGTTACACTGACAGTGCAAGCCGCGATGAGGTATATAAAAGGTCCGAATCAAGATGAAGTGTCCTTCCAGTAATACTAACACCATCCAACGCCGCAAATGAAATGCAACCTCCACCATAAAAAAATGAACACTTACCAGCTTGCCTATCACGGGAGGCCTATACCGCTTGTGGCCAATACCCAGCTATGACCTTTAGCCATACCAGAGGGGTATGAAGATGGCAACTTCCACTGTATATTGATTTCCCACAGCACAGGTGCAGCAACAATCGCAGCCCAGTCTCAGCTGGAACCCTCAATGGAGTCCGTAATACACAAAATTCACCCTCAGATTGTAATGCTCCTAGGAGTTCCTGGTTGTTTAGCAATTTCTGTTCTATTCTCAATGGTCGTCATCTCAGTTAGGTTAGCCGATTCTTAACCCTTGCTGTATTTCTAAGGCCCTTTCACACGGACATGTTTTTCAGGCGGTTCAGCGCTAAAAATAGCGCTGCTATACCGCCTGAAAAAATCGTGCCCTGCAGGCTTCAATGTGAAAGCCCGAAGGCTTTCACACTGAAGAGGTGCGCTAGCAGGACCGCTCCAAAAGTCCTGCTAGCCGCATCTTTGGAGCGGTATAGGAGCGTGGTGTTTACCGCTCCTTCTCATTGATTTCAATGGAAATACCGCCCGCAATGCGCCGCTAACCCTTTTTGGCCGCTAGCGGGGTTAAAACAGCACCGTTAGCTGCCGAATATCGCGGTAAATACGACGGTATAGCGGCGCTAAAAATCCCGCCGCTATACCGTCACTGCACCTCCACTGCCTCGTGTGAAAGGGGCCTTAGAAAGCTTGAGGCTCCCTGCTTCCTGAGGCAGGGTGGGAGAACAATCCCGGTCACCAGGACTCAACACCAAGACTTCTTTCAGATTGGATATCTGATGGAATCTAATCCGATGGATTTTTTGTCGGATATCCGATGAAGCCGACTTTCATCAGTCTTGCCTACACACCATCAGTCAAAAATCCGACCGTGCCAAAACGCGGTGACGTAAAACACTACGACGTGCTGAGAAAAATTAAGTTCAATGCTTCCGAGCATGCGTCGACTTGATTCTGAGCATGCGTGGATTTCTGACCGATGGACTTCCACACAGACGATCGTTCTTTTTCTATCGTTTTTTTATCCATAGGAAAAATTTAAAACATGTTTATTTTCACCGATGGAAAACAAACCGATGGGGCCCACAGACGATCGGTTTGTCCGATGAAAACAGTCCATCGGTCTGTTTTCATCGGACAAACCGATCGTGTGTACAGGGCTTCACTCTGGTCCTGTCCCATCATTCAGGGCTATTGGTCCCAAGTGGTTAAATTCCTGCATGACCGAATGGGTTCTTCCCTCAACCATTGCACCAGGCAATGTCTCCTGGGTCTGTTCCCCAACCCTGATGATAAATTTCAATCAAATGTTTTTGCAAGAATCTCTATTCACAGCCAGAATGGCAATTGCCGTGCATGATTTAGGGCGCGACCTCCGACTGTCTGAGAATGGGTGGCCGCTGTTGATGCCACCTTACTCTACAAGTGTTGTATGCTTATAGGGGGTGTCCTACCAAGTATTTTAAAATTGATTAAGCCGACAGTGCCGCAAATGTACCAAATGTCCAAAATATAGGTTGCCTCATTGGTTAGGGACCCTATTATGTGGCGCTCACTGTTCAGCTCTATGTACACTACACTGACAAAAGTATTGGGACGTCTGCCTTAGTTTACACGCACATGAACTTTAAAGGGATACTAAAGGTTCAGGTTTTTTTTTTTTTCCCCCTCTTACCTCCACTGTGCAAATCATTTTGCACAGAGTGGCCCCCCAATAGCCCTCTTCTGGGGTCCCTCGGCGGCTCTCTTGGCTCCTCCCCGCAATAGATAACCCCCTCTGGGAAGCTCTCTCCCGAGGAGGTTACCTTGCGGGCACGCTCCTGTGTCATACACACCCCACGTCCATAGTAACAGAGTGTACGACTTGGCCATGCCCCCAGCGGACACGTCATTGGATTTGATTGACAGCAGTGGAAGCCAATGGCTGCTCTGCTATCAATCTATCCAATGAAGAGGCAAGAAGCCATGGAGAGAGCATTGTGGGATCGTGCCAATGGAAAATTCAGGGCTCAGGTAAGCAAAACGAGGGGGCTGCGGGGCGGACACTGCAAGGTGCTTTTTCACCTTAATGCATAGACACGGGTGGCCACCACAAAACTACCATACACACCACTCATACAATCCTGCAGGATTTAATATCTCCCACCAGTATTTAATTCAAGTCAATACCAATAAGACTCTTCGCTGGATAAACCGGCTGATGGTGGGGGGGGGGGGGGGGGGGATGTAGAAAATCCATGCAATCAAATTCCACGGGGGTAACACTGAGACGTGCTGCTGCTAGCACTTTAGGAAAAGTACATAGATGTCGCCTTGACTGCTTTCTGCATGCGTTTAAACAAACAATAACTATATGACATTCCTCTTCAAAGGACGAGTAAACAATGACAATGATAGAGAAGGAGGCATTCACGGCTGTGTATAAATATATAGTCTAGAGTTCCTCCCCAAACTAATGGAGACAGATACAGCTCACCGGTCCTTGTCATATGTCATTCTCATCCGATTCGTTTATTCACGGGCCGACTTGCCATACATGAAGGATCGGTCCAGGCCACTCGATGGTAGAAGGAAAGAGTTTGTCCAGTTTAAGAGGCAAAAAGTACATTTGTCTTTCCATGCAGCAAAGTCCAATTCGTGACTATAGCACTATCAGGTTACCCAGACGGAATGGGGAAATGTGGAGGAGGGTTCGCTGCATAGATGGAACCACCGTGTCCTCACAACGAGGAGTGTGATGACGTAATGCGTACGCGTTTCACTCGTGACCAAGCTCTTTCAGAGCTCAGTGAAACCCGTAAGCATTACGTCATCACGCTCATCGTTGAGGACACAGTGGTTCCATCTATGCAGCTAACCCTCCTCCACATTCCCCCACCCTGTGTCCGGGTAACCTGAAGAAATGCAGCGCGGTATACCCGAGAGCCCTATAGTCACGGATTGGACTTTGCTGCATGGAATGACAAACGCTGATGTACTTTTTGCCTCTTAAACTGGACAAACACTTCCATTCTACCATTGAGTGGCCTGGGCTGATCCTTCATATATGGCAAGTCGGCCCGTGAATGATCGAATCGACGGAGAATGACCTACGACAAGGAAAGGTGAGCTGTATCTGTCACCATTAGTTTGGGGAGGAACTCTATATATGTATACACAGCCATGAATGCCTCCTTATCCATCATTGTCATTGTTTATTCGTCCTTTGAGAAGGAATTTCCGATAGTTATTGTTTGTTTAAACACATGCAGAAAGCAGTCATGGCGACTTCCATGTACTTTTCCTAAAGTGCTAGCTGCAGCACGTCTTAGGCCCCATACTCACGAGCAAACATGTCTGCTGAAACTGGCCCGCAGGCCAGTTTCAGCAGACATGTTTGGTCGTGTGTGGGCGCGAGCGGGCCGAATTCCAGCAAACATTTGCCCGCCGGGCCTTTTCCCAGCAGACAAATATTCCTGGACTTGTTTTAAAACAGCCCGCTGGAATTCAGCCCGCTCGGACATGTACGGTCGTCAGTACAGACCTACCGTACATGTCCAGGCGCCCGCCGTCCCTCGCATGCGTCGAATGACTTCGACGCATGCGTGGAAGCATTTTAAAGGCGGGCCGCCCACGTCGCCGCGTCATTGTCGCGGCGACACCGCGTCATCGACGCGGCGACACCGCGGACACGCCCCGCGTATTGTTTACGCGCGGACTTCTGTACGATGGTGTGTACAACCATCGTACAGAAGCCCTCTGGCAGACATGTATGGTGAAAACGGTCCGACGGACCGCTTTCACCATACATGTTTGTCCGTGTGTACCCGGCCTTAGTGTTACCCCCGTGGAATTTGATTGCATGAATTTTCTACATCCCCCACCATCAGCTGCTTTATCCAAAGAGTATTTTATTAGTATTGACTTGAATTAAATACTGGTGGGAGATATTAAATCCTGCAGGATTGTGTGAGTGGTGTGTATGGTTGTTTTGTGGTGGCCACCCGTGTCTAATAACACAAGTGTCCAATTTTAGGTAAATGTGGATACTGCAAGAGGAACCCTACATGCAAAGAAGAATTTGGACCCAGCCTGTCACCTGGCCATGGTTTTAGATAATAAAAATTGTGTTTTATTTTTTTAATGAACTATAGATTTTCTGGAGATTGATGGAGTGGAATTTTTTTAGTTGGGTTAAATAATTATCTGTGTTCATTGTGGGGTAAAAGCTTGTAGTATTCTTGTAGTAAACACTTTGGGCCAGATTGCTGGCGTAACGTATGTCATTTACGTTACGCCGCCGCAAGTTTTTCAGGCAAGTGCTTTATTCACAAAGCACTTGCCTGTAAAGTTGAGGCGGCGTAGCGTAAATCACCCGGCGGAATTTAAATTCGGCGGGTAGGGGGCGTGTATCATTTAAATCAAGCGCGTCCCCGCGCCGAACATCGCATGAGCCGGCCGCGACTGAATCCCAGTGCGCATGCTCCAAATGACGTCGGCAAATCATCATGCTTTCGACGTGAACTTAAATTACGTCCAGCCCTATTCGCGAACGACTTACGCAAACGATGTAAAAAATTCTAATTTTGTCGCGGGAACGACGGCCATACTTAACATTGGCTGCGCCTCATAGACCCAGGGGTAACTATACGCCGGAAAAAGCCTGACGTAAAAAAATGCGCCGGGCGGACGTACGTTTGTGAATCGGCGTATCTACCCAATTTGCATATTCTACGCTGAAATCGACAGACCACCTAGAGGCCAGCGTAAATATGCAGCCTAAGATACGACGGTGTAAGAGACTTACACCTGTCGGATCTTAGGGATATCTATGCGGAACTGATTCTCTGAATCAGGCGCATTGATACGCCGTCGTATCTCTGAGTGCGCTCGGTCGTATCAGGAGTTACGCCGTCGTATCTCTTTCTGAATCTGGCCCTTTGTTTTCCATTACCAGCACTTTTCTAAGCAGTAGCACTTTTTAGATACAGTACTGTATACATTTGGCTAAGGCACAGAGATTGTTATTCATAAAAACTATATATGAATATTTAGAATATAAAGTGTATATGGATTAAACAAATCAATTAAGAGCTGGGTATAATCCTCTGAGGAAGGATTTTTTTTGCAGTGGCATAATTTTATTAAAGTCCAACATTTTTATTTTTTTGCAGAATAAGGGATGCGATTATCTCTCATGTCATCACATATTGCGAACAGTGCTCATTCAACCAAAACAAAAAAAGATAAAATAGAAGACAATTCAAACATAAAATGCAATAAACAAATAGAAAATTCATGTAAAACGAAATCTATCCATTTGTAAATGTTAAAGTGTAAATGCCGCCATATTGGCCTACGTACTATGAAAAACCCTTGCATAAAAAAAAGCGTGTTTGGCTTAGCAATATGTCAACATCTTCAGCAGATAGTAAGATAACCTATCTCATGATATCGAATTCAATGTCAGCGTGCCAGGAACAAGCTATGCTTAAAAAAAAAAAAAAAAAAATCGTTGGAATATGGATATAGATATGTCACTGGTTACATAGCGATAGAGGTTAGATACACCAACAGTCTGTATATAAAAGATTGTTAAAATGAAATAACTGAATATTTCACAATATCATGCAAGAGGCGGGTGAATCAAGATACACAACCGCTTTTAATGAAATTGAAAAAAGCCACGTTCATCTTTTTTCTTGGCTAAACAAATATTTGTATAAATAATTGAATCACTACATTTAAGGGCAGTATAAAATTTCTTCACGCATATTTGTAACACTAAAGTCAAGTTTTTTTTAAATTAAAATAAACTTGAACTACTTACCTGCTCCGTGCAACAATATTGCACAGAGCAGTCCCTTACCTGTTCATTCGTGGTCCTCTGCTGGTGCTCTTTGCTCCTCACCTCTTCCGAGTGCCCCATAGCAAGAGGTGTGTTATGGGGGCACCCAGGCAGGCATGCTCTCCAAGCTGGGCTGTGTGCATCCATGGACAAAACTTGGCATGCACACCCGCCCCCACCACCACTCCTTCCTCACAGGATGGGACTGACAGCAGCCAAAGCCTATGGCTCCTGCTGCTCTCAGTGAAGCCAGTGAATCCAGGAAGAGAGGAGAATGGGGCTGCTGTTGGGGACAGCGCTGGATAATGAGAGGAGTCATTTAGGAGTGCTTTTTACCCTAATGCAGAGAATGCGTTAAGCAAAAAAAACAAAAAAAACAAAAACACACATGACCCCATTAATGACCTACAACGGGAACTCAGATCTTTACACCAATTCCTGATCATCAGGTGTGTGTTTGCTCATGCCCCAGATAGGAGGTCTGTCTGACTGTGCATGCCTTGCATAATTTTTTTGGCCTGCTACTACTAAATCCCGTTCACACGGGGCAATAACATGCGTGTCCCAAGCAGGGAAATGTTTTCCTGGCACTGGGATGCACGGGTGTTGCGTGCATCCCCGTGCCAGCATCTTATTGTTGTCTACTGGGACACACAACTGCGCGGATACAGCCGCTGTGTCTCAGTATGACATACAGGTGCAGGTCTCTGAACACACACACACACACACACACACACAGGGGCAGACTGACAACTCATGGGGCCCCAGGCAATAGGAGATTATGGGGCCCCCAGGCCACACAGTATACATACACACACAGAGAAGGTACTGAAGAGGCGGGGCAGCTATAATCTTGGGATTTTTAGACCAAAAGGGTGTTTGGTAAGGGACATTTCAGGGACAGACGTAAAAAAAAAAAACACAGATTTTTACATACTGTCCCTTGTTTTACTGAGGCTGGCAACCCTGATGGGGCCCCCTAGTGGCATGAGGCCCTTGGGCAGTGCCCGAGTGCTTAAATGGTCAGTCAGCCCCTGCACACACACACACACGTCATTGCCTTGTGTGAACAGGGCATTAATTAGCATAGCTTGACTCCATTCCTGCCTCTGGAATCTGGTGTATTTGGGTAAACACCTGTGTGAAGGAGGCCCAAAAGTAAATCTGGGAAAATAAACTGAGTATATGATGAAAATGCATAAACAGAGGTTACCAGTGACAAACACATGAAAATAGCCCAGTAGATTCTGAGAAATAAGCAGTTGCGTGTTAAGATTTTTCCTTTTCTAAAGTTGTTCTCCCACCATGACTTTCCATTGGTCTGTAAAAAAACTGCAACCTTTTAGAGTACACATTTAAAGACAGAGGGCCAGATTCTCGTAGATCCGTGTATCTACGAGCGGGGCGTAGCGTACGCCATTAACACTACGCCGCCGCAACTTACTGGAGCAAGTGCCGTATTCTCCAAGCACTTGCTCCGTAATTTGCGGCGGCGTAGTCTAAATGGCCCGGCGTATCCCCGCGTAAATCAAAGGGGGCGGCTTGTATTTAAATTAAGCGCGCCCCCGTGCTGAACGAACTGCGCATGCGCCGGCCTTAAACGTAGGCCACTGTGCATGCTCCGTAGTACGCCGCAAATACATTGGTTGCGACGTGAACGTAATTAACGCACAGCCCTATTCGCGACGAGTTACGTAAACAACGGAAAAACCTGACGCTGTCCCGACGGCCATACTTAACATGGCATACGGCGGACCGACGCAAGGTTACCCCTCATATAGCAGGGGTAACCTTACGCTTACGGAAACTACGTAAACTACGGCAAAGCGGCGCAAAAACTTTCGGGAATCGGCGTTTTGGCTCATTTGCATATCCGACGTTGAAATCAACGTAAACGCCACCTAGTGGCCAGCGTAGTATTGCATTTAGGATCCGACGGTGTAAGTGACTTACGCCAGTCGGATCCTAGCCCAAGTCCGGCGTATCTTGTTTTGAGAATACAAAACAATGATATGCCGGCGGGATTTTCGAATTACGCTGGTGTATCTGTAGATACACCGGCGTAATTCTTTTGAGAATCTGGCCCGTGATCTTTTTACCCAGACAATTTGCATTTTTGAACTAGTCAGCCAGTAAATGGCATTACATGTGTCATGCATCTCCTGCCGACGGACTGTGTATACAGGGGCGGGGGGGGGAGAGAGAGGAGAGAGCTCCTGCTGGAGATTTCTCCCTCTCTTCTTCACACATAATAGTTTGTGAGCAGCGCTCACAGAAGGGATGGCCGCCCGATCTACTCCCTCCCTCGCTTCCTCATTGGCAGGGAACCTGTCATGGGCGAGTCTGCCCACTAGATGGCGATAGCGGCACATCGGCGCATGCTATCGCGGCACTTTGATGTGCACGCATAAGCGGCAGCAGCGCGCGGGCACGTGCTGACACCATCTTGGCGCCAAATTTGACTATTTAAGGGAGCCGACTCTGGGGCCTCTTGCTGTTCGGTCTACAGCGTGTTCCGACACAAACCTGAAACCCGTTATCCATTACCTGCTTGTTCCTGAGACCCCAGCTTGCTCTCGACTACCCCTGATCTCTGCCTGCCCTGACCTCGGCTTGTCTGACCACATCTCTGCCTGTCCGTCTGGTCTGTCTGCTGCCCGCCAGTTGCCAACCCGGCTTGGACCACGACTCCGCTTCTGCTCTGACCCTGCACCTGATCCGCCCACCAGTGTATGACCAAGCCTGCCTGAACCTGCTACTGTCTGTACTATGATACACCTCCATCAGTTGCCAATCCCGGCTTCCTGCACCTAGCTCCAGTCACCTGCTGTCCAGTCATCCTCAGCACCGCTGACTTCTCTCCAGGAGTGCACAGGATCCCGGCTCAGCCCAGCACCAGCGTTCCCGCCAGGCGCTTGTGCGACTCTGCACTCTCGGGTTCCCTGTTCACTCTACCAGGGCCTCCGGAGTCAGAGGAGCAAGAGTAGCCGTTCCCTGCACGTCAGGCTCCGCTACCAGGTACGTGACAGAACCAATAAAGTTCAGGTGCTGCAGCAGGATTGTGGGACATGTAGTCCCTGACACAAACAGCCTTCTATGAGAACAGGACTACAAGGTTCAGAATGCTCTGCAGGAAAAATAGCTAAGAACACCATCTTGTCTGCGGGGAGCAAGGCAGTCACCACGAGGCGGGAGAAGATACTAGAACTAGGGGAGAGGTGTTGCCTCCTGGTCAGTCCACTGTTCTTTCCAGGCATCCACAGCAGGTCAGGGACATAAAGTCTGAGAGGGACCTGTACCAACGGAGTAAAGTGTTCCAGTGTGAGGTGGCCGGTCGGGTTACCCGAAGAGCCTGCCTGTTCCAGAACGATCGTTTGGGCATTCACAGCAGGATTGGTGAGTGGGCACTTGCCAATTTGCAGAAAACAAGGACACTGCATGCAGACAATGTTGCTTTACCTTTACCCACACTTATCAGACCCTGGGTCTTCTTGATGCCCTGCTAAACAAACAGTCACAGTGTACACCTTGCTATCCGCATACTGCAGTTACACTTTACTAAGCAGGAGATCTAGGTACAACAACTAAAGTGGTTATCAGAAGATTCAAGGCCTTCTTCCAAGGGACTGAAGTTGCTGTGCCATACGGGCACACACACACACACACACACACACACACACACACACAGGGCTCATGATATGTAGTGAACAAACGGGATAGTATGACTTGGGAGTTACGCTATTGATCACCGAGTTGGTTGCAGTATTTAGGGTTGGGCCTGCGGTGTCAGGGGACATAAGAGAAGGTCATTCCTCTTTATCTTCTTCCGCCTAGACTTATAGAGCCAATTTGAATAGAGGTAACCAACTTGGTATAAAGTCATTTGTGATTTGTTGCTATTAAAGTGTTTGCCTCTGTTCTTGGGGTTATTTGCTGTTGTGGAATCCCCTGAAAGCGGCCCGACAATACTGTTAAGTTATATAGCTCTTAATCCTCAGTTATTGCTCTCCAGTTAATTCATTTGAAAATATATTCCTGTCTGTTACTTTACCACAGAAACTTTACAATAAAGACAATTCGCTAGATTCACAGAGAGTTAGGCCGGCGTAATACGCCGACCTAACTCGGAATCTGCGCCGTCCTAAGTTTAAGTGTATTCTCAAACTGAGATACACTTAAACCTAGCTAAGATACGACAGCCTGCGCCGTCGTATCTTAGGGTGCAATATTTAGGCTGGTCGCTAGGTGGCGCTTCTGTTGAGTTTGGCGTAGAATATGTAAATCACTAGATACGCCTATTCACGAACGTACGTGCGCCCGTCACAGTAAAGATACGCCATTTACGTAAGGCGTTTTCAGGCGTAAAGTTATTCCATCAAATAGCTGGACTAGTCAATGTTAAGTATGGCCGTCGTTCCTGCGTCGAAATTTGAAAATTTTACGTCGTTTGCGCAAGTCGTCCGTGAATAGGGCTGGACGTAATTTAGGTTCACATCGAAACCAATACGTCCTTGTGGCGTACTTAGGCGCAATGCACACTGGGATATGTACACGGACGGCGCATGCGCCAATCGTAAAAAACGTCAATCACGTCGGGTCACAGTTAATATACATAAAACACGCCCCCCACATCCTCATTTGAATTAGCCGTGCTTACGCCGACCAATTTACGCTACGCCGCCGTAACTTAGGAGGCAAGTGCTTTGTGAATACAGCACTTGCCTATCTAACTTACGGCGGCGTAGTGTAAATGCCATACGCTACGCCTGCCTAACGTTGCGCGCCCCTACCTGACCATAACGTGTGTTTTATTGGTGCTGCACTTACACTATTGCCGGGTGTGACAGAGGGGCTGAGACTATTCTCAGGGTTGAGGCGCAGAGTACAGAACCAAACATACTTAAGCGGCTCCTTTGGGGGGTAGGGCTACACATGCAAACAACTTGTGTACTAAAGATAGGAATTGAATTAACATGCAATCATTGCAACCTGAGCACTTTGAATTAATTAGGATGAAAATAATGTATATTGGATTACAGGGCTGGACAATGTAGGATTCAGGGATCCAGCTATTCTAATCTAGAAGAGAGAATGCACTGTCAGAATACAAAAAATATGAAAAAAAAAAAAAAAGGAGGAAGAAGAGAAAGCTTGCCCGGTGTAACTATATAATGTAAGCAATACCCTACCTGTACAGTATCCTCCATGAGGCCACGAATCTTCTCCACCACGTCATTGCGCCGGTGCTGGCGTAAAGCACTGATGAGTTTTGCCAGGCTGGCTTCGGGGCCTCGGATGGTCCAGTGCTGTAAGGCTGCGTAGGCCCGCTCGTGATCTGCAGTGTAACCATTGGAAAAGGCAGCCACTTCGTGCTCATTGGCATTACACAAGAACTGGTAGATATCTTGCCACTGGCTGCCAACCTGAGCTGCCACCAGCTTCAGAATGTCAATTCCTGCAAAAGGTAAGAGAACTTTGTTAGTGCCAACATGCTTGGAAAGCTGAAGCTTATTAACCACTTCCCTCCTGGGCCGATTCTGACACTTGTAAAAATCTACTTTTTTTACTTAGAACCCCCAAATATTATATATATATTTTTAGCAGAGGCCCTATAAAATAAAATGGTGGGTGTTGCAATTTTTTTTATGTCACACTGTATTTGCATAGAAAAAAAAAGGAAAAAAATAATATAATACAACTTATTGAATAAAAAAAATATATATATTTTTTTTTTAAATGTATCGATATTACATTTTTTTTTGGAATGTGAAAGAGGTTACGCAGAGTAAATAGATACCCAACATGTTGCGCTTTAAAATTGCATCCGCCCGTGGAATGCCGGCAAACTATTTACTTAAAATTCTCCATAGGCGTCACACAGATCGGTCTGATCGGTCGATTTCCTGGCCGCTTATGGCCAGATAAACAAAGAGGCGGAACCTGAAGTGACTGCATACTTGTCACTCCTGGTTTCTGGAGACACAGAGAGAGCGAGAACAACAATGTCAGAATAATGTCCTTCCTCTCTCTTTGTTCAGACATTGCCACCAACGGCATCGCTACCGGGCTCTGCGATTGGACGGCAGAACCTGGGAAAAGCGGCGATCATTAGTATGCAAAAGCATCGGTTAAAAACCCGCGCACGCTCAGAATCAAGTCGACGCATGCTTGGAAGCATTGAACTTAGTTTTTTTTCAGCACGTCGTTGTGTTTTACGTCACTGCGTTCTGACACGATCGGTTTTTTAACTGATGGTGTGTACGCATGACGGACCATCAGTCAGCTTTATAGGTTAACCTAGGACAACGGTCCTTCAGACCGTTGTGCTCTGGCCATCCTATCGTGTGTACGAGGCCTTATTGTTCACACTGCATTTATATATGCTGAAGCCGTGTAAAACTGGACGAATATGGATGAGGTTTCACCAAGTGGATTTTCTCGATTCAAATGAATACAGGTAACACAAACCAAGATTGAGGCTTCATTTCCATGGACGTTTTTACAGCCACTTTTCTGAGCTTTTTTTGCAGCTTAAAAACGGCTCTCCATGTTAGTCTATGGCCTCATGCCCACCATGATGTTTTTGAGCTGTAGATGGCTGAGCCGTTTTTAAGCTGCAAAAAAACAAACAGGACCAGTTCGTTCTGAAGCTCCAGCCTTAGAGCTGTAAAAAACGCCAGGACGTTAAAAAACGCAAAAAAAAACGCAGCGTTTTTGAGCTCCAGCTAAAAAATAAAAACGTCCATGGAAATGAAGCCTTATAGTCACACTGGTCATCTTAATCCAAAACCAAATCCAGAGATAATCGTTATTGGCTGATGATTATCCTGTGTATGCACACAGTAAATAAACTTCATCTTAGTCTTGTTTTACAGTAGCCTTGACGCAAGACAGGAACAAAAGAATGTGGCAGCAGGGCTAGTATTTTGTTTAATTATATTGTATCAATATGGGAGAAACAATTTTTACATTGTACACGCATCACCTTTTTAATCCCCTGATTCTAGAATAATCTTCACTAATTACCTAGCTTTAATATTATGTTCTCACTGACTGGCCACTAATCCTAAAATAAAGATGTTAATGTCTATGCAGCTGAATCCATACCGGTGGGCATCTCTTTACAGAACCAAAGCTCATTTCTTCCAGAGAGGCAGGAACGTGTCTAAAGCCTCGTACACACGATCCGATTTTCCGACGGGAATTTTGTGATGACAGGCTGATGTTGTAAAATCCGACCGTTTGTATGCTCCATCGGACAATTGTCGGATTTTCCATGGACAAATGTTGGATAGCATGCTTTCAAATTTTCCAACAACAAATGTGTGTTGTCGGATTATCCAAAAGTGTGTACACAAGTCCTTCGGACAAAACTCCAAAGTACGAACACGCTTGCTCAGAAGCAATGCTCACCATAACACAACATTAGCAGATGTTGTCCAAAGAATGGCGCTAAAGAGCTGAAAAACCACGTTGTTTTGTGTTTGTTGGCTGACAATTGTTTGCCGTTTGTATGCAAGACAAATTCACGGCCAACGCCCTTCTGACAAAAGTCCTATGCTTTGTCCGATGAAAATCTGATCGTGTGTATGAGGCTTTAGGCCTTGTACACACGACCGAACATATCCGCTGAAACTGGTCCGCGGACCAGTTTCCGCGGACATTTCCGACCGTGTGTAGGGCCTAGCAGACAGTTTTCGGGCCTAGCGGACAGGTTTCCAGCGGACAAAAGTTTCTTAGCATGCAAAGAAACTTGTCCGCTGTTAACATGTCCGTCAGACATGTCCGATTGTTAGTACGACTCATCGGACATGTCCGCTGGTTATGACGTATGACCAGCGGCCCGAAATCCCGCGCATGCGTCGAATTGATTCGACGCATGCCTGGAAGCATTGAACTTCCATGTTAGAGAACATCGGTGTCTTCTACGTCACCGCGTTCTCTGTCCGCTGGGATTTTGGTCTGATGGTGTGTACACACATCAGACCAAAAGCTCCCAGCAGACATGTCCGATGAAAACGGTCCGTGGACCGTTTTCATCGGACATGTTCGGTCGTGTGTACGAGGCCTCAGGCCTCATACACACGACCGTACATGTCTGCTGAAACTGGTCCGCGGACCAGTTTCAGTAGACATGTTCGGTCGTGTGTACGGCCGACCGGACAATTTTCCGGTGGATCAGACAGGTTTCCAGCGGACGAATGTTTCTTAGCATGCTAAGAAACATGTCCGCTGGAAGCCTGTCTGTCGGACATGTTCGGTCGTCAGTACGACTTACCGGACATGTCCGCTCGGCCGAAAGCCCTCGCATGCGTCGAAGTGATTCGACGCATGCGTGGAAGCATTGACCTTTCAGGGTCGCGCACGTCACCGCGTATCCTGTCCGCGCGGATTTCGGTTTGATGGTGTGTACAACCATCAGACCGAAATCTCTGAGCGGACATGTTTTCATCGGACATGTCCCCTCGTGTGTACGAGGCCTTAGAGTCGCTCTGAACCACAGAGAGGACAGGCTGTATCTTGTTTTAAAAAGAATGCAAAGCACTGAGAAAAAAATAAAAGAAAAAGAAGAAAATCGGACTCCAAACCCTTCATCTATTCACTTTATGAATTTGCCATCTTGTGTTTTCCAGCAAGTAAAGAGTTTGGCTCGAGCTTCACTAAACTTTTGTTTTGGCGAGGGTTATCCTAGCGAGTCAGGAACAGGTGTTTACTAGGAATGGGGAAACTCAGTAAAACGTAACTGCGAAAGCAATCTGTCCAATTGTAAGCCGATGACTCATTTGGAGCTTAGTTTGCATATCGGTCAAGGGAAAAAAACGGCCCTGTCCTGTAATGCACCTTTGTAGGCATTTCATGGTGGGTAGAGGGATTTCAAAAATATTTTGCAAAAGATAATGGCTTGCCTAGACAAGCAACAATCAGGACTTTGCAGATGCAACTCCCACGAGTTTGATGGGCTATGTCAGGGGTGGGGAACCTTTTTTCTGCCGAGGGCCATTTGGATTTTTGTAACATCATTCGGGGGCCGTACAAAATGATCAACTTAAAAACGAGCCTGTTATAGCGGGGATTAAACGTGTCCCCCCCCCTGCATCACTGGGCCCCTCTACATTACACAGCGCCCTGCATCACTGGACCCCTTTACATTACACAGCACCTTGCACCTCTGGACCCCTTTACATTACACAGCACCCTGCATCACTGGACCCCTTTACATTACACAGCACCCTGCATCACTGGACCCCTTTACATTACATTACACAGCACCCTGCACCTCTGGACCCCTTTACATTACACAGCACCCTGCATCACTGGACCCCTTTACATTACACAGCACCCTGCATCACTGGACCCCTTTACATTACACAGCACCCTGCATCACTGGACCCCTTTACAGTACACAGCACCCTGCATCACTGGACCCCTTTATATTACACAGCACCCTGCATCACTGTTCCCCTTTACATTACACAGCACCTTGCACATCTGGACCCCTTTACATTACACAGCACCTTGCACCTCTGGACCCCTTTATATTACACAGTACCCTGCATCACTGGACCCCTTTACATTACACAGCACCCTGTACCTCTGGACCCTTTACATTACACAGCACCCTGCATCACTGGACCCTTTACACTACACAGCACCCTGCATCACTGGACCCCTTTACATTACACAGCACCCTGCACTGTGCAGGACATTAATACATGAGTTACCATGACCATTGACCAGTTCAGGACATTTACCTAGGGTTGCCACCTGTACGGGATTGACCCGGACAGTACGGGGTTTGAATCATGTGTCCGGGTCTCCTTCCGCCTTCTACCCGGACACATGATTTAAACTGTACTGTGGCTTAGCTGATGGAGGAACACTAGTAGTTAAAGTTGGTAGGGGAAAGTTCTTATCCTTTATACAGCAGTTCGGACAATTTAATCTGAGCCCCAATGTCCTCTTCTATACAGATACACTGAGTAATGTAATTGCCGGGATCAGCAGCACAAGGATTACTCTGCAGGGACTATTTGATGGTTTTCGGGCTCAGGCGGAGTAATCCTTGTGCAGAGGTTCTCGGCAATTACATTACTCAGACAGGGTATCTTTATAGAAGAGGATGTGGGGAGATTAGATTGTCAGGACTCAGAACTGCTGAATAAAGATAAGAACTTTCCCCTAATGACATTGTGATTTTTTTTAAATATGCAGCATGGGGGGAGGGGGTAAATGTCCTGCACTGGTCATAGTAACTCACAGTGCAGGACATTAATACATGAGTTACTATGACCAGTGCAACTGTGTAGGTAGGACATGTACCCCCTCCCCCCACCGCCATGCTGAATATTAAAAAAATCACAGACAGTCATCACCGTTAATAATCTTCAGACTGCATACAGAATGATGCAGTCTGAAGATTATTAACTTTGATGACTGTCTGTGATTTTTTTAATATGCAGCATAGCGGCGGGGGGAGGGGGGTAAATGTCCTGCACAGTGCACAGGACATTAATACATAAGTTACCATGACCAGTGCAGGACATTTACCCCCCTCCCCCCGCCGCTATGCTGCATATTAAAAAAACTTGCTGTATTTCATGATGCTGTCTGGCTGCCTTACTTGCTGCTGGAAATGGTTCCTCGTCGGTGGCGCTGGCTCGTCCTCTCTATGCTCCTCCCATCAGTGCCATCCCAGCCAGCATGAATGGTGATCCCCGCCCGCCGTGAGTGACGTCACGCCGCCGGGCGGGGTTGTAAACCTAGGGAAGCATCTTAGCTAAAGTGCAATGGCTGGAGGCTGGCGCCGGCTAACAGGGGCGGGCCGCAGGAGCGGAGTAAATGCTATTGGCTGGAGGCTGGCACCGGCTAACAGGGGCGGGCCGCAGGAGCGGAGTAAATGTATTTCTAAACACACGGACAATGAATGAATGATCGCCATGATCATCCATTCATTGTCAGTGTGTTTAGCAATACATTTACTCCGCTCCATAGTGACAATCGGCGGCGGTGTTTTACAATCGCATGGGGGGCCGGATTGAATGATTTCGCGGGCCGCAAGCGGCCCGCGGGCCGCAGGTTCCCCACCCCTGGGCTATGTGAACAACTGACATGATATCTGGACAAGAGTAAGCAAGGGACATCATCATACACTATGGGGTTAAGTTACTAAAACTGGAGAGTGCAAAATATGGCGCAGTTCTGCACAGAAACCAATCACCTTCCAGGTTTTTTGTCAAAGCTTAAAGTGGATGTAAACCCAAAATGTTTTTATTTTTATTTTTTTATGTCACAATGTAGAGAATAAGATTTCCTATCATCTGTGCCCAGTCTTGCCACCCAGAGTTAATCCAGCTCTGAGCAATCCTCTTTTTATTGTTCAGCGAAATAAAACGGACTTTCAGATAAAAACCAAAAGCCAAGTCGCCATGACACTATTTCTAGTCGCCATTGCGACCTGGCGACCGGGATTTGTCGAGCCCTGTTATACTGTACATTGTGACATAAAAAAAAAAAAACAAGCTGAAGTTAGAAGCTGATTGGTTACCATGCACAGCTGCACCAGATTTTGCACTCTCCAGTTTTAGTAGATACCCCTAATTATGAGATTTAGGTGTAAAAAACATGGTGTGATGAGTTTGGTATGGAGGAACTCAAAAAAACGCTACCGCAGCGTTGTTGAGCTCCAGCTAAAAAAAAATAAAAAAATTAAAAACGTCCATGGAAATGAAGCCTTATAGTCACACTGGTCATCTTAATCCAAAACCAAATCCAGAGATAATCGTTATTGGCTGATGATTATCCTGTGTATGCACACAGTAAATAAACTTCATCTTAGTCTTGTTTTACAGTAGCCTTGACGCAAGACAGGAACAAAAGAATGTGGCAGCAGGGCTAGTATTTTGTTTAATTATATTGTATCAATATGGGAGAAACAATTTTTACATTGTACACGCATCACCTTTTTAATCCCCCGATTCTAGAATAATCTTCACTAATTACCTAGCTTTAATATTATGTTCTCACTGACTGGCCACTAATCCTAAAATAAAGATGTTAATGTCTATGCAGCTGAATCCATACCGGTGGGCATCCCTTTACAGAACCAAAGCTCATTTCTTCCAGAGAGGCAGGAACGTGTCTAAAGCCTCGTACACACGATCCGATTTTCCGACGGGAATTTTGTGATGACAGGCTGATGTTGTAAAATCCGACCGTTTGTATGCTCCATCGGACAATTGTCGGATTTTCCATGGACAAATGTTGGATAGCATGCTTTCAAATTTTCCAACAACAAATGTGTGTTGTCGGATTATCCAAAAGTGTGTACACAAGTCCTTCGGACAAAACTCCAAAGTACGAACACGCTTGCTCAGAAGCAATGCTCACCATAACACAACATTAGCAGATGTTGTCCAAAGAATGGCGCTAAAGAGCTGAAAAACCACGTTGTTTTGTGTTTGTTGGCTGACAATTCTTTGCCGTTTGTATGCAAGACAAATTCACGGCCAACGCCCTTGAATGAATGACTTGTATAGCGCAACGCATGCGAACTGAATCGCCTCTGGGCGCTTTTTCCAGCCAGTATCTGCTTGGCTGGTGCGGTCATTTTTACCCTGTAGGATCATGACACGCTAGGGTCATACACACATATATACATATATACTGGGCCAATTTTGGACGAGATCCAATTTACCTACCAGCATGTCTTTGGAGTGTGGGAGGAAACCGGAGTACCCAGAGGAAACCCACGCAGACACAGGGAGAACATGCAAACTCCAGGCAGATGGTGTCGTGGTTGGGATTCGAACCAGCGAACCTTTTGCTGCTAGGCGAATGTGCTACTCACTGCACCACTGTGCTGCCCTCCTATGCTTTGTCCAATGAAAATCTGATCGTGTGTATGAGGCTTTAAGCCTCGTACACACGACCGAACATGTCCGCTAAAACTGGTCCGCGGACCAGTTTCCGCGGACATGTCCGACCGTGTGTAGGGCCTAGCGGACAGTTTTCCTGCCTAGCGGACAGGTTTCCAGCGGACAAAAGTTTCTTAGCATGCTAAGAAACTTGTCCGCTGGAAACGTGTCCGTCGGACATGTCCAATGGTTAGTACGACTCATCGGACATGTCCGCTGGTTATGACGTATAACCAGCGGCCCGAAATCCCGCGCATGCGTCGAATTGATTCGACGCATGCGTGGAAGCATTGAACTTCCATGTTAGAGAACATCGGTGTCTTCTACGTCACCCCGTTCTCTGTCCGCTGGGATTTTGGTCTGATGGTGTGTACACACATCAGACCAAAAGCTCCCAGCAGACATGTCCGATGAAAACGGTCCGCGGACCAGTTTCAGCAGACATGTTCAGTCGTGTGTACGGCCGACCGGACAATTTTCCGGTGGATCAGACAGGTTTCCAGCGGACGAATGTTTCTTAGCATGCTAAGAAACATGTCCGCTGGAAGCCTGTCTGTCGGACATGTTCGGTCGTCAGTACGACTTACCGGACATGTCCGCTCGGCCGAAAGCCCTCACATGCGTCGAAGTGATTCACCGCGTATCCTGTCCGCGTGGATTTTGGTTTGATGGTGTGTACAACCATCAGACCGAAATCTCCGAGCGGACATGTTTTCATGTCCCCTCGTGTGTACGAGGCCTTAGAGTGGCTCTGAACCACAGAGAGGACAGGCTGTATCTCGTTTTAAAAAGAATGCAAAGCGCTGAAA
The DNA here is from genome assembly GCF_905171775.1 of Rana temporaria. Lineage (NCBI taxonomy): Eukaryota > Metazoa > Chordata > Amphibia > Anura > Ranidae > Rana > Rana temporaria. The sequence continues at coordinate 61,916,260 of NC_053492.1, forward strand.
AAAATAAAAGAAAAAGAAGAAAATCGGACTCCAAACCCTTCATCTATTCACTTTATGAATTTGCCATCTTGTGTTTTCCAGCAAGTAAAGAGTTTGGTTCGAGCTTCACTAAACTTTTGTTTTGGCGAGGGTTATCCTAGCGAGTCAGGAACAGGTGTTTACTAGGAATGGGGAAACTCAGTAAAACGTAACTGCGAAAGCAATCTGTCCAATTGTAAGCCGATGACTCATTTGGAGCTTAGTTTGCATATCGGTCAAGGGGAAAAAACGGCCCTGTCCTGTAATGCACCGTTGTAGGCATTTCATGGTGGGTAGAGGGATTTCAAAAATATTTTGCAAAAGATAATGGCTTGCCTAGACAAGCAACAATCAGGACTTTGCAGATGCAACTCACACGAGTTTGATGGGCTATGTGAACTGACATGATATCTGGACACAGCAAGAGTAAGCAAAGGACATCATCATACACTATGGGGTTGAGTTACTAAAACTGGAGAGTGCAAAATATGGCGCAGCTCTGCACAGAAACCAATCACCTTCCAGGTTTTTTTGTCAAAGCTTAAAGTGGATGTAAACCCATTTTTTTTTTATTTTTTTTGATGTCACAATGTAGAGAATGAGATTTTCTATCATCTGTGCCCAGTCTTGCCACACAGAGTTAATCCAGCTCTGAGCAATCCTCTTTTTATTGTTCATGGAAATAAAAACAAACAGACTTCCAGATAAAAACCAAAGTCCTTGCTTGAGTGACAGGTTATTTACATATCTCGTGCACTGCTTGCAGACATACACAGCTTCTGTAAAAAGTGCTCAATTCACATCCCTCTCATCCCTGAACTGTGAGAGCCGGTTCACACTGGGGCGACTTGCGATCCGACTTCATGTCGCCTCAAGTCGTCCCAGGTTGCGCTGTAGAGAAAAACAATGGAAGTGAATGGGAGCGGTGTTAATACACACGACTCAAGGCGATCCGACTTCAGAAAAGGTTCCTGTACTACTTCAATCCGACTTGTAGGCGATTTGTACCCATTGATTTCAATGGAAGTCGCCTCAGAAGTCTGATCACTGTCTTAACTGAAGCGACTTTCCAGGAAGATAACATACATTTCTCAGGCAAACCTCTCCTGCCCCCTCCCTCCCCCAGAGCTGATTGTTGTTTTATTGGCCACTGGAAAGTCTCCTGTCCTGGAGACGACTTCAAGTTGTGTTGTAAATCGCCCCAGATCGCCCTGTGGTTCATGTTCAAGTCGTGTCGGAGTCGCCTCTGAAAGTCGCGCTGGAAGTCGTGACGCCCTAGTGTGAACCGACTCTGACTCACCCCATATTTTGAAAACATTTAATCAAAACACAGGGGAGGGGATGTGAATTGTTTTTTTTTGTTTTTTTAGAAGCAAGGACTTTGGTTTTTATCTGGAAGTCTGTTGTATTTCACTGAATAAAAGAGGATTGCTCAGAGCTGGATTAACTCTGTGTGGCAAGACTGGGCACAGATGATAGGAAATCTTATACTGTACATTGTGACATAAAAAAAAAAAAAAACAAGCTGAAGTTAGAAGCCGATTGGTTACCATGCACAGCTGCACCAGATTTTGCACTCTCCAGTTTTAGTAGATACCCCTTCTAATTATGAGATGTAGGTGTAAAAAACATGGTGTGATGAGTTTGGTATGGAGGAACTCAAGTGGCCAAACAATTTTCCAATAGAATGTCCAACTAGGTGTGTTGGGTTAGGTGTCCACAAACATTTCAGTGTATAGTGCATTCCTGTAATTGCTTTACAGTGGATGTTTGATGCCTGCCTCAAAAGGTTTTCCAGCACAAAGCTACTATTATGAAAGTCTCTAATGCAGAAATGTGATGCTACAACCCTTCCACCTTATAATCGGGTTGAATTAAAGTGATTGTAAACCTTTGTTTTTTTCTTTCTTTAAAAACAAATTATAATCATACTTACCTCCACGGTGCAAGTTTGTATTGCCCTGATAGTCTTCTGGGGTCTCCCCGACGGCGCTTGTGGCTCCTCGTCGCATCGGTAAACCCCCTGGGAGAGGCATTCTCCCTGGGGGTTACCTGACAGGCGGGCGTGCTCCCGAGTCCATTATTTGCATGCATAGACACAGAATGTTGGAATCGGCCCTGCCCCATGGCTCACGTGTCATTAGAGTTTAATTGACAGCAGCGTGAGCCAATGGCTGCACTGCCACCAATCTATCAAATCAAGACTCGAGAACCCCCGGGCAGAGAGGAAGAGCACATCTCTGCTGAGGGAATGAATGGACTTGGGTGAGTAAAATGGGGGGGCTGGGGGGTCTGTCAGTGTCAGAAGTTTTTTTTTCACCTTAATGCATATGATGCATTAAGGTGAAAAAACACAATGTTTACAACCTTGTGCTCAGACCACAACCAAAAACAGACAGACAGCAATGCGGTATGCTGTGATGAAGTCATGCGATATGACGCAACGCGCAGGGCCCCTGCGACTGGAAGTGATGCGATAGACCAGGATTTGCTGAGCATACAGATAATTTCATACACTTTTGTGATTGCTAAAATAGGAAAGACTTACATTAAAACAAACAAAGTGTTGTACATATGGTTTTACATTATGGGAGGCTTGTTATGCTTTATTCTAACATGTTGCTGAGCGGATGCAGCAGAGGTATTAAGGGACCATTGGCGTCTTAAAGGAACCAGCACCTTATTACCTTGGTTATCTATATATGGAAAGTGGAGATCACTGGAGTTTCTTGGATTTATCACTAAAGGCTTATATTTATTCCTTATGGAGGTGACAGTTATGTTGGCACGAATATTGCCGCACTGAGGGGGAAGGGCACTGTCAAATCTAGCACTACCCAAATTTTGATTTTGTGGCTATGAGAAGGTGGCTGGTATCTGTTAAGTCGAAAGATTGGATTTTGTTCAGTCACTTGCATGAACTCACAATATATTTGGACCTTATATACATTTTTATTCGTTACATTTTGTTATTGCTTATATACACGGTTTTGATTGCATTCAACTTGCTCATTCCTGTGAGGCTGCGCTACCCCACATTACACTTTAACATGGCATGCTATACTCCTTAAAGGGGTGGTTCACCCTAAAAACTACTTTTTCTTATTACACTGGCCCCCCACATTACAATACGATTAAGCCTATTATCTTTTTTTTGATGCTGTACATACCTTCGTACAGCTATTCACCCGTGGCTTCCGTGTTGCGAGTCCCGCGGGAGTGGGCGTTCCCAACATGTCTGTGATTGACATTTTGACCAAAAACGAGCGCAAGTCGCGTCACGGTTGGCGAAAGGAGCCGAACGGCGAGTCGGCACTATACTGCGCATGCGCATCGCCGTTCGGCTCCTTTCGCCAACCGTGACGCGGCTTACGCGACGGGGGGGGGGGGGAGCTCGTTTTTTGGTCAAAACGTCAATCACAGACATGTTAGGAACGCCCACTCCCACGGGACTCGCAACCCGGAAGCCACGGGTGAATATGCTGTACAAAGGTATGTACAGCATCAAAAAAAAAATAATAGCCTTAATCGTATTGTAATGTGGGGGGCCAGTGTAATAAGAAAAAGTAGTTTTCAGGGTGAACCACCCCTTTAAAAAAATGTTTTTAAATCCAACTCCTTAAATCTTTATTTCAGATCCATCAAGGTAGGGGGAAATCCAATACACAATCGCGGACGCGTTTCAGCCCTGATGGGCTTTAGTCTTGTTATGAATAAAGCCCAGCAGGGCTAAAACATGTCAATGCCTTACCAGTCCTTAGATGTGTAGCTAGCTGCAATAGCTTTCATTTTGTGGGCCAAGAACATTTTCGGCAAGTACAGAAAATACCTGTTGATCTTGCCAGAAATGCAATGTCCTTGTCACATCCAGTGGACTGAAAAAGCACACACATCCCTATCTTTTAAGTATTAAACTACTAGTGTGACAGTCCCCCGTGTAATGGTTATGCATAGGGGCAGACACGTTGAAGCCCAGTTAAGGTGGCAATCAGATGTCCTTCCATAGATACAGTGCAGAAGTTAGCATAGTCACCCAGGAAAAAGGAAGCGTTATTCATAGGATCACCAGGTTAAAAAAAAGAAAAAAAAAACCTGACCTAATGCAAGCTGCTAACTGGTAAAGTGCTTTACATTACATTTTTGTTTTAGATGCCCAATGGAAAATGTTGTTTTAGTAAATCTAAAGACAAAAGCAGTTGCTTTAATTTCCAGCAAAGCTACGTGGCTTTCCGGTAGTTTAGAGAAGTTACCGAAAAGTAGAACGTGAAGAAGAAGAAAACAACAAAAAAAAAAAGTAAGGTAGCATAAAGCTGGTACATAAAGGAACCCTGAGCCACCCATTTACACAGATGGTTAGGCTAGCGGGAAGCATTGCTTAACAGACTTGTGTCGTTTGGATGGCTTATTGAATCCCTCAGAGGAAAAACAAATTATTTCCTCATTTCTTTGATATCTACAAATAGGAAACTTTTTTTTTTCTACCGCCAACAGAATTTATTCAGGATGTGACCAGTAACAAGCTGGAAGACTGCCATCACCTCTACCTTATGAGGGTGAGCAGACAGCAAGAAAAATCTCCTTTCTACAAAATACACAACTATTCATAGTATGTTGGGTAACTGCCCCATGACAGTCAATGAAGCAGCAACAGGAAGTGTTCCCATAGTATTCTAAACCCCAACAACCTCTCAGGCTATGGACATTCTTTTCTCTGTCGAACAAATACCAACCAATTCCCTGCCAAATATATATTCAGCCACCCTCCTGCTTGGCATAGAAGAATCTGAAGCATTCTCTCTGCCTGGCATATAAAATCGGAGACATTCCTATGCTTAGTATATAAGAATCTGAGGTGCTCTCCTGTGTGAGATTTTGAGGCACCTTCCTGCTCGGCATAGTGGGAATTTGCGGCACCTTCCTGCTCGGCATAGTGGGAATTTGAGGCACCTTCCTACTCTGCATATGGGAATTTGAGGCACCTTCCTGCTCGGCATAGTGGGAATTTGAGGCACCTTCCTGCTCTGCATAGTGGGAATTTGAGGCACCTTCCTGCTCTGCATAGTGGGAATTTGAGCCACCTTCCTGCTCGGCATAGTGGGAATTTGAGGCACCTTCCTGCTCGGCATAGTGGGAATTTGAGGCACCTTCCTGCTCTGCATAGGGGAATTTGAGGCACCTTCCTGCTCTGCATAGTGGGAATTTGAGTCACCTTCCTGCTCGGCATAGTGGAATTTGAGGCACCTTCCTGCTCGGCACAGTGGGAATTTGAGGCACCTTCCTGCTCGGCACAGTGGGAATTTGAGGCACCTTCCTGCTCTGCATAGGGGAATTTGAGGCACCTTCCTGCTCTGCATAGTGGGAATTTGAGGCACCTTCCTGCTCTGCATAGTGGGAATTTGAGGCACCTTCCTGCTCTGCATAGGGGAATTTGAGGCACCTTCCTGCTCTGCATAGGGGGAATTTGAGGCACCTTCCTGCTCTGCATAGGGGAATTTGAGGCACCTTCCTGCTCTGCATAGGGGAATTTGAGGCACCTTCCTGCTCTGCATAGGGGGAATTTGAGGCACCTTCCTGCTCTGCATAGGGGAATTTGAGGCACCTTCCTGCTCTGCATAGGGGAATTTGAGGCACCTTCCTGCTCGGCATATAGAAATTGGAGGCACCTTCCTGCTTTGCAGTGCACATAGGAATTTGAGGCACCTTCTTGCTTGGAATATGAATCAGAGGTACTTTCCCACTTGGAATATGAGCATCTGGGCCACTATTCTGCTTAACATACAAGAATCTGAGCAATCGTCTTGCTTGTCATATGAAAATAAGAGGTGCCGTTTTGCTTGGCATATATTAATTTGAGGCAACTGCCTACTTGGCTATGAGAATTTGAGGCACCTGTTTGGCATATGAATCAGAGACACTCTTCTGCTTGGAATATGAGATGCGGAGATACCCTCCTGTTTAGGTATCCAAGGCACATTCTTGCTTGGCAAATGATAATCTGAGGTACACCTCTGCTTGGCATATGAGAATATATCAGGCAAATGGTAGTTTGAGGCACCCATCTGTTTGGCATAGAGGACTCCCAGGCACCTCTTGCTTGACATATGAAAATCTAAGGCACCCTCCTATTTGGCATGTGAACCTGAGGCACCATCAAGGTTAACCTATAACACACTGTCATCCTTAACATATGAATCGGAGGTACCCGCCTGCTTGGCTAATGTGAATCTAAGGTACGCTTGTGATTTACATGCGATTCTGAGGTAACCTCATGCCTGGCTTATGAGATAAATGGAAAATACAAAGGTCAGAAGAGGTAAACCATTGCCTCCATATCTTCATGTATCTGGACTTCATCGGCAGTAGAAGTCGTTTTCGAAGCTGGCGAGTAGTATGGGTAGTATGGGTACTGGTGGTTTGTTAACAGGCCATGGTTGCCAGTGATGTATTATGGGTGCTGTCCCCAGTCTCCTGGAAGAAGAGGTAGTCCAGCCTAAACCAAGCTTATTCTTTTAAATTCCTTACATCATCCGAGAGATAAAACCTGATTATGTGCCCTGGGTAATAGCTCTAAAAATTGTATTTCTCTGTCCATCATCCCCAGTGTGATAACAATGCAGCTGAGCCAAATAATAATGGGCATCCTGGCCATGTATAGTTCTGCCTTTCGTTTTTGAGCCGGATTAGGGGCACATCACATCACTGCAAAAGTGTTACTATTTTTGAAGACGACAGAACCTGAACGAAGTGGGCAATTTTAAAAGTATTATCCTATCTATAGTCTGTAGTTACTATGGGAACTGTAGCCAGTAGCCAATAATGCAGCACAGAGGCTTCAGGTATGACGATTCGGAAAAGGAACGCTGTGCTTTCAGAAATCTATATTTGTGTATGTACTGAAGACATAATTGGGTATTAACCCTTCACAAACTAGAAAGATCCATCACTGTGCCAATGTAATTGCGGTTTGAATTAGCATGCTAAATCAGCATGGCTACTAGCATACGCGTGCGCAGGGGGTGTGCCAGGTGTGCCTGGGCACACCCTAATTACTCTGTGCCGATTCCCCCTACTGCTCAGGCTTTCCCCCCCATGTTTCAGGATGGAGGGTCGGGAAGAGGCCAATCAATGTGTCATTTACCGGCCCCTTCCTTTTCTGAATGAACACAATGAACACTCAGTGTGTTCAATCATAATTGAAGCATATTAAAACTGTGTTTACTATGCTTCAGTTTGTGAATGACCAGGAAGTCGCTCAGCACACGGCATTTCCCATTCATTCACTGTCTAGTGCAGCTGAGGTTGCAGAGAAAATCATGTGTGTTTGAGCTTTGGGGGTGCACACCCTAATGCATTAGGCTGCGCACACCTATGGCTACTAGTAATCCATAGCAGAATCACCAGATTATGAAGACCATTTAAAACACCTATGGGAGAGCCCATAAGAAGCCAGTAATGTTCTACAAGGTGCATTAGGCCAGGAGGATACAATGATGGGCGTCCGCACCATAAGGCAAGGGGGGTCAATTGTGCCACCCCCCCCCCCCCCCAAAGTGGACTGCCCCGAAAGTGACGAGATTGCTCCATGTATGATGTGTCTCCCCTCCCCCGTCGTCTCACTAGAGGCATAGTGTCAGTCAACCCCGCACTAATGCTGAGTGCAGGAGGATCCAAAGAACTTCAGTGAGCCCACACTGCCTGCCGCTGATTGCATGCAGGAGTGAGCCGGTGGGTGGGCCCAGACAAGGAGGCGGCAGCTGAAGAATCCAAAAGCATGGACGAGGATGCGCCCATATCTGCCAGCTTCCTTTCTATGGCGGCAGCAGCACACCCTTTCTCCTGGGCACAGGCTCCTTTCAGGCTGGGAGGCTGGACCTGGGCTGCAACAAAGCTCCTCTATAGGTGGGTGGAGCAAGCGACCCTACAGAGACTACAGCCCGATCACTGCTTCATGCCCAGCTGACATCAAGACTCCCCCTGGGGTAGACTGAAGATAACAGAGGACAGATGCCACACTGCATATTCTCCTCCTGTGAGTCCCAACCTGTTTTGCCTTCCAAGCTGTACGATTCTGTGCTGTAAACCTGTTCTGCATCTTGCAGTGTGCAGCTTTCCTGAAAGAGAAAGGAAAAATCTGGGCTATGTCAGGAATATATTGGGACTTTTCAGGCTCCACATGGATGCATTCCACACACACACACACACCATATCTTATTAAATATTATTATTTTTTATAATGTGGAATACTTTCTATGTAGAACCTGAAAAGTCCCAGTATATTCCTGACATTGTCATGAGTATAAAGAGACATACAGAATACAGCCCACCTCCAGGAAAGGGAAAAAGTCCACCCTTGCACTGCTGGGGGGGAATTACCACTTGTATTTCCATGTTCCAGTCAGCTGCACTGCTCTCCTGCTCCACCCAAAGCCTCAGCATCATTGCATACCATACAGGAACACTAACCCTGTATGGTACAATGAGGATGATGGAGTGCCACCACAGCCTGTCACAACTTTCACAGAAGCTGCAGGGGACCAGTCACAGAGATTGAGGGAATCAGCAAACGTTTGGTACACACAGTGGGCCAGATTCATGTAGATCAGCGGATCTTTAGATCCGCTAGATCTACTTGTTTTACGATCCGCCGGTGCAATTTAGCGAGGCTAGTGCATGATTCATAAAGCACTTACCTCGCAAATTGCACCGTCGGATCCTAACTCCCCCCGGCGGAATGCAAATTCCGCGGCTAGGGGAGTGTACAATTTAAATCAGGCTCGTTCCCGCGCCGATTTAACTGTGCATGCGCCGCTGGCGAAAAAGAACAGTGTGCATGCTCCAAATGACGTCGCTAGGACGTCATTGTTTTCGGCGGCTAGGTTACTTACGGCCATTCTGTATTCCCGACGGACTTACGCAAACGACGTAAAAAAATTCGGCGCCGGAACGTCTGCCATACTTAACATTAGCTACCCCTCATATTAGCAGGGGTAACTATCCGCCGGAGAAAGCCGAACGCAAACGACGTTGAAAAAGAGCGACGGGCGGGCGTACGGACGGACGTGAATCGGCGGTTCTCCTCATTTGCATATGCGACGTGTAAAAAAAAGCGACGACACCTAGCGGCTGGCGGGAGATTGCAGCCTAAGATTCGACTGGTGCAAGTCACTTACACCAGTCGGATCTAAGGGAGATCTATGCGGAACTGACTCTTATGAATCAGTCGCATAGATCCGACCGTGGGATCTCACAGATCCGACCGTCGGCTCTCACAGATACGATGGCGGATCAGGAGATCCGCCGTCGTATCTCTTGATGAATCTGCCCCAGAGTGTATTTGTTCCAATTTACTATGTTTATTATGCCTCGGAGAAAGGAACTGGAGAATTCACTCAGTCCCTTTCTCTTTTTCAAAAGTGAGCTATCAGGGGTCTGTTTAGTCCCCTGATATTTCAGCAAAGCCCCCCAATAAGACTGTTAAAAAATGTAAAAATAAATACATTTGTAAAAAAAATAACTAAAAAAACCTACTGACACCGTCTACTGCCCTACTGACACCATCCATCCTATTCAGCCGCTAGAGAGAGAGGGGTTCAAACCCCAGCTAGCGGTCGAAGACACGGTTAAATGCAACTGCATCACCGCTGCCGAGAACAGTCAAAGCTCCAGGCTCAAGTGGGCCCGCTCTGGTCTTGATGGCATCAGCAACTTGACCAGTAGAATGCAAAGGTGCGGAAGCTGCAGGGAGGAGCAGAAAACCGTATAAGAATATTTTTTCTTTTATTACTCTCCTAGAAGTATAATAAGCAATTGCAAGGGATAGTTTTTTCATTTCGCTCGGCGTTGGGCTCGCTGAGCCAAGAGTACAAGGATAGGGAGTAATACTTCCCCTATTCCTCACTCTGGTAGGTCCCCCTCCATCCGTTTGACCACTCCTGTGAAGCCTCCTCTGTAAGGCACTTCCAGCCGCAGTTGGATGCTTACCTCCTCCACATACCATGCAGGGTAAATAGTCCTGCATTGTACGTGATCACGCTAAGGAACGCATTAGAGCAGGGTGTAAGGCAAGTAATACAACCTCTTCAGTTCCTTTTAGTCCTGATAAAACTAACCCTTGTAGTATGGGGGGGGAATCTCACTTCAAGAATTTTTTTCTCCCTCCATCCCGGAGTTGGTCTTTGAAGTGTACCCAAAATCAAAAACAAGATTTTTTTCATTTTCACCTTGTAAGCCTTCAAATGACACACTTCCTGTCCTAGGGTGACAATGCTTACTCACCGTACTGTATCTATAGAGTAACAGCGTTGTCCCCCCAGGACAGGAAGTGTGTTAGGACTGCAGAACACCTTCTCTACTCTTCATAGCATAGAAAGAAAATGTTCTGTAGGCCCCCCCAAGGAGAACTCTTAACAATCAGCAGAGGAACACAGGAAGCCGACTACCGTATTTATCGACATATAACACTCACCTTTATTTTAAGAGGAACGTTTCAGGAAAAAAAAAAAGTTCTTTATTTTACATTTTTTTAAGCAAAATAAGGGTCAGTACCCATCAATGCAGCCTGATCAATGCCCACCTGCAGTCTCAAAATTGCCCATCAATGAAGCTTGATCAATGCCCATCTATAGCCTCACAATTGCCCATCAATGCAGCTTGATTAATGCCCATCTGCAGCCTCCCCATTGCCATGAATGGAGCCTGATCAATGGCCATCTCAGGGAGGGGGGTCATCTCAGTGGCCTCTTTAATACAAAGCCCCGCCTCCTGGACCGCCTTCTATGATAGACAGAACACTGGTCCAATGCCGGCCCAGGAGACGGGACTTCACATTACAGAGGTGCAGAGTTAACAGGAACTCCTCGCTGTATGCAATCTGACGGCACTTGTCCCCACCCCCCTCCCCATTCTCTCAGAGGCAATCCAAATTTCAGCATCGGTGTATAACACGTACACACACTATTTGGAACCGATTTGCAGGTATCAAAATTTGGTAGGTACCCGCTCCCAGTTCCGATCGGATCACCTTGGCAATTCCACCAGAACTTAGGCACCCCCTTCTCCCTGCCCATAGTCTTCTAGGACATGTCACAAGTCCCAGAAAACTGTGGGACCATTCACACAGCAAAGCTCGTGCATGCGCAATGGGAAGCCAGCTGTGAAGCTGCAAGGAGTCACAGCCACTTTCCCACAATAAACATGCCTGTGTCGGGGACATGAGGACTGAAAAAGAACTGGCCTGGGTGAGGACGGCACTGATCCCTGGACCGGCAGGTGTCTTTTTCAATAATCCAGCAGCTACAGTATTTGTGCTGCCGATTTTCCTTCACATGGGGCGTACTATAGTGTACATCTGTGCGAGGGCTGCGTTTATCCATATGGGAATGGTGTTCTGTGCAGGCCACCCCATATATGTCAATTGGGACACCGCAGCTATTACTAAAATAAAAATCACAGAACACACACACAAACACATGGATGCCAAACTGGGATCAGCGGCTGTATCCATAAAGCTTCTGCGTCCCAAATGACACAGAACACCTGTGCGAATAGTATGCCGGTGTGAACAAGGCCTTATAGTTTATACGTCACTATAGTGGAGTCAGGAACCTTGTTAAGTTATCACTTCTGGTGTCCCCAGGACACAAGATGTCAATGGCTGACATGGCCTGCAGGTGTCTATCCAGGATTTGTTTTGGACAAACATGTTCACAGGTATATACTGTGACAGGAAGTCAGGTAAATCTGTGGGTGTTGTCACAGACGGGACATACATTTCTGCCTTGTTAGACAATACACCAATCGTTATTAGGCGTCGGCTGGAAAATGTCACCAGGAAGGCTAAGGGCCGTTGGAAGACTCCAGCTGTTCAGAGTGAGGCAATTAAGACCTCTATAAGAAGTCCAGAGGGTTACCACTAATTGCTGCATGCTGAGGCTTTCTGTGTGAAAGAGAGCAGAGCTGAAGGTACTCTGAGGAGGTGAGGAGAGGATTGATTTTTCTGTGTGATAAAAATCAAAAAAGACTATTGTTTTTCTGCTGTATGACCAACACTGTCTGCCCAGCACTAGGCTGAGCCAGACTCCAGAGATAGACGCCCAAAGTGGCAAGGGTTTATTTTGTGTTTGATTTTGTTTATGCTGTTTGGATGCTTGCACTTGTTTTCCAGCAAGATGGAAAAATAAACCAAAAACTTTGTTTTCATCCGTCTTCGACTGCCTGTCTGTATAAATTCAGTGTGTGGTGAACCCATCCAAGGGGTCACACACCTCGCTACCGAGCTAACCCCTTATAATACACTCACTCACTTTATTAGGTACACCTGTTCAATTGCTTGGTAACACAAATTGCTAACCAGCCAATGACATGGAAGCCACTCAATGCATTTAGGCATCTAGATGTGGTGAAGACGACTTGCCGAAGTGCAAACTGAGCATCAGAAAAGGGGATTTAAGTGAGGTTGAAATGGTTGTTGGTGCCTAGATGAGCTGGTCTGAGCATTTAAAAAACTGCTGATCTACAGGGATTCTCACACACAACCATCTCTAGGGTTTACAGAGAATGGTCCAAAAAATAGAAAATAGCCAGTAAAAAAGGGAGTTGTGTGGGCAACAATTACTTGTTGATGTCAGAGGAGAATGGGCAGACTTGTTCAATATGATAAAAAGGCAACAGTAACTCAAATAACCACTTGTTACAGCCAAGGTATGCAGAATACCATCTCTGAACGCACAACACATCGAACCTTGAAGCAGAAGACCAAACCGTGTGACACTCCTGTCAGCTAAGAACAGGAAACTGAGGGGTAGATTCACATAGAATGGCGTTTCTTTGTGCGGGCGTAACGTATCCTATTTACGTTACGCCTCCGCAACTTTTACAGGCAAGTGCCGTGTTCTTAAAAGAAAGTTGCGGCGGCGTAGCGTAAATAGGCCGGCGTAAGCCCGCCTAATTCAAATTGTGAAGAGGTGGGCGTGTGTTATGTAAATCAACCCTGACCCGACGTGATTGACGTTTTTTACGTCCGTGGAATTTCCCAGTGTGCATTGCTCCAAAGTACGCCGCAAGATCGTCATTGGTTTCGACGTGAACGTAAATGACGTCCAGCCCCATTCACGGACCACTTACGCAAACAACGTAAATTTTTCAAATTTAGCCGCGGGAACGACGGCCATACTTAACATTGGTGCGCCGCATATACGCCTCACATAGCAGGGGTAACTTTACGCCGGGAAAAGCCTAACATAAACGGCGTAAATGTACTGCGTCGGCCAGGCGTACGTTCGTGAATTTGCGTATCTAGCTGATTTACATATTCTAGGCGTAAATCAGCGTACACGCCCCTAGCGGCCAGCGTAAATATGCAGTTAAGATCCAACGGCGTAAGAGACTTACGCCAGTCGGATCTAATAGAAATCTATGCGTAACTGATTCTATGAATCAGGCGCATAGATACGAATGGCCAGAGATACGGCGGGGTATCTGGAGCTACACCGTCGTATCTCTCTCTGAGAATCTGGCCCTGAGGCTATAATTTGCGCAGGATCACCAAAATTGGACGATAGAAGATTGGAACAACGTTACCTGGTCTGATGAGTCTCAATTTCAGCTGCGACATTCAGATGGTAGGGTCAGAATTTGGTGTTAACATGAAAGCATGGATCCTTCCTGCCTTGTATGAACGGAGACTCTTTACCACGTGATCAGCCGTGTCCAACCACGGCTGATCACGATGTAAACAGGAAGAGCCGTTGATGGCACTTCCTCACTCGCGTCTGACAGACGCGAGTAGAGGAGAGCCGATCAGCGGGTCTCCTGACAGGGGGGGTTCGCGCTGATTGTTTATCAGCGCAGCCCCCCCTCGGATCGCCACACTGGACCACCAGGGAAGGGCAAACTGTAAAAAAAAGCCCCCCCCCCCCAAAAAAAAAATATGCCAATCAGTGCCCAAATGGGCACTGACTGGCAACATAGGTGCCGCCCCACAGTGTCCATCAGTGCCACCCCACAGTGTCCATCAGTGCCACCCCACAGTGCCCATCCATGCCCACCTATCAGTGCCCACCTGTGCCACCCATGAGTGCCCATCTGTGCCGCCTATGAGTGCCCATCAGTGCCGCCCATGAGTGCCCATCAGTGCCGCCCATGAGTGCCCATCAGTGCCGCCCATGAGTGCCCATCAGTGCCGCCCATGAGTGCCCATCAGTGCCGCATACCAGCGCCGCCAATCAGTGCCACCTTATCTGTGCCCGTCAGTACTACCTCATCGATGTCCATCAGTGCCATCTCATCAGTGCCGCCATATCAGTGCCCGTAATTGAAAGAGAAAACGTACTTATTTACAAAAAAATTAACAGAAAAAAAATAAAAACGTATTTTTTTACAAAATGTTCAGTCTTTTTTTAGTTGTTGCGCAAAAAAAAAAAAAAAAAAAAAAAAAAAAAAAATCGCAAAGGGGATCAAATACCATCAAAAGAAAGCTCTATTTGTGGGGAAAAAAGGACGCCAATTTTGTTTGGGTACAGTGTAGCATGACCGCGCAATTGCCATTCAAAGTGCGACAGTGCTGAAAGCTGAAAATTGGCTTGGGCGGGAAGGTGCGTAAGTGCCCTGTATGGAAGTGGTTAAACACCACGGCCTACCCGAGTATTGTTGCTGACCATGTCCATCCCTTTATGACTACAGTGTACCCGTCTTCTGATGGCTCCTTCCAGCAGGATATATAATGCACCAAGTCACAAAGCTCCAATGATCTCATCGCTGGTTTCTTGAACATAACAATGAGGTCACTCCACAGTCACCAGATCTCATCCAATAGAGCTCCTTTGGGATGTGGTGAAGATTCGCCTCATGGATGTGCGGACAGCAAATCTGCAGCAACTGTGTGATGCCATCATGTCACTATGGACCAAAATCTCTGAGGAATGTTTCCAACACCTTGTTGTATCTATGCCATGAAGAATCAAGTTCTGAAGGAAAAAGGGGGCCCAACCCGGTACTAGCAGGGTGTACCTAATAAAGTGGCCGGTGAGTGTAGATTTCCCATACGGTTTGTCCCTGCCTCATACCTCCACCCTTCTGTATACAGACACTTCATATGAAGGGAATTCTAATGTTCTCCCATCTCCTCATTAGCAGAGAGGAATGCTGCCTGGTCTGTCGCTCCCACAATTTATGATGTCTAATAGCTTTAGTGTAATATTGCTGTTATCTCGCAGTCCCCTGGGGAAAGGGTTTTATGAGAGTCATTCGCAATGTTCTGCATTACGGCTGAATAGCTGGGAAGAGCGGCGCTGGGGTGAGGCAGGATTGATCCGGCTGTGCGGGCCTCTGGATGTGGGCGGCATGTTTTCTATGGAGAGGTTATCTACACACAGCCTGTGCAAGAGTCATTCTGTTTTTTCCCTGTGAAGCCTTCTTTGATTTATTTCTCATGCTTAAAATTGACCAGAAACAATATCCTTTATTCTTCAAAAAGTTCTATACACATCCACTACTTAACGGCCTTGCAAGTGCTTTTTAATTAATTTCTTACTGTTTTTCCGTCTCCTTGTAATATCCTCTGTGAGCTCCCGAACCTCCCCTTTTGCCCCCATCATTTCCATTTGTTTGGGATAAGCAGTTGTGATCATGTGCACTGCTCTATGCCCACTATAAGGCTGCTTTCACATTGCAGCGTGGAGCCGCGGTGACGGTATAGCCGTGCTATTTGTAGCGCGGCTATACCGTCGTATTTACCGCGATATTCGGGCGCTAGCGGTGAGGTTTTAACCCCCGCTAGCGGCCGAAAAAGGGTTAATACCGCGCTTTCCCATTGATTTCAATGGGAGGGCGCGGTATAGGAGCGGTGAACACACCGCTCCTATACCGCGGTAAGATGCGGCTAGCAGGACTTTTGGTGCGCTCCTGCTAGCGCACCGCTTCAATGTGAAAGCCTTCGGGCTTTCACATTGAACACTGCAGGGCATGATTTTTCATGCGGTATAGCAGCGCTATTTTTAGCGCTGTACCGCATGAAAAACGCCCCAGTGTGCAAGGGGCCTAAGGTTGCATTCACACCATAGCGCAGCGTTTTTTACCGCGATTTGCCGTGACAAAACACTGCGTTTAGCGCGGTTTTCACTGGAGGGGTGATTTACACATTGTTGGCCATGCCGAACGCCGAAGCCGCCTGAAAAAAAGGGTCAGGGACTTGTTTTCAGCTTCAGGCATACGGCGTTTCGGCGTGGAGATGTGAACCATCTCCATAGAGAACAATGTTAAATCACCCCTCCAGTGTATTTCAGGCTGCAATAGCGTCGGGCTTCAGGCGTTAAAACGCCTAGGTGTGAATGGACCCTAAATCCCACAGTCCATCTGAGGAGCAAGTAGGAGAGAGTGGCAATGGGGGAGATTTTCAGGAGGTACAGCGCTAAAAAAAGCGCCTAAATACCGCCTGAAAAACTCCTGCCCAGCCTTCTCAATGTAAAAGCCCGAGGGCTTTCACACTGAGGCGATGGGCTGGCAGGAGAGAAAAAAATCTCCTGCAAGCAGCATCTTTGGAGCGCTGTGTATACCGCTCCTTCCCATTTAAAAGGATGGGAAACCGCGGTAATACCGCCTGCAATGAGGCGCATTGCGGGCAGTATTAACCCTTTATCGCCCGCTAGCGGGGGTTAATACTGCACCACTAGCGGCCGAATCCCGAGGCAATTCTGACGCGCTGCTATACCGCCACCACGCCTCCTGTCCCAGTGTGAAAGGGGCCTTGCTAAAACTGGAGCAATCTGATTCCGGGGCAGCTGTGTATGATAGAAAATCAACTTCTAACTTTAGCTTGTTCAATTAAAAGGAAACATTTTTTTTTTGCTGAAATGACTGTTAGAGACATAATAGTTAACTGATTCCTTTTAAGAACCATTAAAAATAGGGAAAAATCAATCATATAATGTACCTACAGTTTCAGTTTCGTTTTTGCATGCGGTTTCCTGCTTCTGTGATGTACAGTACAGAGACACAGAGCCAATACAGGGCAGTGATGGTTTGTAAAACGAAACTGATTGGCGTTGAGGAGTTTTAGACACACAGTAATCACACCTCCTTGATTAGTGACCACAGAGAGAAAGCTCCCATGACTTTTTTTCATCAGGAAACAGACAACCAGGAAGTGTGGAGATCAGAGAAGGATTACAGCAACATCAGAGCAAAAACGAACAATGAGGACATGAAACCAGGTAAAGTAAGGTAAAGGAAGCTATTTAGCTAAAAAAAAAAAAAAATCCTTTACAACTCCTTTAACCGCTTCCCGACCGCCGCATGTAGATATACGTCGGCAGAATGGCACGTACAGGCACATTGGCGTACCTGTACGTCCCTGCCTTTCCGCGGGTCGGGGGTCCGATCGGGACCCCCCCCCGCTACATGCGGCGGTCGGATTCCCTCGGGGGGAGCGATCCGGGACGACGGCGCGGCTATTTGTTTATAGCCGCTCCCCGGAGCTAAAGAACGTGGAGAGCCGTATGTAAACACGGCTTCCCCGTGCTTCACTATGGCGCTGCATCGATCGAGTGATCCCTTATAAGGGAGACTCGATCGATGACATCATTCCTACAGCCACACCTCCCTACAGTTGTAAACACACACTAAGTGAACACTAAATGTTACAGCGCCCCCTGTGGTTAACTCCCAAACTGCAACTGTCATTTTCACAATAAACAATGCATTTTAAATGCATTTTTTGCTGTGAAAATGACAATGGTCCCAAAAATGTGTCAAAATTGTCCGAAGTGTCCGCCATAATGTCGCAGTCATGAAAAAAAATCGCTGATCGCCGCCATTAGTAGTAAAAAAAATAATTAATAAAAATGCAATAAAACTATCCCCTATTTTGTAAACGCTATAAATTTTGCGCAAACCAATCGATAAACGCTTATTGCGATTTTTTTTACCAAAAATAGGTAGAAGAATACGTATCGGCCTAAACTGAGGAAAAAAAATGTTTATATATGTTTTTGGGGGATATTTATTATAGCAAAAAGTAAAAAATAATGCATTTTATTCAAAATTGTCGTTCTATTTTTGTTTATAGCGCAAAAAATAAAAAACCGCAAAGGTGATCAAATACCACCAAAAGAAAGCTCTATTTGTGGGGAAAAAAGGACGCCAATTTTGTTTGGGAGCCACGTCGCACGACCGCGCAATTCTCTGTTAAAGCGACGCAGTGCCGAATTGTAAAAACCCCTTGGGTCATGTAGCAGCATATTGGTCCGGTCCTTAAGTGGTTAAGCTTTGGCAATAAATCTTGGAAGCCGATTGGTTTCTATGCAGAGCTGCATCAGATTTTGCATGCTCTAGTTTTAGTAAATACCCCCCTAGATTGTAAGCTCTAACGAGCAGGGCCCTCCGTTTCCTCTTGTACCAAATTGCAATGTAACTAATGTCTGCCTTTATTTTGTTAAGTGGCGTGCAAACTGTTGGCTCTATAAAAAACCTGAATAATAATAATAATAATAAAGTTCTACATAAGAGTGGGACCATATAACGGGAAGAAAAACAGAAAACGTACCCGTACATTGTTACGTGCACTAGATTCTGTGGGCGCATATGTGCCGCTGGAGGTGTGAACCCGATTTCCACCGGCCACCTGTGATCACTCCACAGAGGCGAAACGAGGATCTACCGACGTAAACAAGGCAGATCCCCATTCTGACAGGGAAGTACACAGAGATCTTCTGTTCCTATAAATCTGTGTTCTTCCTGTCAGTCCCCCACACAGTAAAGGCCCGTACACACACGATCAGATATTCTGACAATTGTCTGATGGACGTGTTTTGTCGGATAATCCGACCGTCTGTATGCGCCATCAGACAATTGTTGTCGGAATTTCCAACAAATGTTGGATAGCCATGCTCTCAAACTGTCCGACAACAAATGTGTTGTGTACGCATGATCGGATAATCCAACGCAAGTCCGTCAGATTAAAATCCAAAGTGCAAACACGCATGCCCCGAATCAATGCTAACCATAGGACAACATTAGCAGAAGTTGCCCAAAGGGTGGCACTAAAGAGCAGAAAAAACACTTAGTTTCGTGTATGTTGTCTGAAAAAGTTCTGTTGTCTGTATGCTGATCAAGTTCAAGGCCAACGCCCTTCGCACAAAAATGCACGGTTTTGTTCTAAGGAAGTCCAATCGTGTGTACGAGGCTTTAGGAAACACACTAAACCATTCGATTGCCCCTGATGTTAACCCCTTCCCTGCCAGTGTCATTTATATAATCAGTGCATTTTTTTAGCACCGATCACTGTATTGGTGCCACTGGCCCTCAAAAGTATCACTTGGGGTCAGATTGGTCTGTCGCAACGTCGCAGTTCTGCTAAAAACCGCTGAGCGCTGCCAGTACCAGCAAAAACAAAACACAAAAAAGTCCATAAATCTATCCCATAGATTGTAGACGTTATAACTTTTGTGCAAACCAATATACACTTATAGGGATTTTTTTATCAAAAATATGTAGAATACACATTGGCCTAAATTGATTAACCACGTAAGGACCGCCGCACGCCGATATATCTCGGCAGAATGGCACGGCTGGGCACAAGGGCGTATATATATACGTCCCCCTTTAAGAGCCCAGGTGTGAGTCGCACGCTCATGACCCGGTCCGAAGCTCCGTGACCGCGCCTGCAGGACCCGACCGGTGTCCCACAATCGGTCATAGGAGCTGAAGAACGGGGAGAGGTGAGTGTAAACACACCATCCCCGTTCTTCACTGTGGCAATGTCAGTGATCGTCTGTTCCCCGATATAGGGAACGTGACAATCACTGACGTCACATGTCCAGCCCCACCCCCCTACAGTTAGAAACACACGTGAAATCACACTTAACCCCTACAGCGCCCCCTAGTGGTCAACTCATTCACTGCATTGACGTTTTCACAGTAACCAGTGCATTTTTATAGCACTTTTCACTGTGAAAATGACAATTGTCCCAAAAATGTGTCAAAATTGTCCGATGTGTCCGCCATAATGTCGCAGTCACGAAAAAAAAAAAACGCTGATCGCCGCCATTAGTAGTAAAAAAAAAAATGATTAATAAAAATGCCATAAAAACTATCCCCTATTTTGTAGACGCTATAAATTTTGCGCAAACCAATCGATAAACGCTTATTGTGATTTTTTTTTACCAAAAATATGTAGCAGAATACGTATCGGCCTAAACTGAGGAAAAAAAAAAGTTTTTTTTTTAATATATTTTTGGGGGATATTTGTTATAGCAAAAAGAAAAAAATATTGCATTTTTTTCAAAATTGTCGCTCTATTTTTGTTTATAGCTAAACGGCATGGCTGTCGGCCAGACACACTGTGACAAGGCCATAAAGAGCGGTCATATGTGTGCCCTAGAACTGAAGTTCCCCGGCCGCCCCTGGAGCAAAGGGGCCTGTCGTGGACGTCCCAAAGCTGAGCTGAGGGCCGGCACGCGCTCGAAGGCCGAACCTGGGGGGACTACAAGGGCCGAGGACCCAGCCTGTCACCCAGTCGGCTGTTGATAGAAGAATCGCAGGATTAAAAAATGCAGGAACAAAATAATAAAAAGCGAGAAAAATCGCAAGAAAATTGCAAGAAAAACTCCAGAGTCCAGGACTCCAGAGAGAGCCTGACTCTCCTGACGGTTAGGCAGAAACAAACTGAAGCTGCTAGAGCAGAGTGGGGGTTATGCCTGGGGGAGCCACACCCCCTGGGAGGAGCGGCATGAAGGAAAGTTTTTAACACCTTAAGTGCTGTAGAATTCTGCCTAAATCTCCTGGTAGGAAGAAGCATAACCCTAAGGTCAATGAAGGCTGTGTCCGTCTATGAACGAAAGAGAAATAAAAATTGCAGAGGTGATCAAATACCACCAAAAGAAAGCTCTATTTGTGGGAAAAAAGGACGACAATTTTGTTTGGGATCCACACCGCACGACCGTGCAAATGGTAGTTAAAGCGACGCAGTGCCGAATCGCAAAAAGGGGCAAGGTCCTTAACCTGCATAATGGTCCGGGTCTTAAGTGGTTTAGAAATTATTTTTTGGGGATAAGTAAAAAAAAAAATTTTTATTCAAAATTGTCCGTCTTTTTTTGTTTATAAACGCAAAAAAAAAAAACCGCAAGGGTGATCAAATACCACCAAAAGAAAGCTCGATTTGTGGGGTACAGCGGTGTATGCCCGCGCAATTGTAAAAGTAACACAGTCCTGTATCGCAAAAATGGCCTGATCATTAAGGGGGGTAAAACTTTCCGGGCCTGAAGTGATTCAGTTTCAAATCGTAGGTATTTCTAGCCCTACGTTTTGTTTTATTTTCCCAGCACAATTGTTACCATAAATTCACATGCAATGACTAATCGGAAATCTACTTTAAAAATAAAAAGTGTCATAAAAAAATAAAAATAAATCTCTTTAACCTTAGTTCTAAAAAAAAGGTATAACATGATATATACATTACTGTACGAGAGTTTATTGGCAGCTGACAGAATTGCACAAGGGAGGGTGTGGGTTGGAAAGTCACACCATTATCGGCGTTCCACACGGAGGGAAATTTTCCCGTTACATTGTTACTCATACTACTTGGTGATGTCATAATGTCCACAATTCCGGGAATTCCATTAGTATATATTCATTATAAAAGTGCTGTGATCACACCATGCTAATTAATATTACACTACAAATCGTATCAGAGGGGAGCTGACTCAGAGAATGCAGAGAAGACCAAGACGGGATTTACAATAAAAATTACATTTAGTAATTGAAAATAAATCAGGACTGGATAAGCTGATGCAGATTTCAGGAGGTTAAAGCGGTCCTCCACCTGTACTGGCGTAAAACTGATTAAGAAGCTTCTGCTCACATGTAATAGTAGATACCTACAGCTTGCGTCTAACGAGTCCTGAAACCCACAACTTTCTAATATTCAAGTCTATCTAAGGAGTCCACACTTTGTTCTGCCCTCTCCATGTCCCCTTACTGGTCCACAAAATGTGATGGATTTGTTCCAATGAGCAACAGGAGGCACGGGAGGGTGCAGGAGGCGCAAGAGGGTGCAGGAGGCGCGAGAGGCACGGGAGGGTGCAGGAGGCATGAGAGGCACGGGAGGGTGCAGGAGGCATGAGAGGCACAGGAGGGTGCAGGAGGCATGAGAGGCACAGGAGGGTGCAGGAGGCATGAGAGGCACAGGAGGGTGCAGGAGGCATGAGAGGCACAGGAGGGTGCAGGAGGCATGAGAGGCACAGGAGGGTGCAGGAGGCATGAGAGGCACAGGAGGGTGCAGGAGGCATGAGAGGCACAGGAGGGTGCAGGAGGCATGAGAGGCACAGGAGGGTGCAGGACAAGGACAACCATTTAGATAAAGTTGCATTTGCAATAAAAATGCTCTGGGTTTCAAAACAGCAAGAGGACTTTAGAAGAAACTTAACCGTGGCCGCGGGATCCGATCGCCGCTGGAGTCCCGCGATCGGTCCCTGGAGCTGAAGAATGAGGAGAGCTGTGTGTAAACACAGCTTCCCCGTTCTTCACTGTGGCACCGTCATTGATCGTGTGTTCCCTGATATAGGGAAACACGATCAATGATGTCACACGTCCAGCCCCACCCCTCTGCAGTTAGAAACACATATGAGGTCACACTTAACCCCTTCGGCGCCCCCTAGTGGTTAACTCACAAACTGCAATTGTCATTTTCACAGTAAACAGTGCATTTTTAGCTGTGAAAATGAATATTTTTGTTTATAGCGCAAAAAAATAAAAACCGCAGAGATGATCAAATACCACCAAAAGAAAGCTCCATTTGTGGGAAAAAAGGACGCCAATTTTGTTTGGGAGCCACGTTGCACGACCGCGCAATTGTCAGTTAAAGCGACGCAGTGCCGAATCGCAAAAACTGTCCGGGTCCTTTACCTGCATTTTGGTCCGGGTCTTAAGTGGTTAAAAAAAAAAAAAAGAGTGGTGTACAAATTAATGAATATGTAAATAAATGTGCAGGTGCAGTATAGCGCCGACTCGCCGTTCGGCTCCTTTCGCCAATCGTGACACAGCTTACGCGACGGGGGGAGCTCGTTTTTTGTCAAAACGTCAATCACCAGCATGTTAGGAACGCCCACTCCCGCAGGACTCGCAACCCGGAAGCCACGGGTGAATTAGCTGTACGAAGGTATGTACAGCATAAAAAAAAAACTAATAGGCATAATCGTATTGTAATGTGGGGAACCAGTGTAATAAGAGAAAGTCGTTTTTAGGGTGAACCTCCCCTTTAAGTCAACAGCTACAAATACTGTAGCTGCTGTACAATGACACTGTCTAGGGATCCTGCAATGTTGGCACCCTTAGCCGATTCATCAATTGGCTTTGGGTGCAGACAACAACATCTGTAGTAAGGGAAACAGGAAGTGAAGACTTGGCTAAGCAGCCTGTTTCCTACTGCGCATGTGCCAGTTGAGCTGCGCTTTCAGAATGATCCCGCTGTCTTCTGGGACCTCCGAGGAGATGCCAGAAATGGCTGTGCGGCGATCTTACCCTGAAGTGGAAGAGGGTACCTATCAAAACTAAGTACCCGTTCCCCCTCAAAAAGTGCCAAATGTGGGTGAAGCTCCGCTTTCAATACTTAACTAAAGGGTTCAGGGTACCTCCAGCTACCTGAACCTAACATTTGAATATAGATCCACTTTTATTTTATTTTTAAACATTAAACACAACACACTTTAGTTACAGTTTGTGAATAGAAATGTATGGAGACAGCCACATTTGCCAATCAAATGCACAAGAGTTTGTTTACTAAAGGCAAATAGACTATACACTTTAAGTGCAGTTGCACTCTGCAAAGGCATTTGCCCCAGAGCTTAGTAAATCAGGTAAAGCTTCACTATGCAAATAATACTCAATCACATGCGAGGAAAATAAAAAACAGCATTCTTTGCACACGATTGGAGGATTGAAGTCAGAAAGAAGTCAGCAGAGCTTCTCCCCATTTACCAAGTTCTGGAGCAAATGTCCTTGCAGAGTGCAACTGTACATTGCAAAGTGCGTTTTTTTTTTTAAAATAACAAACATGTCATACTTACCTCCACTGTGTAGCTCGTTTTGCACAGAGTGGTCCCGAACCTGGTCTTCTGGGGTCCCTCGGCTCCTCCCCACAAGAACTATCCACCTCCATGCAAGCTCTCTCGCATGGTGGTTAGTTCTTGCGGGCGCGCTCCCGTGATACAGCCGGCGGCTATAGCCGCTCACTGTATCACTTGGCCATGCCCCCGGCGCGCGTCATTGAATGTGATTGACAGCAGCGCGAGCCAATGGCTGCGCTGCTTTCAATCAACCAATGAATGAGCCGAGAAGCCAGCACGTTCACAGTGTGGATTTTCGAGGGGTCAGGCAAGTAAACGGGGGAGAGCTAATCCTTGGATGTTTTTTCACCCTTTTGGGTGAAGTTCCGCTTTAAGGTCGCCGCATGCCTGGAAGGGAGCCGAAAACAGTGGATTTAATTCAAGGGCCCGAAGGATTGCTGTTCAGAGGGCATCTCACGAGGTATTATGGCGCCTCCTCACTGCCTGTTTAAATCTCTAAAAGCCCACAACAAAAACAGCCGTGTGCATTGCACATGGTTGCAGGGCAGTTGGGTTGCAGCCCATTTCATGTCAGGCCACAAAGCAACACTGCCACGCAGTTAAGCAAAACGCCACGGCTGCTGCAAGTGTACAACCCCAGCCTAAAGCCTCGTACACACGACCGGTTTTCCCAGCAGAAAAACTGCCAGGAGAGCATTTGGCCGGGAATCCCGGCCGTGTGCATACTCCCTGCTATCACTACCATTAATCTCGAATCTATTTAAATCATATTATCTACATGTATTAGTCTGACGTGCGCGGTTGGCTTTGCATCAATTTGCGGAGCCACCCCATCACATCATGCCAACATCAAACTTTATTACAGAAAATATATAATTTATCCCAATTATTAAATGCACAGACGCGCCTCATCTAAAGTCCCACAATTTTTTTATTACTTTTGATACATATATATTTAGGGATGGAGGCGTGCACGTGATGGCTGTGGCCGGTCACAATCATTTTTAGACTGGCCCCTATGCTCCGTAGCAGTTTTCCCATCAGGAAAACAGCCGAGAATCCCAACAGAAAAACAGAGAACCCTGCTCTCTATTTTCCCGTCGGGATTCCCTGCAGAGTGCTTCCTCCCGAGAAAACCGGTCATCTGTATGCGAACCTGTCCCAGGTAAACCCGCGCATGCTTGATAAGAGTTTGACGCATGTGCGGTAGCATACAAGTTTAGTGTGGGGTGTAGCAAGATGGTGGCATTGAATGCGACGAGCAGCCCACCGTAGTCGATGACGTCGCCGCTTTCTTGCCATTCAAAAGAAAGGCGGTTCTTTTGAATGGCTGTATGTATGCATGGCTTTGCAAGACAAGCTTGCCAGGAATCCCGTTGTTTTTTTCCCTGACGGGATTCCCGCCCTGTGTACAGGGCTTAAAACATGGCTCAAGCCACTGTTTTTAACTGCCCCTACCTATTGTAAGGGTAAACTTAGCTTAAAGCGGGGTTCACCCTATAAAAAAAAAAAAAAAAAAAAAATGTTTTCTTCTAGCATAAAATTAGACATAGTAGCGCGAGCTACAGTATGCCTGTCATGTATTAAAACAACATTTGAATGTGCTTTAGCAGTACATGGAGCAGTGATGATGTACAAAGTGCTGTAGTCCTTAACAACCTTTATTCACACTTAAAGCGGTGGTTCACCCTCCAAAGCAACATTTTAGCATAAAATTAGGCATAGTAGCGCGAGCTACAATATGCCTGTCTTGATTTTTTTAGCCCGGTACTCACAGTGCAATCGTACATTGAAGATACCGACTCCCCGCGGGGAATGGGCGTTCCTATCCAGACGGAGGATGATTGACGGCCGGCTCTGGCACGTCACGCTTCTCCGGAAATAGCCGAAATAGGCTTGGCTCTTCACGGCGCCTGCGCATAGTCTGTGCGCAGGCGCCGTATAGCGCTGTGAAGAGCCGAGACCTACTCCGGCTGTCTTCAGGGAGCGTGACATACCAGAGCCGGCCGTCAATCATCCTCCGTCTGGATAGGAACGCCCATTCCCCGCGGGGAGTCGGTATCTTCAATGTACGATTGCACTGTGAGTACCGGGCTAAAAAAATCAAGACAGGCATACTGTAGCTCGCGCTACTATGCCTAATTTTATGCTAAAATGTTGCTTTGGAGGGTGAACCACCGCTTTAAGTGTGAATAAAGGTTGTTAAGGACTACAGCACTTTGTACATCATCACTGCTCCATGTACGGCTAAAGCACATTCCAATGTTTTAATACATGACTGCATTTAATGGTGTTCCCTTTAAATATATAGTATGTCTGGAGCTCATCTGAAGTTTCCATATACAATGTAACATATGGCTAGCAACTCTGTTACCCAAGACAACCAGCTTTCCTAAAAATGTCGTTTAGAAAAGCAGCAGTTAGACGGCTTATTTCTTGCACTGTTATCATGCACAATTTATTGGTTTCCACTTACCGTGCCCATTGCAGTAGTAAATCCATTTCTCTCTGTTCTGGGTCAGTGCTGTGGTCTTCTTGAAGCCAGCTTTCTCCACAATAGAACTCGGATCTTGCTTTGGTCCTTTTTTGAGGGTGCGTGAGCTTTTCCTGACGCTACAAACCACAATGATCACAAGTACAAGCAGCAAAAAGAGTACAATCATCCAAGGCAAGTGCTCATTGATGTCAAAATGGTGTGGGACTTGCCGGGGAGGCCCCCGCTTGGTGGTCTTGAAGACCGTGTTCTTGAGTCCATCCCCTCCGTTTCTCACCACTCCTGGTGGCTGGGACCCTTCTGTCATCTGTGGAGGCTTCCTATGAGGTCTTTGATGGTCTCCTGCTTCTGGGTCTACCGTCATGTTCAAGTATCTAGTTTCATTCTTTTCAGTTTCGTTGTAAACATCTGTAGGCTCTGAAACACGAGCAGAGATGATGGATTAGTTAGAAGTAAGGGGAAAACTTGAGAGCATAAAAAAAAAAAAAAAAAAAGTTGTAGACTGTGGGTCTAATGAACAACTAAACTCCAACCTCAGACTTCCTTGTATAAACTCAGGAGTGAGCCAAACACTCTTATTTTAGCACAAGTAAGCTTTCATATAGGCAGGTCGAGCTGCTCGATGATCTCACTTATTTATCTTGGCAAGTAACGCAGCCTTGGACCGGCCGGGAAAACCGCACACCTGCCGTAAGGCAAATTTGAGAGATCAGAAGCACATGTCAGGTAAAGTATATGAAAAGGCTTCTCTGTGAGAACATTAAGAAAAACATTTCTTTAAAGAGATAATCTTTCCAGCACTTACAATGGTTACCATCTGCCTGCAAAATCCTGAAATCTAACCCCAAGGCCCCGTACACACGAGGAGACATGTCCGCTGAAACTGGTCCGCAGACCAGTTTCCGGACATGTCCGACCGTGTGTACGGCCTAGCGGACAGGTTTCCAGCGAACAAAAGTTTCTAAGCATGCTTAGAAACTTATCCGCTGGAAACATGTCCGTCGGAAATGTCCGATGGTTAGTACACCTAATCGGACATGTCCGCTGGTTGGGACGTGTAACCAGCGTCCCGAAATCCCGCGCATGTGTCAAATTGATTTGACACATGCGTGGAAGCATTGCACTTCTGTGTTTGAGAACGTCGGTGTCTTCTACGTCACCGCGTTCTCTGTCCGCGGGGATTTTGGTCTGATGGTGTGTACACACATCAGACCAAAAGCTCCCAGCAGACATGTCCGATGAAAACGGTCCGCGGACCGTTTTCATCAGACATGTCTCCTCGTGTGTACGGGGCCTTACACTTCGAGGATCACTATACAGTAGTGAAAAATTTTGTATGCTGGCAACTGCATGGGGTTACTTCTAAAAAGTAGTATTTACTTTTTTATGAATTTTTACTTGACATGCTTTACCAGTAAAAATGGCAGTTCCAGGGTTGGTACAAACTATAAAACTAACAGGCAGGTCCTTTGGCCCCCAAGGTGAAGAAGCCAAGATGCTTTAACCGCTTGCCGACTGCCTAACGTACATTTACGTCGGAAGAATGGCACGGGCAGGCAAAGCAACGTACAGGTACATTGCTTTGAATCTGCCACCTAGCAGGCATGCGCCACGGGCTTCGTGACCGTGCCCGGACTCGATGTCCGCCGATGTCCCGGATAGGCAGAACGGGGGATGCCTTTGTAAACAAGGCATTTGTCAATTTTGCCTAGTGACAGGACACTGATCTACTGCTCCCTGTAATTGGGAGCAGTGATCAATTGTCATGTCACTGGTAGCCCAGTCCCCTCAAAGTTAGAATTACTCCCTAGGACACACTTAACCCCTTCCTCGCCCCCTACTGGTTAACCCCTTCACTGCCAGTGTCATTTACACAGTAATCAGTGCATTTTTATAGCACTGTTCGCTGTATAAATGACAATAGTCCCAAAATAGCATCAAAAGTGTCCGATGTGTCCACCACAATATCGCAGTCACAATAAAAGTCGCTGATCGCTGCCATTACTAGTAAAAAATAAATCCTATTTTGTGGACGCCCTAACTTTTACCAAAAATATGTAGAATAAGAATACATATCGGCCTAAACTGATGAAAAAAAAATTGTTTTTATATATTTTTGGGGATATTTATTATAGCAAAAGTTTTTGTTTATAGCGCAAAAAACAAAAACCTCCAAAAGAAAGCTCTATTTGTGGGGAAAAAGGGACGTCAATTTTGTTTGGGAGCCACGGTGCACGACCGCGCAATTGTCAGTTAAAGCAACGCAGTGCCGAATCACAAAAAATTGCCCGGCCATAGGGCAGCCAAATCCTCAGGGGCTGAAGTGGTTAATTTGTTTACCATTTATTTAAAGCGAGCCTTCAACCTAAATACACATGTACTTTCTCCTGCCTTCTCCTCCCTTTCTCACATTCGGAGAAATGCGAAATTTATGCTCTCCACCAACCCTCCCGCCGTGGATTCCAAACTTTGCTCTAAATGGGAAACAAGGGGAAATGTACATAAACTGTACAAGTAGATTTTCATTTTGCTCCGACTTATAAATTAAATGAACTCCGTAGCCTACTCTAGATCAGTAGTCCCCAAACTGTGGCCCTTTGCTTGCCTTTATCCAGCCCTTGGGGCACCATTCTTTCCACCGACACCAACCGTGTGGATACGGTTCCTGAAACTGACACCAATAATGGAACACTATTCCTTCTTTAGACGATAGGAGACCATTTCTCACACTAAATCTATTAACAGGCCACCATTTCTCCCAATGATAAACCTTATTTCTTCTCCTACAGGTACAATTTAATTTTTACCCTTATTGACCACCCAGCCTGAAAAAGTGTCTACTCCCATGGACCACCAAGCTGTGATATTATATACGTATACTGGCCATAGTCTGGCCCCCCCTAAGGTCTGAAGGCCCATCAACTGGGACTTTGTTTAGAATGTTTGGAGACCCTTCCTCTAGATCAGTGGTTCTCAACCTTTCTAGTGCCATGACCACTTAATAAAATTTCCCAAGTTGTGGGGACCCCTAACCGTAAAATTATTTTCCTATCACGGGTTGTCGGCACAAGTAATTTGTGACCCTAACCTCGGGACATTTAGCGCTCCCTGAGTTCCTTCCACTCGTACAATATTAAAACCCCTTATAGTACATTTTAGGATGTACCACTCTTTCTCTTTGTTCTCCTTTCTTTCCCTTTTAATTCTCTCTATCCTCATTTCTTGTTTGTTTTCACCATCCCTCTCTAGCCATCTTTTTTGTTCTCTTATTCTTTCTCTCCCTTTTTTTTGTTCCTCCCCCTTTTCCTCTCCCTTCCATGTATTCTCTATTTTTATTCCTTCTCTTACTCCCTGGTGGGCAGTATGGGATCAGTGGCAGTGCTGGTGGGGAGTTCTGATCAGCCAACTTAGATGCTCTTGATCAAGGTCATCTGCTGATCTGAAAACTGTAGTGGGGACTTTTAAAGGCAACTCTAATCACAGGTAGTGTTACTCACTGTGTCTCCGACTTTGTGGTTTCTCATAGCAGTGACACCTATGCTGAAATCAGCAAATAGGGTCTCCTCCAGCCCCTCCCACTTCACATTCCTCACCAGTCAGCTGACCTCTAGTCCCTGCCCCCCAGCTATGCCATGAAACTGAATGGGCGGCTGTGAAGAGGCTGAGTGGGCGGCCGCGTTCTTCAGGAACAGCCCAGGTTTTGGTGACCCCTGGCAAATCCTCATTTGACCCCCAATGGAGTCCCGACCCCCAGGTTGAGAAACACTGCTCTAGATGAAAATCACAATATCAAGGACTTTGTACACCCCCCCCCCCTTTTTAAATTCAACAAAACGTCATCTTTAAATGTTAAGAACAATTCTTTATTATATAATTGCAAGTGTCTCTAAATATGAATTACAGCAAAGAACGGATATAGTTACTGAGATTACAGTTATTTATCTTCTCTCATAGCATATCTGGATAATGGCCATTCATTAGATTTCATCAGAAACTGTTGCACCATCATGTATATTAACCCTCATCAGATACAGTTTCCCGTTTGCCATGCTCAAGGGTTTCAATAACAGTCTACCAACGGACATTACTAACCAGTTATTAGTGTGGCTTTTCATCTGCGCTATCGTATAACGGAGATATTACAGTAATTGCAAGTTCTGCAAACACTGGCCAGTGGCATGACGTCAGCTATGTGTTCAAATAGTACATTCCTGCAATGTTCATATACTGAATTCTGAAAGGCGGAGAGAAGGTAGGAAAAAAAAAAGCCCATGGTCCAGGGGAGGGAGATTGGAAGGTCTTAAAAAAGGACCACATCAGCTAATTACACAGACATATATATATATATATATATATATATATATATATATATATAATCTATATCTCTATATATATATATATATATAATCTATATCTCTCTAATATATATATATATATATATATATATATAATTACATTAAATGTTGTTCCCATTATTATATATATATATATATATATATATATATATATATATATATATATATATATATATATATATATATATATATATAAATAAAAATAATCGATCTATCTATCTATATCTGACAATAATGGGAAAAAAATGTAATGTAATAATATATAAATAAAAACATTGGGCCAGATTCTGGTAGATTCTGCGGCGGCATAGCATAAGCCATTTACACTACGCCGCCGCAACTTACTGGAGCAAGTGCCGTATTCCTCAAGCACTTGCTCCGTAATTTGCGGCGGCGTAGTGTAAATGGCCCGGCGTATCCCCTCGTAATTCAAAGGGGACGGCTTGTATTTAAATTAAGCGTGCCCCCGTGTCGATTCAACTGCGCATGCGCCGGGCTGAAAAATAGCCCAGTGCGCATGCTCCAGCTCACGACGGAAAACGTCAATGACGCCGACGTGTGCGTCATTGACGTAAAGTCGTATTCAAGAACGACTTAGGAAAACGACGTACCCGGCGGGAAATGACGACGCGGACCCGACGCCATACTTAACATGGCATACAACGGACTGGCGTAAAGGTTACCCCTCATATAGCAGGGGTAACCTTACGCCTACGACGTAAGCGACGACTACGCGACGCAAATTAGTTCGGGAATCGGCGTATCAGGCTCATTTGCATAGTCAAATGAGACCTGAATGTAAACGCCACCTAGCGGCCAGCGGCGAATTACATTTAAGACCCGACAGTGTAAGTCACTTACACCTGTCGGATCTTGGCCGTATCTATGCGAAAATGATTCTAGGAATCACTCGCATAGATACCAGGGTCAAAAAACAGAGATACAATGGGGTTTCCTGAGATACACTGTCGTAACTCTTCTGAGAATCTGGCCCAGAGTCTCTACTGTATTTGCATCTCTGTGAATGCTGTCAAACAATTGTATGTATATATACACACACACACACACACACACTATTTTAATAATATAATATTCGGCTACCAGAAGTAAAAAGGAAAGACATGTGTAAGTTGCATGTGTTGTAGCTTACAGGCCCCGTACACACGAGAGGATCCATCCGCTGAAAAATCTCAGCGGATCGGTTTCAGCGGATAGATCCCCTGGTGTGTACGTTCCAGCGGATATTTATCCGCGGATATTTCCGATTTCCAGCAGATAAAAATTTGTAGACATGCTAACAAATCTATCTGCTGGAATCGGCTCCAGCGGATCGATCCGGTGGTCTGTACAGACTCACCGGATCGATCCGTCCGAACCCATCCCTCGCATGCGTCGTAATGATTCGACGCATGCGTGGATATCCTTATATGACAGCGTCGCGCACGTCGCCGCGTGATCATCGCGGCGACGGCGCGACGGGAATTCGGCGCGGATTTCAATCCGATGGTGTGTACACTCCATCGGATTAAAATCCGCAGAGGATTTATCCGCGGATACGGTCCGGCGGACCGTCCCTGCGGATCAATCCTATCGTGTGTACCAGGCCTTAGTGACAGCTGATTTGCCCAGAGCTGTCACATAGTCCTTCGTACCTGAATGAACCAGGTGTTTCCTTTTACTCCTGGCACGGAACAAAGCATCAGGAAAATGAAGAAAATGCAAGTACATGCTGGAGCCGATGGGAGGGGGTTATAGAATGGAAGAGAATCACATAGAAGGCTCTGCATATGGGAGGGGAGGGCAGTGCAAACCTTGCCATACAGTACAACACATTAGGTACATGCATATTTTTTTGTGTGTTGGGGAGGAGTACATTTTTAAAGCTGCTGGTTACAGGGGAAGATTTTTTTACTTGAACAAGCACAAAAACACTTGGGAGGTAGATCAAATGCAAACGGTTTCAACCAAAAGATAGAATATTACTATAAAAATAGTAAAGCAAGATGTCTCACCAAATTCAGTGGACGAAAGGTAGAGGTCTGGAGCAGAAGAAGAAAGAGGTCCGCATACATTGTCTTGTTCTTTTGTACCAGGTTTGATGGTCACCAGGCCAAGCTCAGAGCAGTTGGTATGGGTCTTGCATCTCATCATACTAGAAGGCACATCAGAATAGGTACCATAGGAGCACATCCTGCATTTGACGTTTTCAGTTTCACTTCCTCTCTTCTTAACACCCCATCCTACTGGGCACACAGTGTGGTTGGCACAAGAGCCATTCATGAGGTATGTGCCAGGTGGGCATGAACACTCGCCATCAGTCAAGGCAGAACACACCGTTTTTGTGACCATAGGCGGCTCACATGGTGGACTGCAAGGGTGACACCGTTCATTCCCATTTTCATGTTTGGTGAAGGTGCTATTGGGGCACGGGCTACACTCCCGGAGGTCAGACTCAGTACAGTGCTTGGACATATAGGTGCCTGCTGGGCATTTGTCACAGGATAAGATTTTTGTAGGCCCAAGATTGGTGTTGTTATATTTCCCAGACAGCTGAAATATTGCCGTCTTCTTCTTAGACAACTGCACCGACTCAGCTTTCACCAATTCAAGATGACACAGCAGAATCTGAAAGAAGAGAAACATTAGCTTTTAAACTTCCACCATACTGAGAAGTCTGATTAATGAAAGACGATTGCTTGCTATGGATTGCATGGGAGCAGCTTGGTAAAATGTGAAAGGTCTCACGTAAAAGCAGGGGGGGCTACATGTGCAGAGAAACGCAATTAAGACTCCCAAAGCATCATCCACTCTTAAAATTGAACGCCAGGAAAAAACAGATCCTGCAAAGGTTGCACACATTGTGAAATATATACATGGGAAAATATTTACCTGCCAAAGGCTTTGCAAGGGTTTATGCAGATGGACACCAGTTTCTTGTATTTGACGTGCATTTGAAGCACATATCAAAAGGTAGTGGAGTAGGTTTATGGGGGGGGGGGGGGTCCCAACGGGTGTGTCCCAAAAGCTTGCCAGGTGTCCAATCGCCTAAAAAACTTTACCAGCCTATAAAACTCAGGGTCTGTGAATACTCAGCCTGTGTCCTGCACCATACAATTAAGATATTACCATTTGCTTCAATGGCGCCATGTGGATGAAAGTTATGAGGCTACAATTTACCGATTTGCGTCTTTAGATACAGCAGGTCCAGGTGCACAAAGCAGGTCAAATGCAGACATGCTATCCCTGAAAAAGCATTTCGACTCTCTGAAACGCGTTGGTACCCATATGTGATCTCTACACATAAAACGAACAATAAGCATATATACACTGTATTTTGCAATTTTGTTTACACTTTATGTGAAACTTTTAATCTTACTTGTACACCATTTTTCATGGAATCAAAATAAAAAATGTATACATTTTAATATAATAATATAACTTTTTGAGCCTTTAAAGTCCAATTTAATGGGGGGGGATTTTACTCTTGGTAGGAATGGAGACATTTGATGCATTCTGCATTTAAATTCGATCTAAAGGCAAAAACCAGCATTTGCATTTGACAACACGAGTGCCCACAAATCCTATTTTTGTTTAGCTGTCTTGTATTCTAGACATTCCTACCAGACAGCACAGCCACGTCCTTGACCTGCACTGCAGCAGCCAAGTCTGGTTGAGAAAACACCCAGCCTGCTGACTGGACAATGAATGAGCAGCACATATTGATCTACCCTGCTCTTTTCTTCTGACAGCATATTCCAATGAAGTCATTGAAAAGTCAATTTTAGCTTGTTGGCACACTTCAAGATGAGAATACAGTCCAAATGGCAGTATTTAGTATCGAAAGAGAGAGATCGAAAAAGAGAAAGAGAGCGAAAAGAAAGATCGAGAGCGAAAGAGAGCAAGATCGAGAGAGAAAGAGAGCAAGATCGAGAGAGAAAGAGAGCAAGATCGAGAGAGAAAGAGAGCAAGATCGAGAGAGAAAGAGAGCAAGATCGAGAGAGAAAGAGAGCAAGATCGAGAGAGAAAGAGAGCAAGAAAGAGAGAAAGAGAGCAAGAAAGAGAGAAAGAAAGAAAGAAAGAAAGAAAGAAAGAAAGAAAGAAAGAAAGAAAGAAAGAAAGAGCTTTCAGGTGGAAGTAACAGTTAAAGAACAAACCGTGAAATACACAAATATGAGCGCCTAGCTAAAGAAATACATTTAAGTATTCTCTATATACTGGCTCACACTTGCCATAAAACACTAAGGCTCCATTCACACCTAGGCAGACAAATTCGCGGCGTTTTTTGTCGCCGCAAATCGCGGTACAAATAGCGGCGTTTTGTACCGCGATTTGCGGCGACAAAACGCTGGTATTGTCCGCCTAGATGTGCCCCAGAATGACCCCCTCTATGGAGATGGTTCCCATCTCCTAGCCGAAAGCCGCCTGAAAAAAGGCAGGCGTCCAGTGTTCTGCGTGGAGATGTGAACCATCTCCATAGAGGGAAATGTGTTTTCATCCCTCTGGCGGCAGTGGCGTAGCACTACAGGCGTAAAAACGCCAAGGTGTGAATGGGGGCTAAAGGTTTAAGCAAACATGAGACCACCGCCTCCCAACCCAGACAGTTTTAGCACCAATAGGACACTTTCAACCAAAAAAAAAACTAAATACCAAAAGAAAAAACTATGGAAGTCTTGTGCGACTGGTATTGTCCCGTGGATACACTTGCACCCTTCTTTCCTCTGTTCATTTACAATGAGCATTTCCCCCAATCGGAATGATATTTCAGAAGTAATTACTGGTCACTCTGAATTTCTTAAAACTGTGAATGATGAAGACAAAAATATGAAGAAAATAATACAAAAAAAATTACAAA
This sequence comes from Rana temporaria, assembly GCF_905171775.1. Taxonomy (NCBI): domain Eukaryota; kingdom Metazoa; phylum Chordata; class Amphibia; order Anura; family Ranidae; genus Rana; species Rana temporaria. The sequence goes on from NC_053492.1 coordinate 61,952,035, forward strand.
AAGAACACACAAATGCCGCGTACACATGATCGGACATTCAGACAACAAAACCGTGGATTTTTTTGTTGAAGGATGTTGGCTCAAACTTGTCTTGCATACACACGGTCGCACAAATTTTGTCGAAAATTCTGATCGCCAAGAACGCGGTCACGTAAGTCGACATCATAAAAGGGAAGTTCAATACCTAGTGCGCCACCCTTTGGGCTCCTTCTGCTAATCTCGTATTAGTAGAAGTTTGGTGAGAGCCGATTCGCGCTTTTCAGCCTTGTGCTTTTCAGTCCGTTACAGCGTGACGAATGTGATATCTGCATTATGAACGCTGGTTTTACCAGACCGAGCGCTCCCGTCTTGTACTTGAATCAGAGCATGCGTGGAATTTTGTGCGTCGAAATTGGCTACACATGATCAGAATTTACGAGAACGGATTTGGTTGTCGGAAAATTTGATTACCAGCTCTCAAATTTTTGTTGTCCGAAATTCCGACAGCAAATGTCCGATGGAGCCTACACACGGTCGGAATTTCTGGCAACTAGCTCCCATCGAACGTTTGTTGTCGGAAATTCCGATCGTGTGTACGCGGCATGAGGTTGCAAATATATGGATTGTCACTGTTGCTAGAGTGCCTGCTGATGGCATGCGTTAATACCAGTAGCATCAATGTCACTATATGACTAAAAGCTTGCAGACATGCTTGTAAAATAGAGTTAGACCAATCGTGTCTAAACCATAGCCATGAACGTGAAAATGGTGTTTCGTGGCTACAATAGCCTCCATTCTTCTTTGAAAGCTTTACGCAAGATTTTGGGGTATATTTGCAGAAATTTGTGCTCATTCGGACAAAAGAGCATTTGTGAGGTCAGGTATGTTGGAGAAGACTTGACTCACAACTGACATTCCAATTGATTCAGACACTGAGACGTCTATGGCGAGCCTAAAAGGTCTTTGAATGCTGTACTATAAACCGTAGCTTTCACCTGAGACACCTGTACTTATAACAATTTGAAGAGGCGTCCATATCATTTTGGCCATAATGTACAGGTATTTGACAAAATTATGGAAAACGGTCCAGGTGTGAAAGTGACGACATGTTTTGCATTAAAAGCGGTAGCGATGTACCATTCTTTGGCTTCCACTGTGTGATGAGACACCTTGCTTACAGCTGTGAAGCCTCACTTTTGCCATTCACTGTGTGCGCTGCTATTAATATGGAGTCATGTCAGAGCTTACGGAGGAGATTCAACGAGGGCAAAAAATTGTTGGTGCCCGCTTAGCTGGTGACGCTGTGACTGAAGTTGCCAATTCATTTTCGGTGTTGCGAGGTACAGTATCAAACAATATTATGACGGCATATACAGTTTCTGGAATAACGTAGTTTTGATAAGTATAAGCGTGGTCAACTGATAGAAAGAGAAAACACTGCGCAAGATTGCGATTCTGATTTTTGCATAAAGAGTGGCATCAGATTCCAATATCCTCCCATTTAAAAAACTTAGATTTGTCAATTACCAGGAGAATTCAGGCCGTCTTGGATGCCAATGGTGGTCCAACACCATATTTCGGTAGGTAGCGATTTTGTTATTTTACCATACCGGTTTTCATAATTTTGTCCAACCCCTGTAGGTGTGATGCCGCGTACACACGATCGTTTTTCAGGTTTTGAAAAACGAAAGAAATAAAAAAATTCGAACATGCTGCATTTTTTAACGTCGTTTTAAACAATGTCGTTTTTCGGGTTGCAAAAAATGATCGTGTGTGGGCTAAAACTATGTTAAAAACCTGCGCATGCTCAGAAGCAAGTTATGAGACGGGAGCGCTCGTTCTGGTAAAACTACCGTTCATAATAGAGTAAGCACATTCATCACGCTGTAACAGACAAAAAAGCGCGAATCGTCTTTTACTAACAAGGAATCAGCTAAAGCAGCCCAAAGGCGAATGGAACTTCCTCTTTATAGTGCCGTCATACGTGTTGTACGTCACCGCGCTTTGCTAGATAACTTTTTTTAAAAACGATGTGTGGGCAACGTCGTTTTAATGATGAAGTTGGAAAAACTTTGTTTTTTCAACATGCTGAAAAACGACTTTTTTCATGCTGAAAAATTATCGTGTGTACGCGAAATATCTTGATGCATGGTGGTCAGGTGTTCACGAACCTTTAAAAAGGTTTGCTGCAAGTTCTAACATCCTCTCCTGAATGCCTGCACTAGTAGGTCATACAATTAACATACCTTTTGACAGATGACGGCTACACAGAAGGCCGAGTAGGATCGCATGTGGTCTCCAGCGGCCATTTGAGCATCACTGCTATCGACAATGTTCTTTAGCTTATTAAACGAAGGTCACAGTGCTCTGTTACAACGCAATCTGATCTGCCGTAAATAAACTTGCAGGTCATCTATTTTTTTTGGTCAGGCCTTTTATTATTTACAGAAACTAGTGACGATTTCATTGTCTGAGTCACAGTGAGCAGTATGAATGAGTAACTAGATGAATTCCTGCTTAATGACTGTACACTATGGAGAAATCCCTTTCTACTTTCACCCAACACGTTCCCGAGTTGTTATAGATTACACGACTTTCCCGGAATGTGAGGAGCTAATGACATTGTTCTCTTACAGGAAGTGTGCACATCGGGAAGATGAAATCCGACTTATTGCTCGGTAAACAGGAACATTCGGTGACTGTAAATGATCGGTCACATAGTACTCTAAGCACTGCCTTCATGCAAGTAGCCAGAAAAATCTGACTTTGCTAGGCGAGGAGGGCTGCTCCATGATTTCACTGCAAGAGGGGTGTGCGTGTGTGTGTATGTATATATATATTAGGGCTGCGGAGATTAACGATTAATTGTTCGATTAATCGTTAATTTCTTTGATCGACTAAAATTATTTTGATCGACTATCGTCTCGCCCATAGGAAAGACCGCGGCTTCGGCCTAGCTCCGGAGCCGCGGCCATCTTGGTCCACCCGGCGGCAGCCAAGTAGCGGCGCGCTGACGTCATCATCACCCGCCCGTCTGCTTGTATTATCTTCCCTTGCGCACGTGTCCATCAGCTACTCTGCGGACGGGTCTGTAGGTAAGAGAGGACAACAACCATCCTTTATATTAAAGCATGGGGGCATATGTGTATGTAAAGCATGGGGGCATATGTGTATGTAAAGCATGGGGGCATATGTGTATGTAAAGCATGAGGGCATATGTGTATGTAAAGCATGGGGGCAAATGTGTATGTAAAGCATGGGGGCAAATGTGTATGTAAAGCATGGGGGCAAATGTGTATGTAAAGCATGGGGGCAAATGTGTATGTAAAGCATGGGGGCAAATGTGTATGTAAAGCATGGGGGCAAATGTGTATGTAAAGCATGGGGGCAAATGTGTATGTAAAGCATGGGGGCAAATGTGTATATTCTTGCAGTATGGGGGCAGATGTGTATATTAAAGCATGGGGGCAGATGCTGTAATATACACATCTGCCCCCATGCTTTAATATACACATCTGCCCCCATACTGCAAGAATATACACATCTGCCCCCATGCTGCTGTAATGTACACATCTGCCCCCATGCTACTGTAATGTACACATGGGGGCAAATGTGTATATTCTTGCAGTTTGGGGGCAGATGTGTATATTCTTGCGTTAATTAATCGAAATTAGTCGATTAAAAAAAAAACGATTAATCGAACACAACATTTTTAATCAGTAACAGCCCTAATTTATATATATATATATATATATATATATATATATATATATATATATATATATATATATATATATATATATATATATATATATACATACATACACACACACACACACACACACACACACACACACATATATACACACACACTATATTAAAGCGGAGTTCCGGCCACAATTTCACTTTTTAAATATAAATACCCCTGTAATACACAAGCTTAATGTATTCTAGTAAAGTTAGTCTGTAAACTAAGGTCCGTTTTGTTAGGTTGTTACAGCATTTAGACACTTTATAAAATAGAAATTGACTGGGGCCATCTTAAGTGTGGGCATCATGAAGCCAGACTGTATGACTTCCTGGATTTCAGCCTTGCAGATCTCGCACATGCTCAGTGCTGCACAAGCAATGTAATAGTTTTCAGATCAGGTTTCAGCACCTGTACTGTCCAAGTCACATGATTCTTCGAGACTGGGGAGTGCACAGACTCCTGGAAAGTTACACCCACTACATTCCCAGGAGTCTGTGCTGTGTAGGTTAGGAAGCTTAAGCACCTAGGTGCAGGAAGAGGGAAGATTAACTATTCTGCCTAGCAACACTTTGAAGGCATCTAAAAAAAAAAAAAAAAAAATTCTTAAAGGACTAATGAAATTTTTTTAAAACTACTGATGTAATGTTATATTTATGGGTGGAACTCCACTTTAAGTACATAAGAAGGTATTAACATTGCTCTTTCAAGTACGCAGTGTACAGCTAAACCAAAACTTGGCTTCGGTAACCCAGTTAGTCGCTAACCTGAAACAAAGCATCAGCCAATGAAGTCTGAAGAGTTCAACTCTCGCACCTCAAGCTTGTTCCAGGCCAGCAACTCACTAGGTCATGAAACCAAAAAACAGAATGACATGCTTGAGTTGCTACTCAAAAATCTGAATTGCACGAACCCAAGAACCCAATCAACAAATGACATCTCCATTTTTCCTGTCCTCTTTAGAAAAATGTTAAACTATTCCATGATGCTCCTACTACAACTGCTGATTGAAGGGGGTTCCCTCATATTGAACCCCTGATCAGCTGTCCTGAAAGCGCTGACAAATTATCACAGAGCATCCTTCTTTAATCGCAGTGCAGCCTAGTCTTGGAAATCCATTGCTAAATCAACAAGTTTCTAAGGCTGTGCTGGCACATCTAGCTCTTTCCACATTAACAGACAATGGATTGCCTAAGCTGGGCTTCATCGTGCCAAGAAACCAATACAGCTGTCTAAGCCTTGGTTGTCATGAAGAAGCTTGGCAGCTCTGTTAAAACAGCTGATTGGCAGGAGTGTCAAGCAAGGAGCCCTCCTAATCAGTAGCAAAGTGGCATATGACACGTCCTGAAAGTCTGATACATTGACACCAGTGCCGGCTGGTGCTCAATTTTTTTTTTTTGGGGGGGTGCAAACAGACTGAAAAAAAAAAAAAAATCAATTGCAGCCACTAAGCCCCATCAATCGCCGCCACTCTGCCCCATCAAGCACCGCCACTCTGCCCGGCACTTATCTGTCTCAGGTCACAGCGCTGTCCTCCACGCTCCGAGTCCGCGATGTCTTCTCTTGACCTCTACTATGATTGGACACCTGGGCGTCCAATCAGGTGACAGGTAACCAGACCCGATGCATCTGTATGGCTGAGAGGCGGGTCAGTGTTAGGAAAGCAATTTATTCGCTTCCGTACAAACGCACAGCATTGCGCCCGCTGTTTACCAATCTGGAAGCTTATTAAAGCACACGGCTCTAATCAGGACTCCCATTATAGTCCACGGCTCTAATCAGGTGCTTCCAAAAAAAAAAAAAAACAGCTGTAATTCAGGTGCCCAGCGCCCGACAAGGGGCCGGAACACCTGAATAGGGGACGGCAGCGCCAACCATAGATAGATTCATGTAATGCACATAAAACAAAAACATTTTATAAAATTGTACTTCCAACTTTGTGTGTTTGAAATGCTGTTTTCTGTTCAAGCATGACTGTGCCCTTGTGTACAAAGCTAACTTCATCAAGACATGGTTTGAAGAGTCTGGTGTGGAGGAACTCAAGTGGCCTCAACTGAACCCCGACCTCAGCCCAACTGAACACCTTAGGATGGTTTGAGACACCGATTGTGAGCGGGGTTTTCTTATTTGACCTCACAAATAGACATGGATTTCCCACAGAACACTCCAAAACCTTGTGGAAAGCTTTCCAAGAAGAAAGACCGTTATATTAAAGAGAAAGTAAACCCTCCTCAAGCCAAAAAAGACCCTGCAAGACAAAGGCATTACGAGCCAGTATGCTTAGCATATTAGCACATTATGTAGTACTTACCTCCGCAGCCATCCACGTCTCCCCCTTAGGCCGCTGACATGTTGTCCCGCAAGGACTTCCGTGTATCCGGAGCCGCGATGACGTTGGGAACAGCACAGTACAACTGAAGCAGTGGCACATAGTGCCACAGCTTCAGTTGGCTTAAAGGAGTTGTAAATAAAAAAAAATGTTGCCAAAATGTCTGCTTGCAAGCTACATAGATAGAATCGTTTAATGATTATTTTTAAAAACGAGTAAAAAGCGATTCTAATCAGTCATCTGTTTTACCTCTGGGTTTCTAGTTTAATTTCTTCAAATGACTTCCTGCTTCTCGGCGCTTGTTCAAGTGAGTGCCGCCGCTGTACTGTAAAAACTAAATTTCCCAGTATCCATTGCGCATGCGCAGTTAACAAAAACGGGTACGGGCGCGCTCTTTTGCTAAACAAAAGTGATCCAAGGGGGAGGTGCTGTGGGGTTTTAGACACACACAGTAATCACACCTCCTTGAAGTCAGTATCATGTAGAGAGCGAGCATGATGCACTACTGTAGTCCCGAGGACGGGGACGAGCACGTTTGTGACCACAGTTAGAAAGCTCCCATCACTGTGGTTATAACGAAACAGACAACCAGGAAGTGTCCAGATAAGAGAAGAAAAACAGCTACATCAGAGCAAAAACGAACAATGAGGACATGAAAACAGCACTGCAGTAAGGTAAAGTAATCTATTTAGATAAAAAAAAAAAAAATCCTTTACAACCCCTTTAAAGCGGAGGTTCACCCTAAAAAAACATCTATATACCATTACATGCAGCATACTTCCGACAGCTACAGCATGCTGGTATTTTTTATTTTGTTCGCTGTACATACCGTTTTATAGTTCTTTTTCTTTTCTCACTCCCGCGGGGGAATAGGCGTTCCTATGAAGAGGCGTAGATGATTGACGTGCGGATAAGGCGCGTCACGCGTTCCAAAAATAGCCGGCCTGAGACTCGGCTCTATACGGCGCCTGAGCACAGACTAGGAGCTGTGTAGAGCTGACTGCGCAGGCGCCGTATAGAGCCGAGTCCCAGTCCGGCTATTTTCGGAACGCGTGACGCGCCTTATCCGCACGTCAATCATCTACGCCTCTTCATAGGAACGCCTATTCCCCGCGGGAGTGAGAAAAGAAAAATGAATAATGAAACGGTATGTACAGCGAAAAAAGAATAAAAAAATACCAGCATGCTGTACATGTCGGAAGTATGCTGCATGTAATGGTATATAATTGTTTTAGGGTGAACCTCCGCTTTAAGTGCGCATGACGTCAGCACATGAAAATACAGGGATATCTCCTAAACCGTGCAGATTTAGGAGATATCCTTGTTAGTTACAGGTAATCCTTAATCACTTCCCGACGGCCGTACGACTATATACGGCCGCAGGGTGGTTCTACTTCTCTGGGGCGCCATTTATTACGGCCGCCCCTTACCGCGTTCCCCCATGCGCACTCCCGAGCGCGCAGCAGGGAACTTCTGTGCTTGCTGTGTCCCTTGGACACAGCCAATCACAGATCGCCGTGAACGGCCAATCGGAGTGGCCGTTTGCTAGGGGATCTGTGCGGCCAATGAGAGATGATCTCATATGTTTACATATGAGATCATTTCTCATTGCCGGCTCTCACAGACAGCAGTGCTGTCAGGGAGAGAGGAGACCGATCTGTATCTCTTGTACATAGAGACACAGATCGGTCACCTCCCCCAGTCACCCCCCTTCCCCCACAGTTAGAAACACTATATAGGGAATACATTTAACCCCTTCCTCACCCCCTAGTGTTAACCCCTTCCCTGCCAGTCACATTTATACAGTAATTAGTGCATATTTATAGCACTAATCGCAGTATAAAATGTGAATGGTGCCAAAAATGTGTCAAAAGTGTCCGATGTGTCCGCCATAATGTCGCAATAAAAAAAAAAAAAAAAAAAGGCAGATCGCCGCCATTACTAGTAAAAAAAGAAAAAAAATAATAAAATATAATAATTCTGTCCCTTATTTTGTAGGCGCTATAACTTTTGCGCAAACCAGTCGCTTATTGCGATTTTTTTTTTTTACTAAAAATATGTAGAATACGTATCGACCAAGACTGAGGATAAAAAATAAATTTAAAAAAATAAAAAAATTGAGCTATTTATTATAGCAACAAGTAAATTTTTTTTTTTTCAAAATTGTCGCTCTATTTTTGTTTATAGCGCAAAAAATAAAAACCGCAGAGGTGATCAAATACCACCAAAAGAAAGCTCTATTTGTGGGGAAAAAAGGACGTCAATTTTGTTTGGGAGCCACGTCACAGGACTGCGCAATTGTCAGTTAAAGCTGTAAGGCATGGCAATTCCATATTAATGCCAATAAGCTTATATACGTAGGTGCGATGCCCAGGTGTCCAGAGACATGTGTCTATATACTATACAACTAGCGGTTTATTTATATTCCAATTTTGATTCTTAAAAAAAGTTATTCAGAAAGATGCCAGGTTTTACATAAAAAAAAGAACAGATGGGACACAGAAACTGCAGAGAACTGAGGTAGTTGGAGAGAAACAAATGAACATAACCACAAATCTTTATGTTCTAGACCACATCCTGGAGGGTGGGGGGGGGGGGTCACTGAAAAATTTGCTTACATGAAACATCAACATGATCTGTTAGAAATTGGAGTTTAAAAGGAGGAAATGAGAGTAGACGTATCTGACAAAACAGAAATTCAGTAGTGGGTGCGGACATTCGTGGTGAACAGATGACAAATGCAAAGAGTCACAGATGTCTACTCTAAAATTCTGCTTTACACAGGACTTGCACAAAAGGCCCATTCACCTCAGACAAAAACACCTTTCTATATCTTAATACCTTTGGTGGGGACAATACTTATTCTTTATTCAATGAAAATATATACAGTATTTATTCTTGAATGCCCATTCACCCAATCATGTGACCACTGACTGGCTCTCACAGCAGACACCCAATAGAGAAGACATACCCCCTTCCTTCCAGGCAGTGTTAATTTTGTCGACTAAAACATTTTTTTAGTTGACTAAATGAAAACTACTCTAGTAGACTAAAATACGACTAAAACTAAAATGCCATTTTAGTCAAAAGGCCAAGACTAAAACTAAATTGAAATTTCAAAATTAACACTGGTCTGTAGTGCATGTTCATACCTCAATACCATAAATAAGAACATTTGATTTTTCACTCCAGCAGTATATAATGAGTTTTGAAATTGTAGAGAAAATGTTAACTAATGCATTACAATTGAATTACACCCATTTGATTTTAGACGACTAAAATGAGTTTTAGTCGTCTAAATTGTACTGGAGATTTAAGCCTCGTACACACGATTGGTTAACCAGAGGACAAATGGTCTGATGGACCGTTTTCATCGGTCAAAACCGATCGTGTGTGGGCCCCATAGGTTATTTAACCATCGGTTAAAAAAAAAAGCCAACTTGCTTTAAAATGAACCTATGAATTGGTAACCGATAGGTCAAAACCGATCGTTAGTAGTCACGACCATCGGTTAAAAAACCCGCGCATGCTCAGATTCAAGTCGACGCATGCTTGGAAGCATTGAACTTCGTTTTTTTCAGCACGTCGTTGTGTTTTTTGTCACCGCGTTCTGACACGTACGGTTATTTAACCGATGGTGTGTAGGCGTGACGGACCATCAGTCAGCTTCATCGGTTAACCTAGGACAATGGTCCTTCAGACCGTTGTCCTCTGGTTAACCTATAGTGTGTACAAGGCTTTAGTCGACTAAAACAATTGCGGAAGTCTAAAATGGGACTAAAACTAAAATTCAATTTTGGTCCCAAGATCGAAATCTGCTACCAAAATTAACACTGCTGTGAACAAATGCAAAATGATAACAGTTGACGTGTTTCAGCCTATAAGGCCTTGGTCATATCTTGAGTAAGGACAGAAGATTCATGTAGGATTTACACGCTGGAATCCATCTGCCCTTAGCTCCGGTATGCAGGTAGGAGGGTGTGCTTAGCCGAGAAAAGGCTCTCCTCCTGATCAATAGAAGAAAAAAAAAAAAAAAAAAACACAGACTACTGGGATGTATGACATTTTGGCCTAGGCCGTAAACCATGAGCAAACTGAAGAAATGTAAAAACAGAATAAAAAACAAATTATAAAAACCATAAACACACACACACACACACACACACAAAAACAACTTTAAAACGAGTACCGTATTTATCGGCGTATACCGCGCACTTTTTTGCCCTGAAAATCAGGGCAAAATCGTGGGTGCGCGGTATACGCCGATACCCGCGCCGAGTTTGAATACTGCGCCGACATATACCGAGCGCAGTACACTCGGGTATAGTCGGCCAGTCTTGGCTCCTTCCGCGCTCACGTCCTGGACGTCAAGGCGATAGTTGCCGAGCCTGCCCAACAATACACGTGTGTACTGCGCTCTGTATATGTCGGCGCAGTATTCAAACTCGGCGCGGGAAACGAGCGGGGAGGACGCGAGGACACCGCAGAAGGACGCCGGACCCGACGAAGAGGACACCCGAAGCCGCAGACGGACCCGACGAGGCCGCCGATGGACGCCGCGCAAGACACCAAAACTGTAAGTCCAAAAAAAAAAATTTCCACAGGATTCGGGCAACTTTAGGGGTGCGCGGTATACGCGGGAGCGTGTTATACCGCGATAAATACGGTAAATATAATATACCTTCCTATTTACTGAGGCTAGCAGGAGAAGGATACAAATAGTTAATGTTGACTGACAGTAAAAAGTTCCGCTTTAAAAAAGCCAAAACGTATTTTCATTTTGAATATAGCAAGAAACAGTTAGAAAGCCGGTCTGTGTTTTTGCAGTCTGTCACATTGGAAAAATTTCCCTTAACTTTCTTTCCAGTAGAGAAACAGGAAGTGAGGAGATCTCTAAAGTGAGGGGAATCCTCGATATTTCTGTTCTGCCGATAACTCAGACCTTTGCATATTTCTTTACTTTCTGTCCTGGGGATCACGGCCACCAGGACAAATTGAGGGCCAACCCTGCAGAAGGGGCACACAGAATAAAAGCCCGACAGGAGTTCCAATCCCTCACAACAAACAAAAAAGGACTTTAGACTTTTTGTATTAACATTACAATAATTCAGGATGTGTTTATTGTTCTTTAACCACTTGACCACCGGGCCTATTTTGGCACTTCCCTCCTTCATGTAAAAATCACAATTTCTTTGCTAGAAAATTAATCAGAACCCCTAAACATTATATATTTTTCTTTTTAGAAGACACCCTAGGGAATAAAATGGCAGTCATTGCAACTTTTTTTCCTCGCACGGTATTTGCACAATAATTTTTCAAACGGTTTCATGAATTAAAAAATAACAAAACAGTAAAGTTAGCCCAATTTTTTTGTATAATGTGAAAGATGATGTTACGCCGAGTAAATAGATACCCAACATGTCATGCTTTAAAATTGCGCACACTCATGGAATGGCGCCAAACTTCGGTACTTAAAAATCTCCATAGTCGACGCATTTTTTACAGGTTACTATTTTCAAGTTACAGAGGAGGTCTAGTGCTAGAATTGTTGCATGTGCTCTAACGCACATGCAACAATTAGTTTCCATCTTTTTTTTTTAGTACATATGAGGTGCATGCAATAGGGCAGTGGTCTCTAAACTGACACGCAGGTGAGATGTGGACTTTGCTCACCTTTATCTGGCCCTAGAAGCACTATGCTTCCCACCAACACCCGACAACGGGGCACTATTCCTCCCGCTGACAACGGGAACAAATTCCTCCCACCGCTACCGACAACGGAGCACTATTCCACCGCTACCGACAACGGAGCACTATTCCTCCTTCACACCGACAACGGGGGAACTATTCCTCCCACCGACAACGGGGGAACTATTCCTCCCACCGACAACGGGGGCACTATTCCTCCCACCGCTACCGACAACGGAGCACTATTCCTCCTTCACACCGACAACGGGGGAACTATTCCTCCCACCGACAAAGGGGGAACTATTCCTCCCACCGACAACGGGGGAACTATTCCTCCCACCGACAACGGGGGAACTATTCCTCCCACCGACAACGGGGGAACTATTCCTCCCACCGACAACGGGGGAACTATTCCTCCCACCGACAACGGGGGAACTATTCCTCCCACCGACAACGGGGGAACTATTCCTCCCACCGCTACCGACAACGGGGCACTATTCCTCCCACCGCTACCGACAACGGGGCACTATTCCTCCCACCGACAACGGGGCACTATTCCTCCCACCGCTACCAACAACGGAGCACTATTCCTCCCACCGACATCGGGGCACTAATCCTCCCACCGCTACCCTCCCACTGACACCATCGATGTGCCACTATTACATAGTTAGTCAGGTTGAAAAAAGACACAAGTCCATCCAGTTCAACCACAAAAAAACAAAATAAAAAACACAGTAAAATCCTATACACCCAACTCCATACCCACAGTTGATCCAGAGGAAGGCAAAAAACCCCAGCGGAGCATGATCCAATTTGCTACAGCAGGGGAAAAAAATTCCTTCCTGATCCCCGAGAGGCAATCGGATTTACCCTGGATCAACTATACCTACAAATCTTAGTACTCAGTTATATTCTGTACATTTAGGAAAGAATCCAGACCTTTCTTAAAGCAATCTACTGAGCTGGCCAGAACCACCTCTCAATGTTCCACATTTTCACAGCTCTTACTGTGAAAAAACCTTTCCGTATTTGGAGGTGAAATCTCTTTTCCTCTAGACGTAAAGAGTGCCCCCTTGTCCTCAGTGATGACCGTAAAGTGAATAACTCAACACCAAGTTCACTGTATGGACCTCTTATATATTTGTACATGTTGATCATATCCCCCCTAATTCTCCTCTTCTCAATAGTGAATAAATTTAGTTCCTCTAATCTTTCCTCATAGCCGAGCTCCTCCATGCCTCTTATCAGTTTGGTTGCCCTTCTCTGCACTTTCTCCAGTTCTCCTATATCCTTTTTGAGAACTGGTGCCCAAAACTGAACTGCATATTCCAGATGAGGTCTTACTAATGATTTGTACAGGGGCAAAATTATATCTCTGTCTCTGGAGTCCATACCTCTCTTAATACAAGAAAGGACTTTGCTCGCTTTGGAAACCGCAGCTTGGCATTGCATGCCATTATTGAGCTTATGATCAACTAAAACCCCCAGATCCTTCTCCACTGGCACCAACGATGGGGCACTATACCTTCTACTAACCACAAGCGCCATGTAATTGTCTTACTCCCACACCTGAGTTACTGTTTAATCTTACCGACTCTGAGGCATTTTCTACTCAGACTGTCTATAGCCCAGCCCCCCTAAAGCCTGAAGAACAGTAATCTTGCAACAGAGCAATGGTCATTAAAAACAGATTTTCAATTGAAAACCTAATTCTGATTGGCTTCCTTGAGTTATCATCCTGTACATGTTGTTCCACCCAATTAAGTAGGGTTTGGGGTCATCAAGGAAGAGGTGCTGGAGGTTTCTGACTGAGAGTAAACCATTACGGTAAGTCACAAGAACATCTGAAGAGGAAATCCTTGCATCATGCACCAACTAGAGCTGGCCAAGTTTCCTAAATAAAATTCAGATGAAAGGTCATCAGTTTTTAGCACTCAATCTTATTTTCAGTCTGACCACAGACATCTGGAGGAATCTTTCGAAAAAAACATGACTAATTTTACAGCAGCTGAGGAAACGGCACAGACTCACTGGGTGGACTTCGCAACATGTAAATTAAAAAGTGATACTAAAAGGCAATTTTTGGGGGAGCTGCGGTGGCTCGACGCGATTGGCACTGTGCTGACAAGCCATTCACCTCTGCAGCTAGGGGTTCGGATCCCGGTCTCGGCTACATGTGAATTGAGTTTGGTGGTCTCAGCCCGGCTCCCGGTGGGTGTGCTATGCGAGGTAAGCCTGCGCTTAGTACGCCCACCCCCCTCCCACAAAAACCACCACACTTACACGCACTCGAAATTGGGTTAACATGCACGCACTTTGACCATGCGGTCTCTAAAAAGAGAGGCGAAGGACTAACGGGGCTGGTTGAGCGGGCTAGGTCCTCTCACTCCCTTATAGGGAGTCCCTCTGCCCCGTTGGGCTTCAAAGCGGAGCAGGTAGGGCGGGCTGTGTGGGAGGACCCCCTCACACACCCACCATTGCCACCCGGGGCATGGAGAAAGGTGGCAGATTGCCTCTGGGGGAGGCCTGCCTACTCCCAACTCCTGCAGTCTGGCTCCTCTCTCGAGTACACGCACAAAATACACTAAAAAAAAAAAAAAAAAAAAGGCAATTTTTGTTACCGTATTTATCGGCGTATAACACGTACAGGCGTATAACACGCACCCTAACTTTAAAAGGGAAGTTTCAGGAAAAAAAAAAAACGTTCCACAGACCCCTGCGTATAACACACAGGCACAGTTTACCCTCCATTTTCAGGGCAAAAAAGTGAGTGTTATATGCCAATAAATACAGTAATTAAAAATATAAAAGATGTTACACTTATCTGCTCTGTGCAAGAACACTGCATAGAGCAGTCCATGTCTGCTTTGTATATTCCCCCGCCGCTGCTCCTTTTTCATGCAGGGGCCTCCTCAGCAAGCTGTGTGCCGTAAGGACACCCGTGCAGGCGCATTCCCAAGCCAGGCTGTGTGTGTCCATAGAAAAACACTGCATGCTCGGCCACGCCCTCCAATTGCCTATGGCACCTGCTGCTGCCTTTTTCTGAAGGACCAGGGAGGTCAGTGGAGCGGTGTTGCAGATGGAAGACCCAAAAGACTGCATTGGACCAACCGTACAATAGGACAAGAACTCAGGGGCGGACTGACCATTCGGGCTTTCAGGCACTGCATGAGGGCCCCATGCCACTAGGGGGCCCCCCCATCAGGGCTGCCAGCCTCAGTAAAACCAGGGACAGTATGTAAAAATCTGTGTTTTTAAAAAAATCACAAGATTCTTGCTGCCCTGCCTCTCCAGTACCTTTTCAGAATGTGTATACTGTGTGTGTGTGTGTATATACTGTATATACTGTGTGGTCCCATAATCTATTGCCTGGGGGGCCTCATATCTCCTATTGCCCGGGACCCAAAATCTTCTATAGCCCAGGGGCCCCCTAATCTATTGCCCGGGGACCCCATGAGTTGTCAGTCTGCCCCTGCATGAACTGCCATAGTACTGCTCAATTAAAGTCAATGGGATTTTGCAAACCAATGTTCAATGCTTGTTCCAAATGCATGTTAAAACAACGAACCATCTTTGAGGTCGCTTTGGGGCACAAAACCAATGGGGAGTGAAAAGGAGGCTGAAACATTATTGTTCCAAATCTATCTGCAACTAGTAATGACGCCTACCCTCCGACAACCTGTTTTCAACAAGTTCCTGCCGCCAGCATATGGTTGTCATTTTAGCCACTTTGATGCATTGCATCACCTGAAAAAGAAACCTCCAGGGCACCTAACCTCACATGATCCAGGTTTACTGGAAGTTTTTACATTTTAGAATTTAATGATTAGCCAAACAGAAGTCTTGGTCTTTCACAACCCCTTCTAGACCATTTGTTTCATGTGACTAGCAATTATAAGGCAAAAACAAGAGATTCATTGTTGTCAGCCATGGTTCAAAACAAACACATGACAAGTGTGCAGTTCTAGAAAACATCCACTGAACACTGCGTATCAAAAGGGTTAAATACAGCAAAGTCAAAGATCCCGATTTGCAAAAGCACTACTTTTTCCGATTTCAGGTGCGACTTCAATAGACATTTGCTTCATGCACAGATGCAGGCCCGGATTGGCCAATCGGGAGAACCGGGAAGTATCCCGGTGGGCTGGTCGGGTTGCAGGCCGATGAAATATGGCATCCGATCACATTGTTAGCCCCGAGCCCAGCGTCTGGGAGTCAGGACCTGATGCCGAAGGTGGCCAAGTGCCGCCAGCGCCGAGTGTCTCCGAGTACCGTACTCGGCATCACATTGGTCCTGACTCCCAGACGCTCGGCTCGGGGCTAACAATGTGATCGGATGCTGCAGCGCCAATGGCGGGACGTGTGACGTCATTCATAGGCGCTGCAGGCTCCACAGTGGGAATTACAATTTGGCCGCGTCACCACATCCCCGCTCAGGTGGCTCTCCTCGGCTCCTCTCTGACTGCCAGTGCCTGCCCTGCTGTGACCGCACACCAAGTCTGAGGCTCCTAAGGTAGGTCAGTGCACTGTGTGGAGCCGTTACTGATCTTTTTTTAAATGATATTACTTGTAAAAGCTCTTCATATAGGAACCTATATGAAGAGCTTTTACAAGTAATATTTAAAAAAAAAGATCACCTGTTCTGTTGTCTGTTCTTGAAAAATTCATATTCAGGTCAGGTCAGGTCAGGTCAGTGAATCAGGTCAGTGAGTCAGGTCAGTGTATGCAGGACAGGTCAGTGTATGCAGGACAGGTCAGGTCAGTGTATGTAGGTTATGTCAGTGTGGAAATATTTTTTGAAAAATACTATGAATTACAGGCTGTAGAGAACAGTGCGCCATTGCAAACCTATATTTTGAGATTTTAATAGTCGTGAACTAAAGTGGACTGGTCTAAGGCATGAAACTCCAGGGCTGAAAATGAGTCCCACTCCGGCCCTGCACAGATGTCTAATGAAGTCGCACCTGAAATTGCTCTGACCTTGCTACTTAGAAATCGCGCTACTTAAAGTGTAATTTCAAAGTAGCATCAATGTAAACCAGGGCTTAAAACCATCTCCTGGTTTTCGTTTTGAAGTGGTTTCTACACAATTTACCAGGCCAAAAATACTAAAATGCCATGAGATCGCATGCCCCTAAGCAGTGGTCAACTCCCGTCCTCAGGACCCACTAACAGGCCAGGTTTGCAAAATAACGGAAATACATCACAGGTGGTATCATTTGCTGCTCAGGGATTGCCGTATTCTAGTCTGAATCTCCCAGGGTTATACCTAAAATCTGCACCGTTAGTGGGTCTTGAGGACAGGAGTGAAGGACCACTGCCCCAAGGACACATGCCAACCAAAACTGAATTTTGCTGTAGGTTAGAATAGGGAAGGGTCATAGCTGTTGCCAGTTTTCAATTGCCTTCTGTGACCCTGTTAGGGAGCTCTTACCTCACTTCCTGTCCTGGGGAGGAAACGGGGAGGTGAGGCGATCTCATCAGTGGGGACAGCAGTAAAAAAACCTTCACCTCTGGCTAGCCGCATTAGCATAAAGTCTGGATAAAGGACTTCTCAGTAGATTTAGGAGGTCTAGAAAAAAATAGGATTTTTGTACTCTCAGTAAAATCCTTTTCGCTGAAGTCCATGGACGGACACAGCTTCCTTATAATCTTGACTGTAGGGTTATGTTCCGTCTATCAGGAGAGGACTGCCTACAGTCAAGATTATAAGGAAGCCGTGTCCGTCCATGGACAGAATATTTTTTTTTTTTATTGCTGTTACAAGAATTGGATCAGTGCCCATCTCCGTAACCAAACTAAGAACAAGGGTTACGGGAATAGCAAAAAAAAAAAAAAAAGGGATAGGAGGTTGTAAAACTCCTCCAAAAAAAGAAAAAAGTTCCAAAGTGCAGAATTTACACAGAATCTCAGCACCGGAAAGCAGGGGGCGGAGAGCTAAAGTTGCATCACTGAGGAGAGCTCTGAGAGCTGATTGGAGGGAAGGGACACACCCACCTCCACGCAGCACACAGGAACAAAGTTGAGGCTGTCAATCTGCTGGAGGTCCCTCCCTGTCACCATTTTTCTCTTGGTGTCAGTAAAACTTTTCAGAATTGACTCATAGTGATAGCAGAGGAAGTGCTCTAGATTGAGACAATGAAACACTATAGAGGGAAATGCCTTTTTTCCTATTTCATGTCTGAGATTTACAACCACTTTAACTTAAAATTAGGCCGGTTATTTTGTAGCTAGAATTCTTAGCTCTGCGGTGGTGAAGGCGTTAACCTCTATCACTAAGTAAACCACACTCATCCATGGAACAGTATTTTGACCTGCTATGCTCATAAATAATGAAAGGTTCGCGACTTGCTCTGCATTCTGGAGGATATGGCGGTAATGCATGTTATTTAGTAAACAGCTTTCAGAGTTACTTCTCATTCTGTTCTCAGCCATAAGGACACTGAAGGACGTGTCGCCTCCCTCAAGGCAATATACGTGGGATGAGAAGATCATGTACAGACAGCTGGATGTGATAGGGAGACACAGAATGCAGACGATGGGTCAGTCAAGGTCAATGAGAAATATCTATTATACAAGATAGGAGACCTTATACAACATATGTTGCACATCAGCTTAATAGGCCTTTTTTTATTTTTTTAGGTTTTAAAATTGATGATGTTTTATATGTCTACATATACAAGCGGCGTAGTGTATCTTTTGCGGCGTAAGGGCGCTGAATTCAAATGGATGTGATGGGGGTGTGTTTTATGTAAATACGTTGTGACCCGACGCAAACAACGTTTTTTTTTTTTAAACGGCGCATGCGCCGTCCGTGGGGGTATCCCAGTGCGCATGCTCGAAATTAAACCAGAACAAGCCAATGCTTACGACGGTGACGTCATTTTACGCAAATCCCTATTCGTGAACGACTTACACAAACGACGTAAAAAATTCAAAATTCGACGCGGGAACGACGGCCATACTTAGCATTGAGTACGCCTCATAATAGCAGCTTTAACTATACGCCGGAAAAAGCAGAACGCAAACGACGTAAAAAAAATGCACCGGCCGGACGTACGTTCGTGGATCGCCGTAACTAGCTAATTTGCATACTTGACGCGGAATTCGACGGAAACGCCACCTAGCGGCCGGCGGAAAAAATGCACCCAAGATCCGACGGCGTACTAAGACGTACGCCTGTCGGATCGATCCCAGATGCCGTTGTATCTTTGTTTTGTAGATACAAAACAAAGATACGACGCGGGAAATTTTAAATTACGTGTATTGTAATATTGATACAATACTGTAGATACGCCGGCGTAATTCTTTTGTGGATCTGCCCCTATAACTTTTGTGCAAACCAATCAATATACGCTTATTGCATTTTTTTTTTTACCACAAATATGTACAAGAATACATCGGCCTAAACTGAGGAAAAAAACATTTTTGGGGAAAAAAAGTGGGATATTTATTATAGTAAAAAAGTAAAAGTTATTTTGTTTTTTTCAAAATTGTCGCTCTTTTGTTTATAGTGCAAAAAATAAAAACCGCAGCGATGAGCAAATACGTAAATTTTGTTAGGGCGCAACGTCGCACGACCACGCAATTGTCAGTTAAAGTGACACAGTGACGAATCACAAAAAGTGCTCTGGTCAGGAAGGGGATAAATTCTTCTGGGCCTGAAGTTGTTAAAGACCAAATCTGGGAAAAAAAAAAAAAAAAAAAAAAATGATCCCTTGCAGCGGGGCTGTGCCTGCGTTCCAAGGGTTAATTGCCCGCTTTGTCTAGGGAAGCCATTTTACTTACCTGTTCCTCGGCTCCCCCTGGAAGGCAGTGCTTCTCCATGATCCTGTAGTGGACTGTCCCTCGGTATTCCCATGTCCAGAGAAGGGCTATGGACCCTCTGTAAGGCCCCTTTCACACTGGGGCAGTATGTGTGGTGGCGGTATAGCGCCGCTATTTTTAGCAGCGATATACAGTCGGAATTGTGTCAGAATTTGGCCGCTAGCGTTAAAAAGGGTTAATACCGCCGGCAATGCGCCTCTGCAGAGGCGTATTACCGCGGTGTCCCATCGTTTTCAATGGGAAGGAGCGGCGAAGAAACGATATACACACCGCTCCAAAGATTTTTTTTTTCTCCGGCCAGCGCATCGTCTTAGTGTGAAAGCCCTCGGGCATTGAGAATGCTGGGACAGGAGTATTTCAGGAATTATTTATGCGCCATTTTTAGCGCTAAAACGCCTGAAATACTGTAATAAGTATGTGAAGGGGAGGTTAATGGCTTCACGCCTCTGGATGGGCAAATACTGGTAGTTTTTTTCATTAATGAAAATCAATCAACCGTTTTTGCAGCAGAAAAATAATAAAACTGATTTTGTTGGGCCGCTGGTTAGGAGATAACGCTTTAAAAAGGAGACAGGATATGAGAAGTAATATATATATATATATATATATATATATATATATATATATATATATATATATATATATATATATATATATATATATTTATTATATTATATACAAAAAAAAAAAATTGATTTTAGTGCATTCTCTCAACCACAAACCACCATGGACTCAAACTCTTCTCCGAGGGCCTGTCTGAAGATTAAAGGATTTCAGTAACATTTTTCCTCAAATAGGTGTTAATGGAAGTCCAGCAGTCTCCAAGGCCTAGTCTGTAAATTCACAATAACAGAGAATCACTTCAACACATCTTCTGGAATCTAATTTGCAGCTCTAACTATTTGGTGCACAGAGGCCAAGACAATTCAAGGTGTCCTCCACATAGGCTACAGGGAATAAGAACATCTGCAGTGTTCCTCCAGCTGAACAAGGACTACATGTACCAGCAACCTGCTTCTAATCCCTGCTCAAATTTCTTTTAACCACTATAGCCCCGGAAGAATTTACCCCCTTCCTGACCAGAGCACTTTTTGCGATATGGCACTGCGTTGCTTTAACTGACAATTGCGCAGTCGAGTGACGCTGTACCCAAACAAAATTGATGTCCTTTTTTCCCCCACAAATAGAGCTTTCTTTTGGTGGTATTTGATCACCTCTGGTTTTTATTTGTTTGCGCTATAAACAAAAAAAGTGTGACAATTTGGAAGAAAAAGCTATATTTTTTACTTTTTGCAAATAACCCCCCCACAAAAAAAAAAAAAAAAAAAAATACAAATAAAAAATTCAGTTTAGGCCGATATGTATTCTTCTACAAAATAGGTCATTAAAAAAAAAAAAAAAAAAAATCGCAGTAAGCGTATATTAATTTCTTTTTGCACAAAAGTCATAGGGCCAGATTCAGAAAGATCAGCGGATCTTTCTGCTGGCGTAACGTATGTCATTTACGTTACGCCGCCGCAAGTTTTTCAGGCAAGTGCTTTATTCACAAAGCACTTGCCTGTAAAGTTGCGGCGGCGTAGCGTAAATCACGCGGCGGAATTCAAATTCGGCAGGTAGGGGGCGTGTATCATTTAAATGAAGCGCGTCCCCGTGCCGAACGAACTGCGCATGCGCCGTCCGTAAAATATCCCAGTGTGCATTGCTCCAAATGACGTCGCAAGGACGTCATTGCTTTCATAGTGAACGGAAATTACGTCCAGCCCCATTCACGGACGACTTACACAAACGACATAAAATTTCAACATTTCGACGCGGGAACGACGGCCATACTTAACATTGGCTACGCCACCTAGGGGGCAGCTTTATCTTTACGCCGGCATACCTCTTACCGAAACGGCGTATCTTTACTGTGACGGGCAAGTGTACGTTCGTGAATCGGCGTATCTACTAATTTGCATATTCTACACAGCAGACACTTGACACTATTGTGGGACCATTGTCATTTATACAGCGACCAGTGCTATAAAAATGCACCGATTACTGTGTAAAGGACACTGGCAGGGAAGGGGTTAAACACTAGGGGGGCGATCAAGTGTGTCCTAGTTACTTATTCTAACTGTGGGAGATGGGCTACAAGTGTCATGACAGCGATCACTGCTCCCGATGACAGGGAGCAGTAGATTCCAGTCATGTCACTAGGCGGAACAGGGAAATGCCTTGTTTACATAGGCATCTCCCCGTTCTGCCTCTGTGTTACGATCGCGGGCCACCAGCGAACATAGAGTCTGCGATCACTGTGCACGGGCGAGAGCCCCGCCGGCGGTGCGCGCGCCCACAATGCCGTGATTTAAAGGGGACGAACCTGTAAGCTCATTTGCACAGCCGTGCCATTGTGCCGACGTATATTGTCGTGCGCTGGTTGGCAAGCGGTTAACACATAGAGGTTTTCAAAATAGTTCATCTTTATCTTGATTAATATTGCTTGAACAGTTTAGGTCATATAAATAAGACTAGGTGTGACCATCCAACCATTACTGGAAATGCTGCTCGAAGGCTTTGGGGCCAAATTGAAACTCCGGGGCAGTGAAGTCAAATATTTTTTATCTACTTCAGGTTCAGAGCTGCAAAACTAGTATGGAAAAAAAAAAAGACGGGGTGAAAATTTACAAAAAAAAAAAAGAGTGCAAAATCAGCTCGGCATATCGGGAAGGGGAGAGAAACACGGCGGGATTTCTCTCCCCTTCCGATACCAAGCATTTGCCCGAGTACTTGTACTCGAGCAAATGTTCCGATGCTTGACCCGATACTTGTACTGTCGGCGGTGATCAGTGAGTGGGGACGTTACAAGCACCGATCACCGCTGATTTTAAAGCAGCTGAAAGCCGCCGTGCATCCTGTGTATGCTGCCGTGTATCCCGCCGTGTTTCTCTCCCCTTCCGTGCTCCTCCTCCACCCCCTGGAAATGTCAGGATGGAGAGCGGGGTAGGAGGCCGTAAATCCGGCTCCTTACTGCTCCGAATGTACAGAGTCAGTGATCACTGACTGTCCATTCACATAACTGAAACATTGTAACCTGTGTTTACAAATGTTTCAGTTTATGAATGAAGAGAAGACGCTGTCTTCACCCCATTCATTTTCAACGCAGCTGATGCTGCTGAGAAGGGGACAGGGGAACATGTGTCCTAGTCCCTTTCCCGGTCTCAAAGGGAAGATGTCAGAGGTCTGTTAAGACCCCTGATATCTCACCAAAGATCCCCAACAGGGCTGAAAAAATAAAGAATAAAACAAAAATGTTTGTAGAAAAAAAAAAAAAACAACACACACTGACACGGTCCACCCCCCCCCCCCCTTAAAAAAAATAAAACATTATAAATAAAAAAAAAAAATTGTAAAAAATTAAAAACAAATGGTTAAAGATAAAAAAAAAAAAAAAACATACTGACACATGTGCCGCAGTCACATGAGATTTTAAAAAAAAGTATCGGTATTCAGTATCAGCGAGTACTTGAAAAAAAGTATCGGTACTTGTACTCGGTCTTAAAAAAGTGGTATCGGGACAACCCTAGTCTTTACATATATCTTGGGAGATATTGTGGATAAATATCACTGTCCCATTTTAAGTAATCAAGACATATTTTCTCAGTCACCCTGTGCCAGGATGGCACAGGGTGACTTGGACACAAGAGGTGCATGGGGATCCGAAACAAGAGTTTCCCAACCTTTCCAAGGGATTATGGGTTCCACGGGCCCTCCCTTCACAGCCATCAATCAGAATTCACCTACTGATGTCAATAAAGTCTAATTTGATCGACTTGCACTGTATAGATAACAGTATTTTTCCTTTACAGAACAAGTCACCTAGTCTAGCCCTCCTATGTTTGACATGAGAGAACGTATAGGAACCTTGAGTGCGCTATTCTTGCGCCAAGTGGTGTAAGAACACAGGCTTTAATGTACTAATGCAACCTTTAAATCAGAAGCAGAGGCACTGTAATATCCTCATCCCCCAATCACTGTCATAACATTTGTCATAAACATCCACAGACATAATTGGATAGATGACACATACCCATGATGATTCATACAGCACTAGACTATGGGAATCCTGGCTTTTCTCAGGGAGACCGACAGTCAATTTGTTATGCTGCATCAATGAGTGATGACTTCAAGATTTGGAAGCACGAAACCCTGCAGTCAATATCCCCTGGAGATCTGGCTTGCAAACCCCGGAGATGCATCCCCTGACCGCCATCAACTCACACGCTGTATCTCATTTGTAAGTGTTAAAAATTAAAATGTCACATCAATGGAAATGTATGCACTGGAGACGGAGGTACACTGCTCAGTAGAGATACAATCTGCTGTTTTCTTCCCATCAATATGTCAACCTCCTAAATTTCAAGTGCGTGTGTGGGCACAATTTGAAAAAACATATACAGCACAGCTCTGTAATACATGCAGATTTCCCCACGTTATGTCTCATAAAACATGCTGCAAGTGACAAAATAACGAATGATTGTGTCAGATATGCAACCAGCTCCGAACTGAGGTGGGGAGACGACAATCGCTGGTATGTGAAGGGTGAGAGTACAGAGAATGTAAAAGGAGGCATTATAGAGAGGAGGACAGCAGTGGATATAGTCCAACAGAGGAGAATTCTGGGAATTACTGCATGGCTGACAACGCTACCTGGAATCTCTGTGCAGCAGTATCAGTGTTGTCAGCCCTCTACAGGTAATTAGGTACTCCCGGGATTTCATGCAGAATCAGATATTTTTCCCGTACTTGCAACATTTAAAGTGGTTGTAAAGACAGTGGGCCAGATTCACATAGAACTGCGGCGGCGTAACGTATCGTATCGTAGATACGTTACACCGCCGCAAGTTTTCATCGCAAGTGCCTGATTCACAGAGCACTTGCGATGAAAACTACGCCGCGGCCTCCGGCGCAAGGCGGGCCAATTCAAATGGGCGTGTGCCATTTAAATTAGGCGCGCTCCCGCGCCGGACCTACTGCGCATGCTCAGTTTCGCAAATCCCGTTGTGCTTTGCGCGCCGTGACGTAATTTTTTCGAACGGCGACGCGCGTAGCGTACTTCCGTATTCCCGGACGTATTACGCAAACGACGTTCATTTTTACATTTTGACGCGGGAACGACGGCCATACTTTAGACAGCAATACGTTTGCTGACTAAAGTTAGGGCACCTAAAACGACGACTAACTTTGCGACGGGAAACTAGACTAGCGGCGATGTAGCGAACGCGAAAATCCGTCGTGGATCCGCCGTAACTCCTAATTTGCATACCCGACGCTGGTTTACGATGCAAACTCCCCCCAGCGGCGGCCGCGGTACTGCATCCTAAGACCCGACAGTGTAAAACAATTACACCTGTCGGATCTTAGGGCTATCTATGCGTAACTGATTCTATGAATCAGTCGCATAGATACTCTGAGAGATACTCCGTCGTATCTCAGCTGTGAATCTGGCCCAGTGATCCCAATTCCTGCCAGTCCCTCTTTAAAAAGGATCCAGCAATAGAATGGGAATTCTGGTAAAGGAACCTCAGAGCCCTCCACTGAAATACCAGTCCCGAATATAGGCAACTGGCCCGATCTAAGGACTACAGTGGGAGGGGCTGAGATTTCCCTATTATGACAGCTGGACAGTCACGTGACCGCGATGTGAAAAAAAAAAAACACACACACACACACGTAGAATATCTTATTATTACAGAGGGGCTGGCAGAAATTGGGATCGCCCACTTTACCACCGCACAAAATAGCGACAGGAGGGGAGGGGTGTTTTTTTTTTTTTATCAGGTCACATACTAGGAAGTGACAGGAAGAGAGGGAGGGGGGAGAGGGAGAGCAGTGGGACGACAGAGGCACATAAACTGATCACAGTATCAAGGATCAGCAGCCATGATTACTGTGGTCAGCACACTAAGGAGAGGACACAGGAACAGACAGGATCAACCAGGTATATTACAACATAGAATGGGACAAATAACACTGCACGAGCACTATGTGGTTTAACATGCTTTAACCACTTCAGATCCAGAAGGTATACGCCCTTCCTGACCAGGCCATTTTTTGCAATACTACACTGCGTTGTTTTAACTGACAATTGCATGGTCGTGCGATGCTGTAACCAAATAAAATTGATGTCCTTCTAAACACAAACACAAACACAAATGTAAACGCAGAACAACGGATGTTTTTACATGTCGGTTACTAGCCCTCTTAAAAACGTCCCGTGTACATGAGGCCCAAGACCCTTTTCGCACTGGCACCGCTCCGCGTTAGCTTTGGCTGCACTTTTCGGCTGCTAGCGGGGGCGCATTTAACCCCAGCTAGCGGCCAAAGGGTTATATGCGCCCGAAAAACACCGCTGCTAAATCGCTTTGCAGGTGCTTTGGCAGCGGTGCTCATTCATTTCAACGGGCAGGGGCGGGTGAAGGTGCGGTGTATTCAAAAGATGCTGCTTGCAGGACTTTTTCTAACGTCACTGCTCCAGTGTGAAAGCACTCGGGCTCTTACACTGGGGCTGCATTGGAGGCATTTTTCAGGCATTATTTTTAGCCCTATAGCGCCTGAAAGATGCCTCCAGTGTGAAAGGGGTTTTAGTGGGATTAAATATAAACCTGCAAAGCAAATACAGAAAACTCTGTTGATATTCAACAACTCTGGTAGTGAACATTCAAAAGCAGAATACTCCAAAGCACGGTGTGTCATATATAATTGCTACTGTTTGCATGCTTTTTTTAAATTTAAGCTGTATTTATTGTTTTTTACTGTTTTTATTATTTGTTGCTTTTTATCCTTAGGACATTTGATCTCCAGCAGCCTTTGCAGCCACATCCAGTCTACATGCACTAAAGCAGGGGTAGGCAACCTTAGAGGGGTGGAGATCTACATGAACAGCATGGGAGAAATCAAAAAAGTACCGGGAACAGGGACCCGTTGTTCAGTCCCTGTGCCCAAAAGTGCACCAAAGCCACAGAATAGAAATCTATGGCCAAGCACAGCTAACCCACAGGAAAGCTGCAGGTCAGAGTGAAAGCAGCCTTCTAGGGGGCTCAGGACAGTAAGGGCTCGTTTACATTGTGACCGGGGGAGTAAAACCCAAAAGTTTTACCACTAACCCCTCCCCTCAATTGCAACCCCTTTAGCTGCAGTGGCCAGGGGTGTACAAACGTTGCAGTCGCAGCACAAGTTTTATACAGGAAAGCTGCAGGTACACTGTGCTGTACTTGCACCAGTGTGCAAGCAACTAGAGCTGCACGATTAATTTTCAAGAATCGTTATCGCAGTCTTTTTCCCGTTGCAATTCTTGACACAGGGTTTTACGATCTTTGACATGAAAATAATTTCCTCTCTGCTCTCAGCCAAAAGTCAAAGTCTGGGCAATCTGCCAAGTCTGGGCAGCCTGCCAAGTTTTGAAAACATTCTTTATCAGTGGAAAGTCAAGTCTAAACATTGTATCACATTGACTTTTACATCAAAGGAATAAACTTCTGTATGTAAATTAGGAACATTTAACCACTTTAACACCAAACCTTTTTCTGACAGCTATTTTCAAGTTAAAATCATTATTTATTTTTTGCTAGAAAATTACTTAGAACCCCCAAACATATAATTTTTTACTAGAGACCCTAGAGAATAAAATGGCGGTTGTTGCAATATTTTATGTTGCACTGTATTTGCACAGCAGTCTTTTTAAATGCAATTTTTTTGGAAAAAATTACTTTAATGAATTAAAAAAAAAAAAAAAATAGCCAGTAAAGTAAGCCCATTTTTTTTTTTGTATAAATGTAAAAGATTTTACGCCGTGAGAATCGTGAGAGAATCATGATCTTCATTCTAAGCAAAAAAATCGCGATTCTCATTTTGGCCAGAATCGTGCAGCTCTACAAGCAACCCAAC
Organism: Rana temporaria; assembly: GCF_905171775.1. Classification (NCBI taxonomy): domain Eukaryota; kingdom Metazoa; phylum Chordata; class Amphibia; order Anura; family Ranidae; genus Rana; species Rana temporaria. Next base: position 61,979,532 of record NC_053492.1, read on the forward strand.
AGGTGCTGCTACTGTGTCCAGAAAAACCCATAAACAAGTCATTGTGCCCATACACAAGCCACTGTGCCTATACACATGCCATTGTGCCCATAAACATATGCCCATTAACATGCTATTGTACATTATGCTCAGTGACCCTGACCTTAAGCTGCTGCGGATCCCACCAAGAAAGTAAGAGGCGGAGGCTATCTATATCATTCCGCCTCTCACTGCAGCTGACGCTATAGGCTAGGCATCGGCTTATGCAGCCAGCTGATGACTGACTGCAGGCTCCTGCGCTCTCCGCAGCCGACACCAGCTGGGCTGCAACTCCGCAAAAAAGATTATCTGCTTCGCCCTGCACAGTGGTGGATGCTCTAGGTTGGCAACCCCAGGCACGATCCCCCAGTAACCTCGCAGCGAACGACTGGTAGATGGCATTCCACGGGTTGCCGACCACAGCACTAAAGTGTTGTGGTTGCATATCTCAGAGCGGGTTTTCTGAGGGTGGCAACAGTGAACCTTGCCTAGTTAAAGTGACACTATGGGGTTTATTTATGAAAAGAAAATCCACTTTGCACTACAAGTGCAAAAAGCACCAATTGCACTTGGAAGTGCAGTCGCTGTAGATCCGAGGGGGACACATGCAAGGAAAGTAAAAAACAGCATTTTAGCTTGCACATGATTGGATGATAAAATCAGCAGCGCTTCCCCTCATTTCAGATCTACCCCTCAGATTTTCAGCGACTGCACTTCCAAGTGCATTTTCAGTGCAATTTCAAGTGCACTTCACACTTGTAGTGCGCAGTGGATTTGCCTTTCGTAAAAAAAAAAAAAAAAACCCTAGACTCTTTCACACTGTTTTCAGGCATTTTAGCGCTAGAAACAGCACCTAAAAACTGTCTCTCATTCTCTACACCCAGGCGATACACATCCTATAAGTGCTGGCAGCCAATGGCCGAGAGCGCTGACCAGTGTGTTCTGGTGGGGGTGGGGGGGAAGTCCCCCTGTCAGAACACAATAGGTCAGCGGGGAGCTTGCTGTACTAACATCAGATGGTACAGGCTCTCCTCTCGAGCTCTTCAGTTTTTTTTCCCCCATTCAGCCTGCTTGGTTGAACGTGAAAAAACTGATAGTGTGCACTAGGCTTTACTCTCAAAACCTTCAGCTGATTACTCATCCTGTTGCATGCCTATGCCAACAGGAACTTATCTCCAAGCAGTTGTCTGCTTAGGAGTTTTTGTGATGCTGTCATAGGGTGTAATAAAAAACAAACAGTTTCTCATTACAGGAACAAAGAAAATAAAAATAATGCTGGGACACGATCTGGAGGGAGGTATACACTTTAATTATTGCATAAACCGACACATCTAAGCCTCATGCACAGGACGTAAAAAAATACACTTTTATAGGCGTTGTTTTTAGCCTCTAAACACACCTCTGTGTTAGGCATTTACAGGCGTATTAGAAGAGGAGCATTTAAAGGCAAGGAAAAAAAAAAAAACACACAAAAACACACTTGTATGTTCAGGAAACAACGTTTTCCCCACACACGGTCATTTTAAATGACGTTTTTAAAAATGTCGTTTTTTTTCATCACAAAAAACGACCGTGTGTACGCGGCATGAGAATTCAAAGACCTCTATAAACACAATAGTCTGTAATAAATTGTAATGTCCCCAAGATTCACAATTAGGGCCGAAACAACTAATCGACAACTAATCGATTACAATTTTCATAATCGATTAATCGGCCAGTAACTTAAAGGGGTTAAAAAAAAAAAAAAAAAAAAAAAAATTAGCCCTTTATAGTACAAAAAAACAAATCGCTACAATGAAATATTACTTTCACTGTCCCACAGTAAAAAAAATGAACCCCTTACAGTAGCGATTTGCTCTTTTTGTACTTATTATTTTTTTTTAACCTATTATGTTACTAAACATCTCAGGCCGGGGTCACACCTCTGTTTTTTGCAGAAACACACTACAGTTCAGTTACATGTTTTCCTATGGGACACGATCACATCCATGATCTTTTTCCAGCTGCTGTGTATTTGGAAAGGGCGAGGACTTAACGCAAAACGATACCATTTTGTTTTTTTTGGTTCAATATACTTCAATGGAGAATCTGCAGAAAAGCATGTAATGTGTTTTTGCGGCAATTTGTGTTTTGTAATCTGCCCAACAACAAATTGGCCCAAAAAAAATAATTAAAAAATGCCAATTTTTTTGGGCTATTATCCAATCGAAACAATAATCGGCCAACTAATCAATTATGAAAATAATCGTTAGTTGCAGCCCTAGACACAATATCCTATATGTTCACTCTACTCTGAATATTTACAACATACAAAAATGGATTACATTAGGTCATCTATGGTCGGCTTAAGCCTTGCAATGAGGGCAAGGGGCAACCCCACTGCAAGGAAGTACTCTTCCTTTCCACAAAGATGGGCTTTATTGGCAAGCAACGTTTATATGTTATAAGTTTCAAATGTGAATTGAGCACTTTGGCATCACTCGCATGGGGCATAAATAACGGTACGCTTGTGAGGAGCCACGTTTACCCGCAGTGTGTCGCAAAGGTGTGCAATGCTTCCACGTGCAGGCAGTCCAATTCATGTCAATTGGGACGCAGTAGCCACTTCAGGGTTTGAAAAATTTGCTTGGAATCTAGAAGCCAGCTAAAAAAAGTTAGGAGCCAGAAAACGCACCCCGTCCCGATGAGCTTGCGCACAGAAGCGAACACATTTGTGAGCAGCGCCCGCATATGTAAACGGTGTTCAAACCACACATGTGAGATATCGCCGCGATTGGTAAAGCGAGAGCAATAATTCTAGCCCTAGACCTCCTCTATAACTCAAAACATGCAACCTGTAGATTTTTTTAAACGTCGCCTATGAAGATTTTAAAGGGTAAAAGTTTGTTGGCATTCCACAAGCGGACGCAATTTTGAAGCGTGACATGTTGGGTATGAATTTACTCGGCGTAACATTATCTTTCATAATATTTAAAAAAATGGGGATAACTTTACTGTTGTCTTATTTTTTAATTAAAAAAGTGTAATTTTTTCCCAAAAAAGTGCGCTTGTAAGACCACTGCGCAAATACGGCTTGACAGAAAGTATTGCAACGATTGCCATTTTATTCTCTAGGGTGTTAGGATAAAACTATATATATATATATATATATATATATATATATATATATATATATATATATATATATATATATATATATATATATATATATATATATATATATATATATATATATGTTTTGGGGTTCTAATTAGAGGGAAGAGGATGGCAGTGAAAATAGTGAAAAATGACATTAGAATTGCTGTTTAACTTGTAATGCTTAACTTGTAATACCAACGGCCACCACCAGATGGCACCCCAGCTCACACAAGGAAGAGCTGGGGACTTCACAAAAATTTTTTTTTTTTTTTTTTTTTGCCCACCTTCCAAGCCAAGTCGCCAGGACGCCATTTCTAGTCGCCATGGCGACCAGGATTTGTCGAGCCCTGAGCTACATGGTCTCAGCCACTGCTCCCTATGCGACATCTACACAACCCCTAATGCATGCAGTCCTCCATGTGCGTACACTTATGTATCCCTCTCCGCAGGCTTCTCTCTTCAGTTATATATATATTTTTTTTTAATAAAGAAACTACTATTTACAGCACTGATTGGCAACCAGTGACCATGTGTCCTGATCTGCCTAGGCAAGAAATCATTTTTGAATTCTATGGCTTTATGCACACTAAGGCCCCTTTCACACTGGGGCAGGAGGTGCGGTGGCGATATAGCGGCACAAATTTTTAGCGCCACTATACCGTCATATTTACAGCGATATTCGGCCACTAGCGGTGCGGTTTTAACCCCCGCTAGCGGCCGAAAAAGGGTTAATACCGTTGTTTCCTTATTCAATTTCGATGGGAAGGAGCGGTAAACACCCTGCTCCTATACCGCTCCAAAGATGCGGCTAGCATGACTTTTGGAGCGGTCCTGCTAGCGCACCGCTTCAGTGTGAAAGCCTTCGGGCTTTCACACTGAAGACTGCAGGGCACCATTTTTTCAGGCGGTATAGCAGCTCTATTTTTAGCGCTAAACCACCTGAAAAACAAGTCAGTGTGAAAGGGGCCCAAGTGTCAAAAGCTCTGCTTTTAAAGGGCATCTGCCTTTTTTTCTGCTTTTAAAAGCCCCTCCATATTTGGTTATGTGCCCATGCATACATAAGTGTTTAAAAAAAAAAAACACACACAGCCAGTACATACAGGAGTTTTGGCAGAAAAAGCACTTGACGCGTGTAAATGTGCTTTAATGCTAGGCATGCCAAGCGCTTGACTCACCTAAAAACATTTATACGTATCAAGGCATTTAGGAGAGCCCAGCGTGCATGGGATCTAAATAATCATGGGACTTGGTTACCTTAACTTGTGCACAACCGATTCATTTGAATGCAAGTGACAGGTCCACTTAAAGTGGCGTTTCCATCCCAAAATTGTTTTTTAATTATTGTGCTCATTAGACCTAAAAAATAAAAAAAATTTAATTGTTTTACTCATCTGGAAATGCCTGTTGCTATGCAGTCCCACAAAATCTGCCTTTGGAATCGCCTAGGATTCGGACATCATCTCCCTCTAATGCTCCTGGGAAATGTGTGTCATCATTTCCCAGGATGCAGTGCGCTTCCCAATTATCACTCCCCATCCAAGACTTCCAGGAAGTAAGTGCTTGTGGGCTTCACAATGCCCACAAGCAAAATGACAACGGTGTGGACATAGTTTTATAAACTATCTTTTTTGAATAACTATGCGGAGCGGCGGCGGATTGGAAAATAGTAAGTGACCGGATTTATATTATAAAAACGCATGATGAAAGGACATACATTTAAAAAATGCTAATTGTGGTTGGAAACCCCGCTTTAAGAAGGAGTCGCGTACACATGAAGAATGTGTCCTGTGTGCTGAAATGTCCATGTCCTTTGCTCAGCACTAAGTGTTCTAAAACAATTTATTCTTTAGTGACCATCACACGATGCCGGCCCAGCTGCAGATAGGAAACGTGTGGCTTCCAGGAAAACGTTCCCCAGTGACTGAACACAGCACTATCTATATAGGATAGAAGGCACGGGGGGGGGGGGGGGGGGGGGGGACGACATCAATGTCGTATTAGTCACGCTGCCGAGGACACCAAACACAAGTTTTCTTATATAGACACAGCTATAAATATCAGGAACAAATGTTCTACATTAGATAGATCCAAGAAGTGAAGACACAAATAAAATGAGCATTTATTTATGTAATGGAAAAGATCTCCACATTCTTGTGTTCCCACCGATCTAAATGTTGCTCATACACTAGGAGATTTTTCCATAGCAATACAACCCAAACCTAACGTCATTAGCAGAAACTGTGCGCTGGTTCACAGACGGTGACAAATACTAGTTGACGATACATTTTTCGTCTGACAGCTTCTTAGGCTCTGTCCTCACTAGTGCGACTTTACACTCTCTGGTACTCAAGTCGTATCAAAGCGGCACAGTAACCTTTTTAAAGTTGCATAGATCGGTGTGACGAGATCCTTTGCTCGCCCGGTTCTGCTCTCCCGACACTCCTCTGCTACCAGTGAGTCAGCTTGCAGATTGCAACGTCTGATGGTCCAGTCATCCAAGATTCCGGGATTCCGAACTACAGCTATGTGCCATTCGGACCCATTAAGAACAAACACCAGGCAGGCTGTATGTAAGCTCAAACAGGACTCTTTATTTTCAAGTACACAGCACACTTTTATACAGAATTCGGAACAACCGATTTCCCATTGGTCAATTGTAAAGTATATGCAGTCTTCACTCAGGTCCTCCTTGACCATGCAAATGAGGACTTGAAATAGTCAACAGGGATTGGTCCAATAGCTTGGATAGAAAGACTTGTGTATTGAGACAGAAGCCCCAGGGGGTAATCAATGTAACCCGGTCTACTTAATTACTACCTCTGAGAGGTTACATTCCTTTAGACAATAGAATGCTAATTCAATGCTCCTGACAGGAGGCTTTTGACCTTTAGAACAATACAAAGTCTTTTTGCGTAAACACATACATCTTCAAACACACATTCTAAAAGTCATTTAGTGGAGGTAATTATCTCCTAGAGACAGGTCGTCTGACACCCGCTCTTAACCTGCAGAACACAATAAAATGTATTTCACAAGCTGGGTCCACTTAGCATTTCAATAGTCTGAGCTAAGCATTGAAGGGTCATTGTCTATTGACCTAGTCAGGACAACTAAACCACGTGTAATGTGTCCAGTATCTCCTGCAATGAACTGTCAGTAATGTCCCATCTTCTGATATACATGAATTAGGATTTCAAGTAGAAACATTCCAGCACTGCAAGGCAAGGTCCATGACAATCGGAATAGGTGCTATTAAAACCAATGGGCTACAACTTGTCATGCGACTGTGTCCAAAGTTGCAAGACAAGTCGCACTAATGTGGACAGTGTCTGAAGCCCTGTACACACGGGCTTAATATCGGCTAAGGTACAGTAGATACCGGCCCACATGTATTGACACGTGGGTGCGATGCGCCCCCATTGACCTCACTAGGCGAATCTGATAGGTGCTGTCACCCATCAACCGCTTCAGCCTGCTTTAAAATTGCCATGGCCATGAAGCAAAGCTATGCGGGAGTAGCAGGTGTAGAGCCACGTCCATCTGTAATGTTAGAATTTCAGTGGCTGGGGAGTGGTAATACCACAGCTCAGTCACCTGTTTTTAACATCCCCTCCCAGCCACCCTTGTAAGAGCTGAAGATTTTTTTGAACAAGGTGGTGACAAAGCTCAAATTCTGGTTGAATTCCTGCTGAATTGGCCCAAAATCAAGCCAGCCAACAAACCAACCTGGCCCTGCAAGCACTACCTGGCTTGACAAAAAGTTGATAGATAAAAAAAAAAAAAAAGAAGGTGGGAAAGCATCAGCTGAACTGTGACTGCATCCTACCAAATGTCACTGTTCCACAGCGCCACTGCATTCAGGCAACCACGGGTGCCACAGCTCTCAGATTACAATAGCAGGCAGCGGAGATATCTCCATCCATGCTGCTTTTTGACTGATTTCAACCCACAGGCTTAAAGCGGGAGTTCACCCATTTATTAATTTTTTTTTTTTCTCCCCTTAGATTCCTGCTCGTTCGGTCTAGGGGAATCGGCTATTTGTATTAAAATATGAGCAGTACTTACCCGTTTTCGAGATGCATCTTCTTCCGTCGCTTCCGGGTATGGGTCTTCGGGAGCGGGCGTTCCTTCTTGATTGACAGTCTTCCGAGAGGCTTCCGACGGTCGCATCCATCGCGTCACTCGTAGCCGAAAGAAGCCGAACATCGGTGCGGCTCTATACTGCGCCTGCGCACCGACGTTCGGCTTCTTTCGGAAAATCGTGACGCGATGGATGCGACCGTCGGAAGCCTCTCGGAAGACTGTCAATCAAGAAGGAACGCCCATTCCCGCAGCCCATACCCGGAAGCGACGGAGAGGATGCATCTCGTAAACGGGTAAGTACTGCACATATTTTAAAACAAATAGCCGATTCCCCTAGAGAAAACGAGCAGGAATCTAAGGGGAAAAAGTGCCCTCTAAGGGTGAACCCCCGCTTTAAAGTGTTACTAAACCCAGGACCCTGCATTCACTATATCTGGTCTCCCACAGCACATGGAAATGCAATTATTTTTAGTAAATATAAACTGCAAAAAACTAAACAAAAACTTTTCTTATCAGCAGTCTATAGCAGTCTTGTGTCTATCAGTTCCTGGTTAAAGCTTGTAGGAGGAGTTGTTATACTGCACCAACTGTCCTACGAGGCTGCAGGACCCCTGACCCTCTGGACAGGGTCGATTGGCCCTGTGCCGATCACATGTACTCGCCCAAGAAAAAAAAAAACCCTCTCTAGGAATACCCGCCAAACTGAGCATGTGCAGCCTGACCTTAAAGGCTCCGTCTTATCCGGACAGGTTTTGGGGGCAATGCAAGAAGAGGAGGATCTGTGCATACAGAATCAAACAGACGTTTTACACAATGCAGAGGGTTAACCTCTTAGGTTTCACAGTGAGTATAACAGGCATGCTTTACTGCATATACAGACTGATTTTACTGTTGTGGGTTTAGTAACTTTTTTTTTTTTCTCATCAATAATAAAGTGGTACTAAAACCACAACAGTAAAATCAGTCTATATATGCAGTAAATCATAACTTGTTATACTCACTGTGGAACCAAAGTGGTTAACCCTCTGCATTGTGTAAAAAGGCTGTTGGATCCTTCATGCACAGACCCCAAAACCTGTCCAGATAAGACAGAGCTTTTGGAGTCAGGCTGCACATGCTCAGTTTGGTGTGTATTGCTAGAGAGTTTATTTATTTTTATTAATAAATCGAGACATGTGGGACTAACCCAAATTTGACCACACAAGTTACAAACTAGGGGCTAGATTCATAAAGCCCGCCGTAAGTTTGTGCGGGCGTAGCGTATCTGAGATACTCTACGCCGCCGTAACTTAGTGAGGCTGGGGCTGGATTCACAAAGAACCTGCGCCCTAAGTTACAGCGGCGTAGCGTACATCTGCCGGCGTAAGCGCGCCAAATTCAAATTCTGAAGAGGTGGGCGTGTTTTATGTAAATAAAACATGACCCCACGTAAATGACGTTTCTCACGTCCCAGTGCGCATGCTCCTAATCACGTCCCAAATAGTCAATGCTTTCGACGTGGACGTAATTTACGCAAAGCCCTATTCGAACGACTTACGCAAACAACGTAAAATTTTCAAAATTCGACGCGAGGGAACGACGTCCATACTTAACATTGGCTATGCCTCATATAGCAGGAGTAACGTTACGCCGGAAAAAGCCTTACGCAAAAGACGTAAAAAAATCCGCCGGGCGCACGTACGTTTCTGAATCGGCGTATCCAGGTCATTTGCATATTCTATGCTGAAATCGACGGCAGCGCCACCTAGCGGCCAGCGCAAATATGCACTCTAAGATACGACGGCGTAAGAGACTTACGCCAGTCGGATCTTAGCCTAATTTCGGCGAATCTTGCTTTCTGAATACAGAAAGAAGATACGCCGGCGCAGCTTTAAATTTACGCAGCCTAGAAATTCTTGCTGAATCTAGCCCTAATTGTGCAATCCTCTTATGATCGCCCTACACCTCATTTACCAATACTATGCGATACAAGAACCTACCTAAATATTCCTATATATGCAATCTAGAATTCCCTTGCACTCCATAGTTGATGGAAGATCTAAAGAAAATTGAACCACCAGACTGTAATGTGTATTGTGGGGAGCCATGGGGTCTGTTCACAACTGTGTATTTCTCAGATTATCAGACTGATGTCACCATTTATGGCTCCCTATTTGGAAATAAGATTGATATGTGTTGTGGACTGAATTATGTGACTGTTTATGATTTCACAACATTCCTGCAGTTGAGTAATGTGGCCGAGGAGCATAATGAAGCTGTGATGGGAACAGTGTTTTCCATCAAGAGAATCTGTCCCTGTTCCTGGCTGGACAAAACTGACAGATTCTTTTTACATAAAACATGTGCTTTGAGAAAAAAGCGACAACCTGCTTTTTTTGGTCAGAGACTCCAGACATGGATGCCAGAGACAGCCAGGCAGCTAGTATTAAAAAAAAAAAAAAATGATCACAATGTTAACCGACATTTCTTTTGAAAGTATGGAAGAGTGGATTATGAACATTTTTAGCCAGGCCTAAAAAAAAAAAAAAAATTTCAAATATATTCATCTCAGCAATGCCCAAGTTTTGTGATTGCATGTAATGGCAAATTGATTCGCCGTTTACGGCTCCCCATTTAGAAATAAGATTGAAATGTACTGTTGTGAACTGACAGCTCATGAGCCTAAAGGAGAAGAGTATATATTGCATTGTAAAAGATTGGCATCATTGAACAAGAACACACAAAACGGATCGCCGTGGGAGAGGCAAGATATAATTCAGGAGAGGATGAGCACATAACCAGCCTGGATGAATGGGAGTCATTTATATGAGAAGACACCGATCATAGATGCTGGCAGAGACATTCAGGGAATGGCTGGTATGGCATCTGGATCTTATGGGCATCAAGGGACAGAAAAAAAAAAACAAAAAAAAAAAAAAACACGTTCAAGTATTTCCATATTCCTAACAAGCCATAAATAAGCCTTAAAAACAAGCCCTCACATAGCTCTGTAGCTACAGACACTGTGGAACAATGAATCCTCAAACTTTACAGCAGAAGCACTGAAGTCCCTGTCTAAGCCAGATCAGGTACCTCTCCCAGCAGTGATGCTGCAACATCACACTGCTACCTCTTAGGCTGCATTCACACCTAGGCGACAAAACGCCTGAAGCGCAACGCTCGATACGCTGGAGGGGCGAATTTCCATTGCTGTCCATGAGATGGTTCACATCTCACGCCGTACGCCTGAAAACAAGTCCCGGACCCATTTTTTCAGGCGGCATTGGCGTTCGGCCATAGACAGCAATGGAAATAATTTGTGAAAAAAAGTTGAACAAATTGCGGCAAAATACGCCGCATACGCGGCGCTACAATGTGAATGCAGCCTTAGCAGTAATTCAGCAGCTAGGCTCCCCTGACCTAGCAGAGACTCAGCAGCACTGCTCACCCTGCTCCCTCCTGCGCCGGTCTTAGAGTGCAAGTTCCTTGAGGGCAGGAACGGATGTGATTATATAAAAAGGTAAAGCTTGTTGTAAATTGACAGCGCTATATACACTCACCGGACACTTTAATAGGTACACCTGTTCAATTGCTTGGTAAAACAAATTCCTTATCAGCCAATCACATGGCAGCAAGTCAATGCACTGAGGCATCTGGGTGTGGGGAAAACGACTTGCTGAAATTCAAAATCGAGCATCAGAATGGGGAAGAAAAGGGATTTAAGTGACAGTGTGGCATGGTTGTTGGTGCCGGACGGGCTGGTCTGAGCATTTCAAAAACTTCTGATCTACTGGGATTTTCACACACACATAACCATCTGTAGGGTTTACAGGGAATGGTCTGAAAAAGAGAAAATATCCAGTGAGCGGCAGTTGTGTGGGCGAAAATGCCTTGTCGATGTCAGAAGGTCAGAGGTGAATGGGCAGACTGGTTCCAGATGATAGAGAAGGCAACAGTAACTCAAATTACACTCATTACAGCCAAGGATGCAGAATACCATCTCTGAACACACAACACATCGAACCTTGAAGCAGAAGACCGAACCGGGTGACACTCCTGTCAGCTAAGAACAGGAAACTGAGGTTACAATTTTCCCAGGCTCACTAAAATTGGACGATAGAAGATTAGAAAAACATTGCCTGGTCTGATGAGTCTCGATTTCAGCTACAACATTTAGATGGTAGGATCAGAATTTGGTGTAAACATGAAATCATGGATCCTTCCTGCGTTGTATCAACAGTTCAGGCTGGTGGTGTAATGGAGTGGGGGATATTTTATTGGCACATTTTGGGCCCCTTAGTACCAACTGAGCATCATTTAAGCACCATGGTCTACCCGAGTATAGTTGCTGACCATGTCCATCCCTTTATGGCTACAGTGTACCCATCTTCTGATGGCTCCTTCCAGCAGGATATATAATGCACCATGTCACAAAGCTCAAATCATCTCACCAGTGGATTCTTGAATTAACTGTTCCCACAATGGCCGCCACAGTCACCAGATCTCAATCCAGTAGACCACCTTTGGCATGTGGTGAAACGGGAGATTTGCATCGTGGATGTGCAACCGAAAAATCAGCAGCAACTTTGTGATGCCATCATGTCAATAGGGACCAAAATCTCTGAGGAACTTTTCCAACACCTTGTTGAAGGCAAAAGGAGGTCCAACCCGGTACTAGCAAGGTGTACCTAAAAAAGTGGCTGGTGAGTTTAAGTACTTGTAATAAAATATATTCAGAATGTAGGACACAGAAGTGTGATGGTGCTGGTTCAGATATACTATATTGTCAAAAGTATTGGGACACCTGCCTTTACACATATGAACTTTAATGGCATCCCAGTCTTAGTCTGTAGGATTCAATATTGAGTTATCCCACCATTTGCAGATATAACAGCTTCAACTCTTATGGGAAGGCTGTCCGCAAGGTTTAAGAGTGTCTATGGGAATGTTTGATCATTCTTCCAGAAGAGCATTTATGAGGTCAGGCACTGATGTTGGACAAGAAGGCCTGGCTCGCAGTCTCCACCAATTCATTCCAAAGGTGCTCTATCGGGTTGAGGTCAGAACTCTGTGCAGGCCAGTCAAGTTTCTCCACCCCAAACTCGCTCATCCATGTCTTTATGCCTTGCTTTGTGCATTGGTGCGCAGTCATGTTGGAACAAGTAGGGATCATACCCACAAAATTTCAAAAATGTCTTGGTATGCCGACACCTTGAGAGTTCCCTTTACTGGAAGTAAGGGGCCAAGCCCAACCCCTGAAAAACAACCCCTCACCATAATCTCTCCTCCACCAAATGATTTGGAGCAGTACACAAAGCAAGGTTCATAAAGACATGGATGAGCAAGTTTGGGGTGTAGGAACTTGACTGACCTCAACCCGATAGAACACCTTTGGGATGAATTAGAGTGGAGACTGCGAGCCAGGCCTTCTCCTCCATCATCAGTGCCTGATCTCACAAATGCGCTTCTGGAAGAATGGTCAAACATTCTCATAGACACTCCTAAACCTTGTGGACAGCCTTCCCAGAAGAGCTGAAGCTGTTAGAGCTGCAAAGGGTGAGCCAACTCAATATTGAAACCTACAGACTAAGACGCCATTAAAGTTCATGTGCGTGTAAAGTCAGGTGTCCCAATACTTTTGACAATATAGTGTATGCTGGCATTCCCCAAATTATGAATCGGCTACCTGCTTTGTCCAAATGCCTTAACTTTGGGGAATTCTCATAGCAATAACTATAGTTTTTTCAGCAGCACAAAGTAGTGACTAGAATTCCCCTTTCCTACAAAGCGCCCATCAAGCTTTTTATAAAAACCATCTGGCTGTGAAATTGTTTATTTCTGTACACGCCAAGAGCACAATAGAGAACAGAAAAAGCCTGAAGCCAATAAAAAATAACGACATAGAAGCGTACACATCTATTGCTAGATCCGGGACGCCTTGTTTGTCCTGGAATTATTTCCCAAAGCTTCTATAGTAAATGAAGAAGGAGGACCTCAGGGCAGCCATAGACGTCTCCAGGACCAGCAGAGGTGGAACCGTCAGACACCAGGACCCATCATAGCTCTCTTCTGGAGACCTCAGTACATGTGCAGTGCTGTGATCCCTCATTCTAGTCGGCCACTGCACATTAGTAGCATCACTAGTTATTATTTGCTGTGTCCACCTATACTGTACGTTACGTTTTGGAGTGATGAGTGATGAATACACCCGACAGTTTTTTATGGACATCTCTGCAAGGAGATCCGCTCTCTATTTCTCCTGTTTATTATCACCAATAGTGAAAAGCAAAAATTAAAATAAATTTTTTTGGGTTGTCACCAGTACAGGAATAGAGGGGATATCTTCCAATGGAGACACTAGTTTTGGTGACAACCAGGGGATTCCCTTTACTTTGTAATGGGGTGGGGGTTTATATATGTACTGGGGCATTTTTTATACCTTATCTTTTAGCTCATCCTTCAGTCCCACTTTAATGATAACAGACCAGCAACAATTTGTGTTGCATGTCTGTCTGCTCAATCACAATATTCCCAACGCACACGTTCATGAAGATGGTTGTTCAGTATTGGTGGGTGCTGCAGTGACCCCAGGCTGGGAAATGCAAAGAATTGTCACCAGCACACCAAGGATTCCTCTAATGCACAGGTGTCAAACACAAAGCCCGCGGGCCGAATCCGGCCCTCCAGACCATTCCATGTGGCCCTCGCACCTCCTCCAGACCTTTACTTTCTGCTTTCAAGCAATGCATCCAGCTTCTTCCCAGCAGCAGCATAAGGAAAGGGGGGTGCACTGTGATGTAAGGGAGAGTGGGGGACTCAACTTCTGATGGTGGAGTGGCTCTTGACATCTAATGCAAGGGGAGGGGGATGCACTGGACATCTAATCTTAGGCCCCTTTTACACAGGGCAGTGGAGGTGCGGTGACGGTATAGCGGCAAGATTTTTAGCGCCGCTATACCGTCGTATTTACAGCGATAATCGGCTGCTAGCAGTGCGGTTTTAACCCACGCTAGCGACAGAAAAAGGCTTAATACAGCCGGCAATGTGCCTCTGCAGAGGCGCATTGCTGCGGTTTCCCACTGATTTCAATGGGAAGGAGCGCTATAGGATCGGTAAACACCCTGCTCCAAAGATGCGGCTGGCAGGACTTTTGGAGTAGTCCTGCTAGTGCACCACTTCAGTGTGAAAGCCTTCGGGCTTTCACACTGAAGACTGCAGGGCACGATTTATTCAGGCGGTATAACAGCACTATGATGAAATAGAGTTTGACACCCCTGCTCCAACGGATCCAAACCTTTAATACATGGTACATACAAAAGGCAACTTTTCAGAGCCCAGAGGGGGCCCTGTGTGGCCCCAAAACGTTGCCTTTGCATGTACCATGTGACCAAATAATGGAGATTTGGAATCCTTGGTGTGATGGAGACATTTATTTGCATGGAGTATTCATGTCTGTCTGTAGCTCACCTTTACCTCCATTCGGAAAAGAGCGTATATCAATTGACACTGCAGGTGTTTTTTTGAGCGCTTTAGCGCTAAAAATAGCACCAGTAAAGCGCCTGAAAAAAGCCTCATCTGCAATCCCAGTGTGAGAGCCTGAGTGCTTTCACATTGGGGCACTGCGCTGGCAGGGCATCAAAAAAAAAAAAGTCCTGCAAGCAGCTTCTTTGCAGCGCGTTAGGAGTGGTGTATACACCACCCCTAAAGCGCCCCTGCCCATTGAAATCAATGGGCAGCGCCTTCAAAGCTCCACGACAGCATCGCTTTTAATCCTTTTTTTGGCCGCTAGTGGGGGTTAAAAGCACCCTGCTAGAGCCTGAAAAAAAACGGTAAAGCGCCGCTAAAGCTAGCAACGTTTTACCGCTGACGCCCGGGCACTGTCAGTGTGAAAGGGCTTTTACTGCAAAAACGCTAATAAAACACTAACGCTCCTAAAAGCTGCCAAGACACTGCTAAAAAAATGATTACCAGTGTTTAAGCTTTACATAATAATAATAAAAAAAAAAAAAAAAACACACGCTAGTGTACATGGAGCCTAAATATGTATAAACAAAATTAATTTACGTGTAAATTCATTTTAGAATAAAATAATATTTTATCCAATAGAATAGGTTTACATGCATAATATACATCAGTGATCTCCAAACTGCAACCTGGGCCGAATGCGGCCCTTTTGTCTACCATTATTTGGCCCTTGGGGCACTTTTCCCTCCCACTGACAACAATGGGGCATAATTCCTGCTACTGAAATTAACAGGACACCATTTCTCCCATTGACACCAATGATGGAGCACTATTCCTCCCACTTAGGTCAATGATTGTGCACTATTCTTTTCCTCCCACTGATACCAATGATGGGACACCATTTCTTCTGCTGACACCAATGTTGGGACACTATTCTTCCCATGGATACCAATATATATTTTAAGGAGAAAAAAATATATTACTGCGCTCTTAAAGCGGGAGTTCACCCATTTATGAAAAAAAAAAATTTCTCCCATAAGGTTCCTGCTCGTTCGGTCTAGGGGAATCGGCTATTTGTAGTAAAATATGAGCTGTACTTACCCG
The DNA here is from genome assembly GCF_905171775.1 of Rana temporaria. Classification (NCBI taxonomy): domain Eukaryota; kingdom Metazoa; phylum Chordata; class Amphibia; order Anura; family Ranidae; genus Rana; species Rana temporaria. Next base: position 61,995,318 of record NC_053492.1, read on the forward strand.
TTTTCGAGATGCATCTTCTTCCGTCGCTTCCGGGTATGGGTCTTCGGGAGCGGGCGTTCCTTCTTGATTGACATTCTTCCGAGAGGCTTCCGACGGTCGCATCCATCGCGTCACTCGTAGCCGAAAGAAGCCGAACGTCGGTGCGGCTCTATACTGCGCCTGCGCACCGACGTTCGGCTTCTTTCGGAAAATCGTGACGCGATGGATGCGACCGTCGGAAGCCTCTCGGAAGACTGTCAATCAAGAAGGAACGCCCATTCCCGAAGCCCATACCCGGAAGCGACGGAGAGGATGCATCTCGTAAACGGGTAAGTACTGCACATATTTTAAAATAAATAGCCGATTCCCCTAGTAAAAACTAGCAGGAATCTAAGGGGGAAAAGTGCCCTCTAAGGGTGAACCCCCGCTTTAAAGTGACATGATATGAACCAAGTAAATTAGGGTTGTACAGATACCACTTTTTTTAGACCGAGTACAAATACTGATGCTTGTTTTAATGTCATATGACAGTGACGCATTGATGGCTGCCACTTATAAATGGCACCGATTGATGGCTTGCAGTGGCACTGATAGGTGGCATACACTGATGCCTGGCATTAACTGATGGGCACTGATGCAGAATTGATGAGCAGTGCACTGATAGGTGGCATGCACTGATGGCTGGCACTGACTGAGGGCTGGACACTGATGGCTGGGCACTGACAGGTGGCTAGTACGGATATCTAGCACTTAAAATTACATGAGAGGAAAAGAAAGAAAAAACTAAATTTTTTTTACTATGCTGCCTACGGCGCCCATCTTGGTACACCATGCACTTGGCAGCATAAAAGCAGCAGCGGACAAGCCAACTGTGAAATATGTGACTTATATAGAGCCCTCCAATGACTTTTGGGGATTCAAGTGGTTCCTTCAAAGGGGGACGGATCAACATTCAAAAGTTCGGTGAGAATCTTATGACTTTTTACATACAGTGAATTAGGGTTGTCCCGATACCGATACTAGTATCGGTATCGGGACCGATTCCGAGTATTTGCGGGAGTACTCGTACTCGCGCAAATACCCCCGATACCCAAATAGAATACTCCCCCCCCCCCCCCCCGCCGCATCCCGCCTCCGTTCGCCGCATCCCCGCTGCCGCCGACTGTGTAATACGCGGCGGGAACATTACAGCTTTGAATAGCTGTAATGATTCGCATCGCGCATAGACACTCCCCCTTGCTCGGGTGAACTGTCCAATCCCGAGCAAGGGGGAGTGTCCATACGCAGCGCGAATCATTACAGCTTTAGCTGTTATGTTCCCGCGCGTATTACCAGTCGGCGCTCGGCGGCAGCGGGATACAGGTAAGGGGGACATGTCTGCATATGGGGGAGACGATAGCTGCATGGGGGGACAATGTCTGCATATGGGGGAGACGATAGCTGCATGGGGGGACAATGTCTGCATATGGGGGAGACGATAGCTGCATGGGGGGACAATGTCTGCATATGGGGGAGACAATGGCTGCATATGGGGGACAATGGCTGTATATGGGGGGGGGGGGACAATGGCTGTATATGGGAGACAATGGCTGGATATGGGGGAGACAATGGCTGGATATGGGGGAGACAATGGCTGGATATGGGGGAGACAATGGCTGGATATGGGGGAGACAATGGCTGGATATGGGGGAGACAATGGCTGGATATGGGGGAGACAATGGCTGGATATGGGGGACATGGCTGTATATGGGGGGGGACAATGGCTGTATATGGGGGGGACAATGGCTGGATATGGGGGGGACAATGGCTGGATATGGGGGGGACAATGGCTGGATATGGGGGGGACAATGGCTGGATATGGGGGGGACAATGGCTGGATATGGGGACACATTTAAAAAAAAGTATCGGTATTCGGTATCGGCGACTACTTGAAAAACAGTATCGGTACTCGTACTCAGTCCTAAAAAAGTGGTATCGGGACAACCCTACAGTGAATCCCTAGGAGTGACTGATCAGTGCGCACCTCCCATGTCCTAAGACCGTCTGTTATCACCACAACACCAGTCGAATCGTGTATGAGTAAAAAAAAAATGTTCTACCACCAATCACGTTCCTGACCGGACGGCTCACTATGCTTGCTTACCAGATCAACATCTAAAGGCTTTGAAGGAAAAGGCCTGGCTGGGTATTAACCCCAAGTGTCTAAACTTGTACAGCTGGTAAGCGTGTACTTTTTGTGGTGGTGGATTCACTTTAAGTAAAAAGTCATGGAAATTTGGGATGTTGATTCGTCCCCCGTTTGAAGGAACCACTTGAATCCCCAAAAGTCATTGGAGGACTCTACAAGTCACATATTTCACAGATGGGACTTTCCTAGATCTTTTCACTCAATTACCCGTTTTGTATTTACTCAGTTCAATTAATGTCACTTTCAGTGACGGTTCACAGGGGCATACCGACTTACAGCACGACTTTGCAAGGCAACTTCAGTACGACTTGGAGCAACTTACAATGCGACTTAAAGTTGCCTCCAGCACAGGTGACTTTGGCTGTGGCCAATCAAAGAAGAATCAGCTCTGTGAGAGGGAGGGGTTTGCCTGAGTAAACTATTTTCTTTTCCTGTAAAGTTGCTTCAGTTAAGATGGAGATCCGACTTTGGAGGCAACTTCCATTGAAATTAATGGGTAGAAGTTGCCTAGAAGTTGCCTAGAAGTAGTACAGGAACCTTTTCTGAAGTCGGACTTCAATAGTGTACATTAAGACGGCTCTCATTGACCAACATGGGATATCTGATGTCAAGCAACTTGAGATCCGACACGTCGGATCCCAAGTCGCTGTAGTGTGAACCGGTACCAAGAGCGCAGCAATATTATTTCTCATTGCCATTTTATGTGCATTTCACTTTGAGTTGCAGCTTATGGTTAGGTTGATCCCGCGCAGTTTTCTTTTTTCCAATATATATTTTAGCAGAGACACTAGAGCAGTGATGGTGAACCTTGGCACCCCAGATGTTTTGAGTGAGTAACTTATATAGCGCAACAAATGCGAACTTAATCTCCTCAAGGCACTTTGCATCCAGTGTCGTCCTGGTCCTTCAGAAGAGGTGGGTCTTTAGTTTTTCCTAAAAGCCCGATGGTTTTCTTCCAAGCCGATGGTCGTGGGTAGAGCATTCCAGAGCCGTGGTCCTTGGACTGCAAATCTACGCTCTCCCTTAGATTTGTAGCGTGTAGCGTGACTTCATTTCCCATGATGCAAATGCACTCTGCAGTGTAAAGGAACATCATGGGAAATGTAGTTCCAAAACATCTGGGGTGTCAAGGTTCGCCATCACTGCCCTAGAGAATAGAAATGGAGCTCATTGCAATATTTTATGTCACAATGTATTTGCGCAGCGGTCTTTCAAAAGCAATTTTTGTTTTAAAAATAAAATAAATAAAACACTAAAACCAGTAAAGTTAGAACAATTTGTTTGTATAATGTGAGTAAGAATCAAATTTTTATTCTAAGCAAAAAAAATATATAAATTGTATCCAGAATCGTGCAGCTCTAATCTTTGCAGTTACATTTTTTGCTTTAACCACTTCCTTACTGGGCACTTAAACCCCCTTCCTGCCCAGAGGACTTTTTACAATTCGGCACTGCGTCGCTTTAACTGACAATTGCGCGGTCGTGCGACGTGGCTCCCAAACAAAATTGACGTCCTTTTTTTCCCACAAATAGAGCTTTCTTTTGGTGGTATTTGATCACCTCTGCGGTTTTTATTTTTGCGCTATAAACAAAAATAGAGTGACAATTTTGAAAAAAAAATAAAAATTTTTTTAATTGTTGCTGTAATAAATGGCTCAATTTTTTTAAAAAAAACATTTTTTATCCTCAGTCTAGGCCGATACGTATTCTACATATTTTTAGTAAAAAAAAAAAAAAAAAAAAAATCGCAATAAGCGACTGGTTTGCGCAAAAGTTATAGCGCCTACAAAATAAGGGACAGAATTATTATTTTTTTTACTAGTTATGGCGGCGATCTGCGACATTTATTGCGACTGCGACATTATGGCGGACACATCTTTGGCGCCATTCACATTTATACTGCAATCAGTGCTATAAATCTGCACTAATTACTGTATAAATGTGACTGGCAGGGAAGGGGTTAACACTAGGGGGTGAGGAAGGGGTTAATGTGTACCCTAATATTAGTGTTCTAACTGTGGGGGAAGGGGGGTGACTGGGGGGGTGACCGATCTATGTCTCTATGTACAAGAGACACAGATCCGTCTCCTCTCTCCCCTGACAGCACCGCTGTCTGCGAGAGCCGGGAATGAGAGATGATCTCATATGTAAACATATAAGATCATCTCTCATTGGCCGCACAGATCGCCTAGGAAACGGCCGCTCCGATTGGCCGTTCACGGCGATCTGTGACTGGCTGTGTCCGAGGGACACGGCCAGTACAGAAGTTCCCCGCCGCGCGCTCGGGAGCGCGCGCGGGGAACGCGGAAATGAGCTGCCGTCAATTGACGGCGGCTCAGAGATTTAGAACCACCCTGCGGCCGTCAATAGTCGTACGGCCGTAGGGAAGTGGTTAAGCAAGGCAGATTTGTAAAAAACCCAACTCTAGCACCCATTTTTACTGCACCCCCTCCCCCGCCAGCGCCAAGTGTGAATGAAGCTTAGGGGCATTAGAGAGTTTCTTCTGTGATCACACATGGATTCTTGGCAGTTGCGTTTTAGATATGTGGAGACAGTTCACCGCCGATATGTCGCAGTGTAAGATTTAATGTCACTTTTGTCTTGCCCGATGACAATAGAACAGATGTAGACGCTGTAAGAGTGTAAAAATTGTTTATGGATTATGGTAATCCTATCACCCCTGTACATAATCCTGCACTGTAATCTGTTATGATGACTTTGGCTCCATCTAGGAACAGCAGGCGCGGTCTGCTTAGAATGTACGAAGCATATGAAAACAATACGTCTCATTGAACCCGTTCTTAGCCAAAGCACAGGACTCAACTGCTGTCAATTCTTTTTATATTCTGCTATATAGTGTTTGTGTCATTCACATCATGTGCTTGTACAATAATCCCCAGCATTTCAGCCCCCCTCGCACATAGGGAAGGGATCTAAGCTGCAAGACCGCCATATATTCTGCTAAATGCATCCCAAATATTACAGCCAGCATCCAAATACATCCTTCAATGCGTTCGTCATCAGATGTGTATATAGAAAAATATGTATAAAAAAAATTCTGCAATTGTCCCTTGCAAATGGGGGTGTATGGGAGCAGAACGCCGCTCCTGGTGGTTTTTGTGCCTGTACACAGCAGAACACGCTATGGGAAACCCACGTTCTGTTGGCATTTCCTGTACCATGTTCCTGTGAGATCCAACACCCAGTGCGCCCAGGAGAGACTGGTACAATTTTCAGCCCCATCCAGCCACAACCTGCCATAGACTGACAGTCTGCCCCTCTGGTGCACTAAAAACATCAGGAGGGATGCACTATCTGTAGTCGGGCCCCATGTGTCAGGGGCCTAGGGTTTCATGCACCCAAGTCAATATCAACGCTGGATCTCTGGCAGGAGCTGCCAGAAATATATGGTGTAGAAAACACTTGTTTTGGCACATTTCTGTGCATCATGTATATCAGGGGTAGTGAATTTTTTAAAGTCACCAGCTACAAATACGGCAGCTGCTGACTTTTAAAAAATGGACACTTACCTGTCCCGCGCACCCGCGATGTCAGCAGCCGAGGCCGCCATCCTCGGTGAGGGAATCAGGCAGTGAAGCCTGGCGGCTTCACTGCCCGATTCCCTACTGCGCATGCGCGAGGATCGCGGCGCGCCGTCACTGTTCCCCGCTCTCCTGGGAACAGTGTTTCCCAGAAGACAGCGGGGGGAGTGACATCACAGGCTGGATTCCCCGTGGGGATCAGACCCGAAAGTGGTGCAAATACAGGTATCTGCACCCCCCTCCCCCTGAAAGGTGCCAAATGTGTCACCGGAGGGGGGGATCCAAAAAGCGGAGGTTCACTTTTTGTGTGAACCTCCACTTTAAAAATCAAAGGAAAACAAAGAAAACAAAAAACAAAAACACAATTCAGATTAAGGTCCGAATCACAAGTCTTTTTTTGTGCAAGCCACGCTTTTCTTACCGTTTTCTCCACACACTTTGGTAATACTCTGTAAATATCCCCAATAGTGTTCCCCCTTACATCAGGTACCCCTACCACAGCAATTCATTACATTGGGTGCCCCCATCATACTACCCCCATAAATCAGGTGTGTGTCCCCCCCCTTACATCAGGTGTCCTGCTCAATCAGCAGAGTGCCCCCTTACATCAGATGTCCCCCTTACATCAGGTGTCCCCCTTACATCAGCAGAGTGCCCCCTTACATCAGGTGCCCCCCCCCCCATCAGCAGAGTGCCCTCCTTAATATAATATGTGCCCATCAGTGGGCCCCTTATTTTATGTTAAGGGGCACTCTGCTGGGTACATTTAGGTTAAGGGGCACGCTGATGGGCACATCACTCGGTCCGTCATTTAATGATGGCTGATCTAAGCCATTTCCTCCCCAGCCCTACTGTCCCTGGCCTGCACCTGCATTTTATTCCTTTCAGTCACGGTGAGCCCAGCATCACGCCAGCATTATCTAAAGCGGTCTGCATGCAAATACAGTCTGCCAGACATCCACTCGTGAGGCATTTTGATATTTAATACCTTTCTCCCAAGAGTCAGCTCACTGCATGTATCAAGTACTGAGGCCGTTTTCAGTAAGCCATGCACACACCAGCCATGATCTACCTGCATTGAGTAGAGAAGCACGGAGACCCAGTGAGGAACTTACCGCGTCTATAAGATTTAATGAAAATATTTTAATAAAATAAATACATTTAAAAAAAAAAAAAATTGGGAAAGAAGGACCAACAAATTTCAAAATAAAAAGCAGATTTCACTTCAGTATTCATAAAGAGTCACAGAAAAAACAAAAGTGTGACGCTAATTAGACATGACAAAAAGTCCATATGATGAGACGGTTTCAAATAACAAATAAACCAAAGTCCACAGTATAATCAAATCCCTGAAGCAGATGAAGAGCAATAGAATATAAGTTCCTGAAACCATGGGTCTCCACTTCCGGGTTGGAACAGCATGGCGTGCGTTCCAAGCCTTGATCTGAAATCGAGGCTTGAAAAGAATGGAACGCACGCTAAGCGGAAAAGCGCGAACCAGGACAAGGAGCGGAACGTAAACACGCTGGGCAACAACGTGAGAAACACGACGTGACTCACGTTCAGAACTGAAGCGCAGTGAAGGCATTATGCGTTTCACCGACGAACGCCGTCATCTCACGTAGTGTAAAGCCTCCAATAGAGGCACACGGTAGTCATGATAAAAAACCAGAACCGCAACACAAAAGGTGGGGACATCTAGCGTTTGAATAGCAAAATTGCACTTAATAACCGATTCTCAATACAGTTAAGTGTAATAATAATCACATATGCACGTGAATATTAAGGTGCAAAAAGCATTAAAAAAATCATCATAAAATTTATGACTCCATGCTGTTCCAACCCAGAAGTGGAGACCCATTCAGGTGCGGCGCAACTTGTCCCCATACGGATCATCGAATTAAGGTAGGGGACATCTATGCTTATATATTTGGCTCATTTTGGCAGTAGGTCAGTGCCCCAAGACGATGTTCTATTGAACGAAACGCGTCGGGAGAAGACACTGACCTTTTCTGCCAGTTTTTTGTACAAAGCGCTTTATTACTCCGGTCACACATGAGTGTAAATTTTTACTACTTTTTAATCAATTTTGAATCATACGCAGTATCACGCTATGTGTGTTTTAATTTTCCTTTGGTAAACTATCGATTCCAATATCTGAGACATCTATATGGATATCGTATAACCGGCACCACTCAGGAGGAAGGACTATTGGAGTATACATCTCTTTCCCTCAGCAGATGACATCAGGTTCTCTGTAACCTCACAAGCCTGCATGACTTGATAGGTGTACACCTATTCGAGTCTCATCATCTGGTAAGCAGATATCTATCTCAATCTCCATGGTTTCAGGAACTTATATTCTATTGCTCTTCATCTGCTTCAGGGATTTGATTATACTGTGGACTTTGGTTTATTTGTTATTTGAAACCGTCTCATCATATGGACTTTTTGTCATGTCTAATTAGCGCCACACTTTTGTCTTTTCTGTGTTCTATTGCTACAAAATTGATCTATTTTTTGTTGTGTTGGCTGCTTAGTTTAAATAGTTTTGGCAGCGCATTTACCATATAGACGCTTTTGTGTCTATAATTTCTCGTGTTTCATAAAGAGTCACCAATGGCAGCTCTTTCGCCTTCAGTTTAACAGAAGACAGACAGTATCACCTCATGCAGATTAGACCCGGCTCATAATTTCCAACACAAATAAAGCTCAATTAACCGAACAAACACACCCAGTCCTCAGTGCCTGTCACCCACGGCGTGGTGATGAATGGCGCTCTCAGAACATGACAGGGCACAACGCTCTCCATTACACGACGGACAGCCCGGGTGGAGGAATCCTGACATACAAAGGCTTTCTGAAGTGCTCTTACCACAAGTCTTCCCTGATTGTACAAGATATGATAATAAACTCTTCCCAAATCTGAATAAAGACACGTTCAGCATGACAGGAATTATAGGCCTCAGCATGGCCCATCTATAGATATTCTGCTGGAAGGCATCTCAGACAAGGCCTTGTTTACATGTGGCCGTCACTGCCGCACCTCTATAAAGCGATTCACCTCACCGCCTGTTTTAAAATGTCACACCACAATGTTGTGATCGCAGCATTGCCCCATTTGCTTGAATGGGTCGGTTTGCCGGTTGACTGTGCCCACCAATGATTTTTGTACAAAGCATTGCGGCTGTGGCATGTGTGCACCACTATCTTATTGCCCATCCCCACACATTCTGTGCTTGCCTTTCAACAACAGGAGCATGTGCAGACGAACTGCCAGTCTCTTCCAGGCATTTGGGAGCTGGCAGAGGCTGGTGAACAGTGTTAAAGCGGGGGTTCACCCTTAGAGGGCACTTTTCCCCCTTAGATTCCTGCTCGTTATTACTAGGGGAATCGGCTATTTATTTTAAAATATGTGCAGTACTTACCCGTTTACGAGACGCATCCTCTCCGTCGCTTCCGGGTATGGGCTTCGGGAATGGGCGTTCCTTCTTGATTGACAGGTTTCCGAGAGGCTTCCGACGGTCGCATCCATCGCGTCACGATTTTCCGAAAGAAGCCGAACGTCGGTGCGCAGGCGCAGTATAGAGCCGCGCCGACGTTCGGCTTCTTTCGGCTACGAGTGACGCGATGGATGCGACCGTCGGAAGCCTCTCGGAAGGCTGTCACTCAAGAAGGAACGCCGGCTCCCGAAGACCCATACCCGGAAGCGACGGAAGAAGATGCAGCTCGAAAACGGGTAAGTACTGCACATATTTTAATATAAATAGCCGATTCCCCTAGACCGAACGAGCAGGAAGCTAAGGGGAGATTTTTTTTTTTTTTTTTTAAATGGGTGAACTCCCGCTTTAATTTCATTGACTAAAATAATACTATTTTAGTCGACTAAAATTGCATTTTTGTCAGAAGACTATGACTAAAACTAAATTGAATTTATATCACAACGGCTAAATCTTTGTCTGTAGTGCATATTCAAACCATAATACCATAAATAGGTGCCGGTTCACACTACCGCGACTTGGGATCCGATTTGTGTCGGGCGACATGAGAAATTCAATTGAAGTGAATAGAGCCGTCTTAAGGGGGTTGTAAAGGGAAAAAAAATGTTTTCCTAAATAGCTTCCTTTACCCTAGTGCAGTCCTCCTTCACTTACCTCATCCTTTGATTTTGCTTTTAAATGTCCCTATTTCTTCTGAGAAATCCTCACTTCCTGTTCTTCTGTCTGTAACTCAACACCGTAATGCAAGGCTTTCTCCCTGGTGTGGGGAAAGCCTCTTGAGGGGGCGAGCAGGAGTGTCAGGACACTCTCTACTTTGCAGATAGAGAAAGGAGCTGGGTGTTAGTGGGCATCCTGACACTTCTGCTCGCCCCCTCAAGAGGCTTTCTCCACACCAGGAAGAAAGCCTCGCATTACGGTGGCGAGTTACAGACAGAAGAATAGGAAGTGAGCATTTCTCAGACGAAATAAAAACATTTAAAAGCAAAAATCGAAGGATGAGGTAAGTGAAGGAGGACTGCACTAAGGTAAAGGAAGCTTTTTAGGGAAAAAAAATGTTTCCTTTACAACCCCTTTAATGTACACTACTGAAGTCGCTACGACTTCAGAAAAGGTTCCTGTACTACTTAAAGGTGACTTCTAGGCAACTTGTACCCATAGATTTCAATGGAAGTTGCCTCCAAGTCGGATCTCTGTCTTAACTGAAACCCTCCCTCCCACAGAGCCGATTATTCTGTGATTGGCCACAGCCAAAGTCACCTGTCCTGAAGGCAACTTTAAGTTGCGTTGTAAGTTGCTCCAAGACGCACGGAAGTTGCCTTGCAAAGTCGCCCTGTCAGGTTGCCCCTGTGTGAACCGGCACTAATAAACATGTGATTAGATTTTTACTCCAAGAGTACATAATGTTTGAAATAATAGAAACAATCAGCACACACAAAAATCAGGTATGAGAAAAATGCTAGCTGTACACTATAGGCTAAATCACAACACCTCTAATATATGTAAAAAAGTCAAGTAAGTGCAGCACAATAAAGAAAGGAGTCCATAAACACACATGAAGACCAATGGGGTGCTCAACGGTAGAAGTCAATATTTTTACCAGATAAGGTGGACCTCTGAACGGAAGGGCAAATGCGCGTTTATCCACAAATGGGATGAGGGCAGTTGGTCAGTGCGGCAGTGGAACCAGATTATCCAGGATGGGATATATACAGTGCTCGCTGTTATGTTCATTTATTGAAGTGATCCACAGTGTAAAAACTCTTGTGGCCATGACATAATTTACGCTACAAACAGCAATAATAAGGCTAATAAAAACGTCAATAAAAAAACAGCAGTGTTCCAGAGATGGCTGCGGGTGATGTCTGCAAGATAGCTCCTCTCCCCATATGCGTTACCTCATACGGGACTTTGGCAGTTCTAAAGAAATAATGCATTAAAATTTAAACTAAACCCATTCGATTTTAGTCGACTAAAAATGTACTGGAGATTTTAGTCAACTAAAATAAGACTAAAAACAACTCGGATGACAAAAATTTGATAAACTAAAATGGCGTTTTAGTCAAGACTTAGGCCCCTTTTCACACCGAGGAGTTTTTCCAGGTGGTTTAGCGCTAAAAATAGTGCCTAAAAAAAAACTCCTGCCCTGCAGTCTCAGTGTGAAAGCCCGAGGCGGTGCACTAGTAGGACCGCTCCAAAAGTCCTGCTAGCCGCATCTTTGGAGCGGTGTGTTTACCGCTCCTTCCCACTGAAAGCAATGGGACACCACGGCTATACCGCCGCCAATGCGCCAATGCAGAGGCGCATTGTGGGTGGTATTAACCCCTTTTTCGGCCTCTAGCAGGGGTTAAAAACGCACCGCTAAAGGGCCGAATACCGTTAAAATTCCGACGGTATAACGCCGCTATACCGTCAGCGCATCTCCCACCCCAGTGTGAAAGGGACCTAAAACTAAATTGAAATTTGATGTAAAAATTAAGACTGGGGTGACACATTTGCACATGCGCATACATGCCGCCAGCTGCTTGTGGCGTGTGCAAATGCGCCCAATCTTGAAGCTTAGCAACATACTGCCTCCTGGGATAGCTGTGACATAGCAATCCCGGGGGGGCAGCGGGGCCAGGCCTAGGCCAGAAACCAGAAAGTGCTGACCTGCAGCATAAAAATAAGCAAAAACGGTAATAGAACAGAAACACGTTCAACATTTGTGTAAGCGGGAAGGTGGGGGGACAACATAGAAACGGTTAAGGTTCCACTTTGAGGGGGACAGGTTGGGGGTGGTAACCACGTTTTTACCATCCCCTCAACCGCAAGCATATTGGAACTACGTTTTCCCTAAAACGAAGAAAGCATCATTGACTGCTGAGATGGAAATTCAGCGTCGGCTCCTCTGAGGTTTTAGGGCTCATTCACATCCTATCCGAACCACACAGGCTCAATGCAAGTGCACACAGAAGACCGTTATTTTCTAGGTGTCTTGTTCACACCATAATGCTGTGTTGGGGTTCGGTGAACTGGATGCAAAATGTCTACATCGACATAGCATAATGAGGGGAAGCTCTCCTGATTTTATTATCTAAATCAGTGCAAGCAAAAATGCTGTCACTTATTTTCCTTACATGTCCCCCTCAGATCTACAGCGACTGCACTTCCAAGTGCACCTTCAGTGCAAATTGGATTTGCCTTTCGTAAATAAGCCCCACTGTGTTGTTTAGGCTTAAATGCAATGTAATTTTACAAAATTAACCCGTTTATATACAGTAACACCGCACACAATGCACACTAACATACATGCGTTAGGTGCTCCCTGTCACAAAACTGGGCAGGGATCCATTAGAGACATGGTGTGTGCCATTGATTGGAGCGGATCACTTTCACTTCTACACGTCTGCCTCGGCTTTTATTTGGCAATCGCGAGGAAAGTATTGACTCATTCAGAGGAACAAGCCGGCGAGAATCTGGGATTTATACTGGCAGAAAAAGTAGCTCAATACACTCCTTGTACCCAGTACTAATCAACGGCCACCTAAAGGGCATGCATTCACAGCTCATGCTGCGTTCACCAGGCTGCAACCCATTCAAATGGTTTGGATTTTTCAGGATAAAGAAAGAAAAAAAAAAAAGGGGGGGGGGGGAAAGAATTGCTCAGATGGTGACAGATTGCCCTCAGGTACCTGTAAACCGTCCTATGAAAACAATTCACCACCGATTCCCTTTCAGCGGGACAGCAAGGGCTGCCACAAATCTGAAGGAGGCCTTTGCATCCAGGGACTGCGGTTGGTGACAGCCCAGTCTATATGTGGCCATAGCAAAGAGTGCTGTTGCGCCCATATTCAAAGTTATACCGCATTGAACCGCTACAGACTAGCTGCCTGTCTGAAGGAGTTCTTATAGTGTGAATTGATAAATAAAACTATTTTGGTTTAAGTAATTGTAGAGCAAGATGGGTTAGAACCTCTGTCAGGTTTTTATTTTGAAGTTCCTGTCCCTATTTGGGAACATGATGGGTGTCCCCACTGGAAGAGGTTTCCTCCACTGATAACTCCAAATTTGGATTACATCTCACTTTCAGTAATGGAGAGAGAGAGAGAGAGAGAGAGAGAATCTCCCCTGGGCAGGGACACCGACAGTAACAAAAATGCATTGGGGTTTCTAATCCTTCACCACCCAAGCAAAAGAAAAAGGAATGCAAATACTGCAGCTTCTGACTTTTAATATATGGACACTTACCTGTCTAGGGAGCCTGCAATGACAGCTCCCCACCGATCTTCGGATCGGCTGTCCGGTGCTGCCGCTGCCATTCCTTGGAAGGAAACACAGCAGTGGAGACTTTCAGCTTCACAGCCGGTTCCCAGCTTTGCATGCACAAAGCGCACTGCACTTTCTAATTGGTCCGGCGGCGGGAGGAGGGGGGCCAAACTTCCAGAAGACTGGGCCACGGCAGTGCCCGTCAAAAAACAGGTACCCGCCAGCCTGGAAGGTGCTAAATGTGGCACCGGGGGGAGGGGGGGGACAAGTAACTGGAAGTTCCACTTTTTGCTAGACCATCACATTTTAAAATCTTCCCATACAATTACATTGACATTCAACAGATTATATTCATTTCCAAGTAAAAGCTTCCCTTATGCAGATATTTAAAAAAAGTCCTGAGACCACTGCTGGGCGTCACCGTCTTGGATGTGATGTCAGCAGCCCCACAACTGTCACTCTAGTCCAGTGGTCTCCAAACTGCAGCCCGGGGGCCAGATGTGGCCCTTTGCTTGCTTTTAACTGGCCCTTGGGGTGCTATTTTATTCACGACAACAATGAAGGGCACAATTCTTCCCAATGACACCAACAATGGCGCACAGTATCTCCCAATGACACCAACAATGGCGCACAGTATCTCCCAATGACACCAACAATGGCGCAAAGTATCTCCCAATGACACCAACAATTGTGTCCAATGACACCAACCATGGGGAACGGTTTCTACCAATGACGCCAACAATGGGGCCTAATGACACCAATGATGTGGTACAATTTTTTCCAGTGACACCCACAATGGGGCACAATTCCTCCCACTGATACCAATGATGGGGGTTTGTTATTCCCACTGATGCTGGGACATTTTGAACTCGGGATGGCCACAGTCCGGCCCCCCTAAATTCTGAAGGACTATAAACCGGCCCTTTGTTTTATGAAGTTTTGAGACCCCTGCTCTAGTCTATAGCAATGTTGGCAGACCTTGGCACCCCAGATGTTTAGGAACTACATTTCCCATGATGCTCCACTACACTGCAGAGTGCGCGAGCATCATGGGAAATGTAGTTCCAAAACATTTGGGGTGCCAAGGTTTGCCATATTTGCTCTATAGTATTCCTTTCCACTCCTCCCTTGTCAGATACATAAAAGGTTAGATAGGGAAGTACCGTAGAGCTGGGCCAGCACAGACCGCAATTGGACACTCCCATAAAAGGGCTATGATTTGCAATATGTATATTGAGCTAGGAAATGTACCATCTTTGGAGAGTTAAAAATCACTAGCAAGTTTAAAGGCACATTGATCGAAAAAAAAAAAAAAAATGGAAAGGGAAATGCTGGAAGCTTTTATCTGCAGTTTTTTAGCTTAATGACATGACAGGGTCTCTAAAACGTACCACTACCCTTACCTTGTGTGTAATATTTGCAGTCTGAATATTAAGTTATTTTTAGAAGAAAGAATGGTCGACTCAAAACTGCAACTATTTATAGGAAAGAGTTTTTGTGGCCACTCGTAATCAGAACAATTGATCGGGACGGAATTTTGTAGACGCACTGAGCACCCTCCTAATCAGGACATAAAAGGGGGGCCATGTTTAGAACTGGATCTGGGCAGAAAATAGAAAGGTTACCAAAAGTCTTAAAAACACATGGAGAAAAAATAAATAAAAAAAAATAAAAACAGGAAAATGTCCACTATTTTTTGAGGCTGAATTCACACCAGAGGATTGCGATTTTCATGCATTCTCAATCATTTTTATTTCAGCATTTTTCAGTGTTGTAGAAAAGTATTTAAAATGTAAAATTCAAGCCTCAGCGTTTGTTTCAGCCAATGGAAAACATTAAAAACATAAAAAAAAAAAAAAAAAAGGGAGGAGACTAGATCTTACAAGCTCAAAATGCCTGAAATACACTTAAAATACACCAAAAATATCCAAACGTGCCTCAAAAGGGTAGCTTATGTAGCTTTTGGATTGCCAAGAAACAAGCTCCACCAGGCGCCTGAGCGCAGACATGTGAACAGCCACCATTTAATTACATGGGAATTGGTCTGTTGAGAGTTTTGGCGCCATCTGCTTTAACCACGTGAACCTTGCGTGCTGCAACCGCATTGTATTGCGCGCAGAGGCGAGGTGCCTCCATTCAGTTGCATGGGTCATGTTCAGTCGGGGGGGTACTAATTGCTGATTGGAGGGAAGGGACACCCAACCTCCGCACAGGAACAGTGCTGAGGGTGTCAATCGGCTGGAGATACCTCACCTCAGCATTTTTCTCTTGGTGCCAGGAAAATGTCAGAAGTGATCCATGCTGACAAAAGTGACACTTTAACAACACTCATGCCGCGTACACACCATCACTTTATGTGATGAAAAAAAAACGACATTTTCTGTGAAGTAAAAAACAACGTTTTTGAAACTTCAATTTTCAAAAACGACGTTGCCTACACACCATCGTTTTTTCACAATGCTCTAGGAAAGCGAGGTTACGTTCACCACTTTTTTCCATTGAAGCTCGCTTCATAACTAGCTTCTGGGCATGCGCGGGTTTAAAAACGTTGTTTTAAACGTTGTTTTTTGCTACACACGGTCAATTTCTGTGAAACAAAAAACGACGTATAAAATTGAAGCATGCTTCGATTTTTTTTTGTAGTTTTTCACAAGACATAAAACAACGTTTTCCCCCACACACGGTCATTTAAAGTGACGTTTTTAAAAACGTTGTTTTTTTTCCATCACATAAAGTGATGGTGTGTACGCGGCATAAGTGTTCTGGATTGAGACAAGTACACACTGCAGAGGGACATGCTTTGCTCATAAT
This sequence comes from Rana temporaria, assembly GCF_905171775.1. Taxonomy (NCBI): domain Eukaryota; kingdom Metazoa; phylum Chordata; class Amphibia; order Anura; family Ranidae; genus Rana; species Rana temporaria. Next base: position 62,011,582 of record NC_053492.1, read on the forward strand.
TCATGTCTGAAGTTTACAATCACTTTAAGCTATGAGCAGTTGAATGGATATTCCAAGAAAATGTCAGCACTAGTCCTAGAGGTTTAACAAATAAAATGGACCCAGTTGAAAAGGGGTTAATAACACAAAACCACATCATCAGCCAATCAGAAATGATCCTTTATGTGGAAATTCATTGCATAGTCACCCAAGTAAAAAAAGACAAGTTATTCAGACAGATGACAATATACCCAAACATTCAGTATATCGATTTCTAGACTTATCTCTTTTTACAGCATGCTCTTTGGGGACCGTGGTTCTCTTTTCTTTATAATCACAAAGCAGTGCGGGGGGGGGGGGGGAGTAATGACATCAGAAGCTCCCCCTGAAACAAACGCTTATCACTAATCAGCGTGCTTAGTCCATGGGCGCTCATGTCTCCATGAATCCTGTGCCCTGATGACGCACCCAACACTAACAAATGTGCTGCTTAGTCCATGAGCATGCACGGCTTACATCTTTTGCGCCCTGATGCCATCAATCACAGGATGGAGTTGGCAAGAGGGTGCCTAAGCAACACCATCAGTTGCATGTTGTTGCCGACTACAGAAGGCAGATTGCTGGACAACCAGAGGGCAGAATTCAAACATGGCGCTATGCATTTTTCAAGGTGGTATATGACCATTTGGCATTCACCGAGTACTTCTAGGGTGGACGTCCGTTTTTAGCAGCTATGCTTAACCTTGTTAAAATCTGTATATAGTCATTACTGGTGAACCATTGCGCCTTGCACGCTGCTACTAAATGAAGTTGAGCATATCTGGCACTGCCTCATCGTTATTCCATAAATATGAAATATTTAATAATGATTTCAGAAGTCTGAAAATACATTTACTTTAAATATTTAGAAAGATGCTGAGAACTCCAGAGCAGTGGTTTTCTGCGTTTGAAAGCAGGGCCCAGTAAATTTTCCTAAAGCCTTCCACGTCCCAACAGTAAAGTTTATACCCACAATGTAAAAGTACTGGAATGCAAAATGTGCCTTGAAACGCTGGAAGGCTTTGGATGACGCTGGGTGTCATAGTCATGGCAGGGATGTGGTGTGAATGAGGCTGCAGCAGACTTGGTGGCCCTTTGGTACAGGGTTTGACAAATTTGCTTGGAATCTAGGAGCCAGCTAAAAAAAGTTAGGAGCCAGAAAACGCACCCCGTACCGACGAGCTTGCGCGCAGAAGCGAACACATATACGTGAGCAGCGCCGCATATGTAAACGGTGTTCAAACCACGCATGTGAGGTATCGCCGCGATTGGTAGAGCGAGAGCAATAATTCTAGCCCTAGACCTCCTCTGTAACTCAAAACATGCAACCTGTAGATTTTTTTAAATGTCGCCTATGAAGATTTTAAAAGGGTAAAAGTTTGTCGGCATTCCACGAGCGGACGCAATTTTGAAGCGTGACATGTTGGGTATGAATTTACTCGGCGTAACATTATCTTTCATAATATTAAAAAAAAAAAAATGGGCATAACTTTACTGTTGTCTTATTTAATTAAAAAAAGTGTAATTTTTTCCCCAAAAAGTGCGCTTGTAAGACCGCTGCGCAAATACGGCGTGACAGAAAGTATTGCAATGATCGCCATTTTATTCTCTATATCGCCGTTTCGTCCCTTGGCGGTGGGCGTTCCTAGTTGATTGACGTTCCTCCGACGGGCGCATACTGCGCGTCACGACTTTCCGACAGAAGCCGAACGTCTTCGCGCAGGCGCCGTATAGAGTCGGCTCTATACGGCGCCTGCGCAGCGACGTTCGGCTTCTTTCGGATAGTCGCGACGTCACGTATGTGCCCGTCGGAGGAACGTCAATCAACTAGGAACGCCCACCGCCAAGGGACGAAACGGCGATATCGAGGCATGTACTAAAAAATCAAAACAAAAGCCAGCCTACCCGCAGTGTAAGCAGTCTTACGAATGTATTGTTAGAAATTTGTTTTAGGGGGAACCACCGCTTTAACTTGTAATGCTTAACTTGTAATACCAACGGCCACCACCAGATGGCGCCAGCTTACACATCTGGTGGTAATAACTTGTAATACAAACGGCTCACCACCATATGGCGCCAGCTCACAAAAAAGTCGCCAGGACCCCATTTCTAGTCGCCATGGCGACCGGGATTTGTCGAGCCCTGCTTTAGTGGATGAAGTATCTGGAGGGGGTTGAGGAGCACTGTGGCAGGCTGGATGGCACAGAGGGACACTATGGAGGGCTGAAGGTTCTGCAGCAAGCTGGGGGAGTTGTGAAAGGCTTGGCAGTACTGTGGAGGTGGAGGACTCTTATGCCTCGTACACACGACCAGTTCCCCCCCGCCGACAAGAAAACTACAATTTTTTTGATTGGTCGGGAAAACTGGTCGTGTGTATGCTCCATAGTAGTTTTCGCGACGAGTCTTTTTCTCGTTGCGAAAACTTGTGTATGCTTTTCCGAGGGGGGGGGGGGGGGAAACATGCATGCTCAAAATCAAGTATGAAATGGGAGCGCTCGTTCTGGTAAAAGTAGCGTTCGTAAAGGAGATCGCACATTCGTCGCACTGTAACGGACTGAAAAGCGAGAATAGTCCCTCACCAAACTTTTACTAACACGAGGATCAGCAAAAGCTGCCCAAAGGGTGGCGCCTTTATAGTGCCGTCGTACGTGTTGGGTTGAGCGTTTTTTTTGACTGAACGTGTGTATGCAAGGCAGGCTTGAGAGGAATCACGTTGGGTTTTGGCATGTCAGGAAAACTGGTCGTGTGTACAGGGCATAAGGGGGTCTGTGGGCACTGTGGGTCATTATGGGAGGTTAGGGTCATTATGGTAGCTGGGAGGCACTATAAAAGATTAAGAGATCTAAAAAGGTGGCTGGAGATCCAGCAGGAAGACAACGACCCGATGGCTGAGAATCACTGTTCTAGACCGGTGGTTGCCAACCTTTCGGACCACTAAACTCAGAATTCTGTGGACCACCAACATGAATTTTACATGGCACACACACACACACACACACACACTGCTCTCTGCCCCCTGGATCACACTGCTGCCTTATACATACACAATACATTGGCTCTCTGCCCCCCCTCTACATCACACTGCTGCCTTACACAGACTCATCAAATGATCTCACTTCTTTATCCAGCCATGTGCTCGAGTTCCGTGCTCCCTGCCAAAGTCTAATCAGCACTGCCATTGGAATTCCCTCCTGTTCTATGCACTACTCCTGGCACCTCCCTCTGAGTTCACAGGAGCTGGAACTACAGAGGAGGCATCGGGTATCAAGGCACGCTGACAGTATGGACTTCAAGCACACATTGAGAACACTGGCAAAATTGGGCAGTCTACATCCGCCACAATGTTGATTTTTCGACAGATCCCCTGGGGAACCACCAAAAATTTCTCATGGTCCAGGGACCACTAGTTGGCCAACGCTGTTCTAGAAAACCAAGTGTTTTCTGTATACTTAGGGCCAGATTCTCAGAAGAGTTACGACGGTGTATCTCAGGAAACACCGTTGTATCTCTGTTTTTTGACCCGCGTATCTATGCGTATGATTCCTAGAATCATTTTCGCATAGATACGGCCAAGATCCGACAGGTGTAAGTGACTTACACTGTCGGATCTTAAATGTAATTCGCCACTGGCGGCTAGGTGGCGTTTACATTCAGGTCTCATTTGACTATGCAAATGAGCCTGATACCCCGATTCCCGAACGAATTTGCGCTGCGTAGTCGTCGCTTACGTCGTTTCCGTAGGCGTAAGGTTACCCCTGCTATATGAGGGGTAACCTTACGCCATTCCGCCGTAGGCCATGTTAAGTATGGCGTCGGGTCCGCGTCTTTTCCCGTCGGGTACGTTGTTTTCCTAAGTCGTTCTTGAATACGACTTTACGTCAATGACGCACACGTCGGCGTCATTGACGTTTTCCGTCGTGAGCTGGAGCATGCGCACTGGGCTATTTTTCAGCCCGGCGCATGCGCAGTTCAATCGACGCGGGGGCGCGCTTAATTTAAATACAAGCCGCCCCCTTTGAATTACGCGGGGATACGCCTGGCCATTTACACTATGCCACCGCAAACTACGGAGCAAGTGCTTGAAGAATACGGCACTTGCTCCAGTAAGTTGCGGCGGCGTAATGTAAATGGCTTACGCTATGCCGCCGCAGAATCTACCAGAATCTGGCCCTAAGTCTCTTATCAATCTGCGATTTCAAACAAGCATGTAAAGAGTTAAGACACCCATTACAAATATATTACATAAAGTAGTATTTAGAACTTCAAATCAGATGCACACCCATTCCATTGTCCATGATAACAGATAAAACCATTATCCAGTGGAGCAGCGAAGCAAAAACAGTGCGTCAACGAGATACTTTACGAGCCAATGTAACAGAACACATTGTGTAACAGAGCACCTGAGTCAACAACACCTACTGCCCAACTTATTTACCGAGCAGTGTGCCAACTGAGACAAATATGTTCCCAAGCTGGTTGTAGCTTGTACATGAAAGAGGATGTGAAAACTAGTTGGATTCTAGTTGGATCTGTGTCACCAAGACAAATACCCCACAAAACCATACAATTCACACATACGAGTGGACTGATGACCTGAACTGGCACTGCCCTTTAGAGCGGGCACAATTCAGTGTATAAGTCATATTGCCCCTTGCTCACTGCTGAGAAGTGCATTCTTATTTAGACCACCACCTGAGCCAACAACATTGACTGCCCATCTTATTTACAGAGAAGAGTGCCAACTGAGACAAATAGGTTCCCAAGCTCGCCATAGATTGTACATACAAGAGGGTGTGAAAACTGTTTGAACTACTAGTTTGTAATCAAGACAAATACCCCATAAAACTAGGGCTGTTCCGATACCACTTTTTTAGGACTGAGTACAAGTACCGATACTTTTTTTCAAGTACTCGCCGATACCGAATACCGATACTTTTTTTAAATGTGTCCCCAAATGCAGCCATGTCCCCCCATATATGCAGCCATGTCCCCCCATATATGCCGCCATGTCCCCCCACAGATGCCGCCATGTCCCCCCACAGATGCCGCCATGTCCCCCCACAGATGCCGCCATGTCCCCCCACAGATGCCGCCATGTCCCCCCATAGAAGCAGCCATGTCCCCCCATATATGCAGCCATGTCCCCCCATATAAGCAGCCATGTCCCCCCATATAAGCAGCCATGTCCCCCCATATAAGCAGCCATGTCCCTCCATATAAGCAGCCATGTCCCCCCATATAAGCAGCCATGTCCCTCCATATAAGCAGCCATGTCCCTCCATATAAGCAGCCATGTCCCCCCATATAAGCAGCCATGTCCCCCCATATAAGCAGCCATGTCCCCCCATATAAGCAGCCATGTCCCCCCATATAAGCAGCCATGTCCCTCCATATAAGCAGCCATGTCCCCCCATATAAGCAGCCATGTCCCCCCCCATAAGCAGCCATGTCCCCCCACATAAGCAGCCATGTCCCCCCACATAAGCAGCCATGACCCCCCATATAAGCAGCCATGTCCCCCCATAAGCAGCCATGCCCCCCCCCCCTTACCTGCATGCTGCCGCGCCGCTAATACGAGCAGGGAACATTACGCTTTCATTTGAATAGCTGTAATGATTCGTGCCGCGCTGCGTATAGACACTCCCCCTTGCTCAGGATTGGACAGATCACCCGAGCAAGGGGGAGTGTCTATATGCGTCGCGGCGGGAACATTACAGCTATTCAAATGAAAGCTGTAATGTTCCCCGCTCGTATTAACCAGGCGGCCGGCGGGATGCGGTGTAGCGACAGCGGCGGGGGGTCTGAGTATTCTATTTAGGCATCGGCGGTATTTGCGGGAGTACGAGTACTCCCGCAAATACTCAGTATCGGTCCCAATACCGATACTAGTATCGGTATCGGGACAACCCTACATAAAACCATAAAGTTCTCACCAACAAGTTGGCTAATGACCTAAGCTAGCACCACACTTTATTGCTGGGACGACGTACTGTACAAGTCATGTTGACCCATGCCAACGTTGACAAGCACATTCTTATACAGACCAACACATGCCTATCGTATTTCTCGAGCAGAGTGCCAACTGAGACAAAGGTGTTCCCAAGCTGGTCATAACTTGTACAGACAAGAGGGTGTGAAAACTTGTTGAATTTCTAAATGGTCGCCAAGACAAATACCCCACAAAACCATATAGCTCTCACCAATGAGTTGGACAATGACCTGAGATAGCAAAAAAAATTTAGAGCTGGGACGACGCAGTGTAGAAGTCTTGTTTCCCATCGCTGTTAAGTGCCTTTTTATACCGACCACCACCTGAACCAAGAGATTTACTAAAACTGGAGAGTGCAAAATCTGGTGCAGCTTTGTATACAAACAAATTGGCTTCCAGGTTTTTTGTCAATAATTAAAGTGGATGTAAACCCACCCTCATCCTTTCCAAACCACTGCCATAGCAGTGATCTATAAGGATATACATCCCTCCTTCATGTATCCTTACCTGTCAAATGTTTCCCCTCCGTCTGTTATGAGACCCAAAAAAAAATGCAGATTCTGTGGGTGGGTCTGTTGTCTGGAGCTCATTGGGTGGAGTCGTGATGTCAGTAGACTCCCCACCCACCTCTACACTCCCCTTGTCAACATGCATTTTCTCCTGTGTATTTCTTACACTGAACTTCTGCTATGATCACCAACATCCCAGAAAAAGTCACCACATGATTTCAGCATGCCCAATCATGCCGAGGTGTGGAGCAGCCAATCCTGGGAGAGCTGGAGAAGAAAGGAGGAGGGGGATCTGAAGTACACAGAATACCTCTCAGGCTGGTGCATGAGATATGTAAATCACCTGCCACTTACAGCAAGGGGGAAAAACCGACTCCTATTTCTCTGTGTGTCCGTTTTACCTCACTGAAAAAAAAAATTAGGATTGCTCAGAGCTGGATTAACTCTTGGTGGCAAGACTGGGCACAGATGACATGAAATCCTATACAAGTTACAAGCCTAAATTTAAAATGTAAATAATTCGGGTTTACATCTACTTTAAACAAGTTGAAGTTAGAAGCTGAATGGCTAACATACACAGCTGCACCACGGAGACTCTTTACCACGTTATCAGCCGTGTCCAACCACGGCTGATCACGATGTAAACAGGAAGAGCCGTCGATGGCTCTTCCTCACTCGCGTCTGACAGACGCGAGTAGAGGAGAGCCGATCGGCGGCTCTCCTGACAGGGGGGGTTCGCGCTGATTGTTTATCAGCGCAGCCCCCCCTCGGATCGCCACATGGACCACCAGGGATGCCCACCAGGGAAGGGCAAAACAAACAAAAAAATGGGGAAAAAAAAAGTCCAAAAAATAAAAAATAAAGTCTGGAAAAAAAAAAAAAAATGGGAAAAAAAAAAAGATGCCAATCAGTGCCCACAAATGGGCACTGACTGGCAACAAGTAAATCAGTGCCGCCCCACAGTGTCCATCAGTGACGCCCCACAGTGTCCATCAGTGCCACCCCACAGTGTCCATCAGTGCCACCCCACAGTGCCCCCCCACAGTGCCCATCAGTGCCACCCCACAGTGCCCATCAGTGCCGCCCATGAGTGCCCATCAGTGCCGCCCATGAGTGCCCAGTGCCGCCTATGTGTGCCCATCAGTGCCGCCTATGTGTGCCCATCAGTGCCGCATACCAGCGCCGCCAATCAGTGCCACCTCATCTGTGCCTGTCAGTACTACCTTGTCGATGTCCATCAGTGCCATCTCATCTGTGCCCATCAGTGCCACCATATCAGTGCCCGTAATTAAAAGAGAAAACGTACTTATTTACAAAAAAAATTACAGAAAAAAATAAAAACGTAATTTTTTTCAAAATTTTCGGTCTTTTTTTAGTTGTTGCGCAAAAAAAAAAAAAAAAAAAAATCGCAGAGGTGATCAAATACCACCAAAAGAAAGCTCTATTTGTGGGTAAAAAAGGACGCCAATTTTGTTTGGGTACAGTGTAGCATGACCGCGCAATTGCCATTCAAATTGCGACAGTGCTGAAAGCTGAAAATTGGCTTGGGCGGGAAGGTGTATACGTGCCCTGTATGGAAGTGGTTAATATAGCTACAAACTCTCCGATGACCTGAGCTGGCACAACACTTTAGAGCTAAAACTATGCACAAATAGGTAGATTCAGGTAGATTTGCCTACACTTACGGTGGCGTAGCTTAGCGTGTTTAGGCTACGCCGCCGTAAGTTAGCTAGGCAAGTACATGATTCACAATGTACTTGCCTGCTAAGTTACGGCGGCGTAGCCTAAAGCGGGCGGGCGTAAGGGCGCCGAATTCAAATATGTGTTAGGGGGGCGTGTTTTATGTTAATAAGGCTTGACCTTACGTTTTGTTTTTACTGCGCATGCGCCTACATTTCCCAGTGTGCATTGCGGCTAAGTACGCCGCACGGGCCTATTGATTTCGACGTGGACGCAAACAACGTAAATCGCTATTCGCGGACGACTTACGCAAACGACGTAAAAATTTTGAATCTCGAAGCGGGAACGGCGGCCATACTTTAACATTACTATTCCATCTAATAGATGGAATAACTTTATGCCTGATAATGGCTTATGGAAACGGCGTAAATGTACTGCGGCGGCCGGGCGTACGTTTGTGAATCAGCGTATCTACCAATTTACATATTCTACGCCGACCGCAATGGAAGCGCCACCTAGCGGCCATCCGAAATATTGCAACCTAAGATAGGACGGCGCAAGCCGTCGTATCTTAGATATGTTTAAGCGTATCTCTGATTGAGCATACACTTAAACAAACGTCGGCGTAGATTCTGAGTTAGGTCGGCCAATCTACTGATAAGCCGGCCTAACTCTTACTGAATCTACCTAAATGTGTGTACAAGTAAGTCATACTGACCCGTGCCCATCGTTGGCAAAGGGTCTCTATATACATATCATGGAGGGGTCTGAAATTGTCATCGTAGGTGCATGTCCACTGTGAGAGACATAATCAAAAAAAAAAATTCCAGAAATCACAATTTATGATTTTTTAACTATGTATTTGTATGATACAGCTGCAAATAAGTATTTGAACACCTGTCTATCAGCTAGAATTCTGACCCTCAAAGACCTGTTAGTCTGCCTTTAAAATGTCCACCTCCACTCCATTTATTATCCTAAATTAGATGCACCTGTTTGAGGTCATTAGCTGCATAAAGACACCTGTCCACCCCATACAATCAGTAAGAATCCAACTACTAACATGGCCAAGACCAAAGAGCTGTCCAAAGACACCAGAGACAAAATTGTACACCTCTACAAGGCTGGAAAGGGCTACGGGGAAATTGCCAAGCAGCTTGGTGAAAAAAGGTCCACTGTTGGAGCAATCATTAGAAAATGGAAGAAGCTAAACATGACTGTCAATCTCCCTCAGACTGGGGCTCCATGCAAAATCTCACCTCGTGGGGTCTCAATGATCCTAAGAAAGGTGAGAAATCAGCCCAGGACTACACGGGAGGAGCTGGTCAATGACCTGAAAAGAGCTGGGACCACCGTTTCCAAGGTTACTGTTGGTAATACACTAAGACGTCATGGTTTGAAATCATGCATGGCACGGAAGGTTCCCCTGCTTAAACCAGCACATGTCAAGGCCCGTCTTAAGTTTGCCAATGACCATTTGGATGATCCAGAGGAGTCATGGGAGAAAGTCATGTGGTCAGATGAGACCAAAATAGAACTTTTTGGTCATAATTCCACTAACCGTGTTTGGAGGAAGAAGAATGATGAGTACCATCCCAAGAACACCATCCCTACTGTGAAGCATGGGGGTGGTAGCATCATGCTTTGGGGGTGTTTTTCTGCACATGGGACAGGGCGACTGCACTGTATTAAGGAGAGGATATATATACACACACACACACACACACACACACACACACACACGTACACACATGGGTTGGGGGCGGGTTTCATTTATATGAAGCCTGTCCCCGCACTGATTGAACTGCGCATGCTCCGTTTTGAAATTTCCCGCCGTGCTTTGCGCGAAATGACGTCGCAACAACGTCATTTTTTGAACTTAGACGTGAGTTACGTCCATCCCTATTCACGGACGACTTACGCAAAAAAAAAAATTCTAATTTCGAAGCGGGAACGACGGCCATACTTAACATGGCAAGTCTATCTATACGCCGCAAAATACCAGCTTGAACTATACGCCGGAAAAAGCCGACTACAGACGACGTTAGAAAATGCGACGGCCACGTGTACGTTCGTGGATCGTTGTAAATCGCTAATTTGCATATCCGACGCGGAAAAACGACGCAAACTCCACCCAGCGGGCGCCGAAGTATTGCATCCAAGATCCGAAGGCGTACGAAGCCGTACGGCTGTCGGATCTTACCCAGATGCCGTCATATCTTGGTTTGAGGATTCAAACTAAAGATACGACGCGGAAAATTTGAAAGTACGCCGGTGTATCAGTAGATACGCCGGCGTACTTCGTCTGTGGATCTGGCCCATTGTATTTATTGGCGTATAACACTCACTTTTTTACCCTGAAAATAGAGGGTAAGCTGTGCCTGCGTGTTATACGCAGGGGGCAATGGAGAGTTTTTTTCCTGAAACTTCCCTCTTAAAGTTAGGGTGCGTGTTATATGCCGATAAATACGGTATATAAAAAGTAAAATGAACTCAGGGTAAGGCTTAGGTATATAATACACACCGGTGGGAAGTTCTCCTTTATAAGATTTTCTCTCACTGCCTCTCTTTACAACTCCATTTGTTTTTATTGCCCAGTACTTTCTGTATTTGAGACAAACAATGGCCACCAAGACAAATAGAGGGGATGAGTCTCCTCAACAGGAGATGGAAACAGACAGCAATAAAATCCTGACAAAGGCCCCAACGCTTCATCACTTTATTCCCCAAAAAGTTTGGGCTTTACATGAGTATTAGGTTCAGCGTTTCTCTACACAAAGTGCCAGATTCAGGTACATTCGCAGCGGCGTAACGTATCGCATTTACGTTACACCGCCGCAAGTTTTACGGGCAAGTGCTTGATTCACAAAGCACTTGCCTGTAAAGTTGCGGTGGCGTAGCGTAAATCCCTCCGGCGCAAGCCCGCCTAATTCAAATGATCCGGGTAGGGGGCGTGGATCATTTAAATTAGGCGCGTTCCCGCACCGAACGTACTGCGCATGCTCCGTTTTGAAATTTCCCACCGTGCTTTGCGCGAAATGACGTCGCACCAGCGTCATTTTTTGAAAGTCGACGTGAGTTACGTCCTTTCCTATGCACGGACGACTTACGCAAAAAAATAAAAAAATAAATTCAGAATTCGACGCGGGAGCGACGGCCATACTTTAACATGGCAGCTCTATCTATATACCACGAAATAGCAGCTTTAACTATACGCCGGGAAAAGCCGACTAGCGACGACGTAAGAGAATGCGACAGCCGCGCGTACCTTCGTGAATCGCCGGAAAAAGCTAATTAGCATACCCGACGCGGAAAACTACGCAAACTCCACCCAGCGGGCGCCGAAGTATTACACCTACGATCCGAAGGCGTACGCCTGTCGGATCGAAGCCAAAAGCCGTCGTATCTTGGTTTGAGGATTCAAACTAAAGATACGACGCGGCAAATTTGAAAGTACGCCGGAGTATCAGTAGATACTCCAGCAGACTTGTACTGTGAATCTGGCCCAAAGTTCTCACAAGACAAAATACATCCTCAACTCTTATTTAACCACTTGCTTACTGGGCACTTAAACCAGGGCTCGACAAATCCCGGGGGGGCAAGTCGCCATGGCGACTACAAATAGGGTCCTGGCGACTTGGCTTGGAAGGGGGGCAAAAAAAAAAAAAAAAGTTTTATTTTGTGAGCTGGCGCCATCTGGTGGTGAGCCGTTGGTATTACAAATTATTACTCCAGATGTGTAAGCTGGCGCCATCTGGTGGTGGCCATTGGTATTACAAGTTAAGCATTACAAGTTAAACAGCAATTCTAATGTAATTTTTCACTATTTTCACTGCCATCTTCTTCCCTCTAATTAGAACCCCCAAACATTATATATATATTTTTTATCCTAACACCCTAGAGAATAAAATGGCGATCGTTGCAATACTTTCTGTCATGCCGTATTTGCGCAGCGGTCTTACAAGCGCACTTTTTGGGGAAAAAATTACACGTTTTTTAATTAAAAAATAAGACAACAGTAAAGTTATCGCCATGTTTTTTTTTTTTTAATTATGAAAGATAATGTTACGCCGAGTAAATTCATACCCAACATGTCACGCTTCAAAATTGCGTCCGCTCGTGGAATGCCGACAAACTTTTACCCTTTAAAATCTTCATAGGCGACGTTTAAAAAAAATCTACAGGTTGCATGTTTTGAGTTACAGAGGAGGTCTAGGGCTAGAATTATTGCTCTCGCTCTACCAATCGCGGCGATACCTCACAGTTGTGGTTTGAACACCGTTTTCATATGCGGGCGCTGCTCACGTATGTGTTCGCTTCTGCGCGCAAGCTCGTCGGGACGGGGCGCGTTTTCTGGCTCCTAACTTTTTTAGCTGGCTCCTAGATTCCAAGCAAATTTGTCAACCCCTGACTTAAACACCCTTCCTGCCCCCAGACCAATTTTGAGCGCTGATGCACTTTGAATGACAATTGCGCGGTCATACAACACTCTACCCAAATTACATTTTTATTGTTTCCCCACAAATAGAGATTTCTTTTGGTGGTATTTGGTCACCTCTGCGTTTTTTATTTTTGTTAAAAAATAAATAAAAGACCAATTTAAAAATATATATATTTATTTATAATATATCTCTCTCTCTCTAAAAATATATTTTGTTATAAAATTTTGCAAACAGGTTAATGTTTCTCCTTCATTGATGTACTCTGATGAGGCTGCACTGATGAGCACCGATAAGGCAGCAAGGGTGGGCACTGAGAAGTGGCACTAATAGGTGGCAGTGATGGGCACTGGTAGGTTACACCGATAGGCAGTACTGCTAGGTGGCACCGATTGGCACCACTAGTGGACATTGATAGGTGGCACTGGCAGGCAGTAATTGTGGGGACATGTGCCTCCTTCCTCTTACCGATGATTACTGACTTTTGTTTACATCACATGATCAGCTGTCATTGACTGACAGCTGACCTCTACCGCGCGCAAGATCAGCTGTCATTGACCGACAGCTGATCACGTGGTAAGGGACCGGCATCACAGCGCCCGCGAGAAAACGGGAGGGTGTCTATTGACAGAATCCCGGAAAGTCAGGTCCGCGTTGTAGCCGCCATTTGGCTATAGCACGGATGAGAAGTGGTTAAACCTGGTAGATAATCCCAGAGTCTGACTGCAGTTCTCATTTTTAAATTTGCATAGACTTAATCATCCTCAGCATAGCCCCCCCCCCGCCTGCTGCTTTGCATGACAAAAATATTTGCAGTACTAGTCATAAAATTACAAAATAAAATAAAAATAAATACATCCTTGTACACTGTCACCTGCCACCAATGATCACTGGAAAATTTCTCCCATACATTGATGTTTAGTGTAGACAAGTGATCAATCCACAAATGCTCACTTGATAAGGAACCACTGGCGAACGCTGAAGGTACCCTAATCTTCCACTAAACCCTGGTGAGAAAGGAGCAGGGGTCTCCAAACTTTCTAAACATAAACAAATGGCCAGTTTAATATCCGCCAGACTTTAGGAGGGCCGAACTGTGGTCATCGGGAGTAAAAAGTACCCTGGCATCACTGGGAGTAAACAATGCATTTTTGTTATTGGGGAGAAATAATGCCCTCTTGCTGGTGTCAGTGGGAGGAATAGTGCCCCTTCACTGGGGTCAGTGGAAGGAATAGTGCCACATTGTTGGTGTGAGTTTGAGGAATAGTGCCCCATTACTAGTGTCAATGGGATTAGTAGTACCCAATCATTGGTGTCAGAGGAAGGAATAGTGCACCATCATTGGTGTCAGTGGGAATAATACTGCCCCATTGTTGATGTCAGTTTGAGAAACAGAGCCCCATCATTTGTGTCAATGGGGGGGGATTAGTGCCCTATCATTGGGGTTAGTGGGATTAATAGGGATTAATAGTGCCCCATCGCTGGCGGCAATGGAAGAAATAATGCCCCATCATTGGTATCATAGGGAAGAATAGTATCTTGTATGATCGGAAGGAAAAGTTTCCCAAGGACCGGATAAAAGCACGCAAAGGGCCACATTCGGCCCCAGGGCCACAGTTTGGAGACCCCTGATTTAGAGAAGTCTTTTCTAAACGTTAACGTGGAAAAACCCTTGAATTTAATTTGAATATCTCAGGGAACCACTGCTAATATAAGAATAAGAATGTGTTTTTGAAATTCAGGGCTATTATATGTCATCCAAACCTATTTAGGAATAATAACGAAATAAAAACAAATATAAAAAATATGGCAAGCAAAAAAAAAAAGGAACCCAGACAGTGAAAATGCTAGTGGTCAGTGCAGTGCCCCCGTTCGTTGGAGGTGAGCGATGTGCCCCCTTATGGGAGTGGTCAATGAGATAGCCTGTTAGTCAGTGGGAGATGGACCCTATTAGAGATGTGGTGAATGGGAAGAAAGCTCCTTATATTGGTGGTTATTGAGAACAATGTTCCTTACAACATTGATCAACAAATTGTTAAAAAGCTAAGTGGTGTCAATGACTACAGAGTCAGAAATTTCTCCTCAACCAAGGAACACCAAGCACCCTTTTGAAGATACCCGAGGGTGGACTGTGGCCTGTAGGAGTAGAAAATGTTACTGGTGAAAAGAATAATGCCCAATGTCCGTGAGAAGAATATTATGCCATCTTTGATGTCAAGAGGAATCGTGCCTCATCACTGATGTCAGTGGAGGAATCGATTCTCATTGAGGGGTCAGTGGGAAAAACAATTGTTCCCCAAGGGCAGAATAAAGGGAAGCAAAGGGCCACATCTGGCCCCTGGGCTGCACTTTGGAGACCACTGATCTAGAGTGGCCTTTCTAACCTTTTAACTTCAGAAAAACCTCAAGAATGTTTTTTATATATTGGGGAACCCTTACTTCTATCAATTTATCAGGAGTCAACGGGTAAAATGCCCCTTGCCTTGGTGGTCAGTAGGAAGACTACAACGCTTACAGTGGTGATCAGAATGCCCCAAAAGGATTACTAATCTGAGAGCCAGAAATTAAGGAACCCCAAGGAACCTTTGAAGATACCCTAGCGATCTCTTCTTTGATTCAAACAGGTTTTAATTAACAAACAACACAACCAATTACAAGGCGATGACATTGAGGTAAGAATTGACATCAACATATTCTGTAACAATTTCCAAAAATCATAGGATAAAGTGTAGTAGATATTATTACATTAGTATTTACCTTGCCAATACAAACAGTGTAGTCCAGGGGGTCTCAAATTGGCGGCCCTTCAGCTGTTGCGAAACCACAAGTCCCATGAGGCATTACAAGCATTATTCGCAGAGGCATGATGGGACTTGTGGTTTCGCAACAGTTGGAGGGCCGCCAGTTTGAAACACCCTAGGGTTCTTTGGCAAAACACCCTAGGGTTCTTTGGCAAAACACCCTAGGGTTCTTTGGCAAAACACCCTAGGGTTCTTTGGCAAAACACCCTAGGGTTCTTTGGCAAAACACCCTAGGGTTCTTTGGCAAAACACCCTAGGGTTCTTTGGCAAAACACCCTAGGGTTCTTTGGCAAAACACCCTAGGGTTCTTTGGCAAAACACCCTAGGGTTCTTTGGAACCTTGGGTGAGGGCAGATTATATAGAGCAGACATTATAAAACCCTTTTTAAACCCCAGAGAGACCCCTAGAGAGACTTGCTACTAAAATCAATTTATCAGGAGTCGTTGCGTAAAATGCCCCTTGCATTAGTAGTCTTTACACCCTAAAGGGTAACTAATCTGAGAGTAAAACATTTTTCATTGCCCAATCAACATTTGAAAATACCCTAGGGCTTCACAGAGCTTTGGTTGAGAGAAGGTGATCTAAAGCAGCCTTTCCCAACCCTTTTTACCCCAGAGGAGTCCCTAAAATAAATTTTCGGTTTTCTGGAACCTGTGCTAAAACCAGTTCATGGAGCGCAGTAAGAAAAATGCAATCTTTACAGTTGTGGTCAGATGCCCAAAAGGGTTACAAATCTGCCCATTTCCCAAAGAACCCCTAAGAATTGTGAAGATATCCTAGGGTTCCATGGTACCCTGGGTAAGAAAGAATGATTTGAGCAGCCTTTCATAAATTCCATACCCTATTTGAACCCTGAAAATAAATTTTCACGTTGTAGAAAACCCTTACTAAAGCCAATTTATCAAGGGTCAGTAAGACAAATGCGTCTTGCATTGTTCAGTAGGAGGAATCCAACTCTTGCAGTGGTGATCACAATGCCCCAAAGGATTACTAATCTCACAGGCATAAACTGCGCAGTGTACAACCATTTAAGATACATTGGGTTTCACAGAACCCTGGGATTGAGGATCTAGAGCAGACTTCCCCAATTATTTTACCCAGAGAAAACTCCAAAACAATTTGCAGGCCTCCAGGAACCATAAGCAACCTCTGGCTTCGAGAGGATGATCTTCAACAGCTCTTCCAAACCTTTTTACCCCTGTGAAGTACGGGAATTTTATGATGTGAACTCCTGAGACCCGGTAAGTCATCTTCACTAAAAACTTAGAATAACCTGTTTGGGGTTTTAAATCAGACTTTACCAGATAGACCCCTAAAATAATTTGTCAGGTCTTGTGGAACCCTTGCCCATTTATCAGGTGTCAATGAGACAAAAGCACCAACAATAGTGGGTCACAAAAGGCCATCTAAAAAAAAGATCATAGGTATCAGACTCGGATTTTAGTTGGCACCAGGCACAGGGAGGTCAATCAGTCCCAATTCAAGGAACCCCAGTAACCTCTGGAGGAACTCTGGCTGAGAAAGGTTTATCTAGAGAAGCCCAAAAGGAAACGTAGAAATAATTTTCAGGTCCTTGGAAAGCAGAATACCCATTAACCTCTGGAGGAACTCCAAGATTCCAGGGAACACTGGCTTAGAAATGATGATCTAAAAAAAGCCTAACACCTAAAATATCATCTAGGTCTCTGGGAACCCCAAGCAACCTTTGGAGAAGCCCTGGTTTATAAAGGATAATCTAGAGAACCCCTTCTCAACCTTTTCACCCCAGAGGAAATCCTAACATAATTTATAGCTCTCCTGGAAACCCTTGACAACCTTTGGGGGAACTCTACTACTCCACAGAGCCCTAGCCGAGAAGGGATGGTCAAGAGAAGCCATTCTTAACCTTCTTAACCCAGAGAAACCCCTAAAATAATTTTCATGTCCGGGTAAACCTCAACAACATCCGAAGGAACCCTGGCTGAAAATGGATAATCTAGAGAAGACCGTCTCAATCATTTTACCCGCAGAGGAAACCCTAAAATAATTTCAGGGCTCCGAGAAGAGGAACACCCAGTAACCCCTGGAGAACTTCACGATTCCATGGAACCCTGGCTTTGCGAGGATGATCTAGAGCAGTGGTTCTCAACCCTCTAGTGCCGTGACCCCTTGATAAAATTTTCCAAGTTGTGGGGACCCCTAACAATAAAATTATTTTCGTAGCGTGGGTTGTCAGCACCCAAGGCAAGAAAAGTAATTTGCGCCCCTAACCCACGGACATTTTGCACTCCCTGAATCCCTTCCACTTGTACAGTATTAAAACCCCTATGGTACATTTTGGGATGTACTACTCTCTCTCTTTGTTCTCCTTTATTTCCCTTTTATCTCTCTTTATTCGAATTTCTTGTTCTTTTCCTCCCTTTTTCTTTCTTTCATCCCCCTCTTTTGCTCTATCTTCCATGTATTCTCTATTTTAATTGCTTCTCTTGCTCATTGGGGGGGGGGGGGGGGTGAGTGGCAGTGCTAGCAGGGAATTGGGATGAGTGGCAATGCTGGGGGGAGTTCTGATCAGTCAAAAAGGCTGGAAGAGCGTTGTGGGCTTCAGGAACAGCCCAGGATTCGGGGACCCCTGGCAAATTATTATTTGACCCCCGAGGGGGTCCCGACCCCCATGTTGAGAACCACTGATCTAGAGAAACCCTTTTTCCTCCTCAACATTTTCATCCCCAAAGGAAACCCTAAAATAATTTTGGGTCTCCGAGAAGAGGAACTCCCAGTAACCCCTGGAGAACTTCACGATTCCATGGAACCCTGGCTTTGCGAGGATGATCTAGAGAAACCCTTTTTCCTCCCCAACATTTTCATCCCCAAAGGAAACCCTAAAATAATTTTGGGTCTCCGAGAAGAGGAACTCCCAGTAACCTCTGGAGAACTTCACGATTCCATGGAACCCTGGCTTTGCGAGGATGATCTAGAGAAACCCTTTTTCCTCCCCAACATTTTCATCCCCAAAGGAAACCCTAAAATAATTTTGGGTCTCCGAGAAGAGGAACTCCCAGTAACCTCTGGAGAACTTCACGATTCCATGGAACCCTGGCTTTGCAAGGATGATCTAGAGCAGGGGTCTCCAAACTGTGGCCCGAGGGCCGGATGTGGCCCTTTTCTATCCTTTATCTGGCCCTTGGAGTACTATTCCTGACAATTATATAAGTCAATATTCCTCCTACTGACACCAACAATGGGGCACTATATCTTCCACTAATTCAGATGATGGGGTAATATCCTACTGACCACAAACCCTAAGACCATGTTTATTCTCACTGATGCTGGGCCCAAGACAAAATTCCACCGACCACAATCCGGCCCCCCTAAAGTCTAAAGGATAGTAAACTGGCCCTCTGTTTGAAAAGTTTGGAGACCCCTGATTTAGAGAACCCCCCCCCCCCAACATTTTCATCCCCAGAGGAAACCCTAAAATAATTTCAGGTCTCCGAGAAGAGGAATGCCCAGTAACCTCTGGAGAACTTCACGATTCCATGGAACCCTGGCTTTGCAAGGATGATCTAGAGAAACCCTTTTCAACCCCAGAGGAAACCCTAAAATAATTTCAGGTCTCCGAGAAGAGGAACACCAAGCAACCTCTGGAGAACTTCACAATTCCATGGAACCCTGGCTTTACAAGGATGATCTATCTAGAGAAAACCTTTTCAACCTTTTTACCCCCAGAGAGGAAACCCTAAAACAATGTTAAGGTCTCAGCCATTTTACCCAAAAGGAACACCTAAAACAATAATTGTCAGATCTCCTTGAACCCCAGTAACCTCTGGAGGAATTCTATGACTCCACAGAACCCTGGATGAGAAAGGTTGATCTAGAGAAGCCTTTCTCACCCCTGTAGACTACAGGAATTTCGTGTTGGGGTACTCCTGGGACCCCGGTAGGACATATTCACTAATAACCTGGACTTAGAATGACCCTTTTGGGGTGTTAAATAGCAGATTATCAGTTGGCACAACGAACTACATCTGGTAGATGACTTTTCTGAGGAGCAGCAGACAATCAGAGGTATTTCCTGGGGTCAGACCCATAGGTAGAGGGAATTGTGGTACCCAACGAGGGGCACCTACCACCCTGGGCTGTGTGCTGATGGCACCAGTGTGATCTGGGGTGTTGGTGCCCATGATGAATGAAGTGCCACCGTGAATTGTAGGGTGAGGCAGAGAAGCAAAGAAGGGGGTGTAAGCAGAGGGACCCTGGCACCGCAGGAGGAGGAGGGTGGTACTTACAGCCAGAAGGCACACCGCCCGGGTGCCGCAGCCGTTCCTCCGCCGGGTATCACCCATGGCTAGGCTGTCAGGGGGTCCGGGAGCTGGCTCATGCCCTGGGCGCCTCTCATCAGCAGAAGCCCCGCTGGCACACAGGGGGCCGGAGCCTCGGCAGGGCGGGCTGGGTGCGGGGAGGGACTCCGGGCTGTGTCTGGAAGGAGCTCGGGCTACCGGCCATCGCTGAGCCGAAACACACACCACTACCGTCCACCGGCTCACTCTGCGGATGGAGGATGAGATGACACTGACAGGGAGCCCGGAGGGGAGGGGCCAGGGACGGAGGAGCCGCCCACTCAGCCTAAACACCACACGCAAGGCAACGCCCACCACGTGACGTCGCGGCCAGGGAGAGCGAGCGCGCCCGGGACCGTAATCCCTGTCATCACCGCTAGAGGGGGGACAACCGATCTGCGTGTGCGATCGGCACCGACAACTGATAAGTTTATTACGTGTGTGTGTGTGCGACAACTGATCAGTTTGTCACCTGTGTGTGTGCGCGATCGACACCGACAATCGATCAGTTTGTCACTTGTGAAATCTATGTGTGTGTGATGGGCTGCATGAAAGTGGCCATGTGTGGAATGGTCGGTGCAGTGTTGTGACTGGTGTTATTTTGTACGGAATGTGTCATAGAAGAACAGAATAGAGAGATCGATTGATTTACTGGAGATAACATCGTACAGATAGAGATCTAAGGCTGGCCATACACACTATTCGATTTTCTGCAGATTTGTGTCTTCAGATTTACCAATGCCATATTCTATGAGGTTTCAGTTTGTATGCCACCACGCAGGCCCTTGTACTATATGGTTTTGGTAAATCTGGAGCCAAATTCGCCAGAAAATCGAATAGTGTGTATGAGGTCTAAGGCCCCTTTCACACGGACAAACTGTTTTTTTCGGCGGACCTAAATGTACGCTCCATACAACTCTATGGAGCGCCGGATGTCAGGGGTGACCGCTGACATCCGATCCGCTAAAATCAGAGTGACGTATGGCGATACGTCGCCATCCGTCCTGGCGGATCGGGTGAGATCTGATGAAAACGGACATGCTGTCTGTTTTTCGTCCGATCTCTCCATAGATAAGCAGCGGCGATCGACAAATCCCTCCTCGCTCAACAAGCCCCTCCCCGCTCAGTGAGCAGAGAGAGAGACCTGTCACCCGCCGGCTCAGCGCAGATCAACGGACAGATCTCCCGCTGAGCTGACCAATACGCACAGTACACACACAGTCAGAAAATCGAATTAAGCCCCGGACCAATATGCTGCTAAATGCCCAGAGGCGTTTTTTACAATTCGGCACTGCGTCGCTTTAACTGACAATTGCGCGGTCGTGCGACGTGGCTCCCAAACAAAATTGGCGTCCTTTTCTTCCCACAAATAGAGCTTTCTTTTGATGGTATTTGATTGCCTCTGCGATTTTTATTTTTTGCGCTATAAACAAAAATAGAGTGACATTTTTTAGAAAAAAAAATCAATGGGCCAGATTCACAGACAAATAGGTTGCGCAGCGGCGGCGTAACGTATCCCATTTACGTTACACCGCTGCAAGTTTACAGCGTAAGTGCCTAATTCACAAAGCACTTACCTGTAAACTTGCGGTGGCGTAGCGTAAATCCGCTCGGCGCAAGCCCGCCTAATTCAAATGGGGCGGGCACCATTTAAATTTGGCGCGTTCCCGCGCCGAACGTACTGCGCATGCTCCATCCGTCAAATTACCCGACGTGCATTGCGCTAAATGACGTCGCAAGGACGTCATTGGTTTCGACATTAACGTAAATGGCGTCCAGCGCCATTCACGGACGACTTACGCAAACGACTTGATTTTTCAAAATTCGACGCGGGAACGACGGCCATACTTAACATTGGCTAGTCCACCTAGAGGGCAGCCTTAGTTTTACGCGGCGTATCTAGACGGAAACGACGTAAAGTTAGAGCGACGGGTAAAGCGTACGTTCGTGAATCGCCGTAACTAGTCATTTGCATATTCTACGCCGACCGCTATGGAATCGCCACCTAGCGGCCGGCCTAGAATTGCATCCTAAGATCCGACGGTGTAAGTCAATTACACCTGTCGGATCTTAAGGCTATCTATGCGTAACCTGATTCATAGGCGCATTGATACGACAAACGTATCTCAGAGATACGACGGCGTATCAGGAGATACGCCGTCGTATCTCTTTTGTGAATCTGGCCCAATATTTTTTACTTTTTGTTATAAGAAAAATCGAATAAACGAAATTTTAGTCAAACATTTAGGCCAAAATGTATTCAGCCACACGTCTTTAGTAAAAAAAAAAATCGCAATAAAAAAAAAAAAATTGCTACCTAGCGGCAACAGTGACACTAATACAGCGATCAGAAAAATGATCGCTTAGTGACACTGGCAATAGGGGGTGAAAGGGTTAACTAGGGCGGTGATCAAGGGGTTAAAGGCTTTATTAGGGGGGCTACCCTGGACCTAATACTAACTGCCTGTCACAGCAACTGTCACACTGACACTAAATGCAGTGATCAGTAAATATATGATCACTGCAATCAGTGACAGTGTTAGGTTTTTTAAAAATAAAGTGCTTGTATTGCGAAATGCTCGTTAACCGCGTTACTCGCAATCCGAGGTTCCACTATATACATGGAGGGAGAAATAGAGAGCGATGGATTTGATTAGGGTTGTCCCGATACCACTTTTTTAGGACTGAGTACAAGTACCGATACTTTTTTTCAAGTACTCGCCGATACCGAATACCGATACTTTTTTTTAAATGTGTCCCCAAATGCAGCCATGTTTCCCTTACAGATGCAGCCATGTCTCCCCCACAGATGCAGCCATGTCTCCCACATATGCAGCCATGTCCCCCCCATATATGCAGCCATGTCCCCCCATATCCAGCCATGTCCCCCCATATGCAGCCATGTCCCCCCCATATGCAGCAATGTCCCCCCCATATGCAGCCATGTCCCCCCCCATATCCAGCCATGTCCCCCCCATATGCAGCCATGTCCCCCCCATATCCAGCCATGTCCCCCCCATATGCAGACATGTCCCCCCCATATATGCAGCCATGTCCCCCCCATATATGCAGCCATGTCCCCTTTACATACATGCTGCTGTGCCGTGCCGTGCCGCGCCGCTTGGTTAATACGGGCGGGGAACATTACAGTTTTTTATTTGAATAGCTGTAGTCTTTCGCGCCGCAATGCGTATAGACACTCCCCCTTGCTCGGGATTGGACAGTTCACCCGAGCAAGGGGGAGTGTCTATACGCGGCGCGGCGGGAAACACTACAGCTATTCAAATGAAAGCTGTAATGTTCCCCGCCCGTATTACCCAACCGGCAGCGGGGATGCGGCGCGCGGGGGGGGGGGGGGGGGAGTATTCTATTTAGGTATCGAGGTATTTGCGGGAGTACAAGTACTCCCGCAAATACTCAGAATCGGTCCCGATACCGATACTAGTATCGGTATCGGGACAACCCTAGATTTGATAATAGAAAGATTTTAGCAAAGAAAAGGTATTACAACCCATGGATATGGAGTGCTGCACACCCCTGATAGTACTTGAAAAAAGTGGAAATTACCCCTAGGGGCTTTGTGTTGCAGCAAAGAAATATGAAGAGAAATGCCAATGGTAAAAAAGTATAATTTATTAAATAGAATATTCATAAAAGGCCCCAAAAAAGGAAAGGGGACTCAGGATATGAGCTTAACAATGGATTATAAATATAATCAAAAGCCAAAACAAATCATGCCATGATAACAATTACAAGTAAAACAGTACTGTGGACATGTGAACACCATGGGCAAAAAAGCTCCTACGCGTTTCGACCTTAATAGTGATGGTCTTCTTCAGGGAGCAATGCATTTTTGCACAGCCATAGATTCTATAAAGAAAACACATACCAATAAATACATAAATAATAATACATGAGTAAGGAGGACACGTCCTCCCAGACCTATGGACAGAAGTCCGGGTGTCAGTAGTCCCACTGCATGACTGTAAAAGGTAGTGTAGAAAGTGATGTCTACCACTTACCCAGACACATGTTTGGTAATAGAAAGATATCCATACAATTAGATATATGAATCTGCAGTCCTGTTTTTATTGATGATATATAAAGTTCTCTGCTCTTCACCCTCCTCGCTCATTGGAGCGCTGAGCTGTGGAGGGATGGGAGGTGGCTGGCTCAGGCTCTTAGTGGCTCGCTGAGAGGCTGAGACGGGTGTCAGTCCAGGCACCTGGCGGATCCAGACTTTGTCGGGATGATGTGGTGCCTGGACTAAAATCCGTGACGTCAGCAGACAACGGACTTCAGTCCCCGCTCTGCAGAAAACGGGTCACAGGAGTGCAAAACGAATTGCACTCCTGTGATCCATAGGAGAAGTACAGGTGATCTTTGGCTGTACTTCTCCTTTAAGGCCGCCTTCACATAGGTGTGCTGCATTTTGGACGCAGCGTGATTGTATGCACGGATTACACGTTGTATGCACATTCCCATCAAATTATATAAGAACGTACGTTTTCTGAAAGCGCATCAAAGTTGCAGCATGCAGGACGAGCTTTTATGAAAACGCACGTTCAAAGTCAATGGGAGCGTGCCTAAAAACATGTGTAAAACACGCATAGAATCGTGATGCGGCCAAAATGCTGCACACCTATGTGAACCAATCCTAAGGGCTCCTTCATACGGGTGGCAATAAAAGCAGGCGGTTAAAGGGGAGTTCCACCCACAATTTCACTTTTTAAATATAAATACCCCTGTAATACACAAGCTTAATGTAGTCTAGTAAAGTTAGTCTGTAAACTAAGGTCCGTTTTGTTAGGTTGTTACAGCATTTAGTTAGTTTATAATCTAGAAATAGACCGTGGCCATCTTAAGTGTGGGCATCATGAAGCCAGACTGTATGACTTCCTGGATTTCAGCCTTGCAGATCTCGCACATGCTCAGTGCTGCACAAGCGATGTAATAGGTTTCAGTCAGGTTTATTTGCAAGGACTACTGGGATACATGATGCCTATCCCAGAAACTAGGGTTGTCCCGATACCACTTTTTTAGGACCGAGTACAAGTACCGATACTTTTTTTCATGTAGTCGCCGATACCGAATACCGATACTTTTTTTAAATGTCATGTGACAGTTTTCAAACCACAATACAGACTAAGGATATTTTCTTTAGAATTATGAAGAACTCTAATTTAAGACATTATAAAAGAATAAAAATTAGTAAAAATGAATAAAAATGTTTTATTTGCTTGTCACGCAGTAGTAAAAAACTCAAAGAATTTTCATAGAACATGTTGATAAATACAAAAAAAGTATTCTATTTAGGTATCGGGAGCATTTGCGCGAGTACGAGTACTCCCGCAAATACTCGGTATCGGTCCCGATACCGATACTAGTATCGGTATCTGGACAACCCTACCAGAAACCCTTGCGAATAGCCTTGTGACTTAATAGCCTAGGCTAATAAGGAGGAGGAAGTAATGAAGGACTACAAAATAAAGGTATTTACAAGCAACAAAATAAATAAAAATTGTCCATTCTGAACACTATGAGATTAGGGCATGCAGCACAGACAAACATAAAAAAATGGGTGGAACTCCACTTTAAGCCGCGGTTTTATCACTCCCCAACTACCTACTGCTCACGGCATGTCACATTCAGGGTGCCTCTAAATGCATCAAAAACACGCCAGGGTGCCTCTAAAGGCATCAAAAACACGCCAGGGTGCCTCAAAATGCATCAAAAACACGCCAGGGTGCCTCAAAATGCATCAAAAACACCAGGGTGCCTCAAAATGCATCAAAAATACGCCAGGGTGCCTCAAAAACACGCCAGGCTGCCTCTAAATGCATCAAAAACACACCAGGGTGCCTCTAAATGCATCAAAAACACACCAGGCTGCCTCTAAATGCATCAAAAACACACCAGGGTGCCTCTAAATGCATCAAAAACACACCAGGGTGCCTCTAAAGCAGGGGTCTCCAAACATTCTAAACAAAGGGCCGGTTTATTGTCCTTCAGACTCTTGGAGGGCCGGAATTTGGCCAGCGGGAGTGACAATTTTCCTGGCATCAGTGGAAGTAAAAATCCGGTATTAGGGGGAGGAATAGTGCCCTATTAGTGGTGTTAGTGGGAGAAATGGTGCTCCATTGTCGGTGTCAGATGGCAGAATAGTGTCTCATATCATTAGGAGGGATAGTGCTCCAAGGGCCAGATAAAGGCAAGCAAAGGGCCGCATCCGGCCCTCGGGCCGCAGTTTGGAGACCACTGCTCTAAAGGCATCAAAAACACACCAGGGTGCCTCAAAATGCATCAACAACACGCCAGGGTGCCTCAAAAACACGCCAGGCTGCCTCCAAATGCATCAAAAACACACCAGGGTGCCTCAAAAACACGCCAGAGTGCCTCTAAATGCATCAAAAACACACCAGGGTGCCTCTAAATGCATCAAAAACATGCCAGGGTGCATCTAAATGCATCAAAAACACACCAAGGTGCCTCAAAAACACACCAGGGTGCCTCTAAATGCATCAAAAACACACCAGGGTGCCTCTAAATGCATCAAAAACACACCACGGTGCCTCAAAAACACACCAGGGTGCCTCTAAATGCATCAACAACACGCCAGGGTGCCTCTAAAACAGTGGTTCTCAACTTGGGGGTCAAATGAGGATTTGCCAGGGGTCCCCAAAACCTGGGCTGTTCCTGAAGCCTGTGACCGCCCACTCAGCCTCTTCACAGCTGCCCATTCAGTTCACGGCATAGCTGGGAGGCAGGGACTAGAGGTCAGCTGACTGGTGAGGAATGTGAAGTGGGAGGGGCTGGAGGAGACCCTATTTGCTGATTTCAGCATAGGTGTCACTGCTACGAGAAACCACAAAGTTGGAGACACAGAGAGTAACACTACCTGTGATTAGAGTTGCCTTTAAAAGTCCCCACTACAGTTCTCAGATCAGCAGATGGCCTTGATCAAGAGCACCCAAGTTGGCTGATCCCAACTCCCCACCAGCACTGCCACTCATCCCAACCCCCGCCAGCACTGCCACTGAATCCCAACCCCCGCCAGCACTGCCACTGAATCCCAACTCCCCGCCAGGGAGTAAGAGAAGGAATAAAAATAGAAAATACATGGAAGGGAGAGGAAAAGAGGGGGAGGAACAAAGAAATAGGAAGAGAAAGAATAAGAGAACAAGAAAGACGTCTAGAGAGGGATGGGGATAACAAACAAGAAATTAGGATAGAGAGATAAAAGGGAAAGAAAGGAGAACAAACAGAAAGAGTGGTACATTCTAAAATGTACTATAAGGGGTTCCAATATTGTACGAGTGGAAGGGACTCAGGGAGCGCTAAATGTCCGTGGGTTAGGGGTGAAAATTACTTGTCTTACCTTGGGTGCCGACAACCCAAGATAGGAAAATAATTTTACCGTTAGGGGTCCCCACAACTTGGGAAATTTTATCAAGGAGTCACGGCATTAGACAGGTTGAGAACCACTGCTCTAAAGGCATCAAAAACATGCCAGGGTGCCTCTAAATGCACCAAAAACACACCAGGGTGCCTCTAAATGCATCAAAAACCCGCCAGGGTGCCTCTAAATGCATCAAAAACACCAGGGTGCCTCTAAATGCATCAAAAACATGCCAGGGT
Source organism: Rana temporaria (assembly GCF_905171775.1). Lineage (NCBI taxonomy): Eukaryota > Metazoa > Chordata > Amphibia > Anura > Ranidae > Rana > Rana temporaria. Next base: position 62,038,973 of record NC_053492.1, read on the forward strand.
GCCTCTAAAGTCATTAAAAACACATTAGAGTGCCTCAAAAACACGCCAGAGTGCCTCTAAATGCATCAAAACCACACCAGGGTGCCTCTAAATGATTCAAAAACACACCACGGTGCCTCAAAAACACACCAGGGTGCCTCTAAATGCATCAAAAACACGCCAGGGTGCCTCTAAAGGCATCAAAAACACGCCAGGGTGCCTCAAAAACTCGCCAGGGTGCCTCTAAATGCATCAAAAACTTGCCAGGGTGCCTCTAAATGCATCAAAAACACGGCAGGGTGCCACTAAAGGCATCAAAAACATGTCAGGGTGCCTCCTAAAGGCATCAAAAACACACCAGGGTGCCTCAAAAACACGCCAGGGTGCCTCTAAATGCATTAAAAACACACCAGGGTGCCTCTAAATGCATCAAAAACATGCCAGGGTGCCCTTAAAAACACGCCAGGGTGCCTCTAAATGCATCAAAAACACCCCAGGGTGCCACTAAAGGCATCAAAAACACACCAGGGTGCCTCTAAATGCATCAAAAACCCGCCAGGGTGCCTCTAAATGCATCAAAAACACCAGGGTGCCTCTAAATGCATCAAAAACACGCCAGGGTGCCTCTAAAGCCATTAAAAACACACTAGGGTGCCTCAAAAACACGCCAGAGTGCCTCTAAATGCATCAAAACCACACCAGGGTGCCTCTAAATGCTTCAAAAACACACCACGGTGCCTCAAAAACACACCAGGGTGCCTCTAAATGCATCAAAAACACGCCAGTGTGCCTCTAAAGGCATCAAAAACACGCCAGGGTGCCTCAAAAACTCGCCAGGGTGCCTCTAAATGCATCAAAAACACACCAGGGTGCCTCTAAATGCATCAAAAACACGCCAGTGTGCCTCTAAAGGCATCAAAAACACGCCAGGGTGCCTCAAAAACTCGCCAGGGTGCCTCTAAATGCATCAAAAACACACCAGGGTGCCTCTAAATGCATCAAAAACACGCCAGGGTGCCACTAAAGGCATCAAAAACACACCGGGGTGCCTCAAAAACACGTCAGGGTGCCTCTAAATGCATTAAAAACACACCAGGGTGCCTCTAAATGCATCAAAAACATGCCAGGGTGCCCTTAAAAACACGCCAGGGTGCCTCTAAATGCATCAAAAACACCCCAGGGTGCCTCTAAATGCATCAAAAACACGCCAGGGTGCCACTAAAGGCATCAAAAACATGCCAGGGTGCCTCTAAAGGCATCAAAAACACACCATAGTGCCTCAAAAACATGCCAGGGTGCCTCTAAATGCATCAAAAACACACCAGGGTGCCTCTAAATGCATCGAAAACACGCCAGGGTGCCTCAAAAATACACCAGAGTGCCTCTAAATGCATCAAAAACACACCAGGGTAGCTCAAAAACATGCCAGGGTGCCTCTAAATGCATCAAAAACACGCCAGGGTGCTGCAAAAACACACCAGGGTGCCTCTAAATGCATCAAAAACACGCCAGGGTGCCTCAAAAACATACCAGGGTGCCTCTAAATGCATCAAAAACATGACAGAGTGCCTCTAAATGGATTAAAAACACGCCAGGGTGCCTCTAAATGCATCAAAAACACACCAGGGTGCCTCTAAATGCCTCAAAAACATGCAAGGTGCCTCTAAATGCATCAAAAACACGCCAGGGTGCTTCTAAATGCATTAAAAACATGCCAGAGTGCCTCAAAAACACGACAGGGTGCCTCTAAATGCATCAAAAACATGCATGGGTGCCTCTAAATGCATCAAAAACTCGCCAGGGTGCCTCTAAATGCATCAAAAACACGCCAGAGTGCCTCTAAATGCATCAAAAACACACCAGGGTGCATCAAAAACATGCCAGAGTGCCTCTAAATGCATTAAAAACACACCAGGGTGCCTCTAAATGCATCAAAAACATGCCAGGGTGCCTCTAAATGCTTCAAAAACACACCACGGTGCCTCAAAAACACACCAGGGTGCCTCTAAATGCATCAAAAACACGCCAGTGTGCCTCTAAAGGCATCAAAAACACGCCAGGGTGCCTCAAAAACTCGCCAGGGTGCCTCTAAATGCATCAAAAACACACCAGGGTGCCTCTAAATGCATCAAAAACACGCCAGTGTGCCTCTAAAGGCATCAAAAACACGCCAGGGTGCCTCAAAAACTCGCCAGGGTGCCTCTAAATGCATCAAAAACACACCAGGGTGCCTCTAAATGCATCAAAAACACGCCAGGGTGCCACTAAAGGCATCAAAAACACACCGGGGTGCCTCAAAAACACGTCAGGGTGCCTCTAAATGCATTAAAAACACACCAGGGTGCCTCTAAATGCATCAAAAACATGCCAGGGTGCCCTTAAAAACACGCCAGGGTGCCTCTAAATGCATCAAAAACACCCCAGGGTGCCTCTAAATGCATCAAAAACACGCCAGGGTGCCACTAAAGGCATCAAAAACATGCCAGGGTGCCTCTAAAGGCATCAAAAACACACCATAGTGCCTCAAAAACATGCCAGGGTGCCTCTAAATGCATCAAAAACACACCAGGGTGCCTCTAAATGCATCGAAAACACGCCAGGGTGCCTCAAAAATACACCAGAGTGCCTCTAAATGCATCAAAAACACACCAGGGTAGCTCAAAAACATGCCAGGGTGCCTCTAAATGCATCAAAAACACGCCAGGGTGCTGCAAAAACACACCAGGGTGCCTCTAAATGCATCAAAAACACGCCAGGGTGCCTCAAAAACATACCAGGGTGCCTCTAAATGCATCAAAAACATGACAGAGTGCCTCTAAATGGATTAAAAACACGCCAGGGTGCCTCTAAATGCATCAAAAACACACCAGGGTGCCTCTAAATGCCTCAAAAACATGCAAGGTGCCTCTAAATGCATCAAAAACACGCCAGGGTGCTTCTAAATGCATTAAAAACATGCCAGAGTGCCTCAAAAACACGACAGGGTGCCTCTAAATGCATCAAAAACATGCATGGGTGCCTCTAAATGCATCAAAAACTCGCCAGGGTGCCTCTAAATGCATCAAAAACACGCCAGAGTGCCTCTAAATGCATCAAAAACACACCAGGGTGCATCAAAAACATGCCAGAGTGCCTCTAAATGCATTAAAAACACACCAGGGTGCCTCTAAATGCATCAAAAACATGCCAGGGTGCCCTTAAAAACACGCCAGGGTGCCTCTAAATGCATCAAAAACACCCCAGGGTGCCTCTAAATGCATCAAAAACACGCCAGGGTGCCACTAAAGGCATCAAAAACATGCCAGGGTGCCTCTAACGGCATCAAAAACACACCAGGGTGCGTCTAAATGCATCAAAAACACGCCAGGGTGCCTTTTAAAAAACACACCAGGGTGCCTCTAAATGCATCAAAAACACGCCAGGGTGCCACTAAAGGCATCAAAAACATGCCAGGGTGCCACTAAAGGCATCAAAAACATGCCAGGGTGCCTCTAAAGGCATCCAAAACACACCAGGGTGCGTCTAAATGCATCAAAAACACGCCAGGGTGCTTCAAAAACACGCCAGGGTGCCTCTAAATGCATCATAAACACACCAGGGTGCCTCTAAATGCCTCAAAAACATGCCAGAGTGCCTCTAAATGGATTAAAAACATGCCAGGGTGCCTCTAAATGCATCAAAAACACACCAGGGTGCCTCTAAATGCATCAAAAACACGCCAGGGTGCCTCAAAAACACTTCAGAGTGCCTCTACATGCATCAAAAACACGCCAGAGTGCCTCAAAAACACGACAGGGTGCCTCTAAATGCATCAAAAACTCGCCAGGGTGCCTCTAAATGCATCAAAAACACACCAGGGTGCCTCAAAAACATGCCTGGGTGCCTCTAAATGCATCAAAAACACGCCAGAGTGCCTCTAAATGCATCAAAAACACGCCAGAGTGCCTCTAAATGCATCAAAAACACGCCAGGGTGCCTCAAAAACACGACAGAGTGCATCTAAATGCATCAAAAACACGTCAGAGTGCCTCTAAATGCATCAAAAACTTGGCAGCAATACGCTTGCTGACTAAAGTTAGGGCACCAAAAACGACGACTAACTTTGCGACGGGAAACTATACTAGCGGCGACGTAGCGAACGCGAAAAACCGTTGTGGATCCGCCGTAACTCCTCATTTGCATACCCGACGCTGGTTTACGACGCAAACTCCCCCCAGCGGCGGCCGCGGTACTGCATCCTAAGATCCGACAGTGTAAAACAATTACACCTGTCGGATCTTCTGCCTATCTATGTGTAACTGATTCTATGAATCAGTCGCATAGATAGAAACAGAGATACGACGGCGTATCAGGAGAAACGCCGTCGTATCTCCACTGTGAATCTGGCCCCAACAATCTAATAAATGCTCTATAATACTTTATGGGGCTGCCCCTTGCTTACGAAGTATTGGGCGGAGGTGTTTGAGATTATTTCTGTTTTGTCGGGCAAAAGGATAGCCCCTAACCCAGCCTTAGCTTTACTTTCTCTGGGTATTGAGAATTTTACGGTAAATCTCAGAAGCTCAATTGTCCATCTACTTATGGCTGCCAGGCTATCAATCACCAGAAAATGGAAAGATCCGTGTCCTCCATATATCCTGGAAGCTATAGATTTGACCAATATCCATTTCACCTACGAGAGGATAATGGCTATATCAGGGGTTGACAAATTTGCTTGGAATCTAGGAGCCAGCTAAAAAAGTTAGGAGCCAGAAAACGCGCCCCGTCCCGACGAGCTTGCGCACAGAAGCGAACACATACGTGAGCAGCGCCCGCATATGTAAACGGTGTTCAAACCACACATGTGAGGTATCGCCGCGATTGGTATAGCGAGAGCAATAATTCTAGCCCTAGACCTCCTCTGTACCTCAAAACATGCAACCTGTAGATTTTTTTAAACGTCGCCTATAGAGATTTTAAAGGGTAAAAGTTTGTCGCCATTCCACGAGCGGACGTAATTTTGAAGCATGACATGTTGAGTATGAATTTACTTGGCATAAAATTATCTTTCATAATATTAAAAAAATGGGCATACCTTTACTGTTGTCTTATTTTTTCATTTAAAAAAGTGTAATTTTTTCCCAAAAAAGTGCACTTGTAAGACCGCTGCGCAAATACATAGTGACAGAAAGTATTGCAACGATCGCCATTTTATTCTCTAGGGTGTTAGGATAAAAAATATATATAATGTTTGGGGGTTCTAATTAGAGGGAAGAAGATGGCAGTGAAAATAGTGAAAAATTACATTAGAATTGCTGTTTAACTTGTTTTTTTTTTTTTTTTTTTCTTTTTTTCCCCCTGCTGTTTAACTTGTAATGCTTAACTTGTAATACCAACGGCCACCACCAGATGGTGCCAGCTCACAAAAAAAATAATATATATATTTTTTTGCCCCCCTTCCAAGCCAAGTCGCCAGGACCCTATTTCTAGTCGCCATGGCGACCTGGCGCCCGGGATTTGTCGAGCCCTGGGCTATATCATTGCATACTTTGCCTAAACACGAAATCTCCTGGGCCCCTTGGAAAAAATGGTATGAAAACAACACATAGACATTGGTACATATGTTGTTCCTATCAAGTGTTATCACTTGTATTTTCCTGTATGAAACTTATGAACCTGAGTATCATTATTAGCAAGTAAGCAACTTATGTTGAATTGATGTTCTATACCTGTATTTATGCATAGACTACATTTTGCGTTCATTTAGATACTTACTATACTTTTTGAAACGATTTGAAACAAATATCTTTGTTTTAATCAAATTTATCTACTTGATTAACTGCTTACCTATTCATGAGTTCACTTATGTAGACGGATAGCTTATTTTGTCTAATCTTAGGTATGTTTATTATTTACACATTTTATGTATGTTATTTAAATACCAATAAAAATTTATTGAAAGAAAAAAAACACACCAGGGTGCCTCAAAAACACGCCAGAGTGCATCTAAATGCATCAAAAACACGCCTGGGTGCCGCTAAATGCATCAAAAACACACCAGGGTGCGGCTAAAACACAATAGGGTGCCTCTAAATGCATCAAAAACACGCCAGGGTGCGGCTAAAACACAATAGGGTGCCTCTAAATGCATCAAAAACACGCCAGGGTGCCTCTAAGGCTGCTTTCACACTGAGGCGTGCAGCCGCGGTGACGGTATAGCCGCGCTATTTGTAGCGCGGCTATACCGTCGTATTTACCGCGATATTCGGGCGCTAGCGGTGAGGTTTTAACCCCCGCTAGCGGCCGAAAAAGGGTTAATACCGCCCGCGTTGAGGGCGGTATTACCACGCTTTCCCATCGATTTCAATGGGAAGGCGCGGTATAGGAGCGGTGAACACACCGCTCCTATACCGCGGTAAAGATGCGGCTAGCAGGACTTTTAGAGCGCTCCTGCTAGCGCACCGCTTCAATGTGAAAGCCTTCGGGCTTTCACATTGAACACAACAGGGAATGATTTTTCATGCGGTATAGCAGCGCTATTTGTAGCGCTGTACCGCATGAAAAAGCCCCAATGTGAAAGGGGCCTAAATGCATCAAAAACACGCCAGGGTGCCTCAAAAACATGCCAGAGTGCCTCTAAATGCATCAAAAACACACCAGGGTGCCTCTAAAACATGTCAGGGTGCCTCTAAATGCATCAAAAACACACCAGAGTGCCTCAAAAACACGCCAGACTCTCTCTCTGTCCTCCCTAATTCCAAGGGCATTATCATTAACCCCTGTCCATTTTCCTTTCCAGTATATTACGTCATAACACGTATGCGTTCGATTCGGCACGCAAGCTCGGCAGGACGGGGTGCATTTAACCACTTAAGGACCGCCTCCTGCAGATATACGTCGGCAGAATGGCACGGCTGAGCACAGGCACGTACCTGTACATCCTCTAAGTGCCCAGCCGTGGGTCGTGCATAGCTGCGGGACCCGATCGCCGCTGGAGTCCCGCGATCGGTCCCCGTCCAGCCCCGCCCCCCTACAGTTAGAAACACATATGAGGTCACACTTAACCCTTCAGCGCCCCCTAGTGGTTAACTCCCAAACTGCAATTGTTATTTTCACAGTAAACAATGCATTTTTTGCTGTGAAAATGACAATGGTCCCAAAAATGTGTCAAAATTGTCCGAAGTGTCCGCCATAATGTCGCAGTCATGAAAAAAAATCACTGATAGCCGCCATTAGTAGTAATAAAAAATAATAAAAATGCAATAAAACTATCTCCTATTTTGTAAACGCTATAAATTTTGCGCAAACCAATCGATAACCGCTTATTGCGATTTTTTTTTTTACCAAAAATATGTAGAAGAATACGTATCGGCCTAAACTGAGGAAATTTTTTTTTTTATATATATATATTTTTGGGGGATATTTATTATAGCAAAAAGTAAAAAATATTGAATTTTTTTTAAAATTGTCGCTCTATTTTTGTTAATAGCGCAAAAAATAAAAACCGCAGAGGTGATCAAATACCACCAAAATAAAGCTCTATTTGTGGGAAAAAAAGGACGACAATTTTGTTTGGGAGCCACGCCGCACGACTGCGCAATTGTCAGTTAAAGCGACGCAGTGCCGAATCGCAAAAACTGGCCCGGTCCTTTACCTGTCTTAAGTGGTTAAACTTTTTTTTGTTTTCTTATTTATTTTACTTTTTATTGTTACACTGTTCTTTTTTAAAAAAGATACGACGGCTCAGACTCAGAGATACGACGGCGTATCTGGAGATACGCCGTCGTATCTCCTACGAGAATCTGGGCCTGAGTCTGAAAAACAGGCAAGGTCCATAAGTGGTTAAACAGACTCTCTGTGTGCATGAGGCCTTATAGCTGAATACAACTAAGGGCTCATTCACAAGTGTAGCAGGCACTGTTGCTCCACTGAAAAGCAATCCGAGTATAACTTCTAGGTTTAATTTAGGCGGTGAGGGGACAATATCGCACCGTGTGATCTCTAAATTCTCCCATGTTGTTGAGGTAGATCTTTTTGTCTCTTTACCCCTGCCGTCTAGAATACATAGTCCAATAAATGAATAAAGTGTAGCGCTTCACACCATGTGAAAGGGGCCCAAAACATACATCATTGTGTTTTCCATAAAAAAAACAAGTTTATTACAAAAAAAGTTTAGAAATTCTCATGGTTTCATAGGCAAATGGATCGCTCATCAGGTGTCCATATATCATTCTCTATATGACCAATACAGATTGATTCTACTTCCTCAAATGCCTGGGAACACCCCAACAGCTGCCAAAACCTGGGATTGAACCAGAGACCTTTAGATCTTCAATCTAATGCTCTCCCAACTGAGCTATTTTGGCAAGGTAAGGGGCGTATATTTGATTAATTAGACATTGAGTTTGCTTAGAGGTGGGGTATTGTGGACTTTTGAGCGCTGCACTTTATTAATTTGTTTCATGAACTTGGCAATACATTTCTGGGCGCTTTCCTGTGCCGAAGGAGCTGCAGGTGCTGCATACATTGAAGAAAAAATTGATTTGACCCCCTGCTGATTTTGTACATTAGCTCACTGACAAATAAATGATCAGTCTATAAATTTAATGGTAGGTTTATTTTAGCAGTGAGAGACAGAATAACAACAAAAATATCCAGAAAATGCATTTCAAAAAAGTTATAAATTGATTTGCATTTTAGCCCTGGTTCACACTGGGCTGCGGGAGTGAAGCCGTGCGAGTTCAGCTGAACTCGCACAATTTCACTCCCGCCGGCAGTCCCGATTTCGGCCGCGATTTAAGAGACATCTGTGCAGGTTTCTGCACAGATGTCTATGTAAATCGCGGCCCGAAATCGCAAAAAGTAGTACAAGAACTACTTTTTGAAATCGGTGCAGCGCCGCAGATGCGGCGTCGCACCGATTAGGACGGCGCCATTGCCGACAATTGGCGGCATTTGAGATGCGATTTCACATGTGAAATCGCATCTCAAATCGAATGAAATCGCACCCAGTGTGAACCTGGGCTTAATGAGTGAAATAAGTATTTGATCCCCTATCAATCAGCAAGAATTCTGGCTCCCAGGTGTATTCTATACAGGTAACAAGCTGAGATTAGGAGCACTCTCCTAAAGTTGTTACCTGTATAAAAGACACCTATCCACAGAAGTAATCAAACAGATTCCAATCTCTTCACCATGGCCAAGACCAAAGAGCTGTCCAAGGATGTCAGGGACAAGATTGTAGACCTACACAAGACTGGAATGGGCTACTAGACCATCGCCAAGCAGCTTGGTGAGAGGGTGACAACCAGTGGCGGTTCGTCCATAGAGGGCGCTGGAGCGCCGCCCCCTCTGGAGCGCCGCCCCCTACCGGTAACCTGATTGGCTGAAGCGTCATCGAGGGCGGGAGAAGACATCGAGAGTCGAGGACGTGGATGGCTGACTCCAGTAAAGGTAAGTGCCGGGGGGGGGGGCATTTTACAGGGCACAGTGACATCAATGGCCACAGTGGCGACAGTGGGGCTGCAATTTTTTTTTCTGTTTGCGCCCCCCCAAAAATTTTGAGCACCAGCCGCCACTGGTGACAACAGTTGGTGCAATTATTTTTCAAATGGAAGAAACACAAACATTTCCCTCGATTTGAGGCTCCATGCAGGATCTCACCTTGTGGGGTTTCAATGATCATGAGAACGGTGAGGAATCAGCCCAGAACTACACAAAAGAGTCTTGTCAATGATCTTAAGGCAGTTGGGACCATAGTCACCAAGAAAATTATTGGTACCACACTATGCCATGAAGGACTGAAATCCTGCAGGCCCGTCTGATGTTTGCTAATGAACATCTGAATGATTCAGAGAAGAACTGGGTGAAAGTGTTGTGGTCAGATGAGACCAAAATCTAGCTCTTTGTCATAAACTCAACTCACCGTGTATGGAGGAGGAGGAATGCTGCCTATGAGACCAAGAACACTATCCCCACCGGCAAACATGGAGGTGGAAGCATTATGCTTTGGGGGTGTTTTTCTGCCAATTGGACAGGACAGCTTCACTGCATCAAAGGGGCGATGGATGGGGCCATGCAGGGCCAGATTAAGAACATCATGGGCCTGGTGCTGAGGATTTTGGTGGGGCCTTTTATAAATAATAAATAAATGCGTGGGAATGACATGAACGCAGCCCGGCCAAGGCAAGTGACCAAAGACACAGAACCCACAAGGAAGATCGGGTGAAGATGGAAGCGCCCGGGCCCCGCCTGATTCATTACAGCGCAGCACTGGGCAGTGCCTAAGTGCACAGTTACCAACATTTAAAAAATATTTTCAGGGACACTTTTTTTACAAGTGCTATATTTAGAGTAGCTGAGATCCCCGATGTTCCTCTATACATCATAGTAGTAATCACAAAATTAAATGAGTACTAATAATGGGGCAGAACAAATATGAGAACTGAGATTTCCTTTAGTTGAACTAACAAAAGTGTGCCCATTCTAGACTAAAGTTAGGGCACCAAAAACGACGACTAACTTTGCGACGGGAAACTATACTAGCGGCGACGTAGCGAACGCGAAAAACCGTTGTGGATCCGCCGTAACTCCTCATTTGCATACCCGACGCTGGTTTACAACGCAAACTCCCCCCAGCGGCGGCCGCGGTACTGCATCCTAAGATCCGACAGTGTAAAACAATTACACCTGTCGGATCTTCTGCCTATCTATGTGTAACTGATTCTATGAATCAGTCGCATAGATAGAAACAGAGATACGACGGCGTATCAGGAGAAACGCCGTCGTATCTCCACTGTGAATCTGGCCCCAACAATCTAATAAATGCTCTATAATACTTTATGGGGCTGCCCCTTGCTTACGAAGTATTGGGCGGAGGTGTTTGAGATTATTTCTGTTTTGTCGGGCAAAAGGATAGCCCCTAACCCAGCCTTAGCTTTACTTTCTCTGGGTATTGAGAATTTTACGGTAAATCTCAGAAGCTCAATTGTCCATCTACTTATGGCTGCCAGGCTATCAATCACCAGAAAATGGAAAGATCCGTGTCCTCCATATATCCTGGAAGCTATAGATTTGACCAATATCCATTTCACCTACGAGAGGATAATGGCTATATCAGGGGTTGACAAATTTGCTTGGAATCTAGGAGCCAGCTAAAAAAGTTAGGAGCCAGAAAACGCGCCCCGTCCCGACGAGCTTGCGCACAGAAGCGAACACATACGTGAGCAGCGCCCGCATATGTAAACGGTGTTCAAACCACACATGTGAGGTATCGCCGCGATTGGTATAGCGAGAGCAATAATTCTAGCCCTAGACCTCCTCTGTACCTCAAAACATGCAACCTGTAGATTTTTTTAAACGTCGCCTATGGAGATTTTAAAGGGTAAAAGTTTGTCGCCATTCCACGAGCGGACGTAATTTTGAAGCATGACATGTTGAGTATGAATTTACTTGGCATAAAATTATCTTTCATAATATTAAAAAAATGGGCATACCTTTACTGTTGTCTTATTTTTTCATTTAAAAAAGTGTAATTTTTTCCCAAAAAAGTGCACTTGTAAGACCGCTGCGCAAATACATAGTGACAGAAAGTATTGCAACGATCGCCATTTTATTCTCTAGGGTGTTAGGATAAAAAATATATATAATGTTTGGGGGTTCTAATTAGAGGGAAGAAGATGGCAGTGAAAATAGTGAAAAATTACATTAGAATTGCTGTTTAACTTGTTTTTTTTTTTTTTTTTCTTTTTTTCCCCCTGCTGTTTAACTTGTAATGCTTAACTTGTAATACCAACGGCCACCACCAGATGGTGCCAGCTCACAAAAAAAATAATATATATATTTTTTTGCCCCCCTTCCAAGCCAAGTCGCCAGGACCCTATTTCTAGTCGCCATGGCGACCTGGCGCCCGGGATTTGTCGAGCCCTGGGCTATATCATTGCATACTTTGCCTAAACACGAAATCTCCTGGGCCCCTTGGAAAAAATGGTATGAAAACAACACATAGACATTGGTACATATGTTGTTCCTATCAAGTGTTATCACTTGTATTTTCCTGTATGAAACTTATGAACCTGAGTATCATTATTAGCAAGTAAGCAACTTAGGTTGAATTGATGTTCTATACCTGTATTTATGCATAGACTACATTTTGCGTTCATTTAGATACTTACTATACTTTTTGAAACGATTTGAAACAAATATCTTTGTTTTAATCAAATTTATCTACTTGATTAACTGCTTACCTATTCATGAGTTCACTTATGTAGACGGATAGCTTATTTTGTCTAATCTTAGGTATGTTTATTATTTACACATTTTATGTATGTTATTTAAATACCAATAAAAATTTATTGAAAGAAAAAAAACACACCAGGGTGCCTCAAAAACACGCCAGAGTGCATCTAAATGCATCAAAAACACGCCTGGGTGCCGCTAAATGCATCAAAAACACACCAGGGTGCGGCTAAAACACAATAGGGTGCCTCTAAATGCATCAAAAACACGCCAGGGTGCGGCTAAAACACAATAGGGTGCCTCTAAATGCATCAAAAACACGCCAGGGTGCCTCTAAGGCTGCTTTCACACTGAGGCGTGCAGCCGCGGTGACGGTATAGCCGCGCTATTTGTAGCGCGGCTATACCGTCGTATTTACCGCGATATTCGGGCGCTAGCGGTGAGGTTTTAACCCCCGCTAGCGGCCGAAAAAGGGTTAATACCGCCCGCGTTGAGGGCGGTATTACCACGCTTTCCCATCGATTTCAATGGGAAGGCGCGGTATAGGAGCGGTGAACACACCGCTCCTATACCGCGGTAAAGATGCGGCTAGCAGGACTTTTAGAGCGCTCCTGCTAGCGCACCGCTTCAATGTGAAAGCCTTCGGGCTTTCACATTGAACACAACAGGGAATGATTTTTCATGCGGTATAGCAGCGCTATTTGTAGCGCTGTACCGCATGAAAAAGCCCCAATGTGAAAGGGGCCTAAATGCATCAAAAACACGCCAGGGTGCCTCAAAAACATGCCAGAGTGCCTCTAAATGCATCAAAAACACACCAGAGTGCCTCAAAAACACGCCAGACCCTCTCTCTGTCCTCCCTAATTCCAAGGGCATTATCATTAACCCCTGTCCATTTTCCTTTCCAGTATATTACGTCATAACACGTATGCGTTCGATTCGGCACGCAAGCTCGGCAGGACGGGGTGCATTTAACCACTTAAGGACCGCCTCCTGCAGATATACGTCGGCAGAATGGCACGGCTGAGCACAGGCACGTACCTGTACATCCTCTAAGTGCCCAGCCGTGGGTCGTGCGTAGCTGCGGGACCCGATCGCCGCTGGAGTCCCGCGATCGGTCCCCGTCCAGCCCCGCCCCCCTACAGTTAGAAACACATATGAGGTCACACTTAACCCTTCAGCGCCCCCTAGTGGTTAACTCCCAAACTGCAATTGTTATTTTCACAGTAAACAATGCATTTTTTGCTGTGAAAATGACAATGGTCCCAAAAATGTGTCAAAATTGTCCGAAGTGTCCGCCATAATGTCGCAGTCATGAAAAAAAATCACTGATAGCCGCCATTAGTAGTAATAAAAAATAATAAAAATGCAATAAAACTATCTCCTATTTTGTAAACGCTATAAATTTTGCGCAAACCAATCGATAACCGCTTATTGCGATTTTTTTTTTTACCAAAAATATGTAGAAGAATACGTATCGGCCTAAACTGAGGAAATTTTTTTTTTTATATATATATATTTTTGGGGGATATTTATTATAGCAAAAAGTAAAAAATATTGAATTTTTTTTAAAATTGTCGCTCTATTTTTGTTAATAGCGCAAAAAATAAAAACCGCAGAGGTGATCAAATACCACCAAAATAAAGCTCTATTTGTGGGAAAAAAAGGACGACAATTTTGTTTGGGAGCCACGCCGCACGACTGCGCAATTGTCAGTTAAAGCGACGCAGTGCCGAATCGCAAAAACTGGCCCGGTCCTTTACCTGTCTTAAGTGGTTAAACTTTTTTTGTTTTCTTATTTATTTTACTTTTTATTGTTACACTGTTCTTTTTTAAAAAAGATACGACGGCTCAGACTCAGAGATACGACGGCGTATCTGGAGATACGCCGTCGTATCTCCTACGAGAATCTGGGCCTGAGTCTGAAAAACAGGCAAGGTCCATAAGTGGTTAAACAGACTCTCTGTGTGCATGAGGCCTTATAGCTGAATACAACTAAGGGTTCATTCACAAGTGTAGCAGGCACTGTTGCTCCACTGAAAAGCAATCCGAGTATAACTTCTAGGTTTAATTTAGGTGAGGGGACAATATCGCACCGTGTGATCTCTAAATTCTCCCATGTTGTTGAGGTAGATCTTTTTGTCTCTTTACCCCTGCCGTCTAGAATAGATAGTACAATAAATGAATAAAGTGTAGCGCTCCAAATTCCACAATATCTGATAGCAGAGTTTGTTTACATCCGGCTGCCCATAGAGCTGACAGGGGTCTTCTCCTGTGCTCCTTCAGTTTCTGCCCAGTGGACAAATGTCAAAATACTGCTGACTTCACACCGTGTGAAAGGGGCCCAAAACATACGTCATTGTGTTTTCCATAAAAAAAACAAGTTTATTGCAAAAAAAGTTTAGAAATTCTCATGGTTTCATAGGCAAATGGATCGCTCATCAGGTGTCCATATATCACTCTCTATATGACCAATACAGATTGATTCTACTTCCTCAAATGCCTGGGAACACCCCAACAGCTGCCAAAACCTGGGATTGAACCAGAGACCTTTAGATCTTCAATCTAATGCTCTTCCAACTGAGCTATTTTGGCAAGGTAAGGGGTGTGTATTTGATTAATTAGACATTGAGTTTGCTTAGAGGTGGGGTAATGTGGATTTTTGAGCGCTGCACTTTATTAATTTGTTTCATGAACTTGGCAATACATTTCTGGGCGCTTTCCTGTGCCGAAGGAGCTGCAGGTGCTGCATACATTGAAGAAAAAATTGATTTGACCCCCTGCTGTTTTTGTACATTAGCTCACTGACAAATAAATGATCAGTCTATAAATTTAATGGTAGGTTTATTTTAGCAGTGAGAGACAGAATAACAACAAAAATATCCAGAAAATGCATTTCAAAAAAGTTATAAATTGATTTGCATTTTAGCCCTGGTTCACACTGGGCTGCGGGAGTGAAGCCGTGCGAGTTCAGCTGAACTCGCACGATTTCACTCCCGCCGGCAGTCCCGATTTCGGCCGCGATTTAAGAGACATCTGTGCAGGTTTCTGCACAGATGTCTATGTAAATCGCGGCCCGAAATCGCAAAAAGTAGTACAAGAACTACTTTTTGAAATCGGTGCAGCGCCGCAGATGCGGCGTCGCACCGATTAGGACGGCGCCATTGGCGGCATTTGAGATGCGATTTCACATGTGAAATCGCATCTCAAATCGAATGAAATCGCACCCAGTGTGAACCTGGGCTTAATGAGTGAAATAAGTATTTGATCCCCTATCAATCAGCAAGAATTCTGGCTCCCAGGTGTATTCTATACAGGTAACAAGCTGAGATTAGGAGCACTCTCCTAAAGTTGTTACCTGTATAAAAGACACCTATCCACAGAAGTAATCAAACAGATTCCAATCTCTTCACCATGGCCAAGACCAAAGAGCTGTCCAAGGATGTCAGGGACAAGACTGTAGACCTACACAAGGCTGGAATGGGCTACTAGACCATCGCCAAGCAGCTTGGTGAGAGGGTGACAACCAGTGGCAGTTCGTCCATAGAGGGCACTGGAGCGCCGCCCCCTCTGTCTCTCACCGCTACTGAGTCTAATAACATAGATTCATGCATTGAATGAAATTAATTGTTATTGTCGCTGCTGCCGCCCACTATTCAGCTGGCCGGATGTTGAGCGCCAGCCAGCTGAATAACGGCAGCTGGTTGGCTGTACGGAAGTGCTGGCTCTGATAGGCTTTTTGAGTACAGCCCTCGGGTCCCCGGAAGCTTATCCTCGGAACACACGGGGGGTGCGTTCCTTGGATAAGACTGACAGGCGTCTCAGCCAATCAGGTTGGCCGGTTCTGGCTACCGGTAGCCTGATTGGCTGAAGCGTCATCGAGGGCGGGAGAAGACATCGAGGGTCGAGGACGTGGATGGCTGACTCCAGTAAAGGTAAGTGCCGGGGGGGGGGGGCATTTTACAGGGCACAGTGACATCAGTGGCGACAGTGGGGCTGCAATTTTTTTTTCTGTTTGCGCCCCCCCAAAAATTTTGTGCACCAGCCGCCACTGGTGACAACAGTTGGTGCAATTATTTTTCAAATGGAAGAAACACAAACATTTCCCTCGATTTGGGGCTCCATGCAAGATCTCACCTTGTGGGGTTTCAATGATCATGAGAACGGTGAGGAATCAGCCCAGAACTACACAAAAGAGTCTTGTCAATGATCTTAAGGCAGCTGGGACCATAGTCACCAAGAAAATTATTGGTACCACACTGTGCCATGAAGGACTGAAATCCTGCAGGCCCGTCTGATGTTTGCTAATGAACATCTGAATGATTCAGAGAAGAACTGGGTGAAAGTGTTGTAGTCAGATGAGACCAAAATCTAGCTCTTTGTCATAAACTGAACTCACCGTGTATGGAAGAGGAGGAATGCTGCCTATGAGACCAAGAACACCATCCCCACCGGCAAACATGGAGGTGGAAGCATTATGCTTTGGGGGTGTTTTTCTGCCAATTGGACAGGACAGCTTCACTGCATCAAAGGGGCGATGGATGGGGCCATGCAGGGCCAGATTAAGAACATCATGGGCCTGGTGCTGAGGATTTTGGTGGGGCCTTTTATAAATAATAAATAAATGCGTGGGAATGACATGAACGCAGCCCGGCCAAGGCAAGTGACCAAAGACACAGAACCCAGAAGGAAGATCGGGTGAAGATGGAAGCGCCCAGGCCCCGCCTGATTCATTACAGCGCAGCACTGGGCAGTGCCTAAGTGCACAGTTACCAACATTTTAAAAATATTTTCAGGGACACTTTTTTTACAAGTGCTATATTTAGAGTAGCTGAGATCCCTGATGTTCCTCTATACATCATAGTAGTAATCACAAAATTAAATGAGTACTAATAATGGGGCAGAACAAATATGAGAACTGAGATTTCCTTTAGTTGAACTAACAAAAGTGTGCCCATTCTAGAGTTGGTAACATTGAGGATATTCAGTATAATTTTAAATAACTGTTTTTGTGGGTAAGCGACATAGGGGAGGAGTATGGACGGTATATAAGTGGGAAGTATGTGCAGGTGAGGGAGAGGAATGTGGAGGGTCTAACAGTGGGCACTATGTACAGGAGAGGAGTGCAAAGAGTATGACAAAAGACACTATGTACAGGAGAGGAGTGTGGAGGGTATGACAATGGGCAGTATGTACAGGAGAGGAATGTGGACGGTATGATAGTGGGCACTATGTATAGGAGAGGAGTGTGGAGGGTATGACAGAGGGTAGTCCGTACCAGAGAGAAGTGTGGAGGGTATGATGGGGCAGTATGTACAGGAGAGGAGTGTGGAGGGTATGACAGTGGGCAGTATGTACAGGAGAGGAATGTGGACGGTATGATAGTGGGCACTATGTATAGGAGAGGAGTGTGGAGGGTATGACAGTGAACGCTATGTATAGGAGAGGAGTGTGGAGGGTATGACAGAGAGCAGTATGTACAGGAGAGGAGTGTGGAGGGTGCGACAGTGGGCACTATGTACAGGAGAGAAGTGTATGACAGCAGGCACTATGTACAGGAGAGGAGTGTGAAAGGTATGACAGTGGGTGCTCTGTATAGGAGAGGAGTGTGGAGGGTATGACAGTGGGCACTATGTACAGGAGAGGAGTGTGTAGGGTATGACAGTGAGCACTATGTATAGGAGAGAAGTGTGGAGAGTATGACAGTGGGCACTATGTACAGGAGAGAAGTGTGGAGAGTATGACAGTAGGCACTATGTACAGGGAAGGAGTGTGGAGCGTATGACAGTGAGCACTATGTACAGGAGTGGAAGGATATTTAGGAACTGCGTAGTGGTTAAGCGGGTCATACATGGATTGAAATTACGCCAATTATGCAGAGACCAGCCATAGTCAGTCGATCTATGTATGGGCTAGCTGGTTTTACACAACTCAATCTATTAATCGACTTGAGTACAACCAGCCTGTTAGGTTTTTCCCAAAACAATCAGTGCTGCCAGCTATAGTTAGCAACTCTGATCATTGTACTCACTGGCAGAACACAATAACACTGCAGGAGTGATTCCCCCATCCACAGGTCAGCAGGTGAGAGGGTGTGTGGGGACAGGCTGGGGAGAGATAGTAGTCAGTGGCTGGGTAGGCACTGGTAGTATCAGAGCCAGATACACACAGGTTACATACGCTGCGATCGTTAGAGCGAGAACAATAATTCTAGTACTAGACCTCTGTAACTCTAAACATGTAACCTAAAAAAAATGTAAAGTCGTTTAGGATACCAAAAAAAATCATGCTAACTTAACTAACTAGTGTTTTTTTTAATGAATTGAGCCTAGGTTCACACTGCTGCGAATTTAAAATCGCGGTAAAATGCGCGATTTTACCGCGATTTCGCGGCCGCAATTTAATGTAAATGGCGGCCCGAAATCGCAAAAAGTAGTACAGGAACTACTTTTTGAAATCGCAGATGCGGCGTCGCACTGATTAGGACAGTGCCATTGCCGGCAAATGCCGCCGATTTGAGATGCGATTTGACATGTCAAATCGCATCTCAAATCGTTCCAAATCGTACCCAGTGTGAACCAGGGCGAAACAGTTTTTTTTTAAAAAAAAACATGTTTGAAAAATTGCTGCGCAAATACTGTGCTAGAGCTGCACAATTAATCGTTAAAAATCGTGATCTCGATTCAAACCCCCTGACGATCTCGAATGCAGACTTTGACGATTCTTTCATATAGCAAGTGGAAAGATTTTCAACTATCAAAAGAAAATATCTGGGCAGTCTGCAAAGTTTTTAACAGGAAACATTGTAACTAACCTTCCTTCTTAGATCAAAGGGATAAACTTCTGTGTGTAAAGAAAAAATCTGGGCAGTCTGCCAAGTTTGTAAACAAAATGAAACATTGTAACCAACTTCCTTCTTAGATCAAACTTCTGTGTGTAAATGCGGGAAATTTAACCACTTAAAGTCCAACACTTGTTTCTTAAGTTAGAAAGCAATATTATTTGCTAGAGAATTACTTGGAACCGCCAAACATTATATATATTTTAGCAGAGACTCTAGGGAATACAATGGCTATTGCTGCAATATTTTATGTCACACTGCATTTGCCCATTTCAATGAATAATAAAAACCATAAAAACAAAACAGTGAAGTTAGCCCATTTTTTTTTGTTTTAATGTGAAAGATGATGTTACGCCGCAAGAATTGTGAGGGAATCGTGATCTATCTTCTAAGCAAAAAAATTGCAATTCTCATTTTAGCCAGAAACGTGCAGCTCTGTACCCTGCAACATAAAAAGTGCAAAGACCACCATAGAGTAATTTACTAGCAAAAAACAAATGATGATTTTTACATGTAGTAGAGAAGTGTCAGAATTGGCCTGGGTGGCAAGGGGTTTAATTACCATGAGTAATATACAAATAATTATTATAAGCCCTGTGATCCTATCAGTCTGCTGCAGTGTGTCAGCTTGTATTTATATTGGCCGCTCTGAATGTAGCTTCTGACAGGCAGTGCAAGCAGGCCCGTATGTCTGGAACCATAAATGATAGCCGTCCCATATTTTTACCAGTTGTGGGGTATGTCTTCAACTGCCTTCCCCCCAAATGTGGGGTTTCTGCGACCTCTGGTCGCCGAGCTACAACCCCCGAAGTAAATCTTTTTTTTTTTTCTGTTTTTTTTTTTTTTGGGGGCAAAAGGGCCTATCTTGAGAAAGGGGCCTGGAGCTGCAGCTCCATCAGCCCCCTTGTTAATCCGGCCCTGGGGCCATGTACCGTCAAATCTTGGGTGAGAACCTCCTTTTCTCAGCCAGGGCATTAGAAATGGGTATTCCAGCATGACAATGACCCAAAACACACGGCCAGGGCAACAAAGATGTGGTTCAAGAAGAAGCACATTAAGGTCCGACGTATTTTCCCAACACAAGGAGGCTTTGGTGTTTACATGAGTGTGACTGCGTACAGCCAATTACTTGTATAAACAGGCTGCATGGTGCATCTCGCGAAGGAAAGCACCCAGAAATTGACAATAGGTGCATAAAACGCCTATAAAAAGCTGTGTAAATGAACCCTAAAGTGTATGTATAATATAGTATGTATAGTTTTCTTTTTTCAGTTTAAGAGGGCTTGGAACTTCAGTCTGGTTTTACTTCTATCCAGAGCTCTGTTAAATAAGTTACGACAGAAAAAGTCCGATGGAGCCTACACACAGTCGGAATTTTCGACCAAAAGCTCACATCAAACTTTTCTTGTCGGACTTTCTGATCGTGTGTACACGGCATAAGAGAAGGGGAAGTGTTGGCTTTATCACTAATCTTTTCCTGTATAAACTGTTGTAAAAATGCATCTTTCAAACACAGTGTCTCCTGTTGCCTTGATTTGACAGAATCTCCATCATTCTGAAGATCTCCAATGTCTGTGACGACATGCTCCACCTATATAGAAGACTGCACAGGAGGGCAATACAAGGCTGGATACAGGTACAGCACACACCTCCATTTATTGATATCATATGTGAGAGAATGATGGAGAAAAACATATTGGGGGCAATAAAAGATAGAAGTACTGCATAGGACACTTTATGGCGACTTTTTATTATTTTACTGTATTAATGTCTGATTTATAAAAGTCTGATCAATAATTTTGTTCACCAGGGAATTTGCCAGGTTGTCCCCTTTCCAGTTGGGCTTTTGTTAAAGGAGAAGTCCAGCCTGAGGATTTTAGGCTGGGCTCTCCGCTGACGTCACTGCAATCAGTCAAGGCAGCGCATCATCCCGACTTAGGAAGTCTGGATCCGCCAGCTGCCTTGACTGTTGCCAGTCTCAGCGAGCCTCTGAGACGGCCGCTTCCCGCCCCTCCACAGCTCAGCACTCCAATGAGCGTGAAGGAACAGAGCAGGAGAGATGCTGACTGACAGTCAGCAGCTCTCCGCTCGGGGAGGAGTGAGAACGAGCCATTTACGGTCTGATGCTGCATCCACCTAGGTAAGTATGAATCTCAAAAAAAAAAAACATACTTCTCTTTTAACTGTTTTCTGATGTTTTGCTTCCTCTAGTTAATGTAGAAACTGGAGTAACCATTGCAAATAGCGCCCCCTAGTGCCGTAGGAAGAAATGTTGTCCTGTTTTTCGGGCCACACATATGTAGTGTGTACTCTCTCCTCTTGCCTATGATGAGCTCAGCAGCTGCGGCAGAAGAGAGTACACACTGCATATGTGTAGCCCAAAAGAAAACAACGTTATTCTGTTCCATGGCACTAGGGGGCGCTGGTCCAAACGACTGCTCATTACTACAAAACAGTTATTAGGTTGTACGAACCTTGGAAAGTTTTATGTGTTTAATAGGTTGAATGTCGGGGTGATGAAAATTGGCTACATTTCTATTTGTAAAATGAAAGCGTGATTGAAGCCTTCTTTTATACTGTAATGCAGTCAGGCTACATAAATTGTAGTAGATGTGGGTATTTTTTTCATCTTATTTTTGAGGGTTAAAGTGAAATTAAAATCAAATATGAAATGCTAACAATTGTGCAAGCTTTTTATTGCAGCAGAGACATCCAATGGCTAATCTGAAATACAATAAACGTATCTGGATGTTCGCAGTGTTCTCTAGAAAGTATACATACTGTAGTGCATGCAGACTTCCATATCTGTGACTGTTTATATAGCCTGACTGCATTACAGTAATAAGCAAAGGAGACTTCCATTGTGCTTTACATAAATGGACTTCTATCCCAAAAGGATATATATATAGGACCCAGGTGCAATGCAGAACGTGACTTATTCATCTAGGTTGCTGTAGATCTTTGTGCTGGGTCCTGGTTCTGTATTGTACTGCCCTCTTCTGGCCAAACTCATCAATGGAAAACAATCTATACAGTGTGTTGATTGTTGTTTCCTTTCTTCTCTTGTATTTTGTGTGCAGCTCCACTGCTTGGACACACAAAAATCGGTGGATTGCTCTAGCTTGAATTGACAGATGTATGCGAAGAGCTGCTGAGTCCTTACATTGCAATGACAAGCTGTTGGCGGCTTTATCTTATCAGTGACTGTTCACACAGGCAGCGATTACCTGCAGTGATTGTGGCTGGACACACTATGTCTGCAGCTATTTACACACATCTATCAATTCCATCCACAGGTTATTATGCTCCCCCAATCTATTAAAAACAAACTCCATTTTGTCTGGACATACAATTTAGATCCATAGAATCATAACATATTGGATTGTACTTTTAATTTGGTTGGAAAGCCATACACCATACAAGCTATGACTTCCATACACTGCTCCAATGAAGACTGAAACAGTTGTTCAGATTGGAATAATTGGCCTTCTATTAGTAAGCTTTATCTGTGCTGTAACCAGCATTTCTGGATACACAGTAGGCCTAGGGGCATAAATGAATGTTTTGCATGCCCCCCACTGTCAAAAAATAAGCTGGAAAGGAGTCGATACCTTTTTGTTTTGTAGAAAGCTGTACTGTTCTTCATACTGGTTCAGTATGTTACATCTATGTTGCATAAAAACAGGGATCCTTGGTTTGCATGTTTTGCAGTATTTAAGCTGGCCACCTGCATCAAGGTAATCCTTCCCTGGTCCCTACTCTGCTCTGCAAAAGGCCAAATACTTACTTGGTTATAGCATAATATAATGGATGTATAGTGCCAAAGTGGGGCAGACAGACACAGTTGGGGGAGAGCCACAGACTCAAAGGGTTTGTAAAGGAATTTTTTTTTTTTTTATCTTAATAGCTTTCTTTAGCTTAACGCAGTGCTTTTTTCATGTCCTCATTGTTCGTTTTCGCTCTTAAGTTGCTGTAATCCTTTTCTGATCTCCACACTTCCTGGTTGTCTGTTTCCTGGTCACCACAGTACTGGGAGCTTTCTCTCTGTGGTCACTAATCAAGGAGGTGTGATTACTGTGTTGCTAAAACCCCTCAGCACCAATCACTTTCGTTTTACAAACCATCACTGCCCTCTATTGGCTCTGTGACTCTGTACAGCAGAGAGACAGGAAACAGCATGCAAAAACAAAACTAAACTGTAGGTACATTATATGATTGATTTTTATCTAATTTTAATCATTTTTAAAAGAAATCAGTTAACTATTATGTCTCTATACCCTGTAAACAGTCATTTCAGCAAAAAAAATAATTTTCAAGTCTAGTCAGTGATCTGCACTATGCCATATAATTGGAGATACAGTGCCTTGAAAACGTATTCATACCCATTGAAATTTTTCACATTTTGTCATGTATTAAAAAAATGTAAACGTCTTTTATTGGGATTTTATCTGATAGACCAACACAAAGTGACACACAATTGTGAAGTGTAAGAAAAATGATAAATGGCTTTACAACATTTTTTACAAGTAAATATTGGAAAAGTGTGGCGTGAATTTGTATTCAGACCCATTAACTCTGATACCCCTTACTAAAATCTAGTGGAACCAATTGCCTTCAGAAGTTACCTAATTAGTAAATCATTTCCCTCTGTGTTATTTAATTTCAGTATAAATAGTGCCGTTCTGTGAAGCCCTCAGAGGTTTGTTATAAAACCTTAGTGAACAAACATTATCATGAAGGCCAAAGAACATATCAGATATGTCAGAGATAAAGTTGTGGAGAAGTTTAAAGCAGGGTTAGGTGTATTAAAAATATATCCCAAGCTTTGAACATCTCAAGGAGCACTGTTCAATCCATCATCCGAAAATGGAAAGAGTAAGGCACAACTGCAAACCTACCAAGACATGGCCTTCCTCCGGGAAAGGGGAGCATTAATCAGAGAAGCAGGCAAGAGGCCCACGGTAACTCTGGAGCAGCTGCAGAGATCCACAACTTGGGTGGGAGAATCTTTCCACAGGACAACTATTAGTCGTGCACTCCAGAAATCTGGCCTTTATGGAAGAATGGCAAGAAGAAAGCCATAAGAAGTCCCGTTTGCAGTTTGTGATAAGCCATGTAGGGGACACAGCAAGCTTGTGGAAGAAGGTTCTCTTGTCAGGTCTTTTTGGCCTAAAAGCAAAACGGTATGTGTGGCAGAAAACTAACACTGCACATCACGCTGAACACACCATTCCCACTGTGAAACATGGTGGTGACAGCATTATGAAGGGATGCTTTTCTGCAGCAGGGACAGGGAAGCTGGTCAGAGTTGATGGGAAGATGGATGGAGCCAAATACAGGAAAATCTTAGAAGAAAACCTGTTAGGCCGCGTATACACGATCAGTTAAACCAATGAGAACGGTCTGATGGACCGTTTTCATCGGTTAACCGATGAAGCTGACTGATGGTCAGTCATGCCTACACACTATCAGTTAAAAAAAAATGATCGTGTCTGAATGCGGTGACGTAAAACACAAGGACGTGCTTAAAAAAATTATGTTCAATGCTTCCAAGCATACGTCGACTTGATTCTGAGCATGCGTGGATTTTTAACCGATGGTCGTGCCTACTAACGATTGTTTTTTTTCTATCAGTTAGGTATCCATCGGTTAAATTTAAAACAAGTTCCCTTTTTTTTAACCGATGGATAAATAACCGATGGCGTCCACACACACCGGTTTGGTCCGATGAAAACGGTTCATCAGACCGTTCTCATCGGTTTAACCGATCGTGTGTAAGGGGGCCTTAGAGTCTGCAAAAGACCTGAGACTGGGCCAGAGGTTCACATTCCAGCAGGACAACGACCCTAAACATACAGCCAGAGCTATAATGGAATGATTTAGAACAAAGTATATTTATGTGTTAGAATGGCCCAGTCAAAGTCCAGACCTAAATCCTATAGGGAATCTGTACGTGGCAAGACTTGAAAATTGCTATTCACAGATGCTCTCCATCCAATCTCACAGAGCTTGAGCTATTTTGCAAAGAAGAATGGACAAAATTGTTTTGGTTGTAACATGACAAAATGTGGAGAATTTCAAGGAGTATGAATACTTTTTCAAGGCACTGTATGTTATGGAAACTCAGGAAACCGTAAATTGCTGTGTTAATTCTAGTCACTGACTGTATGATATACTGTATAGCATTATTTTTTTTACCATAGTGTCATAGCTTGGAGTAGGAATCATTCGTAGTAATGAATAAGGAAGGCTCCTGGGAACATGCACAGTAGAAAGAGAGGACCTGGCTGAGACATTTTTCTTGCTAAGGCTCTGTAGGGCCTTTCAGGGCCACCCAATGAGGATCATGGAAGTTAGGAGAAGGGAAATTTACCAGGCGGAATGCTCTTAGTGAGGTAGTTCTAAGGTTGTCCTTAATTCCAGCCCATTGTCAAAATACGTCCTGTTTTTAAAGATGGATATCTCAGTAACGGCAGCAGCTGCTGTCACAACTGAGGTATCCATCTTTAGTGCCGACGGTCCTGTACACGATAACGGCAGTCTCCGCGGCGGATTCGCCGCGAGATCGCCGTTATCGGTGGCGGGAGAGGGCCCCCCCCCCCTCCCGCCGCTGTCCCGCGCCCTCCGCCGCTTACCGGAGCCGTCGGTAGCGGCGGAGGGGATCGCGACCATCCGGCAGCTGAGCGGGGACGAGACTGAAGGAAAAATCTCAGTCCCGTCAAAACGTCAGTCCCGCCCAGCCTCTTAAAGAGACATTTTTTTTTTTTGTCATTTGAAAAAATGACATTTCCAAATTTTTTTTTTTTTTTTTTGCATTTAAGCCCAAATATGAGATCTGAGGTCTTTTTGACCCCAGATCTCATATTTAAGAGGACCTGTCATGCTTTTTTCTATTACAAGGGATGTTTACATTCCTTGTAATAGGAATAAAAGTGATAATTTTTTTTTTTTTTATTTCACTGTTAAAAATTGTAAAATAAGTAAAAATAAATGCGAAAAGCAAAAAAAATTTTTTTTAAAGCGCCCCGTCCCGACGAGCTCGCGCGTAGAAGCGAACGTATACGCGAGTAGCGCCGACATATGAAAACGGTATTCAAACCACACAAGTGAGGTATCGCCGCGATCGTTAGAGCGAGAGCAATAATTTTAGCCTTAGGCCTACTCCGTAACTCAAAAAATGCAACCTGTAGAATTTTTTAAACGTCGCCTATCAAGATTTTTAAGGGTAAAAGTTTGACGCCATGCCACGAGCGGGCGCAATTTTTAAGCATGACATGTTGGGTATCATTTTACTCGGCGTAACATTATCTTTCACAATATATAAAAAAATTGGGCCAAATTTATTGTTGTGTTATTTTTTAATTTAAAAAAGTGAATTTTTTCCAAAAAAAGTGCGCTTGTAATACCGCTGCGCAAATACGGTGTGACAAAAAGTATTGCAATGACTGCCATTTTATTCTCTAGGGTGTTAGAAAAAAATATATATATAATGTTTGGGGGTTTTAAGTAATATTCTAGCAAAAAAAACTGTTTTAGTCTCGTAAACACTGAATCTGAAAAACAGGCTTAGTAATGAAGTGGTTAAGGCAGGGAGTCGAAACAACAAATAGTTTTCCTTGTTTCTTAAAGGTATTCTTTATTCAAAGGATCATTTACATGGACATTCATCCCCATACAGCAGGAAGAGCCATTTGTCTATTTTTCTGACCTAATTCAGAGCTGTGTGCTGGACTCATTTGCAGTTTGAGGTGCGCAGAGACAGGTGCAGTGCCTATCTATCTGGGTCTATCCATCTATTAAACTCGGCTTTGCTGGTGAGCCTGTATATCCAATGCATGTCCATTCATTTTATATGGGGTGCCAGTAGAAAAAGTGAACAAATGTCACTTCATGCTACAGGGGGCTGAGTGCCTGTGTGAATAAGCCCAAAGTTTTACAATCTTTTTCTAGTATACAATGACCCATCATAGTGTATGTTATGAAGGAAGTTCAGAGTCCACTCAGTGGCCTTGCATTGTATGCAGTAAAAAAAAAAACTGGATCTGGGAGACATTACGGGGTTCAGGTAAACATCCCCTGCAGTGGCGGCTGGTGCTCAAAATTTGCAAAAATTGCAGCCTCACTGTGCCCATCAAATCCAGCCACTGTGCCATCAATTGTCACCACTGTGCCATGCCATCAAATGCAGTCACTGTGCCATGCCATCAAACACAACCACTGTGCCATCAATTCACACCACTGTGCCATGCCATCAAACGCAGCCACTGTGCTATGCCATCAAACTCAGCCACTCTGCATGCCATCAAACGCAGCCACTGTGCCATCAATTGTCACCACTGTGCCATGCCATCAAACACAGTCACTGTGCCATGCCATCAATTTTCACCACTGTGCCATGCCATCAAACGCAGCCACTGTGCCATGCCATCAAACGCAGCCACTGTGCCCATCAATTGACGCCACTGTGCCAATTGTCACCACTGTGCCCTTTAATTGTCTTCACTGTGCCCTTTAATTGTCGCCACTGTGCCCATTGTCGCCACTGTGCCCATTGATGCCACTATCCAATTGTCCCCACTGTTCCCTTTAATTGTCACCACTGTACCCATTGTTGCCACTGTGCCCATTGATGTTACTGTGCCCTTTAATTTTCGCCACTGTGCCCATTGTCGCCGATGTGCCCTGTAAAATGCCCCTCCCCCTTTCTGGGAGTCAGCCATCCTCCTTCCATGTCCCTTGATGTCTTCTTCCGCCCTCGATGACGCTTCAGCCAATCAGTCTTATCCAAGGAACGCACCCCCCATACGTCCCCTGGATAAGCATCCGGAAGGCTGAGGGCAGTACTCGGAAATCGCCGCTGGCTCTGATAGGCACTTCCACACTTCTGCAATGCATGAATCTATGTTATTGTAATCAGTGGCGGTGCGAGAGCCAGAGGGGGCGGCGCTCCAGCGCCCTCTATAGATGAACCTCCACTGATTCCCCGTATTGTTCATATTTGCGGTGGCTTGTATTATACATCTTGGTCTGGAGTATAACTTTCCCAGTGAGGTGAGTAACTTGGAATATGCTGGAAATATATGTAGGTTGCCATTTTACCCTAGCCCAGGGATTGTGTGGTATGGGCTGGATACCTTTTCCAGAGAATTGTGCAATCAGGGGGCTCCAGTAGATACAAAAAAAAAACTGTGCAGCTATGTAAAATATTCATTCTTTTTATTGTCATCCTTGTGTGCCCCCCTGGAAGATGTTGTCTCAGTTGGGCCCACTGTTTTATCTAAGTGTGACATAATATTAATCTACTGCCCCCTAGCTCCTGGAAACAAATTGCTTGATCCCTACACAAAGCACAATTAATAGATGCTTGACGCCTTCTCCACCCCTCTGAAAAGGATTATACTTTTTTCTCTTCGCCCCATAACCAATACTCCAGAATCGACTACTTTCTCATCCCCCACACCCAACTACAAGCTGTCCTTGAGACCTCAATCGGTCTCATTACATGGTCAGACTATGCCCCGATCATACTGTCCTATGCATTAACCAATTACCTCACCTCCAAGACGAGAACCTGGAGGTTAAATGAAAGCCTCCTACAAGACAAGGAGGTGCTCAATGACGTGACTAGGGAACTTGGTTATTGCTTCCAGCTAGGGTTGTCCCGATACCAGTATCGGTATCGGGACCGATACTGAGCATTTGTGGGAGTACTTGTACTCCTGCAAATGCCCCCGATGCCAGATCCGATACTCAGCACCCCCCCGCCGCCGCAACGCTGCATACCGCAATGCCGCCGCCGCCGCCGCATAGTTAATACGTGCGGGTAACATTACAGCTTTCATTTGAATAGCTGTAGTGTTCCCCGCCGTGTATAGACACTCCCCCTTGCTCAGGATTGGACGGGTGATCTGTCCAATCCCGAGCAAGGGGGAGTGTCTATACGCGGCATGGCGGGGAACACTACAGCTATTCAAAGGAAAGCTGTAATGTTCCCCGCACGTATTAACTATGCGGCGGCGGCATCTAGGTATGGGGGACATGGCTGCATCTATGGGGGGGACATGGCTGCCTGCATCTATGGGGGGACATGGCTGCATCTATGGGGGACATGACTGGCTGCCTCTGTGGGGGGACATGGCTGCATCTATGGGGGGACATGGCTGCATCTGTGGGGGACATGGCTGCATCTGTGGGGGACATGGCTGCATCTGTGGGGGGACATGACTGCATATATGGGGGACATGGCTGCATATGTGGGGGGACATGGCTGCATATGTGGGGGGACATGGCTGCATATGTGGGGGACATGGCTGCATATGTGGGGGGCATGGCTGCATATGTGAGGGGACATGGCTGCATATGTGGGGGACATGGCTGCATATGTGGGGGCAATGGCTGCATATGTGGGGGACATGGCTGCATTTGTGGGGGGACATGGCTGCATTTGTGGGAGACATGGCTGCATTTGGGGACACTTTTAAAAAAAAGTATCGGTATTCGGTATCGGCGAGTACTTGAAAAAAAAGTATTGGTACTTGTACTCGGTCCTAAAAAAGTGGTATCGGGACAACCCTACTTCCAGCCTAACGACACGAAAGACAGCAACACAGGCATTGTGTGGGAAGCACACAAGTTGGTAATCCGTGGTATACTTATAAAACATGGGTCCGCATTAAAATACGGCACTCCGCTCAGCTGACCTCTCTACTCAATAACTTAAACAGGGTGGAAGCCCAACACAAACACACCCATACCCCCTCCCTAGAGACGGAACTCCTACTCCTGCATGGAAAAATAGCGGACCTAATGCACTTTAAAGCCAAAGCACACAAAAAGGTATGTCGGAAAATATCCTACGAATCTGGCAACAAATGCGGTAAGCTACTGGCCAAATCCCTTAGGGAGCAAATGCTGGCAAATTATATCCCACACATAATATCATCATTCGGTCAGAAAGTTTCCCTTCCCGAAAATATAGCGAGTGAATTCCAAGTATACTATACATCTTTGTATAATCTTCAGAAGGACTCCCCCTCCCAGACCCAGATGGAGGAATACCTAATCAACTCCCACGTGCCTAAGTTATCCACGGAAGTAAGCAGGCTGCTAGACGAGCCCCTCACACTGGAGGAGATCCAGAGCGCGATAGGTTCCATCAAACCGGGGAATTCTCCAGGCCCAGATGGCTTTACTATCTCATACTACAAGACCCTACTGTCATTTCTTGGTATACATATGCACAAATTCTTTAATGCATTTGGACAGGACAGAACATTTCCTTGCGATACGCTCTCGGCACACATAATGGTGATACCCAAGGAGGGAAAAGACCCCGCCTCTTGCAGCAATTACAGGCCAATTTCGCTGCTTAACACTGACCTAAAAATCTTTAAGAAAGTCCTGGCCAATAGAATCCAAGAATACCTCCCTACTGTGATACATCTCGACCAGGTTGGATTCGCACCCACCCATGAGGCCAGAGACAACACGATCAAAGTCTTGAACCTCTTACAAGTGGTTAATAAAACCACCCCCTGCGTACTCCTGGGGACTGACGCGGAGAAGGCTTTCGACAGGGTCAATTGGGAATTTATGGCTTCTGTCCTGAGATATGTGGGGCTCGGGGACTCCATGTTCAACCGGATAAATACACTGTACTCTGAGCCTATGGCTCAAGTTAGAGCTAACGGGCTTCTTTCCGAGCCTTTCGCGATCAGGAACGGAACGAGGCAGGGCTGCCCCCTGTCGCCACTTCTCTTTGCCCTGTCATTGGAGCCATTCTTGTGCACTGTCAGGTTAAGCCGGGGCGTAGGGGGGGTGATGATTGGAGACACCCAGCAGGTTTCCGAGCACGTGGACGACATGTTGTTCTCGCACCTTAACCCCTCGATTACTTTGCCGAACCTCCTCCACGAATTCCAAAGATACGGCACCTTGTCGAATTTGAAGATCAACTTCAACAAATCTGAGACGATGGGAGTAGGCATTGAACAGCCCCTGCTCACACAGCTCCAGACGAGCTTTCAATTCAAGTGGACGACAACAGCCCTGAAATATCTGGGCACCTACATACCCCCCAAACCAGTGATGTATTTAGGTTTTGTGCTGTTCTAGGCCTGACTAAACTCATGCAACCCCTAATTTAAATATGATCCACCCCTTCCTGTCAAGGTACACCCCTTCCTGTTTAAGTGCTGCCCTGAAATTTTTCAGTGGGGACCCTACTTCTGAGGGCCTTGGGGGGGGGGGATTTCCCTTAATCTGCAGAGATTTCCTCTCACTTCCTGTTTGGCTATGGGGCATGAAATAAAGAGAAATGAACGGATGGCAAAAACAAAATTAACAGGGGATATAATCATCCCCTAGTCTATCCGAAATGGAGAAAAAAAAAGTGTTGCTTATAGTTTCACTGATGGGCACTGATAAGGTGGCACTGATAAGGCGGCACTGATGAGATGGCACCAACGAGGTGGCACTGCTAAATTTATGGAGGACTAAGAGGATATAACCATGCCAGTGGTGCAGCAGAAAACATATAGCACAGTGATGAAGGTATGTGGTCCAGGCAGTGAGCAAAGGAAGGATTGGGGGCAGGAACAAATAAATACATCTGTTTTTCTCA
This sequence comes from Rana temporaria, assembly GCF_905171775.1. Taxonomy (NCBI): domain Eukaryota; kingdom Metazoa; phylum Chordata; class Amphibia; order Anura; family Ranidae; genus Rana; species Rana temporaria. Next base: position 62,070,631 of record NC_053492.1, read on the forward strand.
TCAGCAATCCACAGAAATAAAATTAAGATTCCCTAATATGTACAACTGTCACAAGCATAGATTGCAGGAGAGTCCTACTACCTACCTGACAGGCATAGGTGGCCATGTCAGTGTCCCTTGTGTCCGCACCATCCCTATCATACCGGCAGCAGTATGGGGGCGCCAGACCGATTTGTCTTTGTCCACCTCATAAAACTGGAGCTGCACTAAAAGTGTAACAAAAGCTGGCGGGACTCTTTTCATGCTGCCCCCCTGCAAAGTGCTACCCTAGGCCTTGGACGTTGCTTTTCCTGCCCGTAAAGAAAAATCTCCTGCGCTCCGGTATTTTTTACTATGGGGTGGTGTAATCCAATTAAAAAGTATCTTCCAGAGTCTTGCAGCCCTCCTCAGAATCGTGGGAATTCATAGAGCTAAGAAAAAGGAGAAAAGAATGGAGGGCGCACCGACCTAGTGTGATACCGTTTGACTAAATTTTATTAAAATATTAAAATCAATCATTATACTCACAATTTGAGTTTAAAATCAAGCCTTAAAAGACAGCACAGCAGAAATCCAGCAACACCAGCAGAACCCGATAGTCGCTTGAGTCTACACTTGATGTTAGGGCTGATGCGTTTCGGGGGCATACCCCTTTCTTCAGAGCCTCGTGGTCTGCAGTGCTCCCTCACAGTGAAACTTATAAGTATATATACACATATACATAGAGAAGGGCATGTGCTGAAAGGTCAGGGTAGGGGCAGGGTAGGGTAGAGCTATCCACCATGCGAGAGAGCTTGCATGGAGGTGGAAAGTTCTTGCTGGGGGGAGTCGAGACAGCCGCCGAGTGACCCCAGAAGACCAGGTTCGGGGGCCACTCTGTGCAAAACGAGCAGCACAGTGGAGGTAATTATAACATGTTTGTTGTTTTAAAAAAATAAAAATTTTCTTTAGTGTTCCTTTAATACTTAAGTATAGATTGTGAGGGCAGAAAAACACCTTTTCTGAATAAAGCAGGTCCTCTAGCCCTGGATAACAGGAAAGAATTCCCTAGATATTTTGTGAGGAGAATGTGTAGGGATATAACATTTATTAAACATTTATATAAAATTCCCAGAGAACTTGATATCTTTTCCTAGTAAATGGGAATGTTTCATTACAGGATTTAATCGTATATCCTGTTCTTTTGGTGAAGCTAGAAGACCCCTGATGTCTCCATTGAGAGGACATTGTTGTCACTATTGTCACATAAGGGGCTTGTCAGTACATACATATACTGTATACATTGTTAGGACACATGTTAATACATAAACATCTATTACACATCCCTACACACACCAGAAGAGGAAGAAGTATCCATAGAGCCCCTTCCAGCCTTGCAAATGTGGCCGGTGCATCCAAGTGGTTATGAGCCCCGGTCATGAAAGGATTAAATAAAAGAGGAAGCAATTCAAATGTAAATATACCAAATTTGTATTGTGTGTTTGTGAAAATATAATTATGGACCTATACACATTTTTTTATTTTTCCAACTATAAATACTCTGAATAAACCAAGAGTCCTTTGGTAAAATCAATTGGCCAGAAGTGAAGATCTAGTGATCCTCTCGCCCATTCGCTGATACACTTTTGACCAAGAGATTCCAAGCCTGCCCACCACGGCAAGGTAGACTCTTCTAGGGCAGGACCTACACTAACTACACTAAGCTACCCTACTGGATGCTAGTCATCCTTTTTCTAAGTAAGATTACCCTAACCTGCCCTATACCACCCCAACCTGTTCTATACCACCCTTACCTGCCCTATACCACCCCAGCCTGCCCTATACCATCAAGCCTGCCCTACATCACCCCAACCTGCCCTATATCACCCCAATCTGCCCTATACCACCACAAATTGTCCTATATTACCCTTATCTGCCCCATACCACCCCGACCTGCCCTATACCAAATTACCTGCCCTATACCACCCCAACCTGTTCTATACCACCCTTACCTGCCCTATACCACCCCAGCCTGCCCTATACCACCAAGCCTGCCCTACATCACCCCAAACTGCCCTATATCACCCCAATCTGCCCTATACCACCACAAATTGTCCTATATTACCCTTATCTGCCCCATACCACCCCGACCTGCCCTATACCAAATTACCTGCCCTATACTACCCCAAACTGACCTTTATAACCCTAACCTGCCCTATATCACCCCAGCCTGCCCTATACCACCACATATATGCCATAAAGCACCCTAACCTGCCCTATACCACCCCAACCTGTTTTATACCACCCTAACCTGCCCTATACCACTCCATCCTGCCCTATAGCACCCCAATCTGCCCTATACCACCACAAATTGTCCTATATTACCCTAACCTGCCCCATACCACCCCGACCTGCCCTATACCAAATAACCTGCCCTATACCACCCCAACCTGTTCTATACCACCCTTACCTGCCCTATACCACCCTTACCTGCCCTATACCACCCCAGCCTGCCCTATACCACCCCAGCCTGCCCTATACCACCAAGCCTGCCCTACATCACCCCAAACTGCCCTATATCACCCCAATCTGCCCTATACCACCACAAATTGTCCTATATTACCCTTATCTGCCCCATACCACCCCGACCTGCCCTATACCAAATTACCTGCCCTATACTACCCCAAACTGACCTTTATAACCCTAACCTGCCCTATATCACCCCAGCCTGCCCTATACCACCACATATATGCCATAAAGCACCCTAACCTGCCCTATACCACCCCAACCTGTTTTATACCACCCTAACCTGCCCTATACCACTCCATCCTGCCCTATAGCACCCCAACCTGCCCTATATCACCCCAATCTGCCCTATACAACCACAAATTGTCCTATATTACCCTAACCTGCCCCATACCACCCCGACCTGCCCTATACCAAATTACCTGCCCTATACTACCCCAAACTGACCTTTATAACCCTAACCTGCCCCATATCACCCCAGCCTGCCCTATACCACCACATATATGCCATAAAGCACCCTAACCTGCCCTATACCACCCCAAACTGCCCTATATTACCCTAACCTGCCCTATAACACCCCAACCTGCTCTATATTACCCTAACCTGCCCCATACCACCCCAATTTGCCCTATACAACCCAAACTGCCCTATACCAGCCTATCCAGCCCTATACAACCCAAATTGCCCTATATTACACTGGCTCCCTAAGTCTAGATGGTAACGCCGGGGATCCAAAGACCAGCAAAGGACTGGCCCGGCTGAAGACAGTACAGGACTCTTTGATTAGTGAGTATTTCTTAAAAGTCAGCCGAATTCATTCTTTTATTTCCTGTTCAGCTTCTTTTTTCCATTTCCTGCTTATGAAGCTGAAGCCATCAAACAATCTCTGTTCTGCATTTCCAATTTTCTTCTCTTTCTTTCCTCTGCAGTGAATCAGTTTCTTCACTCCTATTCGCTCATTTGTGTCTATTTCTGGGCACTGCAACAAGAAAATACATAAATCAGACCTATCATTCAATACAGGACATACCAACCAGGAGATGCATTGTCATATATAACACTACACTACCTAATGTTACCATTATAACTGATATTTTGGTAATAGCAGTGGGGTGCAAGTGCAATATAGAAAATGTACAGATGATTGTGTTTTTTTTTTGTTAAGCAGTTTATAATTCTGCAATTCCTACTGACTGAATGCAGATCCCTATGAAATGATCTCCTTGTATGTGCACACATTTTAATAATTGCACTTCCAATGGACTTACTTCTGGCATCCACAATGGTGGGGTGACCTTTCCTTCCTCCAGCTTCTTCCAGTCAATTGATCTGAAGAATCGGTGTTCTCGTAGTCTATAAACTGCCCTCCCACGAACTTTTGCATTTTCTGTAAGAAGCTGTAATGAAAAAGATATGATATTTAGCATACAGTAGATTGTCACTAATAGAAAATTATAAATCAGCCAGTTTAGTGTCGGCCATTTAAAAAAAAAAAAAAAAAAAATCTCAATGTCATATTTTAATTTCTTAGTGTAGTTTTAAATTAAGATATGTCTTCTGGAAGGATCTAAGGTAGCATTCCTGAACCGGTCTAGGTTTTTCTCCAACAGATCATGTTTTCTGGATATCACATGGGTAGTTAAGATGTAATGCTGACCTCCTGTGTGGTGAATATCCTGCCATAAAATCTGTATTTAAACACTTCCAGAAGTCAGATACCCCCTCTGTGCTTTCTGACTCGAATATCCTACATCACTATAGCAAATAATAATGATGTGGGGGTTGGTAAAAGGAATCAGAGAGCACAGTGGGGGACCAGGTACCCGACATACAGAATCTGGTAATGTACTATGCTACAGAACTTTCTGCAAGCTTCCGTCTTCAATGCAGTAGAGCCTTTTTACATAAACAACGCTCAGGACCTATAGCACTTGGATAATTCTAGACTATCTATACTTACTCGCTCAATAACATTTCGAAGGTCAGGGTCAACGTTCTTTAGATAGGGTGAGTTCTTGTATCCGACCCATTCGGCATCTGCTCCTGTGGCCATTTCAAAAAGGATGACACCAAGTGAATAATAGTCGGCCATACCATCGTAGGGTTTTCCATGCTGAACCTGATAAAACAGAGAGTAAGGGTAACATAAAATAAAGCACATTATCAGCCATTCACAGAGCAGTAATAATATAAAGATTGAAGTGGTAAAGGGGCAAAAGAAGGGTGATATCTACTTACCTCTGGGGCTATATAGCATGGAGTACCGACATTACTATGCACTTTCTTGGATCCAACCACAACGACTTTAGAAAGGCCAAAATCTATGATTTTCACATGGCCGGAGCTGTCAAACAGTATGTTGTCGGGTTTCAAGTCTCTGTAAAAGAAAAAGAGAGCATTATATTTACACATGAACATTTTTAAAACCAACATTCACCCAATACTAATAGGTCAGTATTTGATGGGTACCAACGGGTTAGATTACCTACAAACTTTCTGCACCACTATATGAATCTCAGCATTTAAGCGGAGTTCCAGCCTTTTTTTATGTTTATTAAAAGTCAGCAGCTACAAAAAGCATAGCTGCTGGCTTTTAACCACTTGAGATCCGCGCTATGGTCGAAAGACGTCCACAGCGCGGCTCTCAAGTGCCGGGTGGACGTCCATAGACGTCCTGCTGTTGTTGTTCCCTGTGCGCGCCGCTGGGGGCGCGCAGCGGGGAAACAACGTGCCCGGCGCATCGCTCGGAAGCCGATGCGAGTGCCTGGTGGCCGCGATGTCTGCCAGACACTCGCGATCGTCAGTAACACAGCAGGACGTGGAGCTCTGTGTGTAAACACAGAGCTCCACGTGCTGTGAGGGAGAGAGGAAACCGATCTGTGTCCCTTTACATAGGGACACAGCATCGGTCACCTCCCCCAGTCACCCCCCTCCCCCCACACAGTAAGAACACAATGAGGGAATACATTTAACCCCTTCCTCACCTCCTAGTGTTAACCCCTTCACTGCCAGTCACATTTATATAGTAATTAGTGCATTTTTATAGCACTGATCGCTGTATAAATGTGAATGGTCCCAAAATTGTGTCAAAAGTGTCCGATACGTCCGTCGCAATATCGCAGCCCTGACCAAAAAATCGCAAATCGCCGCCATTACTAGTAAAAAAAAAAAAATCATAAATCTATCCCCCATTTTGTAGGCGCTATAACTTTTGCGCAAACCAGTCGCTTATTGCGATTTTTTTTTTTTTTTTTTACAAAAATACGTCGAATAATACGTATCGGCCCTAACTGAGGAAATTTTTTTTTTTTTTTATTTAAATGGGATATTTATTATAGCAACAAGTAAAAAAATGTATATATATTTTTTAAAATTGTCGCTCTTTTTTTGTTTATAGCGCAAAAAATAAAAACCGCAGAGGTTCAAATACCACCAAAACAAAGCTCTATTTGTGGGGAAAAAAGGACGCCAATTTTGTTCGGGAGCCACGTTGCACGACCGCGCAATTGTCAGTTAAAGCGACGCAGTGCTGGAAGCTGAAATTTCGCCTGGGAACGAAGGGGGTTTATGTGCCCAGTAAGCAAGTGGTTAATAAACATACACTCACCTGCTCCACTGTCCAGCGACGCGACGCCCTGAGCTCCGCTCCTCTCCCCCCCTTTCTCACTGCGCATGCGCGATTGCCTGGGACCTGTCACGTGTTCCAGGCGATCGCCTACAGGGAGGGGCCGCTGTAGGCGATATGACATATCGCCTAAGCGGTCCCTGGGCGGAAGAAGGAAGTGGAACAGGAAGTCCCACTCCTCCTGAAGCCCCCACTCCCCCCAAAAAAATGACATGCCAAATGTGGCATGTAAGGGGGCAAGGAGTGGTTTAAGCGGAAGTTCCATTTTTGGGTGGAACTCCGCTTTAACTTCTTGAGCTCAGTTGCCAGCTTATTGCAGTTGAATAAACCATGTCAAGTCCCAGTCTGTCATTCTGCAATACTTTAACATTTTTATTGAAAACAAGGGAGCAGAAAAACTCCATAGGCTGTCTTCCTCTGTCACATTTTGCCCTTCTAGTGGGGCATGTTTAAGTCCCACTAGGGGGGTGATACGTATTAGAATGAGACAACCTGGGGGGTGTTTCTATCCACAAGTAATGATATAGTTGTAGACACATTGCGGATTGACAGAGTGCGCCTGAATATTGTTTCTTCTATTGGTTTTTGGGGGCTTATGGGGCCCACAGCAATCTTTACATCTGTGGCCAGTTTTGTGGGGCTGCTGAATGGGGTTTTTGAGCCGAGTTAGAAGGGGACATGTTTAATTACTGCAGTTATACTGAGAGAGATTCTTAGCTTGATGTTATATTTATGTAGTGTTACCCCCGCAGGAGCCGCTGATTTGTTTTGGGATCGGCGTATTAAGTTACCCTGCAGTGTGTCTAGGGGTGATAGCAGTGAGCCAAAACAGTGAGCGAATGTCCAGACAGTGAATAAAGGTTTTTCCAATGCTTTATTTCCAGGCCAAACACGGCCAACATCAACATCCAGTGGGAAGAGGTCTCTCTCACAGACCTGGCTCTAGGGCCTCTGCCACAGGCCAATTACTTTAAGTAAACCAATGGATGAACAGAGCGAATCCTCCCAGTAGATTTTTAACATAAGTCACCGGATGACAGCAAAACGTACCTGTCAGCATTCCGGTCACCAGATCCCCGATTGGTTCGTTCAAGTCCCTGTTGGACAACCTGCCTCCAGGTTCTCCTCAAGCCGACTCCCTAATCGAACGGCACCCAGCCTGGGATCTTCTCAATAGAACCGGGAACCCAGTAAGTCACTGGGTCCCATTTCACCTCCGGATGAGGTTCTGTGTAGCCTGCGGGGTCCATGGATTGCACGCACCTTGACGGTGGATGCCGCACCTGGAATGGGGGCCCCCGCAAAGATTTAAGAACACATGACACCTGTCACAGATATACCCCTCCCCAGCATGCCTTGCGAGGGAAAAACTCCTCTAATTGGCTGCTGAGAAAAACTCACTCTGCCAGAACCCCACTGGCGCCAACTGCTGGCCAGGAATGGTAACGCATCCCTGGAGCACAGACTGACCCAGTGGACTTTTCTGGAATGACAGAAGTCACAATTTAAGTAAATAGTGAATGGGAGCAAAGTAACTCTCCCATTCCCCACTAACTTTAGCGTAGTGCCCATACTGAAAGTAAGGGGGCGCTACATTTAATTAAAATGTATGCAGTATGGGGAAGTGAGGCTTTCTCACTTAGATGCACAGAAGTTTCAGCAGCAGGGGACAGAACTGGCAGAGGGCAATTCAACCCTTGTACACCCATCCACAGCTAGAGTGTTGGGTGGTGTTGTCCTTTAATAACAAATGGTGAATATGGATGTAAAATCATGATGGAAATGCTTACCTATGAATGATACCACGCCCATGCAGATATTTCAGCGCACAGAGAAGTTCAGCAGCAATAAATCTGTAAAAAAAGAGAAAAGGTCTGTTAATATCACATATCTCACAGAATAAATAAATGAATGATTAATAGATGATTTCTTCCAAGCCATGCAGCCCATAGAGATTGGATAATAGTCACCTGATCTGACCAAAAATCTCATGCCTCTGGTAGCTGACACCCTCTGGCTGAGATCTGTCAGGTTGGAACATTGATTGTGCAGGGTTGAAGATACAGCCTTGCACACTAAACACATTGGGCTAGATTCATTGAGAATTTACGCCGGCGTATCTATAGATACGCCGCGTAAATTCAAATCTGCGCCGGCGTATCTTTTTTCTGTATTCAGAAAGCAAGATACGCCGACATTAGCCTAAGATGCGACTGGTGTAAGTCTCTTACACCGTCGTATCTTAGGGTGCATATTTACGCTGGCCACTAGGTGGCGCTTCCGTCGTTTTCGGCTTAGAATATGCAAATGACCTAGATACGCCGTTTCACAAATTTACGTACGCCCGGCGTTTTTTTTTACGTCGTTTACGTTAGGCTTTTTCGGCGTAAGGTTACTCCTGCTATTAGGAGGCGCACGCAATGTTAAGTATGGCCGTCGTTCCTGCGTCTAAATTTGAATTTTTTACGGCGTTTGCGTAAGTCGTTCGCGAATAGGGCTGGACGTAATTTACGTTCACGTCGAAACCAATGAGGTCCTTGCGGCGTACTTTGGAGCAATGCACACTGGGAAATTCCACGGACGGCGGGTCACCAAGAATTAACATAAAACACGCCCCCTCATCCACATTTGAATTACGCGCGCTTACGCCGGCCCCATTTACGCTACGCCGCCGTAACTGAGAAGGCAAGTGCTTTGTGAATACAGCACTTGCCTCTCTAACTAACGGCGGCGTAGCGTAAATACGATACGCTGCGCCGCCGTAACTATGCGCGCCCCTACCTCAATCTAGCCCATTGGGCTAGATTCAGAGAGAGTTACGCCGTCGTATCTTAGGGTGCATATTTACGCTGGCCGCTAGGTGGCACTTCCGTCGATTTCAGAGTAGAATATGCAAATGAGCTGGATACGCCGATTCAGAAACGTACGTGCGCCCGGCGGATTTTTTTACGTCGTTTGCGTAAGGCTTTTTCCAGCAAAACGTTACTCCTGCTATATGAGGCATAGCCAATGTTATGTATGGACGTCGTTCCCGCGTCAAATTTTGAAAATTTTACGTCGTTTTGTGTAAGTCGTTCGCGAATAGGGCTTTGCGTAAATTACGTTCACATCGAAAGCATTGCCTATTTGCGACGTGATTAGGAGCATGCGCACTGGGATACGTTCACGGCCGGCGCATGCGCCGTTCGTGAGAAACGTCATTTATGTGGGGTCATGTTTTATTTACATAAAACACGCCCACCTCTTGACAATTTGAATTTGGCGCGCTTACGCCGGCAGATTTACGCTACGCCGCTGCAACTTACAGAGCAAGTGCTTTGTGAATACTGCACTTGTCTCTCTAAATTGCGGCGGCGTAACGTAAATAACATACGCTACGCCCGCACAAATTTATGTCGCCCCTACCTGAATCTATTGCATGGTCTAGATACTGATATTGATTGATACTTACCTTATTGCATCCATTGGTAATGGCGCAGAAGACTTGATCTTGTCGTATAGTTCTCCTCCTCTCACGTACTCCATAACGAAGAAAAGATTTTCCTGGAAAAGACAAAGAAATATTTAGGTTCAAAAGGGTAAAGTGGATGTGAAGATTGTGTTTTGTCAGAAATGCAGAAATATAGGGCTTATGATAACAAACGACAGTACTGGATTTCTGGCAGGATCAACAGGTATTTTTCTGCTCTTAATGAACCAGATAGAACAAAATACTTTGATTTGTATATTTATTAGACCAAATGGGAACAAACAAGAGATGGTCACTGTTGGGTTTACATACACTTTAAATGTAAGTTCACATTAAAGTCAGAATACAATTTTTTGTCAGAAACTTTAAATATATGGGCCCGGATTCACAAAGCACTTACGCCGACGTATCTCCAGATACGCCGCGTATGTGCAAATATGCGCCGTCGTATCTATGCGCCGGACTCTGAAACTAAGATACGCCTGAAAATAGGCTTCATCCGACCGACGTAACTTGCCTACGCCGGCGTATAGTGGGCCCATATTTACTCTGGACGTATTTGGTGCTCGCATTGATTTTCTATTCACATATGCAAATGAGGGAGATACGCCGATTCACGAACGTACGTCCGTCCGACGCAGTGCGCGTAAAGTCATATGTCCGGCGTAAAGTTATGCCCCATAAAAGAGGTGTAACTCAGCAGCATCAATGCAAATGGCTGCGCCAGGGAACACAAGCCGATGTATTTTACGTAGTTTATGTAGGACGAGAAAATGACTAGGCGTAGGTTACGTTCAAGCCGTAGGCAGTGATCCGACGTATCTTAGGGAGTAGTTCTGATGTGATTCTGAGCATGCGCACTGGGATGCATCCACGGGACGGCACTCCGCCCATCATTTGCATGGCTCACGCCCACTTCCACATACGCCGGCTTACGCCTAGGAAACCCAGCGCAGATTTGGCAGCACTGGCTTTGTGAATTCAGTGCCTGCCTCTCTGCGCTGTGTCGGCGTAGCGTAAAGGAGATACGCTATGGCGGCATAAATATGCGCCGATGTATGTGAATCCGGGCCATACCGAACATCTTTCCTTATTGGGTAAGCAATATACAGAGCCACATAACATGCAAACATGTTCTACCAGGCTACCATTACAGTGACTCTGTCATGAGAGAAGTACAGGGGCTAATCCTGATCCAAGTCAGTGGCCCAGATTCAGGTAGCAATTGCGCCTGCGTAACCATAGTTACGCAGCGCAATTGCTGACTTGCGCCGGCGTAACAAGTTCTCCTGATTCAGAGAACTCGTTATGCCGACTGCAGCCTAAAATCTGCGTGGCATAAGGCTCTTATGCCACGCAGATTTTAGGCTGCATTCTAGCGATGGCCGCTAGGGGGCGCTCCCATTGTGATCTGTGTATAGTATGCAAATTGCATACTAACACCGATTTACAACGTTGCGCGAGCCCTGCTTACGCAAATTACGTACGTCGGGTTTCGCGTAAGGTTACGCATCCTAATAGCAGGCACAGCCAATGCTATAGGATACCCACGTTCCCGCGTCGCGATATTTAAAATCTACGTCGTTTGCGTAAGTGAATCGTGAATGGCGCTGGACGCCATTCACGTTCACTTTGAAGCAAATGACGTCCTTGCGACGTCATTTGCCGCAATGCACGTCGGGAAAGTTTCCCGACGGAGCATGCGCTTTACGATCGGCGCGGGAACGCGCCTAATTTAAATGATTCCCGCCCCCGGTGGGATCATTTACATTGCGCGCGCTTACGCCGGGCAATTTTGCCGGCGCGCCCTCGCAATTTACGGAGCTACTGCTCCGTGAATCGAGGGCAGCGCAAAATATTTGCGTGGGCGCAGGGCAAAATCGTTGCCCTGTGCCTCCGCAAATAAGGCGCAAGTGGTACCTGAATCTGGGCCAGTGATAGCAAAGCCAAAGTAGGAGCAAAACAGCCAAGGAGAGAACCAGAATTGCCAACATTCTACAATGGCAGCCGCCATAATTCTCCCATGTCCGAGCCTCTGTGAAGCTGGACCATCTCTAATGTTTTTCTGGTTTGGGGATTTGTTTCTAGGTGTGTGCTGGACTTGGAGATCAAATGGATGTGATTTAATGAGTGATTGATGGAAATGTGACACTTACTTCTGATTGGAAGGTTCCATAGGCGTGTGAACAAAAAGGACTCTCTCCAACTTCTTCAAGTATTTGTCTCTCTATAAGGACACTTTCAGGATCTTCTTTTAATAATTGCCTTTTCGTTACCACCTTGACTGCCAGTTTCTGGTCTGTGGCAGGATGGGATGCCAGGACGACCTAAAATAAAAAAAAACACACAGGACACAAATGATTAGAGCAAATTCAGCACCAGGTTCTGAAAAGGTTACCTCTGGGTCCCCAGCAGCAACCCCCAGCCTGGCTACAATTGTTAGTCTTAGCTTGAAAATACAAGTATATAGAGCATGAACTTAGCAGGCTTTTAGCAAGTTGTAAGTGGTTTTAGCTGTTAGTCACTAACTTATTGAATGGGGATAGGCTTAAATAAGCTTTTAGCAAACTTAGAGAAAACTACAGGTGGCACTCGCTCCTAAGTCTGTGTTCAGAATTCTTATATTGAGGGTAAAGGAGAGAAAGTAGCGGCTCTTTCAGGGCGCTTTGCAGGTGCTAATTTTAGCTCTATAGCGCCTGTAAAGCGCCTCAGTGTGAAAGTAGCCAAAGTGACGCAGTGCCGTATCGCAAAAAAATGAACTGGTCTTTAAGGGGGCAAATCCTTCTGGGGCTGAAGTGGTTAAAACATGTTTAATTAAATGCATTATGTTCCAATTTCATTGAGCGCACACTAACACATCACACTGGTGTAAACTGGTCTTAATTGAAATAATAGATTTCAGTTTCTCATTATTAATAACCACCAACTCGCAATACATTAAACCTGCTGTTCATATATCTTTGATTACTTACTTTTCCGTAACTACCTTCACCAAGTATTTTATGAAAGATAAAGCTGTCAAGGTTAAATTCGGCAGGTGGACTGCATGCCACGTTGGTGCCGGGCACATCCCTGACTGCCTTGTTGCCTCCCTCACTGACTGCCTCATTGATCGGCTCGCTGACATCCTGGTTGATTGGCTCGCTGACATCCTGGTTGATTGGCTCGCTGACATCCTGGTTGATTGGCTCGCTGACATCCTGGTTGATTGGCTCGCTGACATCCTGGTTGATTGGCTCGCTGACAGCCTGGTTGACTGGCTCGCTAATAACCTGGTTGACAAGTTCACTGACAACCTGGTTGATTAGCTCACTGACAACCTCATGGACTGTCTCACTGACTGCCTCATTGATTGGCTCGCTGACATCCTGTTTGATTGACTCGCTGACGGCCTGGTTGATTGGCTCGCTGACAGCCTGGTTGACTGGCTCGCTAATAACCTGGTTGACAAGTTCACTGACAACCTGGTTGATTAACTCACTGACAACCTTGTGGACTGTCTCACTGACTGCCTCATTGATTGGCTCGCTGACATCCTGGTTGATTGACTCGCTGACGGCCTGGTTGATTGGCTCGCTGACAGCCTGGTTGACTGGCTCGCTAATAACCTGGTTGACAAGTTCACTGACAACCTGGTTGATTAGCTCACTGACAACCCCATGGACTGTCTCACTGACTGCCTCATTAATTGGCTCGCTGACATCCTGGTTGATTGGCTTGCTAATAACCTGGTTGACAAGTTCACTGACAACCTGGTTGATTAGCTCACTGACAACCTCACGGACTGTCTCACTAACAGCCTGGTTGACTGGCTCGCTGACAGCCTGGCTGATTGACTCGCTGACAGCCTGGATGATTGGCTCGCTGACAGCCTGGCTGATTGGCTCGCTGACATCCTGGTTGATTGGCTCGCTGACATCCTGGTTGATTGGCTCGCTGACAGCCTGGTTGACTGGCTCGCTAATAACCTGGTTGACAAGTTCACTGACAACCTGGTTGATTAGCTCACTGACAACCTCATGGACTGTCTCACTGACTGCCTCATTGATTGGCTCGCTGACATCCTGTTTGATTGACTCGCTGACGGCCTGGTTGATTGGCTCGCTGACAGCCTGGTTGACTGGCTCGCTAATAACCTGGTTGACAAGTTCACTGACAACCTGGTTGATTAACTCACTGACAACCTCGTGGACTGTCTCACTGACTGCCTCATTGATTGGCTCGCTGACATCCTGGTTGATTGACTCGCTGACGGCCTGGTTGATTGGCTCGCTGACAGCCTGGTTGACTGGCTCGCTAATAACCTGGTTGACAAGTTCACTGACAACCTGGTTGATTAGCTCACTGACAACCCCATGGACTGTCTCACTGACTGCCTCATTAATTGGCTCGCTGACATCCTGGTTGATTGGCTTGCTAATAACCTGGTTGACAAGTTCACTGACAACCTGGTTGATTAGCTCACTGACAACCTCACGGACTGTCTCACTAACAGCCTGGTTGACTGGCTCGCTGACAGCCTGGCTGATTGACTCGCTGACAGCCTGGATGATTGGCTCGCTGACAGCCTGGCTGATTGACTCGCTGACATCCTGGTTGATTGGCTCGCTGACATCCTGGTTGATTGGCTCGCTGACAGCCTGGTTGACTGGCTCGCTAATAACCTGGTTGACAAGTTCACTGACAACCTGGTTGATTAGCTCACTGACAACCTCATGGACTGTCTCACTGACTGCCTCGTTGATTGGCTCGCTGACATCCTGTTTGATTGACTCGCTGACGGCCTGGTTGATTGGCTCGCTGACAGCCTGGTTGACTGGCTCACTAATAACCTGGTTGACAAGTTCACTGACAACCTGGTTGATTAGCTCACTGACAACCTCGTGGACTGTCTCACTGACTGCCTCATTGATTGACTCGCTGACATCCTGGTTGATTGACTCGCTGACGGCCTGGTTGATTGGCTCGCTGACAGCCTGGTTGACTGGCTCGCTAATAACCTGGTTGACAAGTTCACTGACAACCTGGTTGATTAGCTCACTGACAACCTCATGGACTGTCTCACTGACTGCCTCATTGATTGACTCGCTGACATCCTGGTTGATTGACTCGCTGACGGCCTGGTTGATTGGCTCGCTGACAGCCTGGTTGACTGGCTCGCTAATAACCTGGTTGACAAGTTCACTGACAACCTGGTTGATTAGCTCACTGACAACCTCACGGACTGTCTCACTAACAGCCTGGTTGACTGGCTCGCTGACAGCCTGGCTGATTGGCTCGCTGACATCCTGGTTAATTGGCTCGCCAACGGCCTGGCTGATTGGCTCGCTGACTGCCTGGTTGATTGGCTCGCTGACTGCCTGGTTGATTGGCTCGCTGACTGCCTCGTTGACTACAAGATAAATAGAAATGATGACATGTTATTACCTTACAGCAATAGAACACTTACTTCACAAAACACTAAATAACAATGGTGGAAAACACATGGAAAAAGATATTCCTGGTTACTACGACTCTCAGTTGCTAAGTAGTTTGGCCAAATAAAGTGAAATCGCTTTATGTTACTAATTAGATTGCAGCATGTTTTCATTTGTGAAAGATTTATAATGACGTGAATATCTACAGTAGTTGGCTTTTTAACCCCCATGACCTGAACTTGTTTGACCCTTTGACTGCCATGATGTACAGGTCATATCCTTGCAAGACTCCAATAGAAGCAGTAAACTTGTTTTAAAATAATTCTGTCCGATTTGCTGCATATTTTGGAAGAAATCGGGGTGGTTATAAAGAGGCCCAATCACTTCTACACCATTCAGAATTGGTAGATGTAAAACTACCCATCCACTACACCTTTCTAAATTGGGGAAACCTGCTCCTGGGAGCCCGAGACCATAAAACTTCCCTGCCATTAGATTCCAGCCAGCTATGGCTAGAAGAGACGGATTGTCCCAGGGGCATTTTCTGAACAAAGTGGGCCTGTATGGAAGATCATAAGTTAGATTTCCACATATTACAGCCCTCCCCCCTTACATAATGTAGCCCCCCTAACTCCAAAGAAAAGCTAAGGCCCCATGTACACTGCTGCTGCTAAACGGCCCCTGAACTCATTCAATGTTATCTTATGTTTACATGTACACGGGTTTGTTTACTGTCGTTTTTAGGCAGTTGCGTTTATAGGACTTTAAAGCAAAACCCATTTGTTCAGACGCTGAAGTTTCAGACGCCAAACGCTTCTAAACGCAGCTCAACATTTAGCAGTTTTGTTTATAGGCGTTTTTCGTTTTTGGCCATTTAAAAAACTATCATGAAGCCTAAATCTTTCTGGGTACTACTTGGGTGCAATTACTATTTCTAGATGTTCCCTATAATGTAGAAAATCTTCACTTTTAAAGTACAGGTCCACTTTAACCACTTAACCCCCGGACCATATTGCTGCCCAAAGACCAGAGCACTTTTTGCGATTCGACACTGCGACGCTTTAACTGACAATTGCGCGGTCGAGCGACGTGGCTCCCAAACAAAATTGGCGTCCTTTTTTTCCCACAAATAGAGCTTCCTTTTGGTGGTATTTGATCACCTCTGCGGTTTTTCGTTTTTGCGCTATAAACAAAAATAGAGCGACAATTTTGAAAAAAAAATATATTTTTTTTCCCTCAGTTTAGGCCGATACGTATTCTTATACATATTTTTCGTAAAAAAAATTGCAATAAGCGTTTATTGATTGGTTTGCACAAAAGTTATAGCGTTTACAAAAACAGGGGTATTTTTATGGCATTTTTATTAATATTTTTTTTTACTAGTAATGGCGGCGTTTTTTTTTTCCGTACTACGACATTATGGCGGACACTTCGGACACTTTTAACACATTTTTGGGACCATTGGCATTTTTATAGCGATCCGTGCTATAAAAATGCATTGGATTACTATAAAAATGCCACTGGCAGTGAAGGGGTTAACACTAGGGGGCGGGAAAGGGTTAAGTATGTCCCTGGGTGTGTTCTAACTGTAGGGGGGGTGGCCTCAGTAGGGGAAATCACTGATCTTCTATTCATACATGGTATATACAGAGGATCAGCATTTTCCCCCCTGACAGGACCGGGAGCTGTGTGTTTACACACACAGCTCCCGATCCCCGCTCTGTAACGAGAAATCGCAGGTGCCCGGCGGCGATCGCGCCCGCCGGGCACGGAAGTCGGGGGCGAGCGGGGGGCGCGCGCACGCCCCTAGTGGCCTGCGAGAGAGCCGACGTAGAGCTACGGGCTCTCGCACAGGGGAGCCGACCTGCTGCCGTAAAACGACGGCGGCAGGTCAGCAAGCAGTTAATCCTAAGGCCCAAAAATTTGATTTACCATGTGTGAGAAAAGTGAGAAAATTGTTGTGGCAGCAAAAGGGTTTAAGGAATATTATCATATCAGGGAGAACTGCAGGGGTGGTCATACACATTCATATACCTGATCCAATATAGGAGGACAGATCTATCTATAGCTGCAGCTCACCCAAACCCATTTATTCAGCTGAGTACTGTATATAGCATTAGATTTTGTGCTTCAGCAATGAGAGGGTAACATTCCCTTTTCTAAAGGCAAGGGGGGGGTCCTACTCTACAGCTGTTGGCAGGGGACAGTCTTTTCTACTCAGCCTGTGGCTGCTTTCTAACAGAAACGCGCTCTAGGGGGCTCATTTATAACAGAAAGTGGATATGGTAATGCACCCCTGCACTGGCCTAACTATGGTTTGATCCCTGATAAAATATCTAATCAGTGACAATTGTTTTATAGTTTATGTCAGGGATATGCAATTAGCAGGCCTCCAGCTGTTGCAGAACTACAATTCCCTTGAGGCATAGCAAGACTCTGACAGCCACAAGCATGACACCCAGAGGCAAAGGCATGATGGGACTTGTAGTTTTGCAACAGCTGGAGGTCCACTAATTGCATATCCCTGGTTTATGTAATTGTTCTCATCATTCTTACTTTTCTCATCTGATAAGGTCATCTGTTTCGTAATTGGAGGTGCCGGGAAAATCTCATCTGATGCTGGTCTCTTGTTGTTCCTCTTGGGCAATATGCAACTACATATCATGCCTGGTAGTTTTTTTGCCCAACTCAGTGCAGCATGAAATGTTCTCTTGTTTGCCACCCTCTCTTTATCAGCTGTTTGGTGAGATTTATTATCTCTCCTCTGCTTCTTTCCTCTGGTCTTGTCACTCTCCTCGCTGGAACTCATTCTCTCTCCAGAATTCTTCCTCTCATAAGAGTTCCCATGCTTACTTCCCCCATTGTTGGGGTGTTGAGGTGTCTCCACCTTTAACCCACTGTGTAATAAAGTGGGCTTATCTAAATCCATAGAATATCGCTCTTGGATCAATTTCCAAGTAATCTTATCCTTGATGATAGTTGGATGAGATCTGAAAGTTTGTTTTCTCATTTGCCACGTCATCATAATATATTATAATGAAAACGCACAGAGCACTAGAAAAGCGATGTGATCACCACCTCTAGCAAAAACAAAGTGACTCGAGTCTTCTGCCGAGCTGCTATTTATTGGCTGTGAGCTCTAAAATCATCGTTGCTAGGATACCATCAGAACAGCCAGAGTGAGTGCTGTGACATCATCGTTGCTAGGATACCATCAGAACAGCCAGGGTTCCGCTTCAGACCGGTTGTTGTTTACAAGAATTCCAACTGCCAGTGCCTCCCCTCAGCCAATCAGATTCAAATTTCAACTCCAACTGCCAATATCCACAGTAATTATTTATTTTTTTACTAAGAGAGCTTAGGCTAGGTTCACATCACGATTTTTACATCCGATAATCGGACCGATAAATCGGATGGAATCGTATATGACAAAATCGTATGTAATCGTATGTCAATAGTAATAGTAATTTTCCATCCGATTTTCACAAAAAAAAAAGAAGATTCTTGAAGTTTCTAGCTCGTTCCAGTGTCTAGTGCGCATGCGTAATAAAAAATCGGGTACGATTTATCGGATAAAAACGCACAGTCATCTGATTTATTACGATTTAGATTGACCACAATATAAAAAAAATCGGACACGATTTTAATACGATTTCAAATCAGGACCAAAAATCGTATTTTTGATGCGATTTTAAATCGTATCAAATCTAATGCGGATCAAATCGGATGCACTTGGGGACCTACATTAATGAATGGAAGTGAATGGATACGTTTTGCCATACAGATTTGTAAGATTTCAAACCTAAGGCCCCATACACACGATAGAATCCATCCGCTGAAAAATCCCAGCGAATGGGTTTCAGCGGATAGATCCTATGGTGTGTACACTCCAGCGGATCTGTTTCCGCGGATATTTATCCCCTGGGATGGATTCCAGCAGATCAAATATTTGCTGACATGCTAAACAAATCTATCTGCTGGAATCCATCCCAACGGATGGATCCGCTGGTCTGTATAGACTCACCGGATCCATCCGTCTGAAGGGATCCCCCGCATGCGTCGTAATGATTCGACAAATGCGTGGAATTCCTTATATGACAGCGTCGCGCACGTCGCCGCGTCATAATCGCGGCGACGGCGCGACACGTCATCGCCAGAGGATTTCGGCACGGATTTCAATGCGATGGTGAGTACACTCCATCGCATGGAAATCCGCTGAAATCCTCAAGAGGATTTATCCGTGGAAACGGTCCGCTGGACCGTATTCGCGGATAAATCCTCTCGTGTGTATGGGGCCTAAGAATCGTGAGAACAAGTAGGATGATAAAATCGTGGTGTGAATGCACCCTTAGTATTCACTCTGCATGTATGAAATCCAATATACAGATACATCTGTGGAGCACCTAATACACAGATGAGGCTTTTATATGAGCCTGAATTTGGGGTCATTTCCAATGACATAGACAGGCATCAATAAGGCTGCTCTAAACACATTGAGATGACTCAGTAAATACGTTTTATTTTATCCACTTGCTGACCTTGGCTTTTTCTGACATTTGTTGTTTACAAGTTCAAATCAGTATTTTTTGATAGAAAAATTACTTAGAACTCCCAAACACTACATACATATATATATATATTTATAAAAAAGAATTTTGACAGAGACCCTAGAGATTAAAGTGGCTGTTGTTGCAATATTTTATGTTACACTGTATTTGCACAGCAGTCTTTTAAATGAAAAAATAAAAATAAACAGTAAAGTTAGCCCATTTTTTTGTATAATGTGAAAGATGAAAATGTTTTGCCAAGTAGATATCTAAAAATTGTACATGCTCGTGGAATGGCGACAAACTACGATAATGTTTTTTTATAGGTTACATGTTTATAGTTACAGAAGAGGTCTTGTGCTAGAATTATTGCTCTTATGATTGTGGCAATTCCT
This sequence comes from Rana temporaria, assembly GCF_905171775.1. NCBI lineage: Eukaryota > Metazoa > Chordata > Amphibia > Anura > Ranidae > Rana > Rana temporaria. Next base: position 62,090,568 of record NC_053492.1, read on the forward strand.
CACATGTGTGGTTTGAACACCGTTTACATATGCAGACACCACTTGCATATGTGTTCGCTTCTGTGTGCGAGCACGAAAGTTTGGGATGCTTTTAAAAAAAATACAATTTATTTTGCTTTTTAATTTTGAGTTATACGATGTCCCTTTATTTTAATATTTTTTTATAACTTTCATTTCTATTACAAGGAATGTTAACATCCCTTGTAAAAGAAATAGGTATGACAGGTCCTCTTTATTGAGAGATCTGGAATCAAAAAGACCCTCCGATCTCTCATTTACTTTTAAAAGCAAAAGAAAAAAAAAATCATCATTTTGAAAAATAAGTTGATGGCTGGGAACCGAAATTGACACCATGGTCGCTTTGGTCCTCCAAGGGCATAGAGGCAAGTGAGAGCCATCTTGTCCTCACTTGATTTCCTACCCAGCCATTGTTCTGACCGGATCGCTGACCGGTAAGCGGCGGGAGGGGAGGCACCTCTCCTGCCCCCTATAAAAGTGATCCCATGGCAAATTCGCTGCTGGGACCACTTTTATCAGAAAGTCAAAAACTTGACATATATTTACAGTTAGACGGTCTCATTTGTAATCGCTGCTATCACTATCACTGACCACTGGGGATCCCTGTGACTGGCTAGAGACACATTCAGCCATGATGTTGGTGTGTTTAAAATGTAACCAAATGCAAACCTTTTCATGTTTACCGCTCAGTAAAAGTGAGGGGGTGAGTATTACCGCGCTACCAAGGGGTAGGGGAAAGGGGGAGGTGAAAGGGTGAGGGTACGGCTGCGGCACTGAAAGGGGTATCAAACCAAAAACGATATAGAGAAAAGGGTAGTGCTGCGCTGTAAATATAGGGAATGGAGTGAACGTGTAGAGGAAGTACTCTATTTGTGAAAAGATATAGGGCCGGATTCACAAAGAGTTACGCCGACGTATCAGTAGATACGCCAACGTAACTCGGAATCTAAGCCCGTCGTAAGTTTAAGTGTATGCTCAAACTGAGATACACTTTTTCCGCTGGCCGCTAGGTGGCGCTTCCGTTGATTTCGGCGTAGAATATGTAAATGACTAGATACGCCGAATTCACGAACGTACGCTTGCCCGTCGCATTAAAGATACGCCGTTTCCGTAAGAAATACGCCGCGTAAAGATATAGCTGCCCCCTAGGTGGTTTAGCCAATGTTAAGTATGGCAGTCGTTCCCACATCAAAATTTGAAAATTGTATGTTGTTTGCGTAAGTCGTCCGTGAATGGGGCTGGACGTAATTTACGTTCACGTCGAAACCAATAAGTCCTTGCGGTGTACTTTGGAGCAATGCACACTGGGATATGTACACGGACGGCGCATGCGCCGTTCGTAAAAAACGTCAATCACGTCGGGTCACCAATAATTTACATAAAACACGCCCCCTCATCCTCATTTGAATTAGGCGCGCTTACGCCGGCCCCATTTACGCTACGCCGCCGTAACTTAGGAGGCAAGTGCTTTGTGAATACAGCACTTGCCTCTCTGACTTACGGCGGCGTAGCGTAAATACTAGGGTTGCCCCGATACCACTTTTTTAGGACCGAGTACAAGTACCGATACTTTTTTCAAGTACTCGCCGATACCGAATACCGATACTTTTTTTAAATGTCCGCCCACAAATGCAGCCATGTCCCCCCACAGATGCAGCCATGTCCCCCCCACAGATGCAGCCATGTCCCCCCCATATATGCAGCCATGTCCCCCCACAAATGCAGCCATGTCCCCCCACAGATGCAGCCATGTCCCCCCCACAGATGCAGCCATGTCCCCCCCATATATGCAGCCATGTCCCCCCCATATATGCAGCCATGTCCCCCCCATATGCAGCCATGTCCCCCCCATATCCAGCCGTGTCCCCCCCATATCCAGCCATGTCCCCCCATATGCAGCCATGTCCCTCCCATATGCAGCCATGTCCCCCCCATATGCAGCCATGTCCCCCCATATGCAGCCATGTCCCCCCATATCCAGCCATGTCCCCCCCATATGCAGCCATGTCCCCCCATATGCAGCCATGTCCCCCCATATGCAGCCATGTCCCCCCACATATGTAGCCATGTCCCCCCATATGCAGCCATGTCCCCCCCCATATCCAGCCATGTCCCCCCCATATGCAGCCATGTCCCCCCCATATATGCAGCCATGTCCCCCCCCATATATGCAGCCATGTCCCCCTTACCTACATGCTGGCGCGCCGCCGCTTAGTTAATACGGGCGGGGAACATTACAGCTTTCATTTGAATAGCTGTAGTGTTTCGCGCCGGGCTGCGTATAGACACTCCCCCTTGCTCGGGATTGGACAGTTCACCCGAGCAAGGGGGAGTGTCTATACGCGGCGCGGCGGGAAACACTACAGCTATTCAAATGAAAGCTGTAATGTTCCCCGCCCATATTAACCAAGCGGCAGCGGGGATGCGGCGTAGCGGCGGGGGGGGGGGGTTTAGAATCGGATGAGGCATCGGGGGCAAATACTCGGAATCGGTCCCGATACCGATACTAGTATCGGTATCGGGACAACCCTAGTAAATACGATACGCTACGCCGCCGTAAAAATGCGCGGATCTACCTGAATCCGGGCCATAGTCTGACTACTGATCAAAATAGCAATCAAGTGAATTAAAATGACATCAAAATAAACGTGCTGAGGTGCAGCTAAACCTAGCTGACAATTGTGTAAAACAATTCAAAATAACAGTGCTGGTATGTATACCCTCATACTGTTACAAAAGATAGGTGTACAGCGTGCATTGCATAACACACATTGGTGACTAAGATAGGCTGAGTTTTCAAGTGTCCATGCAACAAAAGCCTATAAACATAGCAAGAAAAGGCAGTCCAAAATAAAAGTGCTGGTGTAGATGCCAAAATACAACGTGAAGAAAAGTAGGATTCCAGGGCCAAATTCTCAAAAGAGATACGCAGACTTAACTCAAGTTTTCTAAATTTACACGGCGCGTATATTTGCGCACGATCGTCAAAACGAGTTAAGCAAACATTTCCGTATTTTCAGCCGTACTTAAATTAGTTACACCTGCGCATCCCCGGGCGCAAATTACGCTAGGCTCGCCGCTGTTTTTGACAGGCAAAGATGCAAATGAGGGAGTTAGGGCGATTCTCAAAATTAAGTGTGTGCGCCGTATTTTCCGCCCTGTGCGCACCTGTTAGTTTTCCTGACTAAATTTCCACATTATAAAACCAGCCCTAATTTTACACATGCTGTGGAAGGGTTTGCTGTAGGTAGTGACTAGAGCTTAGAGCTATAGTTGAGAAGGGTCTTTTTGGAAAAATGCCAGGGCCAGCTATGATTCTGACGGCACTTGCTGCCTTACAGGCACAAAGGAGGAGGAGGGCACAGAGGAGGAGGATGAGGGCACAGGCGAGAGTTTATCGTCCACGGCGTGATCTTTTGCAAATGCCAGATTATGAGGTGTATGGCAACTACAGGTTCGATAGGGAAGCCATCCTGGAGATCACCCAACTTCTTCATGAGGATCTTATCACCCCAACCAGACGCTCCCATACCCTGACACCTCTTCATAAAGTGATGACAACCCTCCATTTTTTAGCCACTGGCTCATTCCAGCGTGCATTTGGAGGTCTGGCTGGGATGGTGCAGTCAACAATGAGCAAATGTGTCCATCAGGTGGTCCCTGCCATACTGCGGCGCATGACCAACCAGTTTGTGATGCCCACCCAGGAGGAGCAGCGTCTGCAAGCCATGACAGACTTCTATAACATTGCTGGCTTCCCAAGGACCATCGGGGCGATAGACTGCACCCATGTGGCACTACAGCCCCCCCATGAAACTGAACACCTGTTCAGAAACAGGAAAGGCTGGCATTTGATCAATGTCCAGGTGATCGTAGATGCCCATGGCCTCATCTGGCACGTTTGTGCCAAGTTTCCAGGGTCGTGCCACGACAGTTACATCCTACGGCAGACCAAGATCTACCAAGACTTGGAGCAGAATGTGTATGGAGACAGCTGGCTGATTGGTGAGTGACATTGGTGTCAGGTATGCCCCCCCCCCCCGTGATGCAGACATCACAAGGGGCACATGCATGACTAATATCCTCCTGTCTTTTCCCTTACAGGTGACTCTGGATATGCATTGGGACCCCACCTGATGACCCCCTTTAGGAACCCCTAAACACCCGGAGAACGCAAATTCAACGAGGTGCACATCCAGACCCGGGCAATAGTAGAGCGGACATTTGGCCTTCTCAAGTCCAGATTTAGATGCCTTGACAAGACTGGGGGTACACTCTTGTATTCCCCAGACTTTGTCTGCCAAATTATTGGGGCATGTTGCATCCTCCATAATTATGCTGTGAGAAGGGGCCTGCATGTTGATATATGTCCTGACCTAACCCCCCACCCAGGCAATCCCCCCCCCCAAACCCCTCTACCCGGACTGCTGAGGGCCAGGTAATAAGGAGACAACTGGCTGAAGGCATCTTTGCCCAGTAAATGGACCCTAATTATCTTTATTTTTTTGCTTTGCCCAGAATAAATCACAGAGATTATGTGACCTTTAAACATTTTCTTTGCACATAAAATGCACATTACTTATATGACAATGAGAATGTTTTTTTTTTGGTACAAAACGCACATTAATTATCTCACAATGAGAATGCATGAATGCACGTCACTGTGGTCCCTAGCACAGACACATCACATGCACATCGAATTGGATTAGATCCAAGTACCCCCCCCCCCTTTGGTACTTGGGAGCAGTAACGCCCCGCCACGGCTCCAATTATGTCACTGTGCATTCATACACCATTCAGGAACCTAGGATGACTTCTCCCTGGTCCTGGGGATCCATACTCCACCAAAACTAAGGGTGACACCCTTATGTTTTCAGGAATGCCACCCCCCCACATTCACACATCATTCACACACATAAACCAAATCATAAGTACAGTAGCAAGAAAAAAAAATTTAAAATCAAAAAAATCAAAAGTACCCCTGCAACTTAAGGATGTTGCCGAGTGCTCCTTCTGGGCTGCCCACGGGGACGGCCACGGCCGACTGGGGGATCTTCACGGGGGGGGTCTGTGCAGGGGAGGGAGTATTTTCAGGGGGGGGTCTGTGCAGGGGAGGGAGTATTTTCAGGGGGGGGGTCTGTGCAGGGGAAGAAGGAGCCTCCCCTGGTGTCTGTCCTCCTGCTTGCCTTCCCTCCAAGGCAACGGCTATCCTTGTCAGACAGGAAGTAATGTCAGCCGTATTAGCCTGCACAGCCCGGGTATTGGCCTGCACAGCCTGGGTGAGGGCAGTCACCTCCTGGGCCACGCCTGTTGTTGCGTTTTTCAGGTCCCACAAACACGTGATGACCCCCACTGAGTTTGTGGCCACCTCACCCAGTGACTCCCTCATTGCACCCAGGCTGCGCTCCACCTTGGTTATAGATTTTTGGATTGCAGACAGACTGCGGGTCTGCCGGACATTGTCCCTCAACAGACTGACCGGCAGACGCACCAACCCCCCCCTGTTTTCCGGGGTCGGCCTCCTACTTGCCCCTGAGGCTTGTGGCCTTGGAGGAGGAGTTGGAGTGAGCCATGGGTGCTGCTGCATGTTGGAGGAGGGTTGGAAGGGGCGACCCATGATGGTGGCCTGACTGCTGGGCGCCTGTGGGGTTCCCTCAGGGGATGACTCAAAGGTCATATCTTGGCCCATCATGATTTGCTGCCCAATCGCAATATTGTCATCTTCCTCCCCCTCATCCTCCTCCCACTCAACATCCAAATTAGGGGAGTTGTGGGCACTCCCCTCCCATGGCGAATCCTGCCCTTCTTGGGACTCTGCATCAGCCTGTCTTGGGGGTGGTGCAGCAGCCTGCCCTGATGGGCCAGCAACCTCCTGACCTGATGGGGCTGCCACCTCCTGCCCTGATGGGGCTGCCACCTCCTGGGCTGATGGGGCTGCCACCTCCTGCCCTGATGGGCCAGCAACCTCCTGCCCTGATGGGGCTGCCACCTCCTGCCCTGATGGGGCTGCCACCTCCTGGGCTGATGGGGCTGCCACCTCCTGGGCTGATGGGGCTGCAACCTCCTGGCCATCTGGGGAGGACACAAAACAATCACAGGTTGTTGGATCCACACACTTGGCACATCTTCCCTTCCCCCACCCACACATGCTAATCACCAGATAGAAATTCCAAAAAATTACCTGTCCTCATAAGAGGATCATTGTCAAAGCCAGGCAGGCCCACCACCTGCTGTGGGTGGAAACACTGGGCCACTGCCCATTCCTCCTCACTCATCCTGACTGGGCAGGGTCCCCCTCCTCCAGTGCCCCTGGTATGGGCATGCAGCGTTGCCAGCTTGTTCCGGGACACGCTCCTCAAGTAATTTATTTATTTTTGAACTCCAGCTATGGTCCTGGTCTCCCCCCCCCCCGCCGCATTGATCCGATCGGTAATAGTTTTAAGGATCTCCTTCCTCCTGGCCGGGGTGGTGTTGTGGCTCTCAGGGCCATGGAGAAATCGCCCATATTTAATGACGCCCTGAGCAAGTATATGCTTCTCTGCCAGGGTAAAATTAAGCTTCCTGCGCTTGGGAGCCATGACAGACAACACCCAGCAACAGGGAACTCACCCAAAAAACAAACAACAATACACACACACAACAAAGAAAATAAAAACAAGCAAAAAAAAAAAAAAAATACAGACAGCTACTATAAATTCAAAAACAAACAGGCAAAAAAGGAAAACAAAAAACAATCACACACCAAAAAAGAAACACTTATCAAAAACAAACAGGCAAAAAAGGGAAACAAAAAACAATCACACACCAAAAAAGAAACACTTATCAAAAACAAACAGGCAAACAATCAAAACAAAGAACAAATTAGCAAAAACAAACACCAACTATACCCTCCAACTCCACAAACACTTTTCTCACAAACAAATCTTACCAACAAACACTGACAAACGTTCAAAGCAGAAGCAACTTGCTTTAGGAAGGGAACACAGGGAAATACTTTTACAATATAAGTCTGTTTGACTGGGGCTATTTAGACACAGGGCGATCTTCAAACTAAGTACGCTTGGCCTTTTACCTATCTCACTGATTGCGATGACCAAAGTTCTGCACATGCGCAGTGAGGTCCAGATTCGTGCGCGCATGCGCAGTACGGCCGGCACTTCATTTGCATGGGGTCACGGCTCATTACAATGAGGCACGCCCACTTCATTCCCACTTGCCATAACCACGCCTTACGCATTGAAACTTAGCTTAAGGATGGCGCAATTTTGTGCGCAAATGCGCTGAGAATACGGTACTTACGACACCAACTTAGGGCGCCGTAACTTAAATGACATAAGTTAGATAATCCTAAATGTACACAGGTTTTTGAGAATTTGGCCCCCAGTGTTCTCTTCAGAGTAAGTGAGGATGTCCCCTTACCTTACTGCTGTAAGGTAACAGCATATAAACCCAAACGCACTTTCTGGTCGTTTCCGCATAAGATGTTATCCAGATGGACTGCTACTGAAGAAACAAATCCCTCTCGGTATTCACGTCCAAAGAGTGACAATGACTCTCACCCAGGGAGATAAAGTGCCAATAGTGCAGTATTGTTTAAAAAATGTTTATTAGCAAAATAATACACTAAGGTACTCGCATAGCTGTGATAAAATCACAATAAATGTGAGTACCTTAGTGTATTATTTTGCTAATAAACATTTTTTAAATGTAGCGCTACCCCCGGAGGAGCCGCTGATCAGATTTGGGATCGGCGTATTTAAGTTACCTCTGTGATGTGTCTAGGGGTGATGATGGTGAAGAGAGCAGTAATAGAATGTCCAGACCATGGATTGGCATTTTTTTTTTTTTTTTTTTTTTTTTTACTTATATCAGGAAAACCGGCCTGCACAGGCCACAACAAAACAACAGTACAGCTTATGTGGTATTACATATCAGGTTACAATGGTACATCAATGCAGTTCATCAACATGGGTGATATTACAGGACATGGTTAGGGGCTCTGAGAGACTAATGGGGACATCAACAGGGTACAGTAGCATATGACCAGGCAATCAATAATCACAAGTGTCTTCTCTGCAGTGCCGTCTTGCGTATTGTGTTGGTGCGTATGTTGTGACAGAGCCCGGTGTCCCGCCCACTCCAGCCAACGTAGTGCCCCTCATGTGGCGCCCCACGGGCACTGAGTTCATCGTCCCGTGGTTGCCCCGGCCGGGGCTCCCCTCGGGTGCTCGAGCCCGTACAGGGCCAGCCTCCCATTCATTTTCTAGAGAATAAACATAAAGAAAGAGAAGAGAGAATAGAAAGAAGCAGGTGTACCGTAGATAAAGAGACAGAGGTGGTGGGGTCAGGGGATATTGGGGGGAGGGGGTTCCTGAGGGTGCGGACAGGGGGTCAGGTGCACCTCCAAAATGTTGTCTCCTGTTTGCTCCTCCCTGAGGCTCTGTCCCTCCGAGGAGTACTTAAACATATTCCACAGTTGCCAGGTACTTTTGTATGCCTCCTGTCTGTTTTGGGTAGTCAAGATAAGGTCCTCCAATCGGTTGATATTATCAACCTTATTAAGCCATAGAGCCAGAGTAGGTGGGTCTTGAGATTTCCATGTCAACGGATTGCAGGCCTTGGCAGCATCCAGTAGGTGGCGTATCACTGATTTCTTATAGATCCTCAACGGGGTATCTGTCGCATGTAGCAAGAAGAATGCCGGATCATCCGGGATCTCCCGATCGGTAAACTTCTGGGTTATTCGGCGTACTCCACTCCAGAACCCCCGTAGTCGGGTGCAGGACCAAAAAATATGCAACAGAGTACCACTCTCTTCCCAGCAGCGCCAGCAAAGGTCCGACACCTCCGGGAAGAGCTTGTGCAACACCACTGGGGTCCTGTACCACCGAGTAAGGATCTTGTAGTTAGTTTCCTGGGCTCTGGAGCATATGGAGGACTTGTGGGTGAGCTCGAGGATGTGCTGTCTCCTACCAGTGGGGAAGGGGCAGCCCAAATCCCTCTCCCATTTAAGGAGGTATGGAAGTGGGCTATCGATTCAGCATCCCATACATCAGCGATAGGGTATGGGGGACCACCCCAGCTCCAGCACAGAGCTCCTCCAGGGGCGTGTGCAACTGTTGCGCATCGCCCGGGGGCAGCATGCTATTCAAGAAGTGTCCCAGCTGGAGCGCTCTCATATGGTCCAGCCTATATGGGCCTGCGGGGTCTGCCAGTTCCGTGGCGGTCTTCCACCTCCCCCCCCCGCTAAAGTGCGACGCCTGGTTTAGTCCCGACTCCCGTAGTTCGAGGAATTTTTTATCACTTAGGCCCGGTGTAAAACGGGGATGTCCGAGTATCGGTCTCAGCTGGGAGTTATGTGTCGTGAGAGAGGGCTTTGTCCATAGTTGCGAGCATATTTTGGCCGTGGCACCTATCAGCGGGTGGCGTTTCAGACTCGGCGGTAGCGCCGCAAAGCACCACGGGGCTCTGTTGAGCGGGACAGGGCTCTGTTCCTGCTCTATTCGCGTCCACAGTTTGGTATCGGCATGTCGACACCAATCCACAAGCCTAGGTGGGTCGCCTGGTAGTAGATGTGGAGATCCGGCATCGCCAGCCCCCCGTGCAGCTTCGGGAGTGAGAGCATTTTCCTGCTTAGGCGGGGGCTTCTTCCCGCCCACAGGAATTTGGTGAACGCAGAGTGGGCCTGCTTAAAGAAGTCCCCCGGCACTCGTACTGGGAGGGCTTGCAAGAGGTACAATAATTTAGGCAGTATTGACATCTTAAGGATGTTGCAGCGACCCAACCACGAGTGCAGGCCGCCAGTCCACTGGTCCAGCAATTTTTTCACCGACCCAAGGAGAGGCGGGAAGTTAAGCTGGAATAGCTGGGAGAGTGACGCCGGTATGTAGGTACCGAGGTACTTCAGGGCTTTGTCCGACCACTTCAGTTCAAAACCGTCACAGAGTTCTCGAAGTTTATGTTGTTGAATCCCTATCCCCATAGCTTCCGACTTAGTGAAATTAATTTTCAAGTTAGAGATCTGGCCGTATGTCTCGAATTCCCGGAGGAGATGTGTCAACGAGGTGTGGGGGTCTGTGAGTGTAAACATCAGGTCATCAGCATAGGCCGAGATATTATGTTGTGTGTCGCCTACCTTCACCCCGGAGATGTCAGGATTCTGTCTAATATGGCAAAGGAAGGGCTCCAGTGAAAAGGCAAAGAGCAGGGGCGAAAGGGGGCATCCCTGTCTAGTGCCATTAGTTATTGAAAACGACTCCGAGAGCACCCCATTCGCCCTGACTCTGGCCGTAGGTTCCGAGTAGGCCGCCCTCACCCAGTGCATCATCCGTGTCCCCAGTCCTATATGTTTCAGAGTAGCAAACATATATCTCCAGTTCACCCGGTCGAATGCCTTTTCGGCATCTGTCCCTACAAGGACGGATGGCGTCCTATTGCTGGCCGCTACGTGTAATAGGTTAAGGACCTTGATGGTGTTGTCCCTGGCTTCTCTTCTAAATGGACCAGGTGGGGAAGATGTTGCTGCAGTCTGGAGGCCAGGATTTTAGTAAACAATTTAAGGTCTGCGTTGAGGAGCGAGATGGGGCGGTAGCTCCCACACAGAGACGGATCTTTGCCCTCTTTCGGTATAACCGAGATCTGGGCTTGCAGTGTGGTGTTATGAAACCGTTTCCCGGCCCCGAGGTCATTAAATAGTTTAACCATTCGTTGGCCCAGAGCTGGCATCAACGTCTTGTAGTAGTGCGCGGTGAGGCCATCCGGTCCGGGGGCTTTGCCAAGTTTAGTACTGCCGAGGGCTATTTGAAGTTCGGGTAAGGTGATGGGCTCCTCCAGGCATTTTCGGGTGTCGGTCGACAGTGTAGTCATGTGGGACCTGTCAAGGTAATCCGTCGTGGGGTCTTGGGCAGGATTTGGCGTATGTAGGTTGTATAGGGACTCGTAGAATATCTTAAATTCTTGGGTGATTTGGTGTGGGAGAGACGTTTTCAGTCTGGTCGATGAGATCACGTGGGGGATGTAGGACGCCAGTCTTTGTGTCTGTAGGGTCTGGGCCAGGAGCCTGCCACATTTGTTGCCCGATTCATAGACCTTCCTCCGGCACACTTGCATCGCCGTTTTGGCCTTATGCTGCAGCATGTCGGTAATCTGCGAGCGGACCACATTCAAGTCCGCACCCAGACCACCCGACGGAGCAGCCTTATGCGCGGTCTCCAGCGTCTGTAGCCAGGCGAGGAGCACATTCAGCTGCACTGTCCGCGCTCTTTTCAGTCTCGCCCCATGTTTTATAAGAACCCCTCTAATCACGGCCTTATGGGCCTCCCAAACTACTCCGGTGTCGCTGTCTGCTGTAGTGTTGGTCTCAAAATAGCGGTCTATTTCAGCCACTACATCTGCTAGTACCTCCGGGTCCTGTAGGAGGCTCTCGTTGAGTCTCCAGGTCGGTGACTGCCCCGCCCGGGCATCAGACAGCGCGTATTTTATCCCTACGGGTGCGTGGTCCGACCACGTAATGGAGCCTATCGAGGTGTCTTTAATCGCATGCAGCTGACTATGGGGGACTATAAAGTAATCAATTCTCGAGTACGATTGGTGGAGTTTGGAATAGAAGGAATAGTCTCGCTCACCAGGATGGAAGAGTCGCCATGTATCGACCAGCTGGGCAGAGTGGAGTGCCGCCCCTATGCGCTTACGTGTGTCTCGTGACGTGGAGGATGTGCCCGTGGAGGTATCCTCCGTGGGGGAGAGAGGGATGTTTAAATCTCCTCCCACAGTGAGTTGGCCGGCTGCGTATCGCATCAGTTTGTCTACGGTTTTCTTGATGAAAATGTCCTGACGGGTATTAGGGGCATACAAGTTCGCCAATGTCACACTACAGTTCCCAATGAGGTCTTTTAGGAACAGGAAGCGGCCCTCACTATCTTTCCGTGTATCCTCAAGTTTCCAGGGAATCTTGGCAGAGACGAGGATGGAAACTCCTCTGGATTTAGCCTCTGAGTAGGCCGAGTGATAGGCAAAGGGGTAGTATCTATTCTGAAGGAGCGGCAGCCTCAGGTCCCTAAAATGCGTTTCTTGTACCATGACAATGTCCGCCCTTAGGCGGCGCATGTCGTGGAGCAGCATCCTACGCTTCTCAGGGGTATTTAGGCCCTTCGCATTCAGGGAGATGATGTTGAGCGGGTCCATGTCCGCACCTCAGGAAGGAGGTTGGGGGGAGGGTGGGGGGGGGGGGGTTAGAAAGGTGCAGGGGTTAGTAGGTAGGGGGTCAGGGACTGGGGGTGGTACACTTAGAAAGAGAGGAAAAAAGAAGTAGAACGCTGACACTAGAGCGTGCAGCAACAAAGGGGTCTAATATAGCCCTAGCGGCTGTGGCGTTCGCCGGAGAACCCTCAAAAGAAAAAGGGGAACTCCGGGGTACAGAACGCCGCCCTACGTGGGGTGGTGGGTGTACAAAGCCAAGGAAGAAAGCCACCCGGCCCTCCCCCCATCGTGTAAAGCAAATATTGTATAGTGATCCATCGGCAACATAACAGAGGTAACAGTTAGCAAAAGTAACAGAGCACAAACAGGCGATCAAACAAACAGTCAGGCTAGAATTAAACAGCTGTGTGTAAAATCAGTGCAGGACATCATAACATCGTCAATCCCAACCAAGCAGGGAGATTTAAAGTGCAGGTCCCCCAACAGTCCCCCCCCCCCCGCAGACAAAACCAACAAACGTCTGCCCCCCTGTGGTTCCCACTGGAAAAAATGGTAATTCTGACCTCGTCAGTCCAGTAGGGGTCCCCAAGGAGCAGCCCCCCGGTTCTCACCACATCTTGGCCTTGTCTTGTATTGTCCGGCCGTCTGCGATGGGATTCCCGCTACACCCACCGGTGTGTGTTCATCACATCCGGACCTCCACCTCCCACCCCAGAGGCAGTACGTGTCCACCTGCCTCCCTCCCCACACCCGTCTCCCAGAGGCACCGGGAAAGAAAATGAATAGAAATAAAACAGAATAACAGGGGGAGGTCATCCGGCGTGTTACCGTAGCCTGCTGGGCCGGTGAGTGCAGGTGTATGGCGTCATCAGCGGACCTCATCAATGCGTGCCAGTGGGTAGAGAGAAAACGGAGGAGGAACAAAAGGGGGGCTCCCTGGTGTCAGGTGGAACGGCACATCTGGTGGGGGGGAGGACCGCCCAACTATAGAAGGTCCCCCGGAGTGCGTTGCGGCATGTGTAGCCCCTCCGAAGGTTAGACCCAGGGGGTGCATGTGGCAAGGTGGCAGCGGGAAACATCAATGGGGGGGCAGGCAGAAGCGGTCAGCAGGGGGGGTAAAGGGGACACAGAAATGCAGGTATTTGGCCCAGGACCTACTCACGTGGCCCTCCCCGCGATGCCGACCGATCTCTTCGTCTTCCGCGATGTTGTCGTGGTGGCAGGGGGCCACGTCTAGCCGAGGGTCCAGAGCGTCCAGTCGGCCTCGGGAGGAGTTCCAGCCAGTCGGGCACTTGTATGGGGTCCGCGTCGAAGAAGGCAAATAGCGCCGGGAGGTCCGCTGCCATCAGCAGTGTAAAGGATCCAGCGTTTCCCCGGAAAGTCACCGATAGGGGGTATCCCCAGCGGTACGTTAGGTCCTTCTGCTTGGACAGGTCTAGTAGAGGTCGTAGCAGGGCCCTTCGGCGCAGCGTCGCTCTGGACAGGTCTGGCAGTATCTTGACCCGGGCCCCCGCTACCTCCACGTCGCCGAGATCCCAGGCCCGCCGGAGGATGTCCTCCTTCTGTGTATACCGGTGCAGCCGGCATAGCACATCGCGCGGCCTCTCCGGGTCCGTTGGTCGCGGGCCTAGTGTCCTGTGTGTGCGGTCTATGGGTATTGATGCCTCCGGGTCCTCCAAGACTGCCCGGAATAGTCCCACGACTACGTCCGCGAGGCTCTCCCCCTCCGCGCCCTCCGGTAATCCCCGTAGCCGCAATAATAATAATTATTGCGGCGGCTGCGGTCCTGGATCTCCTTAAGGTGGAGCTGAAGCTCCACTGCTGTGTCCCGGTGCTGGTCTCTGGCATGCTCCAGGGACGCCACTCTAGCTTCCAGGGAGGACAATAAAGCCTCCCCTGTCACCACCCGCTCCGTCAGTGTGGAGACCTCTCCACGGACCTCCGGGATGTCACGGTTGTGCGTTTCCTCCAACCGGAGGATAAGGGTCTCTATATCAGAGCGGGTCGGGAGGGCCTCGATGTCCGCCCGTGTCGGGAGGGCGAGGAGCAGGGCCTTAATTTCCTGATCCTGCATCTCGGCGTTGGGGAGCTGGAGCTCTCGCGATTCGGGGTCGGGGGGGGCAGCAGGGCGGCTTGGGGCTGACCCCAGCTGGAGTACTCTTCGCAGGTGAGCTGACGCTGGCAGCCTGGGAGAAGGTCTTCTTCGGGGACCCACGTGGCACGACTGCTCTGGTGCCCGGGGATTCGTCCAGCAAGCTGCGGAAATATTTGTGTATTTCACCCGGTTTTGCTCCAGTAGATGTCCTTCGGTTAGTTGCCCTGGTGCTGTACCGTCTAGATGAGTGCATACCGATTTATCATCAGTTTTGCCAGTTTTTAGGGGATTCGGGCCGGGAGCTCAAAGAGAGTGCTGCCTTACTCAGCCATGTCCAGGCCACCGGATTGGCATTTTTCAATGCTTTATTTCTGGTCCAACACGACCAACAGTCAACTTGAGGTAGACAGAGTAGATTGGTGAAAAAGAGTAAAACTTGCAGATACAGGCTGTGGATGATAGAAGCAGTCCTGCCTCCAATGAATTAAGTTTTGTCTAGTCGCCACTCCAGCCGGAGTGGGTATAGCGCCCCCTGGACAAGTCCCTCTCACAGGCCTGGCAGCCAGAAAGTCACTAAGGGTTGCTGAATAGGAACAAGTCTCTGCCACCGACTTGGCTCTAATAGAATTTGGTTTAGTAAAGGGACTCAGGCCCAGTACTCAGGAACATGAACGTAGAGCGAATCCTTTCAGTCAATACATTTTGGGGTCACTGACTGACAGTTTGCAGCATACAACCTGTCAGTGTTGGCACCCAGATCGCTGATGGTTCGTCTAAGCCCTATTGGTTCACCTGCCTCTGGGTTCACCTCAGACCGACTCCCCACCGAACAGCACATCCAGCTTGGGATCCTTCTCTTGAAGAGTGGGGACCCAGTAAGTCACTGGGGCCCCTCTGTAGCTTTAGGTGCTCTGAACCATGAGGGCCCAGAGTCAGGAACTCCGCGTAGCATGTGCGCCCCGGCCAGGTAGGCCATAGTGGTGGGGCCAGTGATGTGTGCACACCCTGAAGGTGGGTGCCGCACCTGGAACCAGGAACCTGCGAAGAACCCCGGAAAATGGCGTCTGCCACAGAAATACCCTCCCCCAGCATGCCCCGCGAGGGAAACACTCCTTCAATTGGCTGCCGGGGAAATGCAGCTCCGCCTGAGCCCCCTCTGGCGCCACCTGTCGTCCAGAGGCGTAACTACACGCTTTCACATTTTAGGAACTTGTGCACAACACTGGATTGAGATTATTATTATTATACAGGATTTATATAACAGTTTATGCAGTGCTTTACAACATAGAAGGAGTAAAATACAGTTACAATACAATAACATACAAGAGGATTGAGGCCCCGTACACACGATCGGACCAAACCGATGAGACTGGCCCGTCGGACCGTTTTCATCGGTTCACCTCTGAAGTGGCCGTACGGCCTGATATGTGTACACACCATCAGTCCAAAATCCGATCGGGTCAGAACGCGGTGACGTCAAACACACGACGTGCTGAATAAAACGAAGTTCAATGCTTCCAAGCATGCGTCGACTTGATTCCGAGCATGCGCGGGTTTTGAACCAATGCTTTTCTGTACTAACCATCGGTTTGGTCCGATGGGGCAGCGGTCCATCGGTTCGGTTTTGAAGCATGTTTAGAAATTTTGGACCGAAGGAAACCAGACCGATAGCCTAAACACACGGTCGGTTTGGTCCGATGAAAATGAACATCGGTTCATTCTCATCGGACCAAACCGACCGTGTGTAAGGGGCCTAAGAGGGCCCTGCTCAGAAGAGCTTACAATCTAATAGGTTGGGGCAAGTGGTACAAAATGTTGTAACTGTGGGAAATGAGCTGATGGAAGTGATATGATATTAGTTGGAGCATGATATGCTTATCTGAAGAGATGTGTTTTCAGGGATTGCCTGAAAGCAGCCAGAATAGGAGATAGCCTAACAGATTGCGGTAGAGAGTTCCAGAGGATGGGGGAGGCTCTGGAGAAGTCCTGGAGATGAGCATGGGAGGAGGAGACAAGGGAGCTACAGAGCGTGAGGTTTTGAGAGTAGCGGAGAGGACAATTTGGGTGATATTTGGATATAAGATTGGTGATCTAGTTTGGGGCAGAGTTGTGAATGGCTTTGTATGTTGTAGTTAGTATTGGGCTCAGGTAAGTATTAGGGGGCTGCTGCAAACAGAAGGGTTTTTGTCTTAACCACTTGCCGCCCGCCAATGACATATTGACGTCGGCAAAGTGGTTGTAGAATCCTGACTGGACGTCATATGACGTCCTCAGGATTCTCAGCCGCTGCGCGCCCCCGGGGGCGCGCATCGCGGCGATCGTTGTTGCGGGGTGTCAGTCTGACACCCCGCAACACCGATCTCGGTAAAGAGTCTCTCACATAGACTCTTTACCACGTGATCAGCCGCGTCCAACCACGGCTGATCACGGTGTAAACAGGAAGAGCCGTCGATGGCTCTTCCTCACTCGCGTCTGACAGACGCGAGTAGAGGAGAGCCGATCGGCGGCTCTCCTGACAGGGGGGGTTCGCGCTGATTGTTTATCAGCGCAGCCCCCCCTCGGATCGCCACATGGACCACCAGGGATGCCCACCAGGGAAGGGCAAAACAAAAAAAAAAAGAAAAAAAAAAAGTCAAAAAAAAAAAAAAAGTATGAAAAAAAAAAATGGGAAAAAAAAAGATGCAAGAAAAAAAAGATGCCAATCAGTGCCCACAAATGGGCACTGACTGGCAACAAGTAAATCAGTGCCGCCCCACAGTGTCCATCAGTGCCGCCCCACAGTGTCCATCAGTGCCACCCCACAGTGTCCATCAGTGCCACCCCACAGTGCCCATCAGTGCCACCCCACAGTGCCCATCTGTGCCACCCCACAGTGCCCATCTGTGCCACCCCACAGTGCCCATCTGTGCCGCCTATGAGTGCCCATCAGTGCCGCCCATGAGTGCCCATCAGTGCCGCCCATGAGTGCCCATCAGTGCCGCCCATGAGTGCCCATCAGTGCCGCCTATGTGTGCCCATGAGTGCCGCCTATGTGTGCCCATCAGTGCCGCATGCCAGCGCCGCCAATCAGTGCCACCTCATCTGTGCCCGTCAGTACTACCTCGTCGATGTCCATCAGTGCCATCTCATCTGTGCCCATCAGTGCCACCATATCAGTGCCCGTAATTGAAAGAGAAAACTTACTTATTTACAAAAAAATTACAGAAAAAAATAAAAACTTAATTTTTTTCAAAATTTTCGGTCTTTTTTTAGTTGTTGCGCAAAAAAAAAAATCGCAGAGGTGATCAAATACCACCAAAAGAAAGCTATATTTGTGGGAAAAAAGGACGCCAATTTTGTTTGGGTACAGTGTAGCATGACCGCGCAATTGCCATTCAAAGTGCGACAGTGCTGAAAGCTGAAAATTGGCTTGGGCGGGAAGGTGTATACGTGCCCTGTATGGAAGTGGTTAATGCATATAATGCAACTAGAGCACTCAGAATCTGGTGCAGTCGTGCATGGTAGCCAATCAGCTTCTAACTTCAGTTTGTTCAATAAAGCTTTTGGTAATGAAACCAGGAAGCTGAATGGTTTCTATGCATAGATGCACCAGATTTTGACTCTTCAGTTTTAGTAAATAACCCCCATGGTGCCTGTTCCTCCTTCAGTCAGTATAGCCATCCATACCCCCTAATGAGTCCTGGTGTTTTGAATCATACAATGTCCCAAGCAGAAGGCTTGTTGTCTTTTAAGGCCAGGCCTTTTTCTGACATTTGTTGTTTACAAATAAAAATCAATTTAGCAGAGACCCTAGAGAATAAAATGGCGGTCGTTGCAATATTTTATGTCACACTGTATTTGGGCAGCTACCTTTCAAACGCAATTTTTTTGGAAAAAATACTTTAATGAATTAATACAATGATGTTACGACGAGTAAATAGATACCTAAAATGTCACACTGTGAAATTGCGCACGCTAGTGGAATGGCGACAAAACACGGTACTTAAAAATCTCCATAGGCAACGCTTGAATTTTTTTTACAGCTTAGAGAGGGTCTTGCACTAGATTTATTGCTCTCGCTCTAATCCCAGAAAAGCTCCATTACATTTAGGACTCTGTGGGGGCCAAACCATCACTTCCAGGACTTGTTCTTCTTTACACTGCAGATAGTTCTTAAAGTGTTTGTAAAGGTTCATTTAACCACTTAACCACTTCCATACCGGGCCTATTTTGGCACTTCTCTCCTACATGCATAAATCATAATTTTTTTGTTAGAAAATTACTCAGAACCCCCAAACACTATATATGTTTTTTTAGCAGACACCCTAGGGAATAAAATGCCGGCCATTGCAACTTTTTATCTCGCACAGTATTTGCGCAATAATTATTCAAACAACTTTGTGAATTAAAAAATAACAAAACAGTAAAATTAGCCCAATTTTTTTGTATAATGTGAAAGATGAAGTTACGCCAAGTAAATAGATACCTAACATGTCACGCTTTAAAATTGCGCACACTCATGGAATGGCGCCAAACGTCAGTACTTAAAAATCTCCATAGGCGTCGCTAGTTACAAATTTAGAGTTACAGAGTAGGTCTAGTGCTAGAATTGTTGCTGGCGCTCTAACGCACGCGGCGATACCTCACATGTGTGGTTTGAAAGGTGTTTACATATGTGGGTGGGACTTACGTGTGTGTTCGCTTCTAAACGCGAGCTACCGGGGATAGGGGCGTTTACATTTTTTTTTTTTATTATTATTTTTTTTTTTTTACTCGATTTCTTTTATTTTCACACTTTTTTTGTAATTTTTTTTTTTTTGATCACTTTTATTCCTATTACAAGAAATGTAAACATCCCTTGTAATAGGAATGTTTGTGACAGGTACTCTTTATGGAGAGATGCAGAGTCAATAAGACCCCACATCTCTCCTCCAGGCTGGAAAGCATTAGATCGTGAAAAAAATTCACCGATCTAATGCTTTCAGCCGCGATTGCGGCTGTGTTTACATTCCAGGACCCGGGCGTGACGTCATAACATCGCGCCCGGGCCTCTGACGATCATAGAGAGGACTGGTGACCATCTGGTCACCAGTCTACTCTATGGTTTCCATCGGACGCCGGCGGATCATTTCTCCGGGTCTCCGATGGCAAAGGAGAGCCCGGAGAAGCACCGGATGGCGGAAGGAGGGGGGACGTCCCCTCCCGCCGCCTATAAGAGCGATCAAGTGGCGGAACCGCCGCTATGATCGTTCTTATGGTGCAGGGATTCGCCGGCTGAAGAGATGGATATCTGAATGATGCCTGTAGCTGCAGGCATCATTCAGATATCCCCACTGAAAGTCCAGGACGTCATATGACGTCCTTGGGCGGGAAGTGGTTAAGGACCAGACCAATATGACCCAAGGGGCTACATGACCCAAGGGGTTTTTACAATTCGGCACTGCGTCGCTTTAACAGACAATTGCGCGGTCGTGCGACGTGGCTCCCAAACAAAATTGGCGTCCTTTTTTCCCCACAAATAGAGCTTTCTTTTGGTGGTATTTGATCACCTCTGCGGTTTTTATTTTTTGCGCTATAAACAAAAATAGAGCGACAATTTCAAAAAAAATTCAATATTTTTTACTTTTTGCTATAATAAATATCCCCCAAAAACATATATTAAAAAAATAAAATGTCTCAGTTTAGGCCGATACGTATTCTTCTACCTATTTTTGGTAAAAAAAATCGCAATAATCGTTTATCCATTGGTTTGCGCAAAATTTATAGCGTTTACAAAATAGGGGATAGTTTTATTGCATTGTTTTCGTGACTGCGACATTATGGCGGACACTTCGGTCAATTTTGACACATTTTTGGGACCATTGTCATTTTCACAGCAAAAAATGCATTTAAATTGCACTGTTTATTGTGAAAATGACAATTGCAGTTTGGGAGTTAACCACAGGGGGCGCTGTAGGATTTAGTGTTCACCTAGTGTGTGTTTACAACTGTAGGGGGGTGTGGCTGTAGGACTGACGTCATCGATCGAGTCTCCCTATAAAAGGGATGACTCGATCGATGCAGCGCCACAGTGAAGCACAGGGAAGCCGTGTTTACATACGGCTCTCCCCATTCTTCAGCTCCGGGGAGCGATCGCGACGGAGCGGCTATAAACGAATAGCCGCGCCGTCGTCCCGGATCACTCCCCGAGGGAATCCGACCGCCGCATGTAGCGGGGGTGGGGTCCCGATCGGACTCACGTCTAGGCAGGGACGTACAGGTACGCCAATGTGCCATTCTGCCGACGTATATCTACATGCGGCGGTCGGGAAGCGGTTAAAAAAAAATAATAATAATAATAAACATATCATATTTACCTCCACTGTGCAGTTTGTTTTGCACAGTGTGGCCCCGATCCTGCTGTTCTGGGGTCCCATGGCGGCTCCTCCCTGCAATAGCTAACCCCATAGTCGCAGAGTGTATGACTCGCCCCCGCCCCCTTGCGGCCACATCATTGGATTTGATTGACAGCAACCAATCTATCCAATTAACGCTGAGACTCTGTGGAAAAGAGGACGCCGGGGGATGCACAGAGCAGGCTTACTGGCTCAGGTAAGTAAAACGGGGGACTGGGGGGACCCGTGACAGCCAAGTGTTTTTTCACCTTAATTAACCACTTAACGCCCGCCGCACGACTATTTACGTCCGCAAAATGGCACGGACAGGCAGATGGGCGTATATACAGGTGGTTCTCAAAAAATTTGCATATTGTGATAAAGTTCATTATTTTCTGTAATGTACTGATAAACATTAGACTTTCATATATTTTAGATTCATTACACACAACTGAAGTAGTTCAAGCCTTTTTATTGTTTTAATATTGATGATTTTGGCATACAGCTCATGAAAACCCCAAATTCCTATCTCAAAAAATTAGCATATCATGAAAAGGTTCTCTAAACGAGCTCTTAACCCAGGGGTGGGCAATTATTTTTTCGATGGGGCCACATGAGAAACTAAAAATATTTTGGAGGGCCGGGCCAAAAGGCTAAACTCAATACTGCATAAAATCAATTGTATTTCTTTATAAAAAGCACTAAATATCATTGTTGGACAACACAGGAGGGGGACAGACGCTGGGGACATGACACAGGAGGGGGACAGACGCTGGGGACATGACACAGGAGGGGGACAGACGCTGGGGACATGACACAGGAGGGGGACAGACGCTGGGGACATGACACAGGAGGGGGACAGAGGCTGGGGACATGACACAGGAGGGGGACAGACGCTGGGGACATGACACAGGAGGGGGACAGACGCTGGGGACATGACACAAGAGGGGGACAGACGCTGGGGACATGACACAGGAGGGGGACAGAGGCTGGGGACATGACACAGGAGGGGGACAGACGCTGGGGACATGACACAGGAGGGGGACAGACGCTGGGGACATGACACAGGAGGGGGACAGACGCTGGGGACATGACACAAGAGGGGGACAGAGGCTGGGGACATGACACAGGAGGGGGACAGACGCTGGGGACATGACACAGGAGGGGGACAGACGCTGGGGACATGACACAGGAGGGGGACAGAGGCTGGGGACATGACACAGGAGGGGGACAGACGCTGGGGACATGACACAGGAGGTGGACAGACGCTGGGGACATGACACAGGAGGGGGACAGACGCTGGGGACATGACACAGGAGGGGGACAGACGCTGGGGACAGGCAGCCACTGTTTAATCAATAACAATTGATTAAACAGTGGCTGCATGTGATGGCACAGTGGCTGCGTGTGATGGCACAGTGGTTGCGTTTGATGGGCACAGTGGCGACAATTGATGGCACAGTGGCTGCGTTTGATGGCATGGCACAGTGGCGACAATTGATGGCACAGTGGCTGCGTTTGATGGCATGGCACAGTGGCGACAATTGATGGCACAGTGGCTGCGTTTGATGGCATGGCACAGTGGCGACAATTGATGGCACAGTGGCTGCGTTTGATGGCATGGCACAGTGGCTGGGTTTGATTGCACAGTGGCTGTGTTTGATGGAATGTCATAGTGGTGACAATTGATGGGCCCAGTGGCTGCCTGCATATGATGGGCACAGTGAGGCTTCAATTTTTTTGTTTGTTTTTTCGTCTGCGCCCCCCCCCCCCCAAAAAAAAAAATTTGAGCACCAGCCGCAGGCCACTGGACAAACTAATGCAGACAGACAGTGCACAGTACCATGAGGAAGTAAAAGCTGCCCAGGCCCCCAGCACACATGCCACAGCTATACTTACTTTTCTTTCAGTGTCTGAGAGGCTGGCTCACACTGTCAGTCAGACTCAGTCAGGTCGGTGGTCGGCCACACTCAGCACAGTCAGCACTGCAGCTCTCTCACCTCCTTGTCCACTCCTCAGCCCTCAACCCCACACTTCCCTGAGTTCCCTCACGCTGTGGACTCGAGATGGGCGGACGCAATTTGCAATTAGGCGCGGAGGCGCGCTGTGAATGCTGGGGCGGCCGCGGCGTCCTCGGCTCCTCCTCCTGATGTCCTGATCACTCTGCTTGCTAGGTGCCGTTCGTTTGAACAGCTGTTTTCCCCGCTGCGCATAGACACTCTATGTGACTCCCCCTTGCTCGCGATTGGACAGATCCGTCCAAGGGGGAGTGTTTATGCGCGGCGGGGAAAACAGCTGTTCAAACAAACGCTGTCTGTAATGTTCCCCGCCGCGGTGATTAACGTGGCAGCTGCGGCGGCGGCGATTTCGGCGGCGGCAGGGGGGCCGGATTAAAAGGTCCGCCGGGCCGTATACGGCCCGCGGGCCGTAGTTTGCCCAGGTCTGTCTTAACCTAATCATCTGAATCAATTAATTAACTCTAAACACCTGCAAAAGATTCCTGAGGCTTTTAAAAACTCCCAGCCTGGTTCATAACTCCAAACCGCAATCATGGGTAAGACTGCCGACCTGACTGCTGTCCAGAAGGCCATCATTGACACCCTCAAGCAAGAGGGTAAGACACAGAAAGAAATTTCTGAACGAATAGGCTGTTCCCAGAGTGCTGTATCAAGGCACCTCAGTGGGAAGGAAAAAGTGATGCAAACTATTGCGAAACGCGTCGGGACTCTGCTGCTGCCATGCGCCACCTTTTATTGATGCCTTTTGTTTTCATCAGAACTGTAAGTGTTTTTAACCGTTAATAAATTTCATTAGTATTACGGTATTACACTATGAGACTTCGTTTTCTTTTATGTGCTTTGGATACGGTTTGACCTCTTGGGAGTCACTATCAAGACGTTGTTACCCCCCTCCGCTCTGGTTTAAAGTGATGTGTTCAAGCCATCGTTTTCTCTGTGTATCCGAATCCGATTGATGTCCTACTTGTGGGGAAAAAAGGACGCCAATTTTGTTTGGGAGCCACGTCGCACGACCGCGCAATTGTCTGTTAAAGCGACGCAGTGCCAACTCACATAACAGCCTATATTGACCCTCTAGGCGTACGCTTAACAGGGTTCAATATCTCTGGTAAGCCTCCCCTCCTGGTGGTGGTCATCTCTTCACACATTTATTCCACCGTGGTGTTTACAATTGTCCATCATAGGAGACCATTCACTGGCGGTGCATCTTTCCAGCGACCCACTGCTTTTGGATTTATTTTATATGGACTTTTTATTTGTTCACATTGTTATATGATTCAGTTTGTTATAACATTTTTTATACCATCATTTTCTAGCGCCACTTTATTGTTTTTGTATATTTTATCACTGTATTATTCACTAGATTGTTTGTGGCTGCTTTTCACACAGATAGCGCAGATTTATGCTTGTTTTTTTTTTTCATCGATAAACGCTTATTGCGATTTTTTTTTACCAAAAATAGGTAGAAGAATACGTATCGGCCTAAACTGAGGAAAAAAATAATTATATATGTTTTTGGGGGATATTTATTACAGCAAAAAGTAAAAAATATTGAATTTTTTTCAAAATTGTCACTCTATTTTTGTTTATAGCGCAAAAAATAAAAACCGCAGAGGTGATCAAATACCACCAAAAGAAAGCTCTACTTGTGGGGAAAAAAGGACACCAATTTTGTTTGGGAGCCACGTCGCACGACCGCGCAATTGTCTGTTAAAGCGACGCAGTGCCGAATCGCAAAACCTGGCCTGGGCATTTAGCTGCCTAAAGGTCCGGGGCTTAAGTGGTTAAGGTGGAAAGACACAAAACTTTAGACCCCCTTTAATGACATTGACTGTGTGTTTGGGATTGTTGTCCTGCTGCAAAGTACATTTGGGGCCAATCACACTCCTCCTGATGGTATAGCATGAAGTATAAGTATCTGCCTTTATTTCACAGCATTGAGGACACCATCGATCCTGACCAAATCTCCAACTCTATTTGCAGAAATACAGCCCCAAGCTTGCAAGGAACCTCCACCATGCTTCACTGTTGCCTGCAGACACTCATTTCTCTTCCGTTCATGGACGGACACAGCAGCAATTGACCTTAGGGTATTATATCCTTTCTTCCAGGAGAGACTAGGCAGAAAAAACAGCACTTCAAGTGTTAAAACACTTTTCAGTACAGCTCCTCCCAGGGGGCGTGGTCCCCCTGGTATAACCAGATCTCTGACTCAGCAGCTCCAGTTTTTTTCTGCCTAGCATCAGGAGTAGACATGGCCTTCTGGAGTCCATTTTTTTCGCTTTTATTTTGTTTTGTTCCTGCATTTTTGATCCTGAGATCTGCTATCAACTGCCGACTGGGTGACAGGCTGGATCTTGATCCTTGTAGTCCCCCCATGCTCGGCCATCGAGCGTGTGCCGGCCCATAGCTCTGGGTCGTCCACGACATGCCCCGTTGCTCCAGGGGTGGCCGGGGAACTACATGATCCAGGGCACACATATGACCGGTCTCTATGGCTTTGTCACAGTGTGTCTGGCCGACAGCCATGCCGTTTAGCGGACGTTGGTTCTGTCCGGAATGCCTCCAGCCGGTGGTCGCAGGACGGGTAAGTAATGGCCCCTTGCCCTGGCAAGGTGGTATGGCTGGTGCTTCCTTGGGGAGGTTGAATGAGGGTCCGCCCTGCTTTCCTCTCTCCCTTCCTCTCCCTCCTTCCCCATGCTGGGTGGCAGCTGTAAGGGGGGGGCCCTCCTGGGGTTCTGTCACTACCGGGGACTGTGTACTGTAAGGTGCTGTTGTTTTTGTTGGGGGAGTTGCTGTATGTGCTGGGCTGTGTCTTTCTGCTGTGTCACTGTGTGTTTTAAACACGTGTATGGCCGCCATTTTGCCGCGGACGCGGTGTGTATAGGTCGGCGGCATAAGGCGGCCAGCACCTCTCAGCGCTTCAGCTAACACTACAACCGGGTTGGGTGGTGAGTTCCCTGGGGATCCCCTGCTCTCTGTTTTGCAGCCGGGAGGGTGACCGGTGGGTGTCTGCCTTGCAGTACTAAGGAGGCATATGCTGTGGGTCCACATGGATTCTGAACAGAGGCTTCTACCCCAACCATGCCTGAGTTAACCCTTAGTGCCCCTGCCCCTGCGGTCTCTGTAGAGCCCATACGGCAGTCCCTTAGGCGTTTTATCGCCAGGATTGAAGCGACAAGTGGCCAGAAGGGGGGTAAAAACCCCCTACCTGCGCCTGCTTCTGGGGATGGCTCTGACACGGAACTGGACTCTGCTGCTGCTGGCTCTGGTTCTGTCATGTCAGATGTTGCAGGCTTAGCCCACACGGTCAGTGAGGATGACTCTATTTCAGGGTCAGCGCTTGATAAGGCGTTTTGTTGGAGCTTTTATCACTACGGTGCGGGATACTCAAAAACTTGAGGTCGGCGGAGACATCAGAGATGCCGGTCCCTTTTGGGTTCCGCAAGCCGCCCCGCACCGCAAAAAGTGTTTCCTTGTGTTCCATACCTGGACAAAATAATGTACAAGGAATGGGATCGGCCGCAGAAAGTTTTTGCTGTACCAAAATATGCTTTTGAGGAAGACTTTAAAAAAAAAAAAAGTCCTCCGTCAGCGGACCCCCTGTGTCCAGACTGAACAAGTCTACCACGTTACCTGTGGAAGGGGCTCCCGCCTTTATGGACCCCGCAGATAGGAGAGCCGCGGCTGTGGCCCGCTCCACAATGACTAAGCACTAGTGTTAGTGCAAAACGCGTCAGGAGTTGGGTTTTATTTTATTTTACGTTGCTGTGACTTGTAGTGCTGTCCTTTTTTAAATAAAGGCTATAATTTGTTCAGTGTGCGGCTGTCCAGAAACAATCTTTGTTCCTGCTTTGCTAAGTGCATTGCCTGCACCTGAGTTGTCTACAACAGTGGATGTTCGTCTGGGTTCCCACCTGGAGCGGCTATTCCCTTTCCCCTTGTTCACAGTAGTGGGGTCGGCAGTGAGACCGGTTTTGGCCGGAGCTCTAGTGTCACAGACAATTACCGAGCAGGCAAAGTCCCTGCTGCAGGAGCTGGAGGCGCATAATGCTCCTGAGCTCTGTGTGGGCCTGGCTGACCAGTTGGTGCAGGGCCTGCAGTTTGTCTGTGAATTGGCCCTGGATTCACTCCCCTTGCTCTCCAGGGCCTCCTCCTACGCGGTGGTACTATGCCACCTTGTGTGGCTAAAGTGTTGGTCTGCAGACCAAACCTCTAAAAGGTCCTTAGGAGGACTTACCCTTGAAGGGTGTACAGCCTTTTGGGGCGTCCCTGGATGACATCATTATAGATGCTGCAGGGGGTAAGAGCACTCTGCTCTGCAATCTGGGAAGGGTAAGGAGCCTCGTCATAAGCAGGATCCCTCCTTTACCTCCCCCAAGCAATTTTTTCGCCCCTCAGGGAAAACGTTTTCCAGGGTGCTAAGGCGCCTGCTGTAGATCAAAAGCGCACCTGGTACCGCAAGCCCGACAAGCCTGCATGTAGGTCTGCCCCCGCCAGACACTCGGGTGGGGGGCCGACTTTGCAGATGCGCGGCTCGGTAGAGATCCCTCTTTCTGACCGCTGGGTTTGCGAGGTAGTTTCCTTGGGGTACAAGAGTTTCTCTCTTGTCCACCAAACAGATTTTTCCTTCCAGCCTCCAGCTTCCTCCGGTACGCCGGGTGGCCCTGTCAGGGGCTGGTCAGGATCTGCTGGTCAGGGAAGTGATTATACTGGTTCCTTCAAGGGAAAGGTTTCAGGGGATTTTACTCCAATCTGTTTGTAGTCCCCAAAAAAGGAGGGGGTCCGTCCAATCCTGAACCTCAAGGCCCTTAACTCTTTTGTCGAAGTGCAAAGATTTAGGATGGAATTGTTCGCTCTGTAGTGGCGGCTCTCCATCAGGGGGACTTTATGGCGTCCTTGGGTACTCAGGACACGTACCTGCATATTCCCATATGCACGAAACACCAGAGGTTTCTGCGTTTTGCGGTAGAAGAGGACCATTTTCCGTTTGTGGCCCTCCCCTTCTGCCTGGCTTCGGCACCATGAGTTTTCACAATGGTGCTCGCTCCGATTCTAGCCCTGCTAACGCAGCGCGGAATTGCTATTGTGGGAGACCTGGACGACTTTCTCCTGAGAGCTTCTTTAAGCTCAGACTTAGGAGAGGATGGGTTCATCACCTGCCAGCCCCTCCAAAAGATTCGGGTGGCTACTGAATGTCCAGGAGTCAATGTTGGTACCGTCCCAGCGACTGGAATACCTGGGGTTGGTCCTGGATTCCTCAGAAGCGGGTTTTTTTCTCCCGACGGAAGAACTCCAGACACTGCAATCTGCGGTGCAGCGGCTCGCGACCCAGCAGTGGACGTCGCTTCGCTTTTGCAAGAGAATTCTGGGTCCCATGGTAGCCTCTTTCGAAGCGGTTCCGTATGCCCAATTCCACACCTGAGTGTTACAGAAAGAGATTCTGTTACGTTGGGACAAGCTCCCTTCGTCTCTGGTCAGGTCCTCCCTAGTGTGGTGGCTGACATCTCCGGTACTTCGGACCGGGAAATTATTTTTGCCGTGCTATCGGACAGTGGTCACGACGGATGCCAGCCTCTCCGGCTGGGGGTGTTCTGGAGTGTCCAGTCAGCCCAGGGCGCTGGACTCAGGTGGAGTCCCGTCTGCCAGTCAATGTCCTGGAGCTCCGGGCTATCAGGCTGCGTTTACCCAAGTGGTTTCTGGGTCTGCAGGACCGTTCGGTCAGGATCCAGTCAGACAACACCACGGCTGTGGCGTATGTCTACCATCAAGGGGGCACGCGGAGCTCGGCCGCGGTGGTGGAGGTTGCACACATCCTCCGGTGAGCCACAAGGTACGCTCCGGCTCTGTCGGCCGTGTACATTCCAGGGGTGCAGAGTTGGCAAGCCGACTACCTAAGTCGCCAAACACTGGACCAGGGAGAATGGTCGTTGCACCCGGAAGTGTTTCAGAGTTGTGCCAAAAATGGGGCACGCCAGGCGTGGACCTTCGGGCGTCCCGTCTCAATCAGAAGGTGTCACGTTTCGTGGCCAGGTCAAGAGACCTTTGGGCGGACGCGTTAGACGCATTGGTGGCACCGTGGGGTCACTATCGCCTAAATCTACGCTTTCCCTCCTCTGAAGCTTCTCCCTCACCTGTTGCGCAGAGTGGAAGCGGAGGGGATGCCAACAATCCTGGTTGCTCCGGATCGGCCGCGCCTTTCCTGGTACCCGGACCTGGTGCGTCTGGTGGCAGACGTCCCTTGGATTCTACCCCTGAGAGTAGATCTTCTGTCGCAGGGTCCGATTTTTCCTCACCCTGCTTTACAGTCGCTGGCTTTAACGGCATGGCTGTTGAGAGCCAGGAGCTGGAGGTCCGTCGGACTCGGTGATCTCTACCATGCTACTTGCACGGAAGTCTACTTCACGTAGGATTTGCCATCGTACGTGGAAGGCCTACATCTCTTCGTGTGCAGAGATGAAAGGACACCCCGGCACATACGTGCTGTCCCAGATGCTGCTGTTCCTACAGCGGGGAGTGGCTCTCGCCTTAAGTACGGTTATGGGTCAGATTTCGGCCTTGGCTGTTTATTTTCAGCGACCGTTGGCGATACACTCCCTGGTGCGTACGTTTGTACAGGGGGTCAGGCATGTGACCTTCCTGTGTGTCCTCCACTGCCTCCGTGGGACTTGACTTCGGTCCTCTCCGTGCTTCAAAAGGGCTCTGTTTGAGGACATTCGGGAGATTCCTCTGTTCTCTCTGTCCCAGAATGTGTTTTTTCTTAGTAGCCATTTCTTCAGTCAGATGAGTTTTTGATCTGGCGGCCTTGTCTTGCAGGGCTCTTTTATAATGAGGACATTGTTTTACTATCCTTATGTCCTCAGCTGAAGAACTCGAAGGAGGCCACGTCACTGTCCTTGGACGTGGTGCGAGAGCCCTACAGGCGTACTTGTCTGCTACGGCTCCGTTCCGGAGATCGGGCTCACTGTTCGTGTCAGTGACTGGTCCTGAGAAAGGTCTGGCGGTCTCGTCGGCCTCCATTTTCAGGTGGATCAGACAGGTTGTGCTCCAGGCCTATGCCCTAAAGGGGCGGGCGCCTCCCTTTCTGGTTACGGCGCATTCGACTAGGGCGATTGATCCCTCTTGGGTTTTCCGCCATCAGGCGTGTGTTTTAGGCCTCGTACACACGACCGAACATGTCTGCTGAAACTGGTCCGTCGGACCAGTTTCCGCGGACATGTTCGGTCGTGTGTACGGCTGACCGGACAATTTTCCGGCGGATCGGACAGGTTTCCAGCGGACAAATGTTTCTTAGCATGCTGAAAAGCCCTTGCATGCGTCAAAGTGATTCGACGCATGCGTGGAAGCATTTAACTTCCGGGTTCGTGCACGTCGCTGTCACGTCGCCTTCACGTCGTTGTCACGTCACCGCGTATTCTGTCCGCGCGGATTTTGGTTTGATGGTGTGTACAACCATCAGACCAAAATCTCCGAGCGGACATGTCCGATGATAACGGTCTGCGGACCGTTTTCATCGGACAGATCCCCTCGTGTGTACAAGGCCTTACAGGTGTGTAAGAGAGCGATCTGGTCGTCAACCCACACCTTTTCAAGTTTTACAAGGTGGATGTGAGTGCATCTGCGGATGCCTTCTTTGGCCGCAAGGTTTTGCAGGCGGCTGTTTCAGGTTGAAGTTCCTCCGTTGAGGAACTCTGGTTTGTTTGGGGTGAAGCTTAATTGCTGTGTTTTTTCCCACCCATCTAATTTTTTGACACTGCTTGGGGACGTCTCTAAGGTCAATTGCTGCTGTGTCCGTCCATGAACGAAAGAGAAAATAGGATTTTTGTACTCACCGTAAAATCCATTTCTCTGAGTTCATGGACGGACACAGCACCCACCCCTCCTTTTTGTTTGTACTGCTTGTTACGAACTGGAGCTGCTGAGTCAGAGAGTGGGTTATACCGGGGGGGACCACGCCCCCTGGGAGGAGCTGTACTGAAAAGTGTTTTAACACTTGAAGTGCTGTTTTTTCTGCCTAGTCTCTCCTGGAAGGAAGGATATAATACCCTAAGGTCAATTGCTGCTGTGTCCGTCCATGAACTCAGAGAAATTGATTTTACGGTGAGTACAAAAATCCTATTTTTTGAACTGCTCTCCAGCCCTTCATGAACATATTGCCTCCTGCTACAGCCAAATATTACACATTTTGACGAATCAGTCATGAACACCTGCCTCGCACATAATTGAGTCACTTGTACTTGTTTCCATATTTGATTGCATTATTTAATTGAATTATTTTTATGTTTTTACTTTTATGATCTGTATAGTACATAGATAGACACTTGTGAATTTTGACATTTTCTATTTTATTTTGTTTGGCACTTCAAATACAAATGTTTATTACATACCGTGTATATTTAATATTTAGTAGGGTAACCAACTTGTCACTCTAACACTTGTACAGGAAAAACAGCAACGATATTCTCCTGCGCATTGGTGTGATGGTGCAAACTGGAAAAGGACTTAGCAATCACAGGTGGATATTATTGCACAGCCTTGCAGCCGTCAAGGACTGGGGTTGTCCTCAGAACACTGTAGAAAATAGATAAAAACAGAAGGCGCACTGGATTTATTTATGGCAAATAAAATAAAATATAACTACTCACAAGTGTAGGTAGTAAACTCGCTCATCAAGCCACTGCAAGTGGCTGCAATCTCCCAACTTTGCCACAGTCTCTAGCTCAGGGGTCTCAAAGTACCGGCCCAAGGGCCATTTGCGGCCTGCGGACCAGTTAAAAATGGCCCGCAATCAAGTCCCGTTTTTTGTTTTTTTTTTCATTTTTTTATCTAGCAGTCATTTTATTAAAAATCCTCATCCAGAGTCTCGACATGTGGGACCATAGTGCCGGTTACTGGGAGCAGCTGTGAGGTGCAAGAAGTGTCAGTAACTGGCCTCGGCACTATGTCCCGCCCGTGTATTTTCACAGGCACCGCAGAGGGGGAGGCACCGAACAGCTTTACCTCTCTCATCTCCACTGCACGCTGATGAAAGAGCAGAGAAAACAGAGCGGAGGAAGGATCCGCCCATCGCCCCGCCCACGATGCACAGCAATCGCTCGGAACCCAGATCCAGGGTCCTACTGCCACCTCAGGGCGGGAGATTTTGTTCTGTCACAAGGCCTGGGTAAAAGCCATTAGCTGACAGAAGGAGAGGGACTGGGGAGGCAAACGATCCTGACTGCCAGAGGTGAGTGAGCCATCAGACTGAGGCAAAGTCCTTAGTGGGGTGACTGGGTAGAATTTTTTGCGGTGTGGGGGGTATTTTGTGGAGTTTGGGGGGGGGGTTAACTGTGGAGTGTGGGGGGGGGGTAATTGTGGAGTGTGGGGGGGGTAATTGTGGACTGTGGAGGGGGGGGTAATTGTGGAGTGGGGGGGGTAATTGTGGACTGTGGGGGGGGGGGTAATTGTGGAGTGTGGGGGTGTAATTGTGGAGTGTGGGGAGGGGGTAATTGTGGAGTGTGAGGGGGGGGTGATTGTGGACTGTGGGGGGGTAATTGTGGAGTGTGGGGGGGTAATTGTGGAGTGTGGGGGGTTATTTGTATTTGTGCAGTGTGGGGTTTAATGCTGGTTTAACCACTTCCATACAGGGCTGTTATACACACCTCCATACCAGGCCTATTCTGGCACTTCTCTCCTACATGTACAAATCATAATTTTTTTGCTAGAAAATTACGCAGAACCCCCAAACATTATATATGTTTTTTTAGTAGACACCCTAGGGAATAAAACGACGGTCATTGAAACCTTTTATCTTGCACGGTATTTGCGCAATAATTTTTCAAACGCCTTTTTTTTGGGAAAAAAATTGTTTCATGAATTAAAAAAATAACAAAACAGTAAAGTTAGCCCAATTTTTTTGTAAAATATGAAACATGACGTTACACCGAGTAAATAGATACGTAACATGTCACGCTTTAAAATTGCGCACACTCATGGAATGGCGCCAAACTTCGGTACTTAAAAATCTCCATAGGCAACGCTTTGAAATTTTTTACAGGTTACCAGTTTAGGTTGGGTTCACACTACTACACTACTTTCATCCTACTTTGCTCTGCTACATTGGTCCTACATTTATCCTACATTGGTCCTACATCCATCCTACTTTCATGAACAGGATACTACTTTGGTCCGACTTCAATGATATTCAATGGGCCTGAAGTAGGATCAATGTAGGACCAAAAGTAGTACAGGGAGCATTTTCAAAGTCGGACCGACTTGTGTAGGACGCTACAAGACGCTCTCATAGGGAAACATTGAACACAGAGCAAAGTAGGATGAAAGTAGTGTAGTAGTGTGAACCCAGCCTTAGACTTACAGAGGAGATCTAGTGCTAGAATTGTTGCTGGCACTCTAACGCACGCGGCGATACCTCACATATGTGGTTTAAACGGCATTTACATATGTCGGCGAGACTTGCGTGTGCGTTCGCTTCTGCGCGCAAGCTACTGGGGACAGGGGCGTTAAAAAAAAAAATGTATTTCTTTTTTTTTTTTTTTACATATTTATTTATTTTTGAACACTTTTTTTTTTTATTTTATTTTTTTTATTATCACTTTTATTCCTATTACAAGGAATGTAAACATCCCTTGTAATAGGAATGTGTGTGACAGGTACTCTTTATGGAGAGATGCGGGGTCAATAAGACCCCGCATCTCTCCTCCAGGCCTGAAAGCATGAAATCGGTGAAAAAAAATTCACAATCTCATGATTACAGCTGCTTAGCAGCCGCAATCGCGGCTTTGTTTACTTACGGGGACCCGGGCATGACGTCATCACATCGCGCCCGGGTCCTCCGATGGTCATAGAGATGACTGGTGACCATCTGGTCACCAGTCATCTCTATGCTTCCTGCGAGCGCCGGACGATTCGTTCTCCGGGCCCCCGATGGCACGGGAGAGCCCGGAGAAGCACCGGAGAACCGCCGCTATGATCGATCTTACGTTGTGCAGAATCGCTGGCACAAGAGGATATCTGAATGATGCCTCTAGCCGCAGGCATCATTCAGATATCCCCCCACAAAGCCCAGGACGTCATATGACGTCCACTCTGAACGGCAGAGGTCCTTTGTGGACGTCATTTTACAATGGGCCGGTAGGGAAGTGGTTAATAATGCGTTTGCTGACACCAATTGCTGCAAGTAATGCGTTTGCCAACACCAGTGCTGGTTTATTAATGTGTTTTCTGTCACCAGTGCTGGTTTAATAATGCGTTTTCTGTCACCAGTGCTGGTTTAATAATGCGTTTGCATGCGGCCCCCATGGGAGTTGAAAATTTGTCATGTGGCCCTCAGGCAATTTGAGTTTGAGACCCCTGCTCTAGCTCATGGAGGACCTCACCAGAGAGAGGTACCTTTTGCTCTCATGTTGTGGGAGGGTCCGCTATTACATTGCAAGTATTTATAGGCTGTATGATCAGTTGTATGGCTCTGATGAAGAAGGGTAACCTTCTAAAACAGCATCAGTTGGCAGGCCCCCCTGGTGAGGTCCTTCTTGAGCTAGAGGCTGGGGCAAACTTGGGAGATTGTAGCCCCTTTCAGTGGCTTGATGAGTGAGTTTATTACCTACACTTGTGAGTAGTTATATTTGATTTAATTTGTCTTCAATTATGTTGGATAACGCACTAGGCCACCTTTGAGGACGAATGAAGTGCGCTGGAAAAAGTATTGCATGTTCTACATTTGTCAGCACATGTGAACTAAACTTAAGGCAGGTTGTCTTGTCTATGCATTGGGATTGCTTTGGGCAAGGATGTTTAGAGATGCCCAATGCATATGGTGTGATTAGGCCTTGACCATTACTTTTCACAGTGACTACCATTTTCCTAGTCAGGCAATGAGGATAAATCTATACCAGGCACAGAGACGGACCTAAAATTCTGACAGTGGTCAGAACAGTTAGACAGCAATGCACAACCTGAAGAGTGAAATACAGTTGGACAAGGTACTTGTGGTGTGTGTATGTATATATATATATATATATATATATATATATATACAGTATATACACACAATCAAAAGGAGAGAGTACCATACACCAAAGCTGTCTCTGTTACATACAGCACTGCTCTTTTTTTATGTTTATTAAATATTAATTCCATTGTTAAAAAGGTACAGAAATCGCATTAAGTGCCATCAAGTAAAAACTAAAAGAAAAACTAACCAGAGTAAGTTATTGATCTCAAACTATACACATCGCCTCTGCTCTGATACACAAACATCATCAGCATGTTGCTTTAGGGGTTCTCCCTAGCCTCATATGTCATCCTATATACAGGGATATCTGAATTAACTATTTTTTTTTCAAAGCAGACAATTTAAGGACTTCTTTACTTGTCCAATTCAACATCATACATTTTCTGACATAAGAGAACAGGATATGTAAAAGGGATTTTATCTCCAATATACCTAAAGTGATTGTAAAGTCTTGTTTAATTTTTTTTTTTATATATAAATAACAAACTATTTATACTTACCTGCTCTTTGCATTTGGTTTTGCACAGAGCAGCCCAGATCCTTCTCTTCTATGGTCCCTCTTTGCTGCTCCTGGCCCCTACCTTCTGTCGAGTGCCCCCACAGTCAGCAGCTTTCTATGGGGGCACTGGAGCTGAGTCACAGCTCCGTGTGTCAATTCAGACATGGAGGCCTGACCCGGCATCGCCCCCTCTCTTCCCTAATTGACTGACTGACTTTGATTGACAGTCGCGGGAGACAATGGCACTGCTGCTGTGTCTCTGCCAATCAGAAGGAGTTCCATTTGGTTGCATGTTATTTATGTGTTGTTCATAGTGCTGTTACTATGGTAAAGGTTTATATTTAATAGTCATCTAGTTTTTACAACTTAACCACTTGCCTCCCAAGCCAATTCTGACACTTCTCTCCTACATGTAAAAATCATAATTTCTTTGCTATAAAATTACTCACACAGCCACATGTACCCTTGGTCATGAGCCGATATTTTCCAGATTTGTAACCTGGTACACCCTGTGACCCATAAATTGCTTTCATTCCAGGAACTCCCATAACAAATTTTAGATCCCAAAGAACCTTTTTTCCTCTTATCTCCAAATCAAACATTATTTTTGCTCTAAATCACTGTCTCTAGCCTTGGAAAAACTTACTGCATTTGAATTATTTTGTACCCAGGGGGGCCCACATCAATATGGCCTAATTTCCTCTATTTATAAAATTCTTCATGAATCTATTCCACTTTTTTGGCATTTTTATTATTATTATTATTTTTTTTACTAGTAATGGCGGTGATCTGAGATTTTTATCGGGACTGCGACATTATGGCGGACACATCGGACACTTTTGACACATTTTTGGGACCATTGGCATTTATACAGCGACAGTGGTATAAAAATGTCACTGTCAGGTAAGGGGTTAACCGTGTTCTCTAATGTGTATTCTACCTGAAGGGGGGATGGGACTGACTAGGGGAAGATATTGATCGGTTTTCATACATTGTATGAACACACGATCAGTCTCCTAGCCCCTGAAAGAACATCCCCGTTCTCGCTCTGTACCGAGCAATTGCGGGTGCCCAGCGGTCATCGCGACTGCCGGGCACTCACATTGGCTCAGAGGACACGCTTCAGGCACCACGCACGGCGCTGGAGCCGTCTTAAAGAGCTGACATACAGATATGACGGGTCGCGCATGGGGGCCAGCCTGCCGCAGTGTAACTGCGGCGGCTGGTCCGGAAGTGGTTAAAGTGGTTCAAGTCAAGTTCTTTTTTTACCTTAAACATTCTTAGCATTAAGGTAAAAAAACTCTGCACTACCCATCCTACCCACTTCCATCCCTACACACTTACTTGGCTCATGTCACCATTTTAGCGATGTCTTGACTGCAGCACCGCTCTCCTCTCTTTCTGATCTCATAGGAGACACTGAAGCCCTGTACACACGGCCCAG
Source organism: Rana temporaria (assembly GCF_905171775.1). Lineage (NCBI taxonomy): Eukaryota > Metazoa > Chordata > Amphibia > Anura > Ranidae > Rana > Rana temporaria. The sequence goes on from NC_053492.1 coordinate 62,127,203, forward strand.
TATCTCATCAGGACAAAAACTTTGTTTTTCCTGATGAGATTCTTGGCAAGATTCTCTTGCCGGTCGAGTGTACAGACACTCAATTCAAAAGAACCACCATTCTTTTGAATGGCACGAACGCGGTGATGTCGAGTACGACGAGCATGCACTTATTACATTCGATGCCGTCACCGTCATCTTGCTTCACCCTACCTATTCCTTGGAAGCTACCACGCATGCGTCAAAGTCATTTCGAGCATGCGCAGGTTTCCATGGAGAGGTAAGTATACACACGCTCGGGTTTCTCGGCAGGAAAATACTGCCGAGAATCTCACAACGAGACAATAGAGAGGAGGTTCTCTATTTTTCTCATCAAGATTCTGGGCAGCTGAAGAAAACCGTGGGGCTTTAGGGTGGTGGAAGCCATAGGCTACTGCTACTGTGAGTCAGTCATACTCCTATGAGGAGGGATCAGGGTGGCATGCCCATGGACGCACACAGCCTGGCTCTGGAGTACACATGCACAGGCTGCCAAAGAGGAAGTAAAGGACCGCTCTGTGCAATATTGTTGCACAGAGCAGGTAAGTATAACATCTTTATTATAAGAAGAAAAAAACTGTCTTAACCTCTTGACCACTGGGCACTTAAACCCCCTTCCTAACCAGACCAATTTTCAGCTTTCGGTGCTCTCACAATTTGAATGACAATTACTCATACAACATTGTGCCCATCTGAAAATTTTGTCCTTTTTCCCCCACAAATAGAGCTTTCTTTTGGTGGTATTTGATCGCCTCTGGGTTTTTTATTTTTTGCGCTATAAAAGAAAAAACACTGACAATTCTGTAAAAAAAAAAAAAATTCTTGTTTCTGTCATATTAGCAGGTATTGCGGAGTATTGGCGTTATTGCAGAGTATGGGGGCGTTATTGCAGAGTATGGGGGGGGTTATTGCAGAGTATGGGGGGGTTATTTCAGCGTATGGGGGGGTTATTGCAGAGTATGGGGGGGGGTTATTGCAGAGTATGGGGGGGTTATTGCAGAGTATGGGGGGGTTATCGCTCCGTCATTTGACGGAGTGATCACGTGGTAAACCGCCGCTATCAGCGGCGATTTACCACGATCTGTGATGCGCCGGGTCTTCTAGACACGGCGCTCACAGATGATTCCGGGAGCGCGCCCCAGGGGGCGCGCGAGTGAAGGATTCTGGGAGGACGTCCCAGGGACGTCCTCCCAGAATAACTCCACCGCGCTGTAGACGTCTTTTGTCTATGGCGCGGTGGGGAAGAGGTTAATATCACTTTTAAGTTGCCAATACACTGCTTGAATTTTGTTCAGTTCCTTCCTTCTGTTGGCACCATCTAGCACAAAAAAATATTTTTGTGTTTTTAAATTGACCTTTGTTGAAGCAAGGTGGAAAATTGCAGGCCCAACAGTGACTGGATCCAATCAAATGGTCTTTCAGCAGCTGTGGATCCTGATAGCTGCTATATACAATAGCCAGCAAGGCAGATTCCTTCATCCACGCTGTTTAGCATGTATGATGGAATCTATTCGATTTATTAGCCCACAAGCGAGCTTTACACTAGAGAGAACACAAGGGGATGCCAATCTTGAATGACCCAGGATTGCTAATAGGCAGAAAATTGGGCACTATGTACAGAATTCATGCCAAGCAATTACTTCTTTTGCTGGCATTGTGAGATGTAAAGATGTTCATTTCACCTGATGCTGATGTGCTACAGTCTCTCTTCAGCACTGGGAAAATGAAATGCCCCCTAGATCAAAGCGTTTTGTTGTCAAAGTACTGCTAAAGGCAAAACCTTTTTTTATTTTAGATAAGGGTTATAAAAAAAAAAAGCTTTGCATTTTTTTATATACTTTCAGGGCCAGTTCAAGCCACATGCGGGTTTTTTTCTGCATCAAAAAACGCATAGAATAGATAGTAGGTTATATGGTTCCCAATGGCATCAGTGCAATCATTTCCAGGGCTTTCCAGTTCCAGAAAAAAAGTAGAACATGCTGAATCTTTTCTGTACTGAAACGCAGTAAAATGCATCAAAAACGCACCGGAACACATCAGAAATGCATTGAAAATGCACCGACCCCCAGTACAGTGAACAAAAAAAAGAAAAAAAGCCTCTGGAATTCATTTAGAAAGTGGAAACGCATCAAAAGTATTCAGTATTTGCATTCCTATTTTTTATTTTACATGCTGTACTTCTATTTTTCTCCAGATTTTCACTGTCAGGGTATATACAGCAGTCAGCTTTAATTCATGTGGTTTAAAGTGGATGTAAACCCCAAAAAAAAATGTTTTTGATGTCACAATGTAGAGTATAAGGCCCCATACACACGGGAGGATTTATCCGCGGATACGGTCCAGCAGACCGTTTCCGCGGATAAATCCTCTCGAGGATTTCAGCAGATTTTAATGCGATGGAGTGTACTCACCATCGCATTGAAATCCGCGCCGAAATCCTCTGGCGATGACGTGACGCGGCGACGTGCGCGACGCTGTCATATAAGGAATTCCACGCATGCGTTGAATCATTGCGACGCATGCAGGGGATCCCTTCGGACGGATGGATTCGGTGAGTCTGTACAGACCAGCGGATCCATCCGTTGGGATGGACTCCAGCAGATGGATATGTTGTGCATGTCAGCAAATATTCGATCTGCTGGAATCCATCCCAGGGGAGATATATCCGCGGAAACAGATCCGCTGGAGTGTACACACCATAGGATCTATCCGCTGAAACCCATTTGCTGGGATTTATCTGCGGATGGATTCTATCGTGTGTACGGGGCCTTAGATTTCCTATCATCTGTGCCCAGTCTTGCCACACAGAGTTAATCCAGCTCTGAGCAATCCTCTTTTATTGTTCAGTGAAAATTAACAGACTTCCAGATAAAAACCTGTCTCAATAAAATGTCCTTTCCTCTCTCCTTGCTTTGAGTGACAGGTTATTTACATATCTAGCTTGGACATGTTTATCATATGTCAGGGCTCAACATTTCAAGTCCTGAGCTACTAGCCAGACCTCAAGGCATACTCGACACCAGTTGCGACGCCCAACCCCTACCATGTCCCGCCCCTAATTCCGCCCCTAGACACGCCCTCATAAATCTCATGAAATTACACTTAAATGTTTTATGTAGAATTAAGTAATAAATATTAACAACAACTTAATCCGTGCCCAAAAATGCAGCCTGCCCATGTCTACCAATGCAGCAAAATGTCCCCATTTTCCAGCCAGAGTCCCCTCACCCACATTGCAGCCAGAGTCCCCTCACCCACATTGCAGCCAGAGTCCCCTCACCCACATTGCAGCCAGAGTCCCCTCACCCACATTGCAGCCAGAGTTCTTCCTCCCCCCCACACACATATTAGCCAGAGTTCTTCCCCCCCCCCACACACACATATTAGCCAGAGTTCTTCTCCCCCCCACACACACATATTAGCCAGATCACCCATCCAATCCTGGGATGGGTGATCTGCCTATCAGTTTCCCCGGAGGGGAGGGGCTGTATAAGACGCGCGCTGCGGGTTATGGTAGCAGCTAGCTACCATAACCCCGGTATCCTCTTCAAGAGCCGGCGATCCGGTTTCAGATAAAAGTGGTCTCTGCGCAACAAGATCACTTTTATCGGCGGCGGGAGAGGGAGCCCCCTTACCGATTAGCTTTGGTGCCCTCCGCCGCTTACCGTGGCCGTCAGTAGCGGCGGAGGGGATCGGATCCTCTTCTTAGCCTGACATGGAGACGAGTGAGGGGAAGACAGCCTCCACCTGTCTCCAAATCAATGCAGATCATGAAAAAATAAAAGGGAAAATAAATAAGGAAAACATTTTTTTTTTAAACGCACCCTGTCCCGCCGAGCTCGCGTGCAGAAGCGAACGCATACGTGAGCAGCGCCCGCATATGAAAAAGGTGTTAAAACTACACATGTGAGGTATCGCCACGATCGGTAGAGCGAGAGCAATAAGATTTCCTATGGAGATTTTAAAGGCTAAAAGTTTGTCTCCATTCCACAGGTGGGCACAATTTTGAAGCGTGACATGTTGGGTATCAATTTACTCGGCGTAACATTGTCTTTCACTATATAAAAAAAATTGGGCTAACTTTACTGTTGTCTTATTTTTTAATTAAAAAAAGTGTATTTTTCCAAAAAAGTGCGCTTTTAAGACCGCTGCGCAAATACGGTGTGACAGAAAGTATTGCAATGACCTCCATTTTATTCTCTAGGGTGTTAGAAAAAAATATATAATGTTTCGGGGTTCACTTCTAAGTAATTTTCTAGCCAAAAAAAAGGTTTTTAATTTGTAAATGCCAAATCTCAGAAAGGGGCTCGGGGCTGTAGTGATTTAGGTAAACAGGAAGTGAAGCCTTGCGGCTTCACAGCCTAGTTTCCTACTGCACATGTGCAAGTTGTGCTCCACTTATTGAGTGGTCCCGTTGTCTTCTGGGACCTGTGTCTCCCAGAAAAAAAAAAACGATCGTTGTGCAGCGATCTTACCCCAGGAAGTGGGAGTGGGTACCTGGTTTTGACAGGTATCCCCCCCCCCCCCCCCCCAAAAAAAGTGCCAAATGTGGCGGTAGAGGAGGTGGGGGGGGCGGGTGTTGTGAACAAGCGGAGATTCCACTTTTGGGTGACTCCGCTCTAATTTAGACTTCAGTTCCAGTTTTAATTTGAGTATCACTTAAGCTGACTTCACACTTGTGTGTCTGAGTTTCTTTTGTGTTCTTTTTTTATTGCTTTGGACAGGTATGTTTGTCATGCATTGACGTGCTGAAACTCCCATCAAACGCTCATCAAAACTCTGAACTTTTTCAGCAAAAACATGTCAAGGCACTGCACAGATTTGAACTAGCAGGATTAGGGCTTGGTTATACTCGTGTTGCTCACTGAAGAGCGATCAGTATTGGATTGATCTTTAGAGGGTGTTTAACAGGTGTTGAGGAGGCATTATGTTGTCTCCTGGCTGCCTGTTTTACCCCCTAAAAATCTGCACCACCACATTCAGTTGGTGGAGTTGCATTTGGCAGGCGCTATTGGCCGCCATGAGTGAAAGTGGGGATAAATTTGGTCGCGCCACAGTGGAAAGCATTGCGGCTGCAGCTTATATACACCCCAATCCATTGCCTCTGTAGGTAATTGGGGGCGGTATAAATGCTGCTCAGGGGTGTGTATTTATAGTCCCCTAAATTCAAAGTGTAAATTTGCATTGAAAGCAGAGGAGTAAATAGGCCCCATCAATTCAAAACGACATGTCCATCTAAACTAAGACTGCTCCAGAGGTGCCGCTGTACTAACTATGAGATGTTAGTGCAGCAATCTCCCCTGCTGTGCGATTGTGTTCTGACAGGGGGACTGCCCCCCTGATAGAACACTCTGGTCAATGGCTGAGAGCGCTAATCGACAGACCTTTTTTGGTCATGCCCCTTCAACAGAAGCTGGCCGGCTTCTGTTGGACCCGCTGCAGTACACACGGGCCGAATGTCTGACGGTTTCTAGTGGATCGGGCTTTGCTGCCCACCAATCAGCCCATGTGTGCTAGGCTTTAGACTCTTCTGTCTAACAGGGTGATAATACATGATTTCACTGCAGAGTTGTCACGTTACAGAAAATATAAAAATATATGATCAATAACAGGATCAACAGGTAACAGAAATACATTATATTGTCAAAAGTATTGTGACGCCTGCCTTTACACGCACATGAACTTTAGGGCCCCATGTACACTGCTGCTGCTAAACGGAAGTTCAGAGGACACTTTTTTCAACTGCCCCTGAACTCATTCAATATTATCTTATGTTTACATGTACACGGGTTCGTTTACTGTCGTTTTCAGGCAGTTGCGTTTATAGGCCTTTTTTTTAAGGCAAAAAAATGCGTTCAGACGCCAAAGTTTCTGACGTTTCAGACGCCAAACGATGCTAAAAGCGGTAACACGCATTTAGCAGCGCTTCGTTTATAGGCGTTTTTCATTTTTTGCCCATTTAAAAAAAAAAAACGCTTTTAAACGCAAAAGCAGCAAAATGCCACTAAACGCGGCAAAACGGACGTTTTAAACGTGGGTTACTATCTGTCAAGTTAAATCGTTCAGGAGAGGTTGTAAAAACGTTCCGTGTACATGAAGCCTTAAAGGGGTTGTAAAGCTTCCAGTTCTTTCACCTTAATGCGAGCCAGGCCTTCTCATCCAACATCAGTGGATTTCCTCTTTCCATACCTCACTAATGCGCTTCTGGAAGAATGGTCAAACATTCCCATAGACACACTCCTAAACCTTGTGGACAGCCTTCCCAGAAGAGTTAAAGCTGTTATAGCTGCAAAGGGTGGGCCAACTCAATATTGAACCCTATGGACTAAAGCCCCATACACACTACTAAGCCTCGTACACACTATCCAATTTTATGGCCATAATTGTCTGATGGACATGTTGTGTCGGATAATCCAACAGTGTGTATGCGCCATCAGACAATTGTTGGCTGAATTAACAACAAATGTTGGCTGTTCATGCTCACCAACTGTCTGACAATAAATCTGTTACATCAGATTATCCGATCGTGTGTACACAAATCCGTCCAACTAAATTCCAAAGTGCAAACACGTATGCTCAGAACCAATGTTAAACATTAAGACAACATTAGCAGAAGGTGCCCAAAGGGTGGCACTAAAGAGCAGAAAAATCACATATTTAGGTTTTGTTAGCTGAAAATGTTGTGCCGTCTGTATGTAGAACAAGTTCACGGCCAACGCCCTTCGGAGCAAAATCCACGGAAAAGACCGATAGAAGTCCGATCGTGTGTACAAGGGTTTAAAGAGGAAGCAAATCCTATAGGGGTTTAGTTACTCTATATCTCCCTGCAAAGGTAAAGCATAATGGGCTACTATGCATTGCATGTCCATTATGTGACACTTACCTGCAGTAGAAGCCCGCCATGTCCCCGTCTTCCTCCATGGCAGCGAGCGTCCATCTTCACCCCTCTTCTCCTGGGGGCCGCGAACTCTGGCTTTGTGACTGGCCGGAGTCACGTGACATCACTCCCGAGCATGCACGCGGGAGCCGCCTTTAACAGCATGACCCCGGCTTGAAACGGCACAGCGTGCCTTTTCAAGACGGCGCATGTGCAGATGGTGTCGCTCGGGGAAATTGAAAATATCTCAGAGACCGGAGGCTTACCTGTAGGTGTAACTTCTCCCCAGGGGTTTACAACCACTTTAAGGTTCGGCCTCGTGTTATATGGTTTTGGTCAATCTGAAGACAAAAACCTGCAGAAAATCTATTTGTGTGTATGGGGTTTAAAGGGGTTGTAAAGGTAAAAAATTGTTTTGCTAAATAGCTTCATTTACCTTAGTGCAGTCCTCCTTCACTTACCTCATCCTTCCATTTTGCTTTTAAATGTCCTTCTGAGAAATCCTCACTTCCTGTTCTTCTGTCTGTAACTCCACACAGTAATGCAAGGCTTTCTCCCTGGTGTGGAGTGTCATGCTCGCCCCCTCGTTTGGACTACTGGAGAGTCAGGATGCCCACTAGCACACAGATCCTTTCTCTATCTGCAACGTAGAGAGCGTCCTGACTCTTCTGTAGGCCAAGGCAGGGCAGTCTTAATAGCATCATGGGCCCCTGGGCAAAGTAATGCTCTGGGGCCCCTACAGTAATGACAGTGCAGGTAAACAGACATCAAGTAGGTAGGAGGCATACTGCCTCCCCTGTGCATCTATCACTCTCAGTGCCATCATGGGGTAGCGTGGGCTCAAGGACAAGCTGCTTTGGGGAAAGTGCAGGGGCACCCCATGCAGCAGGGGCCCCTGGGCAGTGCCCAGGTGTGCCCTCTCATTAAAACATCCCTGGTCTAAGGTAGGGGGCGAGCGCGACACTCCACACCAGGGAGAAAGTCTTGCATTACTGTGTGGAGTTACAGACAGAAGAACAGGAAGTGAGGATTTCTTAGAAGAAATAAGGACATTTAAAAGAAAAATGGAAGGATGAGGTAAGTGAAGGAGGACTGTACTAAGGTAAAGGAAGCTATTTAGGAAAAAAATGTTTTATCTTTACAACCCCTTTAAGATTGGGATGACATGAAAGTTCATGTTTGTGTAAAGGCAGGTGTCCCAATACTTTTGACAATATAATGTATGTTACAGGGGAAAAAACTGCTCTTAATTCTGCTGTTAATTCTGGAAACAGACTGTATCATATATAGCATTTATTATTTCAGCCATAGTTTCATTCATAGCTTTTACAAGGAAAACATTCTGATTGGTTTCTCTGTCCCTAAAGAGCATACATATCATCACTCCATTAATTCCTATGGAATGAGCTGTACTGTACTCTTGGTAGCCACCAGTCACCCAGCAGAGTAGGAATCATCCATAGTAATGAATAGAGCGCCTGGGTGCATGCACAGTAGAAAGAGGACCTGGCTGAGACGCTTTCTTTGCAAAGGCTCGGTAGTGCCAATTAGGGCTGCCCAATGAGGATCATGGAAGTCGGGAGAAGGGAAATTTACCAGGAATACTGCACTAAGGCCCCTTTCACATTGAGGAGTTTTTCAGGCGGTACAGCGCTAAATTTAGCGCTGCTATCCCGCCTGAAAAACTCCTTCACTGCAGACTCAATGTGAAAGCCCGAGGGCTTTCACACTGAGGCGATGCGCTGGCGGGAGACAAAAAAATCTGTCAGCAGCATCTTTGGAGCGGTGAGAGGAGCGGCATGTATACCGCTCCTTCACCGCTCCTTCCCATTGAAAACAATGGGAAACCGCGGCAATACCTATAGAGGCGCATTGCGGGCGGTATTAACCCTTTATCGGCCGCTAGCGGGGGTTAATACCGCACCGCTAGCGGCCAATTCCCGCGGCAATCTCGGCGGTATAGCGCCGATATTTTTAGCGGCAATATACCGCCACCGTGGCTACAAGTTCAATGTGAAAGGGGCCTTAGGAGGGATTTCCTCACTTCCTGTATTTGGCTACGGCATAGGATGTGAAAAGAAGTCTCAACAACGAGCCACAGATGCGGAAAAAAAAGCTGACAGGGGTGGTTATAACCCTCCATTGCTCTATCCCAAAAAATATAAAAAATAAAGGGCCAGATTCACGTAGAATCGCGGCGGCGTAACGTATCGTAGATACGTTACACCGCCGCAAGTTTTCATCGCAAGTGCCTGATTCACAAAGCACTTGCGAGAAAACTTACGCCGGCGGCCTCCGGCGTAAGCCCGTGTAATTCAAAGGGGCGTGTGCCATTTAAATTAGGCGCGCTCCCGCGCCGGACCTACTGCACATGCTCCGTTTTGAAATTCCTGCTGTGCTTTGCGCAAAGTGACGTAATTTTTTAGAGCGGCGACGTGCGTAGCGTACTTTCGTATTACCGGACGTCTTACGCAAGAAAAAAAAAATTGAAATTCGACGTGGGAACGACGGCCATACTTTAACATGGGCTGTGTAAAGTTAGGGCAGCTAAAACGACGACTAACTTTGCGATGGGAAACTAGACTAGCAACGACGTAACGAACGCGAAAAACCGCTGTGGATCGCCGTAAGTACTAATTTGCATACCCGACACTGGTTTACGACGCAAAATCCCCCCAGCGGCGGCCGAGGTATTGCATCCTAAGATCCGACAGTGTAATTCAATTACACCTGTCGGATCTTAGGGCTAACTATGCGTAACTGATTCTATGAATCAGTCGCATAGTTAGAACGGCCCTAAAACAGAGATACGACGGCGTATCAGGAGATACGCCGTCGTATCTCTTTTGTGAATTTGGCCCAAAGTTTGGCCTACAGTTCAACAATAATGGTTCATTTACTTAGACACCATACAGCATTAAGACCCCTTTAACACTGAGCCACGGCCACGTTAGCTTTAAACCCACGCTAGCGGCCAAAGATGGGGTTAAAATCGCCCGTGTTGCCGCGCTTTTGAAATGCTTTTCAGGCACTTTGGAAGCGCTGCCAATTCATTTCAATGGGCATGGCGTTTTTGGGAGCTCTGTATACAGCACTCAGCGCTCATAGTACAAAAAGTAAACAAACGTCACTTCATGAGTGTCCATGTGAATGAGCCCCAAGGTTTACAATCTTTTTCTAGTATACAATGATTCATCGTGTTGTTATGAAGGAAATACAGAATGCACTCAGTGCCCTGCATTGTATGCAGTAAAAAGCATCTCAGGGGATAAAGGCCTGTAAGGCCCCGTACACACGACCAAACATGTATGCTGAAACTGGCCCGCGGGCCAGTTTCAGCATACATGTTCGGTCGTGTATAGGCGCGAGCGGGCCGAATTCCAGCAAACATTTGCCCGCCGGGCCTTTTCCCAGCGGGCAAATATTCCTGGACGTGTTTTAAAACCGTCCGCTGGAATCCTGCCCGCTCGGACATGTACAGTCGTCAGTACAGACCTACCGTACATGTCCGAGCGCCCGCTGTCCCTCGCATGCGTCGAATGACTTCGACGCATGCTTGGAAGCCTTTAAATGGCAGGCCCGCCCACGTCTCCGAGTCATCGCCGCGTCATCGTCGCGGCGACGACGCGGACACGCCCCGCGTATTGTTTACGCGCGGACTTCTGTACGATGGTTAGTACAACCATCGTACAGAAGCCCTCTGGCAGGCATGTACGGTGAAAACGGTCCGACGGACCGGTTTCATCGTACATGTTTGCTCGTGTGTACCGGGCCTTAGAGTTTCCTCCAACCCAGTTTAGGGTTTTGAGAATATCTGGTTAGATGGGAGATCTTCGTTCAGTTTTCATAAGTAGATTTAGGAGACGTTCTGAAGGTCAGGTAAACATTCACTGCATGGTTCATATTTGCAGTGACATGCATGATACATCCTGATTTGAAGTATAATCTTCCCAGTGAGGTAAAGGCATTATTCACCTAAAAAGAACTGTCTATGCCTGTAGATGAAAACAAACTTTGCAACTCTGGCTAAAGTTGAATATTGCCCTTGCTATAGGTTTAAGCAATTTATGTACCTCATGAAACCTGACTGGAATACTCCCAGGACGTTGCTAAGTGATGCCTAGTCATTACTGTTTACTATCACAGGAGTGAGCTCTTTCTCTGAGCCTAACCTCCTTACATGCACTTTCTCTCTCCTGACGCAGTAGCTCTGAGCTCAGCATTTGACGAGAGCTCACTCCTGTGATGGTGGAGGTGAATAGTAATGACTAGGCCTCACTTAGCAACATCCAGGGAATATTCCAGTCGGGCTTTATAAGGTACATAAGTGGCCTACACCTATAGCAAGGCATTATTCAACTGGTCAAAGCTGCACAGTTTGGGTCAGATTCAGAGAGATCGGCATATCTCTGTGCGGGCGTAGCGCATCTCATATGCGCTACGCCGACGTAACATAGAGAGGCAAGTACAGTATTCACAAAGCACTTGCTCCCTAAGTTACGGCAGCGTATCGTAAATGGGTCGGCGTAAGCCCGCATAATTTAAAGTAGGCTGGTAGTGGGCGTGTTGTATTGAAATGAATCGTGACCCCATGTAAATGAAGCGCCGGACGAACGGGGCATTCGTGCGCATGCTCAGAATCACATCGAATTTACTCCCTAAGATACGCCGGGTCCATTCATGCAAAGTGAACGTAACCTACGCCCAGCCCCATTCACGTATGACTTACGTAAACAACGTAAAATACGATGGCTGTTCCGGCGTTTGCGACGCCCATACCTTTACATTACTTGCGCCTCATATAGCAGGGGTAACTTTACGCCAGACGTAAGCCTTACGTAAACGACGTAGCTAAATGCGACGGGCGCAAGTACATTTGTGAATCGGCGTATCTAGGTCATTTGCATATTCGACGAGTAAATCTACGGAAGCGCCCCTTGCGGCCAGCGTAACTATGCACCTGAGATACGACGGCGTAGGAGACTTACGTTGGTCGTATCTTGGCAAAATTCAGGCGTATCTGGTTTCCAGAATACGCGCATAGATACGACGGCGCACATTTGGACTTACCGCGGCGTATCTGGAGATACGCCGTCGTAAGTCCTTTCTGAATCCGGCCCTTTGTTTTCATCTGCAGGCACCCCTTATCTGCATAGGCAGTTTTTTGGCAAAGGTAAATTAACCCTTTCACAACTTGGAATATGCTGGGTATAGGTTGCCATTTGACCCTAGGCCAGGCATGGTGGGTTATGGGCAGGTTACCTTTTCCAAAAATTAGCCAGTTAAGTCAGCCGCCTTTAGTAGATATTAAAAAACTACAGCTATGTAAAATGTTCATTCATTTTATTGTCGTACTGGTAGGCCATTTGGGCTCCCTCAGAAGCCTTGGCTGAAAAACGTCTGGGTTCACATGTACGCGAATTGGATGCGGTAAAAAGCATGCAATTCGCAATAGCAGGAGATTTTAACCGGCTCTCTATGGAGCAGAATCACGTATCTCCGCTGTGGCCCCGGTGCGAATTTGCACAGGATTTGGTCCATTTTAGGTCCGAATTCAGCCAAAAATTCGGGCTGAAATTGGACCTGAAACGGTGAACCAGGACGCACAGGAACCCTGCTGTGAGTCGCATGCAGCAAAAGTGTGAACCCAGTCTCAGTTTGGAACCCCCATGTCCTGACTGTTGTTAGGATGTGAAAACTATTGCATGGTAACTGCCACAGCAGTACAAGAGCAAAGATCAACAGTTTTCCTGTGATAGCAACAAGGCAGAATGTGGGGCTGCTAACAGGGTTTTGTTTCAGCCAGGCCTCTGAGGGGTCCCACTGAGCTCAGCAATGTTGTGAGGGATCGCAGTGTACACTCAGGGGTTTCAGTGAGGAGAATGCGCTCTCCTGTGATTGTGGGGGAGAGCGTCTATTGGTCGGAGCGTCCTAGCAACAGGACAGGATGGGGCACAGCTGAGGCCTACAGGTAAGGCTTTATAATTAATCACAGTAGGTCAAAGCGCTGCACAGTGTACCCCCTTTGCCTGTACTTCATTGAACTAACTACATAATGTGGCCCCTAGAAGATGTTGTCTTGTGGGGCCCACTGTTTTATCCTAATCTATCCAGATATGTCCCTTTATTATTTATAGATTTCATGGGACAGCAGACAGCAACACTTATTAACTAAATTAAACTTTAATAGACAAAAAACACACCATTGTTGGACTAATACTGGCCGAGGCTGCTTTATTACTGGATTTCAGACAGATATATTTTAAATAAATACTTTAATAACTTAAAAAACACAGCCTAGCCACTACGGCTCAGGCTGCACATAAATATATTCCAACTTCAAAATGTATCCAACAATAAATAAACTAAACAGATTTGTCCCCCTTTGTATAATATATATAAGAAAAACAAAGGTGACCATCCCACATAATTAGCAGCCGCGACAAAAAGAAAGGAAAAAGGGGGGGGGGGGGGTTGGGGAACACCACAATCCTGTCTTCTGAGGCGACTGAAAGCGGCTGACAGAACCCTACTTTTATACCCCTAACTAGTACTGGATTTAACCAGAACCAACTGGTACCAGACCCACAGCCCCTAAAAAATGTGGGAAAAGCACGTGCAGGCCGCGTGATCAGTGAGTGCTCACCAAAAAGACCGGGAAAAACACGTGTTTAAGCTAACTAGGCCACGTGAGGACCAGCTGTTACCTAAAGAGCCCTAGTAAGCTCCCAAAGGGGAACTTGAAACAGTCACTAATAATTTTTTTTAAAGTCCTGCCGCTTTCCCATGAGAAAAGGGGGTAATTGAAACCTTCTCCCCCTTTTCTAACATTCTGTACAAGGCACCAATATTTACTATTATGATAATTTCAGTGCCGAAACCGAAGATTCAGGATGCACTTGACCGAAACCAAAGTTGACGTTTAAAAAAAAAAAGATATATATTAAAACTCTTGTGTTGCGGCACTTTCAAAACACGTGCAATGAATATACAGCGCTCCCAAACCATGCCGTAAGCGCACCGCTCAGGTGTAAAGGCAATGAATGTTGGGCAGTTTTCAGGCGCTTTACAAGCCCTATTTCTAGCGCTAAAATGCCTAAAAACTGCCTCAGTGTGAACAGGGTTTTTGTTAGTTCCCTCAGTGTGCCCCTTTTGAAAATATTGTCTCAGTTGGGCCTACTGTTTTATCTGAGTGTGACATAATATTAATCTACTGTTATGTACTGAGCCTGTCCCTTCATTATTTATGTGACATTCTTCTAATGTACATATATAGAATGATAGATTTCATTGTGTACATATTTATATATTTATCATATCAGGGTCTGAGGACGTATTTTGACTGGACTGTGTCTCTGCGGAAATGGTGGCTGGTAACCTAGCAACAGGAGTAACCTGATATGTGTATATTAGTGGAGGGCTTGGGGGTACAGGGGGTACAGTACAGTGACCCTATGGGGCTCAAAGATTGGGGTGTGAGGGAAGAACTCTAGAGATTCTGGCCAATGGAATCCATTACCATGCTCAACGCACCTAAACGCTTTTACCACATTTTTTTAAGCAGCTATTCTTCTGCCAGGAGAAATGGCATTCAGAGGGGTTAACCACTCAAGGACCGGCTCACGTACATATACTTTAAAGATGAATATCTCGGTAACAGCACCAGCTGCTGCCACAACCGAGGTATCCATCTATTTTAAATAAATACTTTAATAACTTAAAAAACACAGCCTAGCCACTACGGCTCAGGCTGCACATAAATATATTCCAACTTCAAAATGTATCCAACAATAAATAAACTAAACAGATTTGTCCCCCTTTGTATAATATATATAAGAAAAACAAAGGTGACCATCCCACATAATTAGCAGCCGCGACAAAAAGAAAGGAAAAAAGGGGGGGGGGGGGTTGGGGAACACCACAATCCTGTCTTCTGAGGCGACTGAAAGCGGCTGACAGAACCCTACTTTTATACCCCTAACTAGTACTGGATTTAACCAGAACCAACTGGTACCAGACCCACAGCCCCTAAAAAATGCGGGAAAAGCACGTGCAGGCCGCGTGATCAGTGAGTGCTCACCAAAAAGACCGGGAAAAACACGTGTTTAAGCTAACTAGGCCACGTGAGGACCAGCTGTTACCTAAAGAGCCCTAGTAAGCTCCCAAAGGGGAACTTGAAACAGTCACTAATAATTTTTTTTAAAGTCCTGCCGCTTTCCCATGAGAAAAGGGGGTAATTGAAACCTTCTCCCCCTTTTCTAACATTCTGTACAAGGCACCAATATTTACTATTATGATAATTTCAGTGCCGAAACCGAAGATTCAGGATGCACTTGACCGAAACCAAAGTTGACGTTTAAAAAAAAAAAGATATATATTAAAACTCTTGTGTTGCGGCACTTTCAAAACACGTGCAATGAATATACAGCGCTCCCAAACCATGCCGTAAGCGCACCGCTCAGGTGTAAAGGCAATGAATGTTGGGCAGTTTTCAGGCGCTTTACAAGCCCTATTTCTAGCGCTAAAATGCCTAAAAACTGCCTCAGTGTGAACAGGGTTTTTGTTAGTTCCCTCAGTGTGCCCCTTTTGAAAATATTGTCTCAGTTGGGCCTACTGTTTTATCTGAGTGTGACATAATATTAATCTACTGTTATGTACTGAGCCTGTCCCTTCATTATTTATGTGACATTCTTCTAATGTACATATATAGAATGATAGATTTCATTGTGTACATATTTATATATTTATCATATCAGGGTCTGAGGACGTATTTTGACTGGACTGTGTCTCTGCGGAAATGGTGGCTGGTAACCTAGCAACAGGAGTAACCTGATATGTGTATATTAGTGGAGGGCTTGGGGGTACAGGGGGTACAGTACAGTGACCCTATGGGGCTCAAAGATTGGGGTGTGAGGGAAGAACTCTAGAGATTCTGGCCAATGGAATCCATTACCATGCTCAACGCACCTAAACGCTTTTACCACATTTTTTTAAGCAGCTATTCTTCTGCCAGGAGAAATGGCATTCAGAGGGGTTAACCACTCAAGGACCGGCTCACGTACATATACTTTAAAGATGAATATCTCGGTAACAGCACCAGCTGCTGCCACAACCGAGGTATCCATCTATTTTAAATAAATACTTTAATAACTTAAAAAACACAGCCTAGCCACTACGGCTCAGGCTGCACATAAATATATTCCAACTTCAAAATGTATCCAACAATAAATAAACTAAACAGATTTGTCCCCCTTTGTATAATATATATAAGAAAAACAAAGGTGACCATCCCACATAATTAGCAGCCGCGACAAAAAGAAAGGAAAAAAGGGGGGGGGGTTGGGGAACACCACAATCCTGTCTTCTGAGGCGACTGAAAGCGGCTGACAGAACCCTACTTTTATACCCCTAACTAGTACTGGATTTAACCAGAACCAACTGGTACCAGACCCACAGCCCCTAAAAAATGTGGGAAAAGCACGTGCAGGCCGCGTGATCAGTGAGTGCTCACCAAAAAGACCGGGAAAAACACGTGTTTAAGCTAACTAGGCCACGTGAGGACCAGCTGTTACCTAAAGAGCCCTAGTAAGCTCCCAAAGGGGAACTTGAAACAGTCACTAATAATTTTTTTTAAAGTCCTGCCGCTTTCCCATGAGAAAAGGGGGTAATTGAAACCTTCTCCCCCTTTTCTAACATTCTGTACAAGGCACCAATATTTACTATTATGATAATTTCAGTGCCGAAACCGAAGATTCAGGATGCACTTGACCGAAACCAAAGTTGACGTTTAAAAAAAAAAAAGATATATATTAAAACTCTTGTGTTGCGGCACTTTCAAAACACGTGCAATGAATATACAGCGCTCCCAAACCATGCCGTAAGCGCACCGCTCAGGTGTAAAGGCAATGAATGTTGGGCAGTTTTCAGGCGCTTTACAAGCCCTATTTCTAGCGCTAAAATGCCTAAAAACTGCCTCAGTGTGAACAGGGTTTTTGTTAGTTCCCTCAGTGTGCCCCTTTTGAAAATATTGTCTCAGTTGGGCCTACTGTTTTATCTGAGTGTGACATAATATTAATCTACTGTTATGTACTGAGCCTGTCCCTTCATTATTTATGTGACATTCTTCTAATGTACATATATAGAATGATAGATTTCATTGTGTACATATTTATATATTTATCATATCAGGGTCTGAGGACGTATTTTGACTGGACTGTGTCTCTGCGGAAATGGTGGCTGGTAACCTAGCAACAGGAGTAACCTGATATGTGTATATTAGTGGAGGGCTTGGGGGTACAGGGGGTACAGTACAGTGACCCTATGGGGCTCAAAGATTGGGGTGTGAGGGAAGAACTCTAGAGATTCTGGCCAATGGAATCCATTACCATGCTCAACGCACCTAAACGCTTTTACCACATTTTTTTAAGCAGCTATTCTTCTGCCAGGAGAAATGGCATTCAGAGGGGTTAACCACTCAAGGACCGGCTCACGTACATATACTTTAAAGATGAATATCTCGGTAACAGCACCAGCTGCTGCCACAACCGAGGTATCCATCTATTTTAAATAAATACTTTAATAACTTAAAAAACACAGCCTAGCCACTACGGCTCAGGCTGCACATAAATATATTCCAACTTCAAAATGTATCCAACAATAAATAAACTAAACAGATTTGTCCCCCTTTGTATAATATATATAAGAAAAACAAAGGTGACCATCCCACATAATTAGCAGCCGCGACAAAAAGAAAGGAAAAAAGGGGGGGGGGGGGTTGGGGAACACCACAATCCTGTCTTCTGAGGCGACTGAAAGCGGCTGACAGAACCCTACTTTTATACCCCTAACTAGTACTGGATTTAACCAGAACCAACTGGTACCAGACCCACAGCCCCTAAAAAATGCGGGAAAAGCACGTGCAGGCCGCGTGATCAGTGAGTGCTCACCAAAAAGACCGGGAAAAACACGTGTTTAAGCTAACTAGGCCACGTGAGGACCAGCTGTTACCTAAAGAGCCCTAGTAAGCTCCCAAAGGGGAACTTGAAACAGTCACTAATAATTTTTTTTAAAGTCCTGCCGCTTTCCCATGAGAAAAGGGGGTAATTGAAACCTTCTCCCCCTTTTCTAACATTCTGTACAAGGCACCAATATTTACTATTATGATAATTTCAGTGCCGAAACCGAAGATTCAGGATGCACTTGACCGAAACCAAAGTTGACGTTTAAAAAAAAAAAGATATATATTAAAACTCTTGTGTTGCGGCACTTTCAAAACACGTGCAATGAATATACAGCGCTCCCAAACCATGCCGTAAGCGCACCGCTCAGGTGTAAAGGCAATGAATGTTGGGCAGTTTTCAGGCGCTTTACAAGCCCTATTTCTAGCGCTAAAATGCCTAAAAACTGCCTCAGTGTGAACAGGGTTTTTGTTAGTTCCCTCAGTGTGCCCCTTTTGAAAATATTGTCTCAGTTGGGCCTACTGTTTTATCTGAGTGTGACATAATATTAATCTACTGTTATGTACTGAGCCTGTCCCTTCATTATTTATGTGACATTCTTCTAATGTACATATATAGAATGATAGATTTCATTGTGTACATATTTATATATTTATCATATCAGGGTCTGAGGACGTATTTTGACTGGACTGTGTCTCTGCGGAAATGGTGGCTGGTAACCTAGCAACAGGAGTAACCTGATATGTGTATATTAGTGGAGGGCTTGGGGGTACAGGGGGTACAGTACAGTGACCCTATGGGGCTCAAAGATTGGGGTGTGAGGGAAGAACTCTAGAGATTCTGGCCAATGGAATCCATTACCATGCTCAACGCACCTAAACGCTTTTACCACATTTTTTTAAGCAGCTATTCTTCTGCCAGGAGAAATGGCATTCAGAGGGGTTAACCACTCAAGGACCGGCTCACGTACATATACTTTAAAGATGAATATCTCGGTAACAGCACCAGCTGCTGCCACAACCGAGGTATCCATCTATTTTAAATAAATACTTTAATAACTTAAAAAACACAGCCTAGCCACTACGGCTCAGGCTGCACATAAATATATTCCAACTTCAAAATGTATCCAACAATAAATAAACTAAACAGATTTGTCCCCCTTTGTATAATATATATAAGAAAAACAAAGGTGACCATCCCACATAATTAGCAGCCGCGACAAAAAGAAAGGAAAAAAGGGGGGGGGGGGGGTTGGGGAACACCACAATCCTGTCTTCTGAGGCGACTGAAAGCGGCTGACAGAACCCTACTTTTATACCCCTAACTAGTACTGGATTTAACCAGAACCAACTGGTACCAGACCCACAGCCCCTAAAAAATGCGGGAAAAGCACGTGCAGGCCGCGTGATCAGTGAGTGCTCACCAAAAAGACCGGGAAAAACACGTGTTTAAGCTAACTAGGCCACGTGAGGACCAGCTGTTACCTAAAGAGCCCTAGTAAGCTCCCAAAGGGGAACTTGAAACAGTCACTAATAATTTTTTTTAAAGTCCTGCCGCTTTCCCATGAGAAAAGGGGGTAATTGAAACCTTCTCCCCCTTTTCTAACATTCTGTACAAGGCACCAATATTTACTATTATGATAATTTCAGTGCCGAAACCGAAGATTCAGGATGCACTTGACCGAAACCAAAGTTGACGTTTAAAAAAAAAAAGATATATATTAAAACTCTTGTGTTGCGGCACTTTCAAAACACGTGCAATGAATATACAGCGCTCCCAAACCATGCCGTAAGCGCACCGCTCAGGTGTAAAGGCAATGAATGTTGGGCAGTTTTCAGGCGCTTTACAAGCCCTATTTCTAGCGCTAAAATGCCTAAAAACTGCCTCAGTGTGAACAGGGTTTTTGTTAGTTCCCTCAGTGTGCCCCTTTTGAAAATATTGTCTCAGTTGGGCCTACTGTTTTATCTGAGTGTGACATAATATTAATCTACTGTTATGTACTGAGCCTGTCCCTTCATTATTTATGTGACATTCTTCTAATGTACATATATAGAATGATAGATTTCATTGTGTACATATTTATATATTTATCATATCAGGGTCTGAGGACGTATTTTGACTGGACTGTGTCTCTGCGGAAATGGTGGCTGGTAACCTAGCAACAGGAGTAACCTGATATGTGTATATTAGTGGAGGGCTTGGGGGTACAGGGGGTACAGTACAGTGACCCTATGGGGCTCAAAGATTGGGGTGTGAGGGAAGAACTCTAGAGATTCTGGCCAATGGAATCCATTACCATGCTCAACGCACCTAAACGCTTTTACCACATTTTTTTAAGCAGCTATTCTTCTGCCAGGAGAAATGGCATTCAGAGGGGTTAACCACTCAAGGACCGGCTCACGTACATATACTTTAAAGATGAATATCTCGGTAACAGCACCAGCTGCTGCCACAACCGAGGTATCCATCTTTTCCATGGCCGGGCCTGTAAGCGATAATGGTGGTCTCTGCAGCTAATTCGCCGCAAGATCACCGTTATCGGCGGCGGGAGAGGGACCCCCCTCCCGCACCCTCCGCCGCTTACCGGAGCCCTTGGTAGCGGCAGAGGCGATCGGGTCCTTCTTGCCATGGGTACGATTGAGGGCAAGATGGCCCCCACCCGTCTCCATAGCATAGCAAGGCGGAAGCGACGTCAAAACGTCACTTCCGCCCATGCGTCTCAAGGGCACATTTTTTTGTTGTCATTTTTTCAAATTACAATTATTATTTATTTATTTATTTTTTGCATTTTTGTCTAAATATGAGATCTAAGGTCATTTTGACCCCAGATCTCATATTTAAGAGGACCTGTCATGCTTTTTTCTATTACAAGGGATGTTTACATTCCTTGTAATAGAAGTAAAGGTGACCCATTTATTTATTTTTTAAACAGTGTAAAAATAAATATAATCAAGTAAAATAAATAAGAAAACAAGCAAACGCATACTTTTATAGCGCCCCCATATAAAAACGGTGTTCAAACCGCACAAATGAGGTATCCCTGCAATCGTTAGAGCAAGACCAATAATTGTAGCCCTAGACCTCCTCTGTAACTCAAAAGATGCAACCTATAGAATTTTTGAAACGTCACCTATGGAGATTTTAAGGGTAAAAGTTTGATGCCATTACACAAGCAGGCGCAATTTTGAAGCGTGACATGTTGGGTATCATTTTACTTGGCATAACATTATCTTTCACAATATAGTTGGGCTAACTTTACTGTTGTCTTATTTTTTAATTCAAAAAAGTGTTTTTATTCCCCAAAAAAGTGTGTTCGTAAGACCGCTGCGCAAATACGTTGTGACAAAAAGTATTGCAATGACTGCCATTTTATTCTCTAGGGTGTTAGAAAAAAATATATAATGTTTGGGGGTTCTAAGTAATTTTCTAGCAAAAAAAAAATGTTTTAAACTTGTAAACACTGAGGCCCGGATTCACGTAGAAGCACGCAACTTTGTGCGGGCATAACGTATCCTATTTACGTTACGCCTCCGCAACTTTGACAGGCAAGTGCAGTATTCTCAATTCAAAGTTGCGGCGGCGTAGTGTAAATAGGCCGGCGTAAGCCCGCCTAATTCAAATGTGGAAGATGTGGGCGTGTATTATGTAAATTTAATGTGACCCCACAAAAATTACGCTTTTTACGAACGGCGCATGCGCCGTTCGTGAAAGTATCCCAGTGCGCATGCTCCAAATTAACTCGCAAGAAGCCAATGCTTTCGACGTGAACGTAAATGACGCACAGCCCTATTCGCGAACGACTTACGCAATTGACGTAAAACGTGAAAAATTCTACGTTGTTCCGATGTCCATACTTAACATTGGTACGCCTCATATAGCAGGGGTAACTTTACGCCGGGAAAAGCCTAACGTAAACGGCGTATCTGTAAAGGGACGGCCGGGCGTACGTTCGTGAATTGGCGTATCTAGCTGATTTACATATTTCTAGGCGTAAATCAGCGTACACGCCCCTAGCGGCCAGCGTAAATATGCAGTTAAGATACGCTGGTTGTATCTTATACAAATTCTGGCGTATCTGATTCTTTGAATCAGGCGCCAAGATACGACGGCTCAGACTCAGAGATACGACGGCGTATCTCCTACGAGAATCTGGACCTGAGTCTGAAAAACAGGCAAGGGGCCATATTCTGAAAGAATCTCCGCCTGCTTCGCTTAGGGCACTTACACTCCGCTGTCCCAACTTACTGGAGCAGGTGTTGTATTCCCCAACCACTTGCTCCATAACTTGGGACAGCGGAGTGTAAGTGTCCCGGCGTAGCCTGGCGGATCTCCAAGGGGGCGGCTTCTATTCAAATGAAGCGCGCCCCCGATGCAAAAGAACTGGGCATGCGCCGGGCTGCAAAAAGCCCAGTGCGCATGCTCCAGTTCTCGGCGGAAAATGTCAATGACGCCGACGTGTGCGTCATTGACGTAAAGTCGTATTCAAGAACGACTTACGTAAACGACGTATCCAACGAAAAAACACGACGGGGACCCGACGCCATGCGTAACATGGCCTACGCGAGACTTGCGGAAACGTACCCCTCATATAGCAGGGGTAAGTTTCCGCTTACGCAAACGACGTTAGCGACGGTTACGCGACGCGAACTCGTTCGGAAATCGGCGTAGAAGGATCATTTGCATATGCAAATGACTCCTTCATGTAAATGCCATCTAGCGGCGGCCGGCGTCATTGCATTTAAGATCCGCCAGTGTAAGTGACTTACAGATGGCGGATCTTAAGTGTATCTATGCAAAAATGATTCTGAGAATCAGGAGCATAGATACACTGGCCAAAAAAGGGAGTTACGATGGAGTATCCTGAGATACTCCATCGTAACTTCTCTGAGAATATGGCCCAAGGTCCATAAGTGGTTAAACAGACTTTGTGTGTGCATGAGGCCTTATAGCTGGGGTCAGCAACCTGTTGATCGTGATCTTCCAGTTGATCGCAGTCAGATGACTGGTAGATCATGCCCTCGACTTGCTGACCCACCATCCTCACAGCATCAAACGCATTTCAGTCCTATATAAGCAGAGGGACTACTTTTGTGGTTTCAGCTGTACTATGGAGCGAGCTGGTGGCCGCATCTGCTGATATCTCTTCTGTAGTTCCAGCTGTAGTATAAGGCTGAGTGATATCAACTGCACTCCGCCTCTTATCCCTGCTAGTAATATCCAGAGCGGTTACTACCCCAAAACTGCACCCTTTTTAGCTGTAGTGGCCAGGGGTGTACACTTGTTGTAGCTGCTGCAGGAATTATATGCCCCGTCATGCTCGGCAGGTATAGCAAGCCAAGCGTGACCTATTCAAGTGTATGAGGCAACTCTGCAAGCGCCCTGCAATCTTGTACAGTCCAGCGACCAAGGGGTTAAAGTAGGGGGTGTTGCATCGCCTCCTCACCACCTGCTTTAACCCTTTGGACCCCTCACAAGTATGCAGTTGCCGGGCGCTTGAAGAGTGGCCTTATTTACTTGAATGGGTTGCGTTTGACAGGCGGTAGTGCCCACCGAAAGTGACAGGGGGTATCATTCCTGCTGCAGCATGTGTACAACCTAGGCTTTTGCAGCTGAAGGGGGTAGAGATTGAGGGCAGTAAAACTGCGGCTCAACTGCAGGATTTTACTGCCCTCTGACCGCACGTGTGAATGAGCCCTAAAGGCTCCGCCACCGAATACAACAAAGGGCTCATTCACAAGTGTAGCAGGCAATGTTGCTCCACTGAAAAGCAATCCGAGTATGTTTTACAGCAAACAATTCTAGGTTTAATTTAGGTGGTGAGGGGATAATATTGCACCGTGTGATCTCTAAATTCTCCCATGTTGTTGAGGTAGATCTCTTTGTCTCTAAGGTTGTCTACCCCTGCCTTCTAGAATAGATAGTCCAATAAATGAATAAAGTGTAGCGCTCCAAATTCCACAATACCTGATAGCAGAGTTTGTTTACATCCGGCTGCCCATAGAGCTGACAGGGGTCTTCTCCTGTGCTCCCTTAGTTTCTGCCCAGTGGACAAATGTCAAAATACTGCTGACTTCACACCGTGTGAAAGG
This sequence comes from Rana temporaria, assembly GCF_905171775.1. NCBI lineage: Eukaryota > Metazoa > Chordata > Amphibia > Anura > Ranidae > Rana > Rana temporaria. Next base: position 62,151,145 of record NC_053492.1, read on the forward strand.
GGCCCAAAACATACATCATTGTGTTTCCCATAAAAAAACAAGTTTATTACAAAAAAAAGTTTAGAAATTCTCATGGTTTCATAGGCAAATGGATCGCTCATCAGGTGTCCATATATCACTCTCTGTATGACCAATACAGATTGATTCTACTTCCTCAAATGCCTGGGAACACCCCAACAGCTGCCAAAACCTGGGATTGAACCAGAGACCTTTAGATCTTCAATCTAATGCTCTCCCAACTGAGCTATTTTGGCAAGGTAAGGGGTGTATGTTTGATTAATTAGACATTGAGTTTGCTTAGAGGTGGGGTATTGTGGATTTTTGAGCGCTGCACTTTATTAATTTGTTTCATGAACTTGGCAATACATTTCTGGGCGCTTTCCTGTGCCAAAGGAGCTGCAGGTGCTGCATACATTGAGAAAAAATTGATTTGACCCCCTGCTGATTTTGTACATTAGCTCACTGACAAATAAATGATCAGTCTATAAATTTAATGGTAGGTTTATTTTAACAGTGAGAGACAGAATAACAACACAAATATCCAGAAAAATGCATTTAAAAAAAGTTATAAATTGATTTGCATTTTAATGAGTGAAATAAGTATTTGATCCCCTATCAATCAGCAATAATTCTGTCTCCCAGGTGTCTTCTATACAGGTAACAAGCTGAGATTAGGAGCACTCTCCTAAAGGGAGTGCTCCTAATCTCAAGTTGTTACCTGTATAAAAGACACCTATCCACAGAAGTAATCAAACAGATTCCAATCTCTTCACCATGGCCAAGACCAAAGAGCTGTCCAAGGATGTCAGGGACAAGACTGTAGACCTACACAAGGCTGGAATGGGCTACTAGACCATCGCCAAGCAGCTTGGTGAGAGGGTGACAACCAGTGGCGGTTCGTCCATAGAGGGTGCTGGAGCGCCGCCCCCTCTGTCTCTCACCGCCATTGAGTCTAATAACATAGATTCATGCATTGAATGAAATTAATTGTTATTGTCGCTGCTGCCGCCCACTATTCAGCTGGCCGGATGTTGAGCGCCAGCCAGCTGAATAACGGCAGCTGGTTGGCTGTACGGAAGTGCTGGCTCTGATAGGCTTTTTGAGTACAGCCCTCGGGTCCCCGGAAGCTTATCCTCGGAACGCACGGGGGGTGCGTTCCTTGGATAAGACTGACAGGCGTCTCAGCCAATTAGGTTGGCCGGTTCTGGCTACCGGTAACCTGATTGGCTGAAGCGTCATCGAGGGCGGGAGAAGACATAGAGGGTCGAGGACGTGGATGGCTGACTCCAGTAAAGGTAAGTGCCGGGCGGGGGTGGGGCAGGGGCATTTTACAGGGCACAGTGACATCAATGGGCACAGTGGCGACAGTGGGGCTGCAATTTTTTTTTCTGTTTGCGCCCCCCCAAAAATTTTGATCACCAGCCGCCACTGGTGACAACAGTTGGTGCAATTATTTTTCAAATGGAAGAAACACAAAAATCTCCCTCGATTTGGGGCTCCATGCAAGATCTTACCTTGTGGGGTTTCAATGATCATGAGAACGGTGAGGAATCAGCCCAGAACTACACGAAAGAGTCTTGTCAATGATCTTAAGGCAGCTGGGATCATAGTCACCAAGAAAATTATCGGTACCACACTGTGCCGTGAAGGACTGAAATCCTGCAGGCCCGTCTGATGTTTGCTAATGAACATCTGAATGATTCAGAGAAGAACTGGGTGAAAGTGTTGTGGTCAGATGAGACCAAAATCTAGCTCTTTGTCATAAACTCAACTCACCGTGTATGGAGGAGGAGGAATGCTGCCTATGAGACCAGGAACACCATCCCCACCAGCAAACATGGAGGTGGAAGCATTATGCTTTGGGTGTGTTTTTCTGCCAACTGGACAGGAAAGCTTCACTTCATCAAAGGGACGATAGATAGGGCCATGTACCGTCAAATCTTGGGTGAGAACCTCCTTTTCTCAGCCAGGGCATTAAAAATTGGCGCAGCTTTTTTATATTGTTTTATTCTTCTGTTATCGCACGCTAGCCGCTGCCTAAAGACTGTGTTGTGGTAGCGCGGTTTTTTGTTTTATATTTACATTAAAAATGGGTCATGGATGGGTATTCCAGCATGACAATGACCTAAAACACACGGCCAGGGCAACAAAGATGTGGTTCAAGAAGAAGCACATTAAGGTCCGACGTATTTTCCCAACACAAGGAGGCTTTGGTGTTTACATGAGTGTGGCTGCGTACAGCCAATTACTTGTATGACAGGCTGCATGGTGCATCTCGCGAAGGAAAGCACCCAGAAATTGACATTAGGTGCATAAAACGCCTATAAAAAGCCGTGTGAATGAACCCTAAAGTGTATGTATAATATAGTATGTATAGTTTTCTTTTTTCAGTTTAAGAGGGCTTGGAACTTCAGTCTGGTTTTACTTCTCTCCAGAGCTCTGTTAAATAAGTTACTTCGACAGAAAAAGTCCGATGGAGCCTACACACAGTCGGAATTTTCGACCAAAAGCTCACATCGAACTTTTCTTGTCGGACTTTCTGATCGTATGTACACGGGATAAGCGAAGTGGAAGTGTTGGCTTTATCACTACTTTAATCTTTTCCTGTATAAACTGTTGTAAAAATGCATCTTTAAAACACAGTGTCTCCTGTTGGCTTGATTTGACAGAATCTCCATCATTCTGAAGATCTCCAATGTCTGTGACGAGATGCTCCACCTATATAGAAGACTGCACAGGAGGGCAATACAAGGCTGGATACAGGTACAGCACACACCTCCATTTATTGATATCATATGTGAGAGAATGATGGAGAAAAACATATTGGGGGCTATAAAAGTCTGATCAATCATTTTGTTCACCAGGGAATTTGCCAGGTTGTCCCTTTTCCAGTTGGGCTTTTGTTAAAGGAGAAGTCCAGCCTGAGGTTTTTAGGCTGGGCTCTCCGCTGACGTCACTGCAATCAGTCAAGGCAGCGCATCATCCCGACTTAGGAAGTCTGGATCCGCCAGCTGCCTTGACTGTTGCCAGTCTCAGCGAGCCTCTGAGACGGCCGCTTCCCGCCCCTCCACAGCTCAGCACTCCAATGAGCGTGAAGGAACAGAGCAGGAGAGATGCTGACTGACAGTCAGCAGCTCTCCGCTCGGGGAGGAGTGAGAACGAGCCATTGTCTGATGGTCTGATGCTGCATCCACCTAGGTAAGTATGAATCTCAAAAAAAAAAAACATACTTCTCTTTTAACTGTTTTCTGATGTTTTGCTTTCTCTAGTTAATGTAGAAACTGGTGTAACCATTGCAAATAGCGCCCCCTAGTGCCGTAGGAGGAAATGTTGTCCTGTTTTTCGGGCCACACATATGTAGTGTGTACTCTCTCCTCTTGCCTATGATGAGCTCAGCAGCTGCGGCAGAAGAGAGTACACACTGCATATGTGTAGCCCAAAAGAAAACAACGTTGTTCTGTTCCATGGCACTAGGGGGCGCTGGTCCAAACGACTGCTCATTACTACAAAACAGTTATTAGGTTGTACAATCTTGGAAAGTTTTATGTGTTTAATAGGTTGAATGTCGGGGTGATGAAAATTGGCTACATTTCTATTTGGAAAATGAAAGCGTGATTGAAGCCTTCTTTTATACTGTAATGCAGTCAGGCTGCATAAATTGTAATAGATGTGGGTATTTTTTTCATCTTATTTTTGAGGGTTAAGGTAAAATTAAAATCAAATATTAAATGCTAACAATTGTGCAAGCTTTTTATTGCAGCAGAGACATCCAATGGCTAGTCTGAAATACAATAAACGTATCTGGATGTTCGCAGTGTTCCCTAGAAAGTATACATACTGTAGCTGTGCATGCAGACTTCCATATCTGTGACTGTTTATACAGCCTGACTGCATTACAGTAATAAGCAAAGGTCGAGACGTGTATTGTGCTTTACATGATAAATGTACTTCTATCCCGACAGGATATATATATAGGACCCAGGTTCAACGCAGAACTTGACTTTTTCATCTAGGTTGCTGTAGATCTTTGTGCTGGGTCTTGGTTCTGTATTGTACTGCCCTCTTGTGGCCAAACTCATCAATGGAAAACAATCTATACAGTGTGTTGATTGTTGTTTCCTTTCTTCTCTTGTATTTTGTGTGCAGATCCACTGCTTGGGCACACACAAATCTGTGGATTGCCCTAGCTTGAATTGACAGATTGGATTGGAATAAATGCTTATAGAGCGCCGAATGCGAGTTGTGAAACTTGCGTCTAAGATGTATGCAAAGAGCTGCTGAGTCCGTACATTGCAATGACAAGCTGTTGGTGGCTTTATCTATCGGTGACTGTTCACACAGGCTTACAAGCATGCGTCGACTTGATTCTGAGCACGCATGGATTGGTCGTGCCTACTAACGATTGTTTTTGACCTATCGGTTAGGAATCCATCGGTTAAATTTAAAGCAAGTTGGCTTTTTTTTAACCGATGGTTAAATAACCTATGGGGCCCACACACGATCGGTTTTGACCGATGAAAACGGTCCATCAGACCGTTGTCCTCTGGTTAACCTATTGTGTGTACGAGGCTCAATGCACAACTGCAAACCTACCAAGATATGGCCTTCCTCCGGGCAAGGAGAGCATTAATCAGAAAAGCAGCCAAGAGGCCCATGGTAACTCTGGAGGAGCTGCAGAGATCCACAGCTCAGGTGGGAGAATCTGTCCACAGGACAACTATTAGTCGTGCACTCCACAAATCTGGCCTTTATGGTAGAGTGGCAAGAAGAAAGCCATTGTTGAAATAAAGCCATAAGATGTCCTCTTGGCAGTTTGCGAGAAGTCATGTGGGGGACACAGCAAATATGTGGAAGAAGGTGCTCCAGTCAGATAAGACCAAAATTGAACTGTTTGGTCTAAAAGCAAAACGCTATGTGTGGCGGAAAACTAACACTGCACATCACCCTGAACACACCATCCCCAATGTTTTTCTTCAGCAGAGACGGGGAAGCTGGTCAGAGTTGATGGGAAGATATATGGAGCCAATACAGGGCAATCTTAGAAAGAAAACCTGTTAGAGTCTGCAAAAGACCTGAGACTGGGCCAGAGGTTCACCTTCCAGAAGGACAACGACCCAACACATACAGCCAGAGCTATAATGGAATGATTTAGAACAAAGAATATTTATGTGTTAGAATGGCCCAGTCAAAGTCCAGACCTAGGGAATCTGTACGTGGCAAGACTTAGGCCCCTTTCAGACGTCTGCTCCGTCTGTCCGTTCACGGACTTGTAATGAATCCCTATGGGAACGCGTCTGTTAGCGGATGGAGCATCCGCTAGCGTCCGCGTCAGTCGGGTTCCGCTTTTCCCAACGGAAGAAACCCTATTTTTCTTCCGTTCGGCGGAGCGGAACTGATGCAGACGGACAGACGGTCCGTATGCATCAGGTTCCCCATAGGGGACAGCGGAGCAGAGACAGGGCGGTCCCTGCACTGTGTGCAGGGACCGCCCTATCCGCCGACAGCTGAGCGGGGATCCCCGCTGAGCCAACGGAGACACACGGAGCGGACCCGGAAACGGTCCGCTCCGTGTGAAAGAGCCCTTAAAAATTGCTGTTCACAGATGCTATCCATTCAATCTCACAGAGCTTGAGCTATTTTGCAAAGAAGAATGGACAAAATTGTTTTGGTTGTTACATGACAAAATGTGTAAAATTACAAGGAGTATGGATACTTTTTCATGGCACTGTATGTTATGGAAACTCAGGGAACCGTAAATTGCTGTGTTAAAGGAGTTCTCCAAGCTAAAACTTTTAACCCCCGCTGTGCCCGGGCTGTAAAACTATACAAAATAAACTTTCACTTACCTGCCTACGATCCCCCGTTGTTCCGATATCGCCGTCCCGTTCTCCGGTCCCGGTCTGTTCCACTTCCTGCGGGTCGGTGACTCACAGTGCGCTCAGCCTATCAGCGGCCGCGACGGGACATTGCTGCGGCCGCTGATAGGCTGAGCGCACTGTGAGTCACCGACCCGCAGGAAGTGGAACAGACCGGGACCGGAGAACGGGACGGCGATATCGGAACAACGGGGGATCGTAGGCAGGTAAGTGAAAGTTTATTTTGTATAGTTTTACAGCCCGGGCACAGCAGGGGTTAAAAGTTTTAGCTTGGAGAACTCCTTTAATTCTAGTCACTGGATGTATGATATACTGTATAGCATTTGATTTTGACCATAGTCTCATAGCTTGGAGTAGGAATCATCCGTAATAATGAATAAGGAAGGCTCCTGGGAACATGCACAGTAGAAAGAGAGGACCTGGCTGAGACATTTTCCTTGCTAAGGCTCTGTAGGGCCTTTCAGGGCCACCCAATGAGCATCATGGAAGTTGGGAGAAGGGAAATTTACCAGGCAGAATGCTCTTAGTGAGGTAGTTCTAAGGTTGTCCGAAACAACAAATAGTCTTCCTTGTTTTTTAAATGTAGTCTTTACTCAAAGGATCATTCACATGGGTGCTCATCCCCATACAGCATGAAGAGCCATTTGTCTATTTTTCTGGCCTAATCCAGAGCTGTGTGCTGGACTCATTTGCAGTTTGAAAGGTGCGCAGAGACAGGTGCAGTGCCTATCTATCTGAGTCTATCCATCTATTAAACTCGGCTTTGCTGGTGATCCTGTATAGCCAATGCATGTCCATTCATTTTATATGGGCTTCCAGTAGAAAACGTGAACAAATGTCACTTCATGCTACAGGGGGCTGAGTGCCTGTGTGAATAAGCACCACGTTTTACAATCTTTTTCTAGTATACAATGATCCATCATAGTGTACGTTGTTATGAAGGAAGTACATAGGCCATTCAGTGGCCTTGCATTGTATGCAGTAAAAAAAACTGAGTTAAGACTTTAGAAAAGATAAGAGTTTCCTCCGACCCAGGTTAGGGTTTAGAGGACATCTGGTTAGATGGAGGGTGTCGCGCCGTGTCCGGGATTTGATCCTTGGACCTAGTGTACCTTGCTGCCAAACCTACATGGCTTTTTTTACTATGATTTTGGATCGTCCTCTTCCCTCCTGGGTTCCTGTCTACAGCCTTCGAATCGTGAGTGTTGCTGGGGGTTGTAGTTAGGCTACCTGCACCTACCTTTGTGGTTCCCTATTTCCTGGCTGCAGGAGATCTCAGCCGTCCCTCCACCAGACACCGGGATAACAAGACTACCGGTCAGGAAAGTGGAGGGCCGGTTGTAGTCTCCTGGCAGACCTGACAGAGGGGAGGGAATGAAAGAATGGACTTTATAGGCACTTATTTATAAAAATACAAAAATTTAATAGTACATAGAAAATAAATACAAATAAAGAAAAAAGATTAAATTAATATTGAACACAGTATAGGGTATTGAAATACAAAGGGAGTGGGCCGTGCTGAGTAATTCTCTTGGTATGAAACTCTGAAGGCCTTCAATTGGCACGTTGGTCCACTCTTTGTTCAATCCTTAAACCGTGTATAATAGTTCCAGATAGTGCTCTACTAGTTTCACGGATAAGTTCCGCTTCATCGGGAGCTTGGAACTGCAACATAAGAAATAAATGAATCATAAATTACATCAATTAACATTGTATTAAACCAGAACACTGAGTGTCCAAAAACCAGGATATCTGGACAGGACATAACGTGTTCCACGTAAAATTTACTCACCATATAAAATGGTTGATAGTTCAAATGAGGAGCTTTATGTATAGAGGCACCGCCCTGCGGAGGAATCCACCTCCTGAATGACCCAGCCGGGTCAAATCACGGATAAAGGATCCTATGTGGCAAGCGCCAATGGCACCCTACGGACCAATCCTGGATTAACCTAGGGGGGACCACTGGTACTGTAGGGAAAGGAAAAAATACCCAAAGTAGTACTCATGATAAAAATATACACACTGGCAAGAAAATCCTGTGCATTGGCGCTTGCCACATAGGATCCTTTATCCGTGATTTGACCCGGCTGGGTCATTCAGGAGGTGGATTCCTCCGCAGGGCGGTGCCTCTGTACATAATGCTCCTCATTTGAACTATCAACCATTTTATATGGTGAGTAAATTTTACGTGGAACACGTTATGTCCTGTCCAGATATCCTGGTTTTTGGACACTCAGTGTTCTGGTTTAATACAATGTTAATTGATGTAATTTATGATTCATTTATTTCTTATGTTGCAGTTCCAAGCTCCCGATGAAGCGGAACTTATCCGTGAAACTAGTAGAGCACTATCTGGAACTATTATACACGGTTTAAGGATTGAACAAAGAGTGGACCAACGTGCCAATTGAAGGCCTTCAGAGTTTCATTTAAAATAATAATTGAAGGCCTTCAAATGACAAAAGGCTGTTGTGAAAATGTCAATCAAGATAGTGTAGTACATGTGAATAAAATCAAATAGTCAAACAATCAATAGTCCAAGTGAAAAACAAAACAAAATAGGAGCGTGACGCCCCAGGCGATAAATAAAATCTGGCTCCGATGTGGATAAATGCAACTTGCTGACCCTTACCACAAACGAAGGTCCCAACGGACCTAGTCAAGCTGCAATCGCTGGATGTATTGAAGAAAGAACTAGTCTGTGTAGAAGGTCCCTCCCGAAGTCACAAATCCATAATTATAGCAACCAGAAAAAAAAGGAAACTCATATAGTGTAAATCTGTGTTGAAATATACACCTAAGTGTATCACCCTGTGACTGGCAACAGACAGTGTGAACATAAAAACCACCACCAGTACACACACTGACCCTTACCAGAGCATAGGATCCATCAGGATCAGTCAGAGCATAAGGAACATACACAGTGAGCAGCAATGGAGCGTCTCAGCCGATGTTGGAACAGGAGATGCAGTAAATCTGTGGGCGGGGATGTCCTGTGACTAGGCAGGTCAACTCCAGAGTTTCACCTTCTCGTATCGTGTAGACACGTTCTGAATATCTTTCTTCCTCAATATTACAGGCCAAGCCTGAATGGATGATCCGAACAGTAGGAGGAGTGTACATCTGTATCCGCGTTTTTATTTCTGGACGCAATAGCTGCAGAAAGTATACCAAGATGCTTCAAATTTTATCACAGGCTACAATGAAATGAGGTGGTGGATGGACTGAGAGGAAGATAAGATTAGCAAAGGTACTAGGCCTGTCTGATTGGATACAGGTGAGCGGCAGACTGCCGCTCACCTGTATCCAATCAGACAGGCCTAGTACCTTTGCTAATCTTATCTTCCTCTCAGTCCATCCACCACCTCATTTCATTGTAGCCTGTGATAAAATTTGAAGCATCTTGGTATACTTTCTGCAGCTATTGCGTCCAGAAATAAAAACGCGGATACAGATGTACACTCCTCCTACTGTTCGGATCATCCATTCAGGCTTGGCCTGTAATATTGAGGAAGAAAGATATTCAGAACGTGTCTACACGATACGAGAAGGTGAAACTCTGGAGTTGACCTGCCTAGTCACAGGACATCCCCGCCCACAGATTTACTGCATCTCCTGTTCCAACATCGGCTGAGACGCTCCATTGCTGCTCACTGTGTATGTTCCTTATGCTCTGACTGATCCTGATGGATCCTATGCTCTGGTAAGGGTCAGTGTGTGTACTGGTGGTGGTTTTTATGTTCACACTGTCTGTTGCCAGTCACAGGGTGATACACTTAGGTGTATATTTCAACACAGATTTACACTATATGAGTTTCCTTTTTTTTCTGGTTGCTATAATTATGGATTTGTGACTTCGGGAGGGACCTTCTACACAGACTAGTTCTTTCTTCAATACATCCAGCGATTGCAGCTTGACTAGGTCCGTTGGGACCTTCGTTTGTGGTAAGGGTCAGCAAGTTGCATTTATCCACATCGGAGCCAGATTTTATTTATCGCCTGGGGCGTCACGCTCCTATTTTGTTTTGTTTTTCACTTGGACTATTGATTGTTTGACTATTTGATTTTATTCACATGTACTACACTATCTTGATTGACATTTTCACAACAGCCTTTTGTCATTTGAAGGCCTTCAATTATTATTTTAAGCGCTACTCCATATTTTTGTATAAGATTTTATGTTAGTATAACATTTTTGAGTTAGCAGCTTGTTCACCATTGTATTTTATTGGTAAGCGCACTTCATCCTTTTTTCACTTCAGAGTTTCATACCAAGAGAATTACTCAGCACGGCCCACTCCCTTTGTATTTCAATACCCTATACTGTGTTCAATATTAATTTAATCTTTTTTCTTTATTTGTATTTATTTTCTATGTACTATAAAATTTTTGTATTTTTATAAATAAGTGCCTATAAAGTCCATTCTTTCATTCCCTCCTCTCTTCAATACAATTAGGATGTGGCACTATATCATTTAAGGATGCTTGATTGCCATCCAAGGGCAAACGCAATAAATTTTTCAAAAGACCTGACAGAGGGTCTTGGTTCAATCCTCATAAGTAGATCTGGAAGACGTTACGGAGGTCAGGTAAACATTCCCTGTATTGCTCATATTTGCAGTGGCTTGTATTATACATCTTGGTCTGAATAGCTTTCCCAGTGAGGTGAGTGACTTGGAATATGCTGGATATTAATGTAGGTTGCCATGTTACCCTAGCCCAGGGATTGTGTGGTATGGGCTGGATATCTTTCCCAGAGAATAGTGCAGTCAGGGGGCTCCAGTAGATAACAAAAAAAAAAAATGTGCAGCTTTGTAAAATATTCATACATTTTTTTTGTCATCCTTGTAGGCCATTTGGACTCCCTCAGAGGCTTTGGCCAAACAACTCTTAGTTAGCAACCCCCATGTCCTGACTGCTGCTAGGATGTGAAAAGCATTGGATGCAAACTGCTAACAGTACAGGAGCAAAAACCAAAGGTTATCCTATGATAGCAACAAGGCAGAATGTGGGGGCTGCTAAGTGGAGTTTTTTAGCCAGGCCTCTGAGGGGCCCAAGTTGCATAGCAGCGGGTGAACTCAGCAATGTTGTGTGAGAGAGAGAGCGCAGTGTACTCTGCGGTCGGGTACTCACGACCAAACATGTATGGTGAAAGCGGTCCGTCGGACCGTTTCCACCATACATGTCTGCCAGAGGGCTTCTGTACGATGGTTGTACACACCATCGTACAGAAGTCCGCGCGTAAACAATACGCGGGGCGTGTCCGCGGTGTCGCCGCGTCGATGACGCGGTGTCGCCGCGACAATGACGCGGCGACGTGGGCGGCCCGCCTTTAAAATGCTTCCACGCATGCGTCGAAGTCATTCGACGCATGCGAGGGACGGCGGGCGCCTGGACATGTACGGTAGGTCTGTACTGACGACCGTACATGTCCGAGCGGGCAGAATTCCAGCGGACTGTTTTAAAACAAGTCCAGGAATATTTGTCTGCTGGGAAAAGGCCCGGCGGGCAAATGTTTGCTGGAATTCGGCCCGCTCGCGCCCACACACGACCAAACATGTCTGCTGAAACTGGCCTGCGGGCCAGTTTCAGCAGACATGTTTGCTCGTGAGTATGGGGCCTTAGGGGTTTCATTGAGGAGAATGTTCTCTCCTGTGATGCTGGGGGTAAGCGTCCATCAGTTGGAGCCGTCCTAGCGACAGGACAGGATGGGGCACAGCTGAAGGCTACATGTAAGGCTTTATAACTAATCACAATATGCCAAAGCTGCATAATGTTTTTGAACACACTGGAGGTCACATTGGGGCCCCTTGACTGTATTTCATTGAACTAACCACATAATGTGGTCCTAGAAGATGTTGTCTCGCTTGGGCCCACTGTTTTATCCGAGTGTGGTCTATGTAATGTACTGTTATGTAATGAGCATGTCACTTTATTATTTATGTGACGTTCTTCTAATGTACATACTGTATATAGAATGATAGATTTCATTGTGTACATATATATAGGAAATAGTGGCTGGTAACCTAGCAACATGAGTATCCTGAGGACTTTGTAAAAGTGGAGGGCTTTGGGGGGTACAGGGGGATACAGTACAGTGACTTTATCAGGGCTCAGCGATTGGAGTGTTAGTCAAAAGCTATGGGGGTACAGTACAGTGACCCTATCAGAGCTCAGAGATTGGGGTATGAGGGAAGAGCTCTGGGGATACAGTGACCCTATCAGGGTTCAGAGATCGGGGTGTGAGGGGAGAGCTCTAGGGGTACAGAGGATATTTATATATCTATATTTATAAGGATATTTATTAGTGCTGTCAGTTAAACGCGTTATTAACGGCGTTAACACAAACCCATGTTAACGCCGTAAAAAATTTTATCGCACAATTAACGAGGCGGCGTTCGGGGGTTATACCGGGATGATGCCTGCAGCCGCAGGCATCCTCCCGGTACCGTTGTTTAGAGCGGGCGATCGGCTATCCAAACATAACAACCGATGCAGCTAAAAGCCGCTCGGTTGTTATGCCGGAGGAGCGGGAGGGGACATCCCCCCCTCCCGCCGCTCTGACCGGGCCTCCCGTCCCACCGGGAGACCCGATCCTCCATCCGCCGCGTTCTGTGTCCAGGCGGAGAATGACATTAAGCCCTAAACGGCTTTGATTCAGTCTCCGCATTGAAACCACGGAAGCGGCGTCATGACGTCACTTCCGGGTTTCTCGGCTGCCAATGGCGCCGGATTTAAAAAAGTACACAGTATTCAGAATCGCCGTTTTCGGCGATCTGCATACTTTGAAGTGCAAAGGAGGGCTCGGAGGTCTTTTAGACCCCGATCCCTCCATAAAGAGTACCTGTCACCACCTATTGCTGTCACAAGGGATGTTTACATTCCTTGTGACAGCAATAAAAGTGATCAAAATGTAAAAAAATAAAAAAACACAATTTAATATTATAAAAAAAAAAAAAAAAAAATAAGAAAACAAAAAAAAAATGTTTTAAAGGGTGAACCTCCTTAATCGCGCGATTAATCGGGAGTTAACTATGACATTAATGCGATTAATCGCGATTAGAAATTTTAATCGCTTGACAGCACTAATATTTATATGAGGAGATCCAGAGTTGGCCTGAAGTGAGAGGGAGAGATCATCTCTTTGTTCCCCATTAGAAGTCTACATATGGTACATATAGATCCAGAGGGAAGAGAGCCACAGACTCAAGACTGGTCCGTGATCTGCACTATGCCATAGAAATGGAGATATGTCTATGCCCAGATCCAGAATGCTGACATATATGTACCACTCAAGGTGCTAATTTGGCCCTCACATGGGTGGCTAAGTTCATCTTTAGCACCATGTATATAGGATGTAACAGGATATAGGATGCCTCACCCTCACTCCGCCTCCATTCCACCCACGATGCACTGATCTCAGTTGCATTACTTCTGTGCATTTATAATTATTATTTTTGAAATGTGTACTTAGCCTTTAATCACTTCCACTAGTTGACGTGGTTATACCAGGACCATGGCTGCAGCTGCACTGATGACCCCAGCATCATTCTTCAGCTGTCGATGCTGAATAAAGTAAAAGCATTCCAAGCGCTAAATAGCCGCTAGATCACTTTTACATGCGACGGAATAGGTTCCCCCCTCCCTCCATCTTTTGCCACCTTCCTTGGCTGGGTTTAAAGCTGGCGGTTCCACAGCTGACCATAGAAATTACTAAGGATCAGCTCTTTTGTCTATGAAACCAGAAGCAATGAGTATTTTGTCAGTACTCGTTTCTGCCCGTTACCAGCCTGTGAAAGCATCTGTCAAAATTGATCTTGGTTTGATTAGATGCAGAGGAGAGACTTGGGATCTAACAAACCCCAGATGTCTCAGTAAATAGAACCTGTCACTGTCACTGATGTTGTTCTTTCCCTTGGATAGCAATAAAAGTGATAAAAAAAAATAAGTTTTAAGAGACAATGTAAAAAAAAAAAAAATACAATTTTTTTTTTAAAGCGCCCCAGTCCTTCTGGAATGAACCAAAATGGCCGGGGATGATGGGTGACGTCACCTCTCAGCAAATATTTTGGAGTGTCTACTTTCCAAAAAGGGGTCTTTGGGGGGGGGGGGGGGGGTATTTGTACTATCCTGCCATTTCAGAGCATCCAAAACTGTGCTCAGTAGTCAGGAAGTGAAATGAGGAATCTCTATACTCGGGAGAAGTAACAGAATGTGTTTTAGGGTGTCATTCCAAATATTCCAATGGCATGTGTGAGAAATATCTAATAAAGTGACAATTCTTTTTTTTTAAACTTGGAAAATAAATTAAATCTTCCATGGACTCAACTTTCCTCTCAGCAAATACCTTGGGTGTTTACTTTGCAAAAAGAGGTCTTTTTTAAAACTGCCCTGGCATTTTATGCCCACCATTAGTCGCTTCTGCCACACACTACCCACTCTTCTAATGCTGGGCAAACATGTAACATTCTTTTTTTTTTTTGCAGCTTGTGGGCTGCCCAAAGAACCTAAAAGATTCCTCCATTTACATTGATCGATGTGGATGAAGGAATCTGCCAGAAAAAAGTAAAAAAATGTTATGCCAATGCATAAGAGCTACCGCCCACTGACCACCCCATGCGCCTAATGCTTGGGCGTATAGAAACAAGAACCTAAAAGGTTTCTCCATTCACATAAATCGATGTGGATAAAGAAACCTCTGCCAGAATAAGTGTATGGTATGCACACCATTAGAATCTTCTGCCACACATACACCCACTCTCCCACTCTTCTAATGTTGGGTATACATGGGCTGAATGAAAAAAATAACAGATTCCCCCATTTACATTGATCAATGTTGATGAAGAAATCTCTGCCAGAAGAAAAGTGAAAAAATAAAAAGCATACAAGTGATCCACCCTAGGCCCCTCATGCTTGGGCATACGTACAGGTGAAACTCGAAAAATTTGAATATCGTGCAAAAGTTCATTTATTTCACTAATGCAACTTAACCACTTAAGCCCCGGACCATTTTGCACGTAAATGCCCAGGCCAGGTTTTGCGATTCGGCACTGCGTTGCTTTAACAGACAATTGCGCGGTCGTGCGACGTGGCTCCCAAACAAAATTGGCGTCCTTTTTTGCGCTATAAACAAAAATAGAGCGACAATTTTGAAAAAAATTCAATATTTTTTACTTTGTGCTATAATAAATATCCCCCAAAAACATATATAACATTTTTTTTTTCCTCAGTTTAGGCCGATACGTATTCTTCTACCTATTTTTGGTAAAAAAAAAAAAAAAAATCGCAATAAGCGTTTATCGATTGGTTTGCGCAAAATTTATAGCGTTTACAAAATAGGGGATAGTTTTATTGCATTTTTATTAATTCTTTTTGTTTTACTACTATTGGCGGCGATCAGCGATTTTTTTCGTGACTACGACATTATGGCGGACACTTCGGACAATTTTGACACATTTTTGGGACCATTGTCATTTTCACAGCAAAAAATGCATTTAAATTGCATTGTTTATTGTGAAAATGACAGTTGCAGTTTGGGAGTTAACCACAGGGGGCGCTGTAAGAATTAGGGTTCACCTAGTGTGTGTTTACAACTGTAGGGGGGTGTGGCTGTAGGACTGACGTCATCGATCGAGTCTCCCTTATAAAAAAGATCACTCGATCGATACGCCGCCACAGTGAAGCCGTGTTTACATACGACTCTCCCCGTTCTTCAGCTCCAGGGAGCGATCGTGACGGAGCGGCTATAAATGAATAGCCGCGCCGTCATCCTGGATCGCTCCCCGAGGGAATCCGCCCGCCGCACGCAGCGGAGGGGGTCCCAATCGGACCCCCCACCTGCTAGAAGGCAAGGACGTATATATACGCCCATCTGCCTGTCCGTGCCATTTTGCGGACGTAAATAGTCGTGCGGCGGGCGTTAAGGGGTTAAAAGGTGAAACTAATATATGAGGTAGAATCATTACATGCAAAGCAAGACAGTTCAAGCCGTGATTTGTCATAATTGTGATGATTATGGATTACAGCTCATGAAAACCCCAAATCCACAATCTCATAAAATTAGAATATTACATGCAATCAATAAAACAAGGATTGTACTTAGAACAATATCAGACCTCTAAAAAGTATAAGCATGCATATGTACTCAGTACTTGGTTTGGACCCCTTTTGCAGCAATTACTGCCTCAATGCGACGTGGCATGGAAGCTATCAGCCTGTGGCACTGCTGAGGTGTTATGGAAGACCAGGATGCTTCAATAGCGGCCTTCAGCTCTTCTGCATTGTTCGGTCTCATGTCTCTCATCTTTCTCTTGGCAATGCCCCATAGATTCTCTATGGGGTTCAGGTCAGGTGAGTTTACTGGCCAATCAAGGACAGTAATCCCACAGTCATTGAACCAGGTTTTGATGCTTTTGGCAGTGTGGGCAGGTGCCGAGTCCTGCTGGAAAATTAAGTCGGCATCCCCATAGAGCTCGTCTGCGGAAGGAAGCATGAAGTGCTCCAAAATCTCTTTATAAACGGCTGCGTTGACCCCAGACTTAATGAGTGGACCAACACCAGCAGATGACATGGCTCCCCAAATCAACACAGAATGTGGAAACTTCACACTGGACTTCAAGCATCTTGCAGTGTGTGGATCTCCATTCTTCCTCCATACTCCGGGTCCTTGGTTTCCAAATGAGATGCAAAATTTGCTCTCATCAGAAAAGAAGACTTTGGACCACTGAGCACCAGACCAGGTGTGTTTTTCTTTAGCCCAGGTAAGACGCTTCTGATGTTGTTTGTTGTTCAGGAGTGGCTTGATAAGAGGAATACGACATTTGAAGCCCATGTCCAGGATCCGTCTGTGTGTGGTGGCTCTTGATGCACTGACTCCAGCTTCAGTCCACTCCTTGTGAAAGTCCAACACTTTTGAATGGCCTTTTCCTGACAATCCTCTCCAGGCTGCGGTCATCCCTGCTGCTTGTGCACCTTTTTCTTCCACACAACTTTCTATTAATGTGTTTTGATACAGCACTTTGGGAACATCCAACGTCTTTTGCAATTACCTTTTGAGGATTTCCCTTCTTATGAAGGGTGTCAATGATGGTTTTCTGCACAACTGTCAGGTCAGCAGTCTTTCCCATGATTGTGATTGTTACTAAACCAGACTGAGAGACCATTTAAAGGCTCAGGAACCCTTTGCAGGTGTTAAGGTTTATTTAGCTGATTAGAGTGGGACACTTTGAGCCTAGAATATTGCACCTTTTCACAATATTCTAATTTTCTGAGATTGTGGATTTGAAGTTTTCATGAGCTGTAATCCATAATCGTTACAATTATGACAAATCTTGAACAATCTTGCTTTGCATTTAATGAGTCTATCTAATATATTAGTTTCACCTTTTAAGTTGCATTAGTGAAATAAATGAACTTTTGCACGATATTCAAATTTTTTGAGTTTCACCTGTATTTTTTTTAAATGTGGATGACAAATCTCCTACTGCAGCGCTGCAGGCCCTGACATATGCAATCTGAAAACAGTACCCCTGCTGCTGTCATAATAAACAGATCAGTGCTGCGACTGATTAGTGTTCCTGCAAAGCAAACAACAGTTAACAATAACACACAGTAATAACTTGATAAAGTCACGTGTGTTGTGACGCAACGCGTCGGAAGGAGCTTGGTGACTGGAAGTCCCTGTGTTTGACACGTTTTTTCATTGCTGGCTTGTTATGCCATTTTAAACTGTCATGCTAATTTTTAAATAAACGTAGTAGTTTTTTTAACTACTACACTATGGAGATTCTTCTCTTCTGCCTCTAATCTCATGGATCTGGAGATATTATCTCAAAGCAACAGGCTGTGGAACTGGGTTCGGATAAAAACTGCAGTGATTCCCTGTCCAGGACACACCAAGGAGGAGGATAAATCTATCAAAACAGATTACACTATCAAAACAGATACACTTTGGGATGTGATGTTTGTACTTCTAGCTAATTTTATCTACTAGCACCTTATTTTAGGTATGGCTTACAGTATTTAGTGCTGCTTCACTATGCCGTATATATATATATATGGCTTGACTTTGCCTCCACTAACCACTTACCCCCCCGGACCATATTGCTGCCCAAAGACCAGAGTACTTTTTGCGATTCGGGACTGCGTCGCTTTAACAGACAATTGCGCGGTCGTGCGACGTGGCTCCCAAACAAAATTGGCGACCTTTTTTTCCCACAAATAGAGCTTTCTTTTGGTGGTATTTGATCACCTCTGCGTTTTTTATTTTTTGCGCTATAAACAAAAATAGAGCGACAATTTTGAAAAATATGAATATTTTTTACTTTTTGCTGTAATAAATATCCCCCAAAAATATATAAAAAAATTTTTTTTTTCCTCAGTTTAGGCCGATACGTATTCTTCTACATATTTTTCATTAAAAAAAAAAATCGCAATAAGCGTTTGATTGGTTTGCGCAAAAGTTATAGCGTTTACAAAATAGGGGGTATATTTATATGTCATTTTTATTAATATATATTTTTTACTAGTAATGGCGGCGATCAGCGATTTTTTTTCGGTATTGCGACATTATGGCGGACACTTGACACATTTTTGGGACCATTGGCATTTTTATAGCGATCAGTGCTATAAAAATGCATTGGATTACTATAAAAATGCCACTGGCAGTGAAGGGGTTAACACTAGGGGGCGGGGAAGGGGTTAAGTATGCCTGGGTGTGTTCTTACTGTGGGAGGGTGGCCTCACTAGGGGAAACACTGATCCTCTGTTCATACATTGTATGAACAGAAGATCAGCATTTCCCCTGCTGACAGGACCGGGAGCTGTGTGTTTACACACACAGCTCCCGGTCCCCGCTCTGTACCGAGCGATCGCGTGTGCCCGGCGATGATCGCGCCCGCCGGGCAGACGCACGGGAGTCGGGGGCGAGCGCCCCTAGTGGCGGCTGAGAGAGAGGACGTTATACTACGTGCTCTCGCCCAGCCGACGTAGAACGGCAGTGCGCGGTCGGCTAGTGGTTAAAGCTGCCCAAGAATAGACGGTTAAACATCTGATACACATTAACTACTCCCTCCGTGCCAACACCTTCTAAAACCCTCATAATACCCCTATATTTGCATCTTTAGTATTCTAGGCTTAGTACCAAAGTTCCCTCATAGGAAACCTCACCTCTATCAAAGACAAGTAGCACATTCTCCTTTCATAATCTCTCCAAATGGAGTGGCTGAGCAGTGGTGTTTTATTGTTTGTATCATGTTTTTTTTGTTTTTCTGTTGTTAATAGTACTGTTTAGGCAGATAACCTGTTAGGTATCGATTTACGTGGTACTTTCTCGAGCCGGGGAATGCCCAAAGGCTTTGTTTTTGTAACTATTACCAGGGGTGTATTTAGGTTTTGTGCTGCCCTAGGCCTGACTAAACTCGTGCAACTCCTAATTTAAATATGATCCACCCTTCCTGTCAAGGTACACCCCTTCCTGTTTAAGACCTGCCCTGAAATATTCCAGTGGGGACACTACTTCTGAGGGCCTTGAAGGGGGGGTTCCCTTAATCTGCAGAGATTTCCTCTCATTTCCTGTTTGGCTATGGGGCAGGAAATAAAGAGAAATGAACAGATGGCAACAAAAAAAATTAACAAGGGCTATAACCATCCCTTACTCTATCCAAAATGGATTGCTTATAGTTTTACTGATAAGGCAGCACTGATGAGATGGCACCAACGAGGTGGCACTGCTAAATTTATGGAGGAATAAGAGGATATAACCATGCCAGTGGTGCAGCAGAAAATATAAAGCACAGTGATGAAGGTATGTGCTCCAGCAGTGAGCAAAGGAAGGATTGGGGGCAGGAACAAATAAATCCATCTGTTTATTTTTCTCATCAGCAATCAACAGAAATAAAATTAAGATTCCCCAATATGTACAACTGACACAAGCAAAGGATTGCAGGAGAGTCCTACTACCTACCTGACAGGCAATAGGTGACTATGTCAGTGTCCCTTGTGTTCCCACCATCCCTATCATACCGGCAGCAGTATGGGGGCGCCAGACCGGTTTGTCTTGCGGCCCAGTCCACCTCATAAGACTGGTGCTGCACTAAAAGTGTAGCAAAAGCTGGCGGGGACTCTTTTCATGCTGCACCCCTGCAAAGTGCTACCCTAGGCCTGGGACATTGCTTTGCCTGCCCGTGCCATTCTGCCGACATATATGTACGTGAGGCAGTCGGCAAGTGGTTAATAGTGCCCCCCTTAATACTCAACTGAGCCCGATTTTGATCCAGTGCTATTCATGTCTGCAGCAGCTCTTCTCCACTCTTCCTGCTGTCACATGATTTGCTTAGAGCATTGGGAGCCATTGGCTGCTGTCAGTCAAAAGCTGTGAGCATAGCCTAGGGGCAGGGCCCAGTGCCACTGTCATTGTGTCATTGTCAATTAAGCTTTTCATATTGATGTAACAATTTAAAAGAGACAGCATCCAGCCAACTATAGTGACATTTCTTTGGGTGTTGATGTATTTAAACACATTTTAGAGTGTTGCTTTCTCTGAGAGTCACAATTCTTTTCACTGTGTCATTTAATAGTCACCAAGTGCAGAAGTTTTTTTACACTATCGACAAAGACAGTGAGGCTCCGGATCGAGCATGCATAAGTGCCCCATAGCAGGCAAGGGGAGGAGCCAGGTGTGCCGATGGGGGACCTGAGAAGAGGAAGATCAGGGCTGCTCTGTGCAAAACCATTACGCAGAGCAGATAAGTATAACATGTTTATTATTTTTAATAAAAGAAATTAAAGCTTTACAGTCACTTTAAGAAGCAAGAGATTTTAAAATTATATTGGAGACTAGAGAAAGACTTAAAGGGGTTGTAAAGGTACATGTTTTTTTCACCTTAATGCATTCTATGCATCATGGTGAAAAAATATGCAAGCATTAGCGCCCCCCGTTTACTTACCTGCCCCCCTCGAAAGTCCCGCACCGTGAACGCGCAGGCTTCTCGGCTCATTCATTAGTTGAATGAAAGCAGCGCAGCCATAACCCTAAACCTGTCCCATATCACCCCAGCCTGCCCTATACCACCACATGTATGCCATAAAGCACCCTAACCTGCCCTATACCACCCCAAACTGCCCTATATTACCCTAACCTGCCCTATAACACCCCAACCTGCCCCATACCACCCCAATTTGCCCTATACAACCCAAACTGCCCTATACAACCCAAATTGCCCTATATTACACTGGCTCCCCAAGTCTAGATGGTAACGCCGGGGATCGAAAGACCAGCAAAGGACTGGCCCGGCTGAAGACAGTACAGGACTCTTTGACTGGTGAGTATTTCTTAAAAGTCAGCCGAATTCATTCTTTTATTTCCTGTTCAGCTTCTTTTTTCCATTTCCTGCTTATGAAGCTGGAGCCATCAAACAATCTCTGTTCTGCATTTCCAATTTTCTTCTCTTTCTTTCCTCTGTAGTGAATCAGTTTCTTCACTCCTATTCGCTCATTTGTGTCTATTTCTGGCCACTGCAACAAGAAAATACATAAATCAGACCCATCATTCAATACAGGACATACCAACCAGGAGATGCATTGTCATATGTAACACTACACTACCTAATGTTATAATGGTAACGGATATTTTGGTAATGGGAAAATACAGATCGGTTGCACTAAATTCCACCCCCGCCACCTCTCCTGTCCAGGTTCTGAGGGTCGGCAAGGAAGGATTGTGGTTTACCTGTCACCTGCCCACCATTGACAGGTTGCCAACCCCAGGATTAGGGTGTGCCCTGGCACACCCCTTGCGCACGCCTATGGACTCAAGTCTTCTGCCGAGCTGCTATTTATTGGCTGTGAGCTCCGACATCTTTGCTAGGATACCATCACAACAGCCAGAGTTCCGCTTCAGACTGGTTGTTGTTTACAAGAATTCCAACTGCCAGCGCCTTCCCTCAGCCAATCAGATTCAAATTTGCCATTTGAATTCCAACTGCCAATATCCACAGTTTTTTTTTTTTTTTTTTTTTTTTAAATAAGAGAGCTTAGTATTTACTCTGCATGTATGAAATCCAATATACAGATAAATCTGTGGAGCACCTAATACACAGATGAGGCTTTTATATGAGCCTGAATTTGGAGTCATTTCCAATGACATAGACAGGCGTCAATAGGGCTGCTCGAAACACATCGAGATGAATCAGTAAATACGTTTTCTTTTTATCCACTTGCCGACAATGGCTTTTTCTGACATTTGTTGTTTACAAGTTCAAATCAGTGGCCCGGATTCAGAGAGCAATTGCGCCTGCGTAACCATAGTTACGCAGCGCAATTGCTTGCGCCGGCGTTACGAATGCTCCTGATTCAGGAACATCGTAACGCCGACTGCAGCCTAAAATCTGCGTGGCATAAGGCTCTTATGCCACGCAGATTTTAGGCTGCATTCTTGCGATGACCGCTAGGGGGGCGCTCCTATTGTGCTCAGTGTATAGTATGCAAATTGCATACTAACACCGATTCACAATGTTGCGCGAGCCCTGCGTACGCAAGTTACGTCGTTTCCGTACGGCGTGTTTAGCGCAAGGCTGCCCCTTCTAATAGTAGGGGCAGCCAATGCTAAAGTATACCCGCCGTTCCCGCGTCGCAAAATTTGAATTTCACGTTGTTTGCGTAAGTGATTCGTGAATGGCGCTGGACGCCATTCACGTTCACTTTGAAGCAAATTACGTCCTTGCGACGTCATTTGCCGCAATGCACGTCGGGAAAGTTTCCCGCCGGCGCATGCGCTTTACGATCGGCGCGGGAACGCGCCTAATTTAAATGATTCCCGCCCCCTGCGGGATCATTTAAATTGCGCGCGCTTACGCCGGGCAATTTTGCCGGCGCGCCCTCGCAATTTACGGAGCTACTGCTCCGTGAATCGAGGGCAGCGGCGCAAATTTGCGGGGGCGCAGGGCAAAATCATTGCCCTGTGCCTCCGTAATTTATGCGCAAATCTTACTGAATCTGGGCCAGTATTTTTTGCTAGAAAATTACTTAGAACTCCCATTGATCTGACCGGATCGCTGACCAGTAAGCGGCGGGGGGAGGCACCTCTCCTGCTCTGTATAAAAGTGATACCATGGCAAATCCGCTGCTGGGACCACTTTTATCAGAAAGTCAAAAACGTGATGTATATTTACAGTTAGACGGTCTCATTTGTAATCGCTGCTATCACTATCACTGGGTTCCCTGTGACTGGCTAGATAGAGCCTCATTCTGCCATGATGTTGGTGTGTTTAAAATGTAACCAAATGCAAACCTTTTTATGTTTACTGCCCAGTAAAGGCACAGGATTTGTATTTATAGATCATGACATATTATTTGGGTAGCTTCAGGTGTTGTTTACAAGAATACCAACTGTCAGTGTCTCCCCACAGCCACCAATCAGATTCAGATTTCCATATTCCATCTCCCATTGTCCACAGCAAGTTTCAAATTATCAGCAGAGTGAAAGTTAAAGCGCTAATTATCCCTGGATATATGAAATCCAATACAGATGGTCCCCATATTACAAACAAGATCGGGTCTGTAGGTTTGTTCTTAGGTTAAGGGCCCTTTCACACGTACGGACCGTATGTCCGCATTTTCATCCGTCCGTTTGCGGATGAAAACGGGACATACATGGGTCCCTATGTGATTACGGGTGTCAGCGGATGAAGATCTGCTGACACCCGTAATTTGTCTGCCTCCGCAAAGATCCGCATTTGCAGACGGAAGAAATCCTATTTTTCTTCCGTCTGCCGGATCGGATGAACACGGACATCCGGTCTGTGTTCGTCCGATCCCCCATAGGGGAGAGCGGAGGAAACACAGGGCGGTCTCTGCACAGTGTGCGGGGACCGCCCTGTCAGCTGCCAGCTCAGCGGGGATTTTACGGAGGATCCCCGCTGAGCTGTACGGACACAGGGAGCGGATCATTACTGATCCGCTCCGTGTGAAAGGGCCCTAAATTTGTTTGAAAGTCGGAACAGGTACATTTTTTAAGTGTAGCTCCAGCCAAAAAAAACTATTTTTAAGCTTTTTGGATCGCATAAGGAAGGGTTATCACCCCTGTAATGTTGGTTTTGCTGTCTGTGCTCCTGTTCAGAAGATTTCACTCCACTTTCTGTCCCTATGACAATTGGATTTTGGATTGGTGATTGGTGATAAAGCTTCAGTGGAGACACGTTTTTTCCCATAATAACTCTTATGCCGCGTACACACCATCAGTCCATCTGATGAGAACGGTCCGTTTTCATCGGTTAACCGATGAGGCTGACTGATGGTCTGATGTGCCTACACACCATCGGTTAAATAACCGATCGTGTCAGAATGCGGTGACATAAAATACAACGATGTGCTGAAAAAGTTCAGTGCTTCCAAGCATGCGTCGACTTGAATTTGAGCATGCATGGATTTTTAACCGATGCTCGTGCGTACTAGGCTAGGTTAGGCGTCCATCGGTTAAATTTTAAAGCAAGTTCTATTTTTTTTGACCGAAGGATAGCTGACCGATGGGGCCCACACACGGTTTTGACCGATCGTGTGTACGCGGCCTTACAGGAGTGAAATTTCCTTCCTAGGGGTAGATATCCTCTCACTTCCTGTATCCCTCCGTTTGTAAGTCAGATGTTTGTATCTAGGGGACCCCCTCAACCCTGCTTTAAACTTCTCCACAACTTTATCCCTGACCTGTCTGGTGTGTTCTTTGGCCTTCATGATGCTGTTTGTTCACTAAGGTTCTCTGACAAACCTGAACAGCTGTATTTATAATGAGATTAAATTACACACAGGTGGACTCTATTTACTAATGTTCCACTAGATTTTAGTTGGGTGTATCAGAGTAAGGCTGGGTTCACACTACTACACTACTTTGATCCTACTTTGCTCTGCTACATTGGTCCTACATTTATCCTACATTGGTCCTACATCCATCCTACTTTCATGAACAGGATACTACTTTGGTCTGACTTCAATGATATTCAATGGGCCTGAAGTAGGCTCAATGTAGGACCAAAAGTAGTACAGGGAGCATTTTCAAAGTCGGACCGACTTGTGTAGGACGCTACAAGATGCTCTCATAGGGAAACATTGAACACAGAGCAAAGTAGGATAAAAGTAGTGTAGTAGTGTGAACCCAGCCTAAAGGTGCTGAATACAAATGCACACCACACTTTCCAGATATTTTTTGTAAAATAAAATTGAAAAACATTTATCATTTTCCTTTCACTTCTCAATTATGTGCCACTTTGTGTTGGTCTATCACATAAAAAAAAAAAAAAAAAAAAAAACACATTTATGTTTTTGGTTGTAACATGACAAAATGTGGAAAATGTCAGGGGGTATGAATACTTTTTCAAGGCGCTGTACTAGTAATCTTTTTTTAGCTGTCTGTAAGGCCTCATACACACGACCGAACATGTCTGCTGAAACTGGTCGGTGGACCAGTTTCAGCAGACATGTTCGGTCGTGTGTACGGTCGATCGGACAAATGTCCGGCGGATCGGACAGGTTTCCAGCGGACAAATGTTTCTTAGCATGCCAAGAAACATGTCCGCTGGAACCATGTCCGCTGGAACCATGTCCGTCGGACATGTTCGGTCGTCTGTACGACTTACCGGACATGTCCGCTGGGCCGCCATCCCTCGCATGCGTCGAAGTGATTCGACGCATGCGTGGAAGCATTGACCTTCCAGGGTCGCGCACGTCGCCGCGTCATCGTCGCGACACGTCACCGCGTTTGTTTTCCGCAGGGATTTTGGTCTGATGGTGTGTACAGCCATCAGACCAAAATCCGGCAGCGGACATGTCCAATGAAAACGGTCCGGCGGACCGTTTTAATCGGACAGTCCGTCCGTGTGTACGAGGCCTAAGGATGGAATTCTTACCACCACTATAAAGAGGGTATTCCTCTATTGACCACACCTGTAGGATCACAAGCCTACAGCACATGCTTTTTGTTAACCATTAACATATAACTAGCTAGATAAACAGGACTTATGTTCTAGAAATATGCACCATTCATATAAGGAAATGTTCACTGTTTGTTTAGCATGTCTATAAATAGCCAGAGAATAATGTGCCGTAAGAACAGAGATTCCTCCCTTTATCCATCGAACTAAACTGGTATAAACTCTAGAACCAGTCATGTGGACTTTGGCTGCCGCAGTACCCCTGTCATATGGAGTAAATCCCTAAACTGGCAGAATCTCAGAGAATTGCTATAATGACTGTCAACCTGAAAAACGTCTTTGTTTTCTGTTAAAGGTTCATCTTTGGAACATGTTATATGTTCCACCTGTTTTTAGGGTAGAACATGCAACATGTTCCAGCATCTACAGCCTCTGACCCCAGATTTGGGGTGTGTGACCCCAGATCCCTTCTCCCTGCAACAGCAGGTGGGGGATCATATCCAGGCACCCGCTGTCAGAATTTAAAAACAGCGCAGCTGTGCTGGCTCCGCCCACACAACCATGTCATTCATTTACAGGTTCCTACAAATGAATGCCTACAAGTGCCACCAGCTATTGCAGCTGACAGTTCCTAATTCTCAATGAACTGCGAGTGCACTGGTGATTGTCCTCATACTCCATAGCCCATTTATCTTCATGCTTTCAGATAACTGCCTGTCCGTACACTGTATGGGCAGACAGCTATCCTGAGAGTCTACAGGATTCGGAGATTGCACCCACGATCTGCTGAAGTAATGTCACTGAAATATGTCATCCCGGAGGGAAAAGTGATATCTTTTGCTACCCTTAGGCAGGAATATTCCCTTCCTGGATCAATAGGATTTCGCTATTGGCAATTAGAACCAATCTTGTTGGAGTCTGACCCGATTGAATGCCTTCTTACCTCACGGGTGATGGGGAAGCCCTTGTCTTCCCTTTTTCTTCGCCTCTCCTTGGCGTATGACAACAGGTCCACCCGTATATTTCAACGCTGGCGATCAGATGTACCTGAGTTAATGGAGGAGAATTGGGAGGATTGTGTATCCACCATGTCACCTCGGTGATCTCGGCCAAAGACCGGTTTATCCAACTTAAATTTTCACATGGGGTCTACTATACTCCTCATCGACTAGCCAGCATTTACCCGCAGTCGGACCCGAGGTGTGCGAAGTGTGCGGTTTTCACTGGCACCTTTATATCTATGGTATGGACTTGGCCTGTAATTATGCCTTTTTGGGAGACAGGGGCCTTAGTCAGCTGTGTAACATCTCGTTGCATCCCACACCACTTTTTAAATTTGTTAGGTCACATGGAAAACATAGAGACAGATAGATATACTAAACTCTTCCTTACATTTTTTCTATGCTAGAAGAGAAATTCTGTTGAGGTGGAAATCCCCTACACCCCCAACGCTAGATGCCTGAAAGATGACTATTATAACTCAGTACTTCCTCTATACAAACTTACCTATGAAATCAGGAGCTGCCATAAATTTGATAAGGTGTAGTCAACCTGGATAGATGCATATGGATCAAATGTTTAGGTGGAGTTTAAGAGATTAGGGTTTCTTTGTTTTTTTTATTCCCCTGACCTCCCTTTCTCCCCCTACCACTGTGGGGAATAACTCTCCCATTCCTTTTCTTCTTCCCTTTGCCTTCCTCTCTTATCCCATTCTCCTCAGTTAGAGAAATGTTTTTGAGACGACTGTCATGACCCTGTTAAAATGTGTTTTAAACAATTCACACTGGTGTTTTCAAGCATCAGTTTGGTTTGTATTTTTCACGATCTCTATTGCCAACCAGCATACGAGGCTATTCAAGCGATTGCAGAAATTGGAATAGATTTAGCGGGCCAGATTCTGAAAGGAGATACAACGGCGTATCTCTGTTTGCGGGGCTGTGCATCTAACTTAGAATCAGTTACGCATAGATTTTGCTTAGATCCGACTTGCGTACGTCACTTACACCGTCGGATCTAAGTTGCAATGTTACGCTGGCCGCTAGGTGGCGTTCCCGTCGATTTCTGCGTTGAATATGCAAATGAGCCTGATACGCCGATTCCCGAACGTTTTTGCGCCGCTTCGCCGTAGTTTCCGTAGTTTCCGTAAGCATAAGGTTTTACCCCTGCTATATGAGGGGTAACCTTTTGTCAGTCCGCCGTATGCCATGTTAAGTATGGACTCGGGACAGCGTCGTGTTTTTCCGTTGTTTACGTAGTTTACGTAACTCGTTCGCGAATAGGCCTGTACGTTAATTACGTTGCCGTCGTAATCAATGTATTTGCGGCGTACTATGGAGCATGCGCAGTGGCCTACGTTTAAGGCCGGCGCATGCGCAGTTCGTTCGGCACGGGGGGGTGAAATGTTATGCCGCGTACACATTGAATATTCTGACCATGTGTATGTCCCATCTGACTTTCTGTCGATTGTTCTGATGGACTTGCATAGAAAGCAGGTTCTATCGGAAAATCCATTTGTCTGTATTAGGGTTGTCCCGATACCAGTATCGGTACCGATACCGAGTATTTGCGGGAGTACTCGTATTCCCGCAAATACCCCCGATACTAAAATAGAATACTTGTCCCCCCCCCCGCCGCAAACCGCAAAGCCGCCGTTAATCAGCGTGCGGTGAACATTACAGCTTTCGTTTGAATAGCTGTATCCCCCGCCGCGTATAGACACTCCCCCTTGCGCGGGATTGGACGGATGATCTGTCCAATCCCGCGCAAGGGGGAGTGTCTATACGCGGCGGGGATACAGCTATTCAAACGAAAGCTGTAATGTTCCCCGCACGCTGATTAACGGCGGCACGTGCAGCATCATCAAGGTACGTAGGACATGGCTGCAATATGTGGGGGGACACGGCTGGATATATATTGTGGGGGGGGACACGGCTGGATATATATTGTGGGGGGGACACGGCTGGATATATATTGTGGGGGGGGACACGGCTGGATATATATTGTGGGGGGGGACACGGCTGGATATATATTGTGGGGGGGGACACGGGTGGATATATATTGTGGGGGGGGACACGGCTGGATATATATTGTGGGGGGGGACACGGCTGGATATATATTGTGGGGGGGGACACGGCTGGATATATATTGTGGGGGGGGACACGGCTGGATATATATTGTGGGGGGACACGGCTGGATATATATTGTGGGGGGACACGGCTGGATATATATTGTGGGGGGACACGGCTGGATATATATTGTGGGGGGACACGGCTGGATATATATTGTGGGGGGACAGGGCTGGATATATATTGTGGGGGGACAGGGCTGGATATATGTGGGGGGACAGGGCTGGATATATGTGGGGGGACAGGGCTGGATATATGTGGGGGACACGGCTGCATTTGGGGACACATTTAAAAAAAGTATCGGTATCGGCGAGTACATAAAAAATGTATCGGTACTTGTACTCAGTCCTAAAAAAGTGGTATCGGGACAACCCTAGTCTGTATGCAATTCCGACAGCAAAAAAAAAAAAAGCATGCTTGGAAACAATTCAACGCATGCTCGGAAGCATTGAACTGCTTTTTCAACGTACTGTTGTACGTCACCAAGTTCTTGACAGTCGAAAGTTCAGAGAACTTCTGTGTGACCGTGTGTATGCAAGCCAAGCTTGAGCAGAATTCCGTTAGAAAAACCATCCAACTTTTTTCTGACAGAAATTCGGCTTGTGTGTACAGGGCATTAGGGTTCTGTTTAGATCAGCGTTTTAAATTTTTTTTTTTTAGTCAAGGCACCCTTTAGAACTGTGCACAATCCTGGGGCACACCAATCTGAGTTCTCGTTCACACTAGGTGCTTATTTGTGTGTTCCTGCATGTTACATAGTTGTTAAGATTGAATAAAAACACTAGCCCATCCAGTTCAACGTGTGTGTGTGTGCGCGCATGCGTGTTCATGTTGATATCCCTGTATAGTGTGTTTACTAGGATGCACATCTTGATAGAAAACTATAAATACTTCCTGCTGGTACCACCAATTGTGGAAGAGAGTTTCACATCCTTATTGCCCTGACAGGTTAAGATTAAATTTCATTGATTGGCCCCATGTCTTATACTCCCCGAGACTGAATAGTTTTCTTCCTACGTTGGGATCACAATTGAAATTGTTTGCTATTGCTAGGGTTGTCCCGATACCACTTTTTTAGGACTGAGTAAAAGTACCGATACTTTTTTTTATGTACTCGCCGATACCGAATACCGATACTTTTTTTTAAATGTGTCCCCAAATGCAGCCATGCCCCCCCAACATATGCAGCCATGCCCCCCCAACATATGCAGCCATGCCCCCCCAACATATGCAGCCATGCCCCCCCAACATATGCAGCCATGCCCCCCCAACATATGCAGCCATGCCCCCCTCTAGTATTCTATTTTGGCATCGGGGGTATTTGCGGGAGTACGACGGCTAATACCAGTATCGGGACCGATACCGAGTATCGGTATCGGGACAACGCTAGCTATTGCTATCATATTTCCTCGTAAATGTCTCTTCTCCAGGGAGAATAAGTTTAGTGCTTGAAGTCGTTCCTCGTAAACGAGGTCCTCTTGTCCCCTTATTCATTTAGTTACCCTTCTCTGGATTCTCTCCAGTTCCCACACCTCCCTCCTGAGGATTATTGAGCAGAACTAGACGGAATACTCCATATGCGGCTGAACCAGAGTTTTATGAAGTGGCAGGATTATGGTTTTATCTCTGGAGTAAATCACCTTTTTAATGCATGCTAATAGTCTGCTGACTTTCCTTGCTGCGGCTTGACATTGCAAGCTATTGCGCAGTCTGTCTTCTACTAGGACTCCAGCTCTTTCTCCACCCTGGATTCTCCCAGAGGTTCTCCCCCTACATTTTTCAACATTAAACCTCAGTTCCCATGTAGTTGCCCACCTTTATTTTTATTCAGGTCTTCTTGTAAAATTTCCATATCCTGCTGTGAAGTTATTGCCCTGCTTATTTTTGTTTTGTCAGCAAACACTGAGAATGAGCTATTTATAGCAACCTCTATATCATTTATGAATACATTTTAAATAATTGGTCCTACTCCTAGGACAAAACCTTGGGGGACCTCACCTACCACTACAGACTACAGTCTGAGCACAAGTCATTTATCACCACCCTTTGGACACGCCCCTATAACCAGTTTTTTTAGCCTTTCCCGCTGAGATTGTGTTTTTTTTGTGAATCAGTACTGCTGGGACCTTGAAGAAGGGGGAAAATCCCAAAAGCTTGTCCTAAAAAATTGTATGTTGGTGCAAATAAAAAAAAAGGATCACGGACAGTACTCAATTGTTTATATCCAAGAACAAACCCTATGGTTCATGCCTACAGACCTCAGTTTGTAAATTAAGCCTCTATGGGGATCAAATGCTTTTGCAAAATGTATACATACACCACAAACCCTGCACCCTGAGATGTGAGTGGAACCCAGTGGAACTCCCATGCACAAAGGAGAGAGAGAGCACACATCACACCTCATCCCAGCTTTCTCTTGCTGGTGAAGTAGAAAGCTGTGTGTATCGCCTGACATGTACTTAGCAAGGGGTGGGCTCCCTTCAGTCCACCTGACCTCCACCTATCCATCACAATGCATGTGCTTCCATTGTGGAGTCTCTCACAAGCTAGAGATAGGACCACAGATACCAGGGTGCCGTCACAAGGCTCAGTGGCTTACGCATGTATTTGCAAATGTGTGCAGCCTAATCCCCTGTTTTAACACATACTGTTAGATAGGTAGATTCGGTTGTCAGCGCACTGCCCGGTGAGTAAAGCTTGGATTTTTCCTTGTCTTGTTTATACCTTAGCAACCAATGACATTATCAGTTGGTAGGACGCAGGCATTCAACCAGCATAGCAGGAGGGTAGAGCCTACAGGAGGTGTGTGGTGTACTCTCTCTCCTCTCAGTACATGGCAGTTTACACAGGGTCACAATCAAAATCGGGATGTTGCTGCGGAACCCCAGTTAAAAAACACTGGTTTACACCCTTGATATGTCACCCAAGCCCCCCCAACAGCGTTGTAAAGAATAATTAAAGTGGATGTAAACTTACTATCAGCATTGCTAAACTACTGTCAAAGTGCTGATCTATAAGGATATACATTCCTCCTTCATGTATCCTTACCTGTCAAATAAGACTCCCCACCCACCTCTACACTCCCCTTGGCCACATATATTATTTTCTCCTATGTATCTCTTATGCCGCGTACAGACGATTAGACATTCCGACAACAAAACATGGATACGTGGATACATTTCCGACGGATGTTGGCTCAAACTTGTCTTGCATATACACGGTCACACAAATGTTGTCGGAAATTCCGAACGTCAAGAACGCTGTGACGTACAACGGCACTAGAAAAGGGAAGTTCAATACCAGTCATGTTAGTAGAAGTTTGGTGAGAAACGATTTGCATTTTTCAGCCCGTTACAGCGTGACAAATGTGCTATCTCCATTACGAACGCTAGTTTTACCAGACCGATCGCTTCCGTCTCATACTTGATTACGAGCATGCGTGGAATTTTGTACGTTGGAATCGTCCACACACGATCGGAATTTCCAAGAATGGATTTTGTTGTCCAGCTCTCAGATTTTGTTGTCGGAAATTCCGACAACAAATGTCCGATGGGGCCTACACACGGTTGGAATTTCCGACCAAAAGCTCCCAATCGAACATTTGTTGTCAGAAATTCCGAGCGTGTGTACGCGGCATTACACTGAACTTCTGCTGGTCTCGTGGATTATGTCCCATGATCACTAACATCCAGTCAAAACCCAGGAAAGTCACCACATAACTTCAGCATGCCCAATCATACTAAGCTGTGGAGAAGCAAATCCTGGGAGAGCTGGAGAAGAAAGGAGGGGGGGATGGGAAGTACACAGAATGTCTCTCTCACACTCCTGCATGAGATAAGGAAATCACCTGTAAAGCCCTGTACACACGACCGGGATTCCCAGGGGTAAACCGAGAACCTGCTCAATAACTTTCCCCCTGTACACACTAGAGGTTTTCTCGTCGGGAAAACTGTGGCGAGAGCTTGTGGTGTGTATGCTCCACCGCAGTGTTTCCCATAGCTAAACTGCCGGGGGAAAAAGACCACCGGGAATCGCGGCAGGAAAAAAAAAGAGAACATGCTTTTATTTTTCCTGCCAGGATTCCCGGCTGTTTTTCTGTCGGGAAAACTGCCATGGAGCATACACACGGCCAGTTTTCCCGGCCAAAAGCCATCATGGCCAATGGGAAAACTGGTCGCGTGTACGAGGCATTACTTTCAGCAAGGGGGAGAAACCAACACCTATTTGTCTGTGTGTACGTTTTTATCTTATTGAAAAAAGATAAGGGGATTTCTCAGAGCTGAATTATATCTTTGTGCCAAAACTGGGCACAGATGACTTGAAAACCTATACCAGGTACAAGCGTAATTAAATAAAAAAAAATAAAAAATGGGTTTACATCCACTTTTAACATTTAAAAATATAACAACATATGTATAAAAAAAAACATTTAAAAATGAAGGGCTCAATCTTTGGCCCATACAATATGAATGAAAGTTTTGTTTATGCCACTGGAGCCGCCTGTTACTCTCAGAGTGCCTGCATACAGCATTAGCCACACTGAACAACACTGATTCACACTGTACAATCCACCTATGTGAATGAGCCCCAAGACCTTATACACACACACAGCTTTATTTATTAACTCAATATAGTAAAAAAATATCAGAGTCGAAAAAGTGGCACCGATCCCAGAGCTCAATATATATATATATACTGCACGCTAGCCGCTATTATATAAATAAATTGAATGTTAGAAGAATATGCCTAAATAAAAAATAAAAGCATTAAGAGCCCATTCACACAGGGGCAACACTGATACACTTTATTAACATTTGTCTCTATGGGTTGAAAAACAGTAGTCAATTAATATCATACCTCACATGAAACACCATAAATTCTAAACCAGAGTGTGTAATAAAAACATAGTGACTGGGTTCTCCATATTGGCCATGCAGACGAGCGCCAGATTTGTGCAAGTTATAGAATGTTTGTGTCCACTAATAATGATTTCAGTGTATTTTTAGTGAAGCAACTGTTTTAATATTTTTGTGGGCGGGGGAATCCTACTAGGTAGGTTGTATGATTCCCCATGATTTCAAACAGCAACCCTGAATTTAGCCTTTTGGCAGGGCCAGATTAAGAACATCATGGGCCTGGTGCTGAGGATTTTGGTGGGGCCTTTTATAAATAAATGCGTGGGAATGACATGAACGCAGCCCGGCCAAGGCAAGTGACCAGAGGCACAGAACCCAGAAGGAAGACCGGGTAAAGATGGAAGCGCCCGGGCCCAGGGCCGGATTTCCCTCAAGGCCACCGAGGCCGGGCCTCAGGGCGGCAGTGGGTGAAGGGGCGGCACCTCTTTTGTGTCTGTCTTCTCTGTCCTCCCCCCTCCCCTCTTTGCGTGTCACCTAGTGACAGTGCTGCCCCATCCCCTCCTGCTGCAGGCTTTTTTATATTGTTTTATTCTTCTGTTATCACACGCTAGCCGCTGCCTAAAAGACTGTGTTGTGGCAGCGCGTTTTTTTTGTTTTATATAGGAATAACCAATATATTTGTACACTATCCGTTCTGTAATCTAATACAGTGCCCCCCGTCTCTGTGTTTCATTAAAAAATTCCTCCTTCACTGTATCTCACGGCGGCTCCTGGCGATCACGTGACAGGCTGCGTCTCATCTCCTCCTCGTGTCCCGCTGACATGTCAGCAAGGAAATCTCGGCCCCGCCCACTGCTTCTGCAAGACGTGCAGAGAGGAGACATAGCCTGTTACAAGATCGACGGGAGCCGCCGTGAGATACGGTGAAGGAGGTATATTTTTTTATGAACTATAGAGACAGGGGGGCACTGTATTAGCATGTAGAACGGATAGTGTAAAAATATATTGGTTATTCCTGCAACAGGAGGGGGATGGGGTGGCACTGTCACTAGGTGAGACGCAAATAACTGAAAGTGGGTTAACAACCACTTAATCAATGTGACGGATTACTTTGCAGGGAGAAAAAAACAGCGACATCACTGCTCCGTGTACAGAGCCCCGAGTTCTTAGTAAACAGTGGGGGGGGGGGGGGGGGCGACACCTGAGATGTAAGGAAGCACTCCGCTGGGGACAGTGACACCTGAGATGTAAGGAAGCACTCCGCTGGGGACAGGGACACCTGAGATGTAAGAAAGCACTCCGCTGGGGACAGGGACACCTGAGATGTAAGGAAACACTACGCTAGCTGGGGACAGTGACACCTGAGATGTAAGGAAACACTCCGCTGGGGACAGTGACACCTGAGATGTAAGGAAACACTCCGCTGGGGACATGGACACCTGAGATGTAAGGAAGCACTCCGCTGGGGACAGTGACACCTGAGATGTAAGGAAACACTCCGCTGGGGACAGTGACACCTGAGATGTAAGGAAACACTCCGCTGGGGACAGTGACACCTGAGATGTAAGGACACACTCCCCTGGGACAGTGGGCCATATTCTCTAAAAATATCCGCCTGCTGCGCTTAGGGCACTTACACTCCGCTGTCCCAACTTACTGGAGCAGGTGTTGTATTCCCCAAACACTTGCTCCATAAGTTGGGACAGCGGAGTGTAAGTGTCCCGGCGTAGCCTGGCGGATCTCCAAGGGGGCATCCTCTATTCAAATGAAGCGCGCCCCCGATGCGAAAGAACTGGGCATGCGCCGGGCTGCAAAAAGCCCAGTGCGCATGCTCCAGTTCTCGGCGGAAAACGTCAATGACGCCGACGTGTGCGTCATCGACGTAAAGTCGTATTCAAGAACGACTTACGTAAACGACGTACCCGACGAAAAAACACGATTGGGACCCGACGCCATCCGTAACATGGCCTACGCGAGACTTGCGCAAACTTACCCCTCATATAGCAGGAGTAAGTTTCCGCTTACGCAAACGACGTTAGCGACGGTTACGCGACGCGAACTCGTTCGGGAATCGGCGTAGAAGGATCATTTGCATATGCAAATGACTCCTTCACGTAAATGCCATCTAGCTGCGGCCGGCGTCATTGCATTTAAGATCCGCCAGTGTAAGTGACTTACAGATGGCGGATCTTAAGTGTATCTATGCAAAAATGATTCTGAGAATCAGGAGCATAGATACACTGGCCAAAAAAGGGAGTAACGATGGAGTATCCTGAGTTACTCCATCGTAACTTCTATGAGAATATGGCCCAGTGACACCTGAGATGTAAGGAAACACTCCGCTGGGGACAGTGACTCCTGAGATGTAAGGAAGCACTCCGCTGGGGACAGTGACACCTGAGATGTAAGGAAGCACTCCGCTGGGGACAGTGACTCCTGAGATGTAAGGAAGCACTCCGCTGGGGACAGTGACTCCTGAGATGTAAGGAAGCACTCCGCTGGGGATAGTGACACCTGAGATGTAAGGAAGCACTCCGCTGGGGACATGGACACCTGAGATGTAAGGAAACACTCCGCTGGGGACAGTGACACCTGAGATGTAAGGAAACACTCCGCTGGGGACAGTGACACCTGAGATGTAAGGAAACACTCCGCTGGGGACAGTGACACCTGAGATGTAAGGAAGCACTCCGCTGGGGACAGTGACACCTGAGATGTAAGGAAACACTCCGCTGGGGATAGTGACACCTGAGATGTAAGGAAACACTCCGCTGGGGACAGTGACACCTGAGATGTAAGGAAGCACTCCGCTGGGGACATGGACACCTGAGATGCAAGGAAACACTCCGCTGGGGACAGAGACACCTGAGATGTAAGGAAACACTCCGCTGGGGACAGAGACACCTGAGATGTAAGGAAACACTCCGCTGGGGACATGGACACCTGAGATGTAAGGAAGCACTCCGCTGGGGACAGTGACACCTGAGATGTAAGGAAGCACTCCGCTGGGGACATGGACACCTGAGATGTAAGGAAACACTCCGCTGGGGACAGTGACACCTGAGATGTAAGGAAACACTCCGCTGGGGACAGTGACACCTGAGATGTAAGGAAGCACTCCGCTGGGGGCAGTGACACCTGAGATGCAAGGAAACACTCCGCTGGGGACAGTGACACCTGAGATGTAAGGAAGCACTCCGCTGGGGACAGTGACACCTGAGATGTAAGGAAGCACTCCGCTGGGGACATGGACACCTGAGATGTAAGGAAGCACTCCGCTGGGGACATGGACACCTGAGATGTAAGGAAGCACTCCGCTGGGGACAGTTACACCTGAGATGCAAGGAAGCACTCCGCTAGCTGGGGACAGTGACACCTGAGATGTAAGGAAGCACTCCGCTGGGGACAGTGACACCTGAGATGTAAGGAAGCACTCCGCTGGGGACAGTGACACCTGAGATGTAAGGAAGCACTCCGCTGGGGACAGTGACACCTGAGATGTAAGGAAGCACTCCGCTAGCTGGGGACAGTGACACCTGAGATGTAAGGAAGCACTCCGCTAGCTGGGGACAGTGACACCTGAGATGCAAGGAAACACTCCGCTGGGGACAGTGACACCTGAGATGCAAGGAAACACTCCGCTGGGGACAGTGACACCTGAGATGTAAGGAAGCACTCCGCTGGGGACAGGGACACCTGAGATGTAAGGAAGCACTCCGCTGGGGACAGTGACACCTGAGATGTAAGGAAACACTCCGCTGGGGACAGTGACACCTGAGATGTAAGGAAACACTCCGCTGGGGACAGGGACACCTGAGATGCAAGGAAACACTCCGCTGGGGACAGAGACACCTGAGATGTAAGGAAGCACTCCGCTGGGGACATGGACACCTGAGAGGTAAGGAAGCACTCCGCTGGTGGGGACATGGACACCTGAGATGTAAGGAAGCACTCCGCTGGGGACAGTGACACCTGAGATGTAAGGAAACACTCCGCTGGGGACAGTGACATGTAAGGAGAAGAGACCCTCTGTGAGCGGCCCGCATCTCCCCCAGGCCAGGAGCGGGGGTCTGAGACTGACGTCACCACCACCACCAGAAAAAGAAGAAGCAGCCAGCAGGGATTACACACTAGCAGGTATGATTGATGACCATGATTGATCATCATGTTGTGCATGTGTGTGTGCCACGCCCAAGCAAAAGCAAGCAGCCAGTTAAATGTTATATTGCTAAATATGGATGCGAGCTCTCTCGCATATGGGTTAGTTCTTGCGGGCGCGCTCCCGTGATACAGTCGGCGGGTATAGCCATCGACTATCACTTGGCCCCTGTGTGTGTGGGGGGAGCGGCATTGAAGGACCCAGCCTTGGGGCGGCACAGGGAGTAAATCCGGGCCTGCCCGGGCCCCGTATGATTCATCACAGCGCAGCACTGGAGGGCTCAGTCTGAAAATGTAAGTGTACACTAATGTGCTAATATGCTGTGCATACTTGTACGTTGTGGCATAACCTACCCCAGGGCCTCTAAAAAGTAGTAATATCAGGAAAGTTTACTACCACTTTAATATCACAGAATCCCAGGAGCCTCTCATGGGGCCCCTACTGACCCAGTGGCCCTTGGGCAGTGCCTAAGTGCACAGTTGCCAACATTTAAAAAATATTTTCAGGGACACTTTTTTATTTAAAGCGGAGTTCCACCCCATTTTTCAACTTCTTATCATTCTAATTAACACTGCCTCCTTAAATAGAATTGGCATGTTTTTTTTTTTTTGTTTGAAAAACTCACGGTTTTATTCCTGCGAGTTTGTTTCCCCGTTGCGGCGGAATGGCTTCTCCGCCGCATCCAGCGCTGCTATGCCTCCTGGGAGATGCGTGTCATCAATCCCAGGAGGCTGGGCTGAACGAGCGCCGCCGTAGTTGAATCTCGGGGGGCGGGAGGGAGGGCAGTGCCGCCCATAGAGGTGGTGTCCTCTTCCTCCTCTCCAACTCCCCCCTGCTAGCACCCACCCCCCGTCCTCCCGCCTCCACCACCCGCCCGCTATCTGTCTCCGGTTCGCGGAGCTACAGATCATCAGGCAGACAGAGCGCATCTCTGATAGATCTGTATCTGAGAACGCCGCTCGTAGTACAGCCCCGCCTCCCTGTACATTGAAACAGCGCGCTCTGCACTGTCTGTTACAATTCTGGTGCAGGGAGGCAGGGCTGTACTACGATCAGTGTACTCACATACAGATCTATTAGAGATGCGCTCTGTCATCCTGATGATCTGTAACTCTCCCCACTCTGCACTGGTGTCACAGAGTTAGTGGGAGAGCGGAGCTTGCCATCCACTGTGCCCGTAACTGTGCCCAACGCTGCCCTCACTGTGCCCAACGCTGCCCTCACTGTGCCCGTAACTGTGCCCAACGCTGCCTCACTGTGCCCAACACTGCCTCACTGTGCCAATGCGGGGTGCCGGGGCTGATGCGGGGTGCGATGCCGGGGCCGATGCGGGGTACATGGGCCGATGCGGGGTGCCGGGGGCCAATGCGTGGTGCTGGGGCCGATGCGGGGCGCCGGGGACGATGCAGCACAGTACAGGGATGGTGGGAACCCCTCATAATGGGCACAGCAGGAGTACAGCCACAGGAAGTCAGTGCAGGGATGGTGGGAACCCCTCATGAAGGGTTCCCACCATCCCTGTTCTGTGCTGACTTCTTGTGGCTGTACTCCTGCTGTGCTCATTATGAGTGTACGAGTCCGAATTGAGTTTCGGGCACAAAATACGAAATAACGGCTAATGCGAAACGGAACTAAAGAAAATGAATTTATTAACAGTGCACATGTCTAGTATATGTATACACACCACATATATAACAAGAGATTATATATATATATATCTCATTTTGTTATGTAGATATATCTGCACAGGAACAAATTATTTAGTATATTTACTGGTTCCTGGAAGGAGGAGGGGAGGAGAGGTTTGCATAGATAAGGGGCGGCAACTTACTCTGACACTCCCGTTGCTATTGAAACCTGATCTGAAACCTATTACACTGCTTGTGAAATCCAGGAAGTCATACAATCTGGCTTCATGATGCCCACACTTAAGATGGCCCCAGTCAATTTATATTTTATAAAGTGTCTAAACGCTGTAACAACCTAACAAAACGGACCTTAGTTTACAGACTAACTTTACTAGAATACATTAAGCTTGTGTATTACAGGGGTATTCATATTTAAAAAGTGAAATTGTGGCCGGAACTCCGCTTTAAGTGCTATATTTAGAGTAGCTGGGATCCCCGATGTTCCTCTATACATCAAAGAAGTAATCACAAAATTAAATGAGTACTAATAATGGGGCAGAACAAATATGAGATCTGAGATTTCCTTTAGTTGAACTAACAGAAGTGTTTCCATTTTAGAGCTGGCAACATTGAGGATATTCAGTATAATTTTAAAGAACTGTTTTTGTGGGTAAGCAACATAGGGGAGGAGTATGGACGGTATATAAGTAGAGGTAGACCGATATATCGGTCGGCCGATATTTGGCCATTTTTAAGAAATCGGCATCGGCCGATTATTGTAAAAAAAAAAAATCGGCCAATTTTCGGCTGCCACGCTAAACCCTGCTCCACCTCCAGCAGCACGAGAAATTAATCCTTCAGCCTGGTAGCCTGCACGCCGACCCCCCCCCCCCCTCTACCTCGGCAGGCTGTACTGTAGCGTAAAGCAAACTTGTCACAAGCCCGAGCAACTGCAGTAGTTGTCTGCGCGAAGAGATCACACTTGTTATGCTTCCTGCATGCTAGGACGGTGGTGGGATTACTGAACATAGGCTCTAGGCTAGCCTAGAGCCCATGTTCAGTAATCCCGCCACCGTCCCAGCATGCAGGAAGCTTTTGTGATCTCTTCAAGACAACTTGTACTGCAGCTGCTTGGGCTTGTGACGAGTTTGCTTTCTGCTACAGTACAGCCTGCCGAGGTAGAGGGGGGAGGGGGGGTGTCGGCGCGCAGGCTACCAGCGGCGTGGCTGAAGGATTCATTTCTTGTGCTGCTGGAGACTGGGGTAATGTACAGTATTCATCTCTGGTAGGTGCCTCGGCTCTCTAGTGATTGTACATAGTACTCCAACTCACGTGGGAGCTCACAGGTGTCATCCAATGGACAGTGTGTACATGTCAGAGCACACCCCTCTCCTGTATACACACTAATTTTATATATATCCATCCCCACCCACGGCCAGCTCCATCCATCCACCCCCCTCTACAAAGCATCTCCCACCCACGGCCAGCTGCATCCATCTACCCCTCCACAATGCATCCCCCACCCACGGCCAGCTCCATCCATCCATCCATCCCCCTTCACAATACATCCCCCACCCACGGCCAGCTCCATCCATCCACCCCCCTCTACAAAGCATCTCCCACCCACGGCCAGCTGCATCCATCCACCCCTCCACAATGCATCCCCCACCCACGGCCAGCTCCATCCATTCATCCCCCTTCACAATACATCCCCCACCCACGGCCAGCTCCATCCATCCACCCCCCTCTACAAAGCATCTCCCACCCACAACCAGCTGCATCCATCCACCCCTCCGCAATGCATCCCCCACCCACGGCCAGCTTCATCCATCCATCTTCACAATACATCCCACGGCCAGCTCCATCCATCCACCCCCCTCTACAAAGCATCTCCCACCCACAACCAGCTGCATCCATCCACCCCTCCACAATGCATCCCCCACCCACGGCCAGCTCCATCCATTCATCCCCCTTCACAATACATCCCCCACCCACGGCCAGCTCCATCCATCCACCCCCCTCTACAAAGCATCTCCCACCCACAACCAGCTGCATCCATCCACCCCTCCACAATGCATCCCCCACCCACGGCCAGCTCCATCCATCCACCCCCCTCTACAAAGCATCTCCCACCCACGGCCAGCTCCATCCATCTCCCCCTCCACAATGCATCCCCCACCCACGGCCAGCTCCATCCATCCCCCTTCACAATACATCCCACGGCCAGCTCCATCCATCCCCCTCACAACACATCCCCCCTCCACGGCCAGCAGCATCCAGCCATCCCCCTCCACAACGCATCCCCCACCCACGCCCAGCACCATTCATCCACCACTCCACAATGCATCCCCCAGGCACAGCCAGCACCATCTTTCCCCCTCCACAACGCATCTCCCACCCACGCCCAGCACCATCCATCCTCCTCCACAATGCATCCCAATCCAAAAATCGGCCCAAAATATCGGCCGCAAAAATCGGCATCGTATATCGGCCATCGACTGCCACGATTTCTAAATATCGGCATCGGCCAGAGAAAAACCCATATCGGTCGACCTCTATATATAAGTGGGAAGTATGTGCAGGTGAGGGAGAGGAATGTGGAGGGTCCAACAGTGGGCACTATGTACAGGAGAGGAGTGCAAAGGGTACGGCAAAAGGCACTATGTACAGGAGAGGAGTGTAAAGGGTATGACAATGGGCAGTATGTACAGGAAGAGTGTGGGGGGTATGAGAGGGTAGTACGTACCAGAGAGAAGTGTGGAGGGTATGACAGTGGGCAGTATGTACAGGAGAGGAATGTGGACAGTATGATAGTGGGCACTATGTATAGGAGAGGAGTGTGAAGGGTATGACAGTGAACGCTATGTATAGGAGAGGAGTGTGGAGGGTATGACAGTGAGCACTATGTACAGGAGAGGAATGTGGACAGTATGATAGTGGGCACTATGTATAGGAGAGGAGTGTGAAGGGTATGACAGTGAACGCTATGTATAGGAGAGGAGTGTGGAGGGTATGACAGTGAGCAGTATGTACAGGAGAGGAGTGTGGAGGGTGCGACAGTGGGCACTATGTTCAGGAGAGGAGTGTGGAGAGTATGACAGTGGGCACTATGTACAGGAGAGAAGTTTATGACAGCAGGCACTATTTACAGGAGAGGGGTGTGTAGGGTATGACAGTGGGCACTATGTATAGGAGAGAAGTGTGGAGAGTATGACAGTGGGCACTATGTATAGGATAGAAGTGTGGAGAGTATGACAGTGGGCACTATGTATAGGAGAGAAGTGTGGAGAGTATGACAGCGGGCACTATGTATAGGAGAGAAGTGTGGAGAGTATGACAGTGAGCACTATGTACAGGAGTGGAAGGATATTTAGGGACTGCGTAGTGGTTAAGCGGGTCATACATGGATTGAAATTACTCCAATTATGCAGAGACCAGCCATAGACGATCTATGTATGTGCTAGCTGGTTTTACACAAGTCAATCTATTAATCGACTTGAGTACAACCAGCCTGTTAGGTTTTTCCCAAAACAATCAGTGCTGCCAGCTATAGTTAGCAACACTGATCATTGTACGCACTGGCAGAACACAATAACACTGCAGGAGTGATTACCCCATCCACAGGTCAACAGGTGAGAGGGTGTGTGGGGACAGGCTGGGGAGAACTCTAAACATGCAACCTAAAAATTTTTTA
This sequence comes from Rana temporaria, assembly GCF_905171775.1. Taxonomy (NCBI): domain Eukaryota; kingdom Metazoa; phylum Chordata; class Amphibia; order Anura; family Ranidae; genus Rana; species Rana temporaria. The sequence continues at coordinate 62,194,405 of NC_053492.1, forward strand.
AAGCATCGCTTAGGACAGGGCTCAAAATTTCAAGTCCTGAGCTACTAGCCAGGCCTCAAGGGTTACTCGCCACCAGTTGCCCTGCCCAACCCCTACCATGTCCCGCCCCTAATCTCGCCCTCCTAAATTATCTCATGAAATAACACTTAAATGTTTTATGCAGAATTAAGTTATAAAAATAAATATTAACAACAACTTTATCCGTGCCCAAAAATGCAGCCTGCCCATGTCTACCAGTGCAGCCACGTGTCCCCAGTGCAGCCACGTGTCCCCAGTGCAGCCTACCTGTGCTGGGTAAGAGAGAGGAGAGCCGCCGCCGCGAGTGTGGGAGTGATCTTAGGGGAAGAGAGAGGAGAGGAGAGTCACCGCCGCTGCTGCTGCCACCGCCATGTTGTTCAAAGTGCGGGGGAACATAATAGCTTTCAATTCAATAGCTGTGTTGCCCGCCCCGCACCGTCATATACAGCCCCTCCACCCTTGTTCGGGAAACTTTGATAGACCGATCACCCATCCAATCCTGGGATGGGTGATCTGTCTTTTAAAGTGCCCGGACAAGGGGGAGGGGCTGTATATGACGGTGCGCAGCAGGGAACACAGCTATTGAATTGAAAGCTGTTATGTTCCCTGCACTTTGAACAACGCGGCGGCTCTCCTCTCTCTTCCCCTAAGATCACTCCCACACTCGCCAGCCCTCAAAATCCACACGCAAAATGCGAGCAGGCGAGTGGAAATTTTGAGGGCTGGCTTAGGATACCAAAAAAAAATCGTGCTAACTTAACTAACTAGTGTTTTTTTAAATGAATGAAACAGTTTTTTTCCAAAAAAAAACATGTTTGAAAAATTGCTGCGCAAATACCGTGCTAGAGCTGCACAATTAATCGTTAAAAAAAAATCGTGATCTCGATTCAACCCCCCTGACGATCTCCAATGCAGAGTTTGCCGATTCTTTCATATAACAAGTGGAAAGACTTTCAGCTGTCAAAAGAAAAAAACTTGGCAGACTGCCCAGATATTAACAGGAAACATTGGGCCAGATTCTCAAAAGAGTTACGCCGGTGTATCTACAGATACACTGGCGTAATTCGAAAATCCCGCCGGCGTATCATTGTTTTGTATTCTCAAAACAAGATACGACGAAATTAGGCTAGGATCCGACTGGTGTAAGTCACTTACACCGTCGGATCCTAAATGCAATACTACGCTGGCCGCTAGGTGGCTTTTACGTCGATTTTTAGCGTCGCATATGCAAATGAGCCGAATACGCCAATTCCCGAACGTTTTTTCGCCGCTTCGCTGTCGTTTCCGTAAGTGTAAGGTTACCCCTGCTATATGAGGGGTAAACTTACATCGGTCCGCCGTATGCCATGTTAAGTATGGCCGTCGGGACAGCGTCGGGTTTTTTCGTCGTTTACGTAACTCGTCGCGAATAGGGCTGTGCGTTCATTACGTTCACGTCGCAAGCAATGTATTTGCGGCGTACTACGGAGCATGCGCAGTGGCCTACGTTTAAGGCCGGCGCATGCGCAATTCGTCCGGCACGGGGGCGCGCTTAATTTAAGTACAAGCCGCCCCCCTTTGAATTACGCGGGGATACGCCGGGCCATTTACACCACGCCGCCGCAAATTACGGAACAAGTGCTTGGAGAATACGGCTCCAGTAAGTTGCGGCAGCGTAGTGTAAATAGCTTACGCTACGCCGGAATCTACGAGAATCTGGCCCATTGTAACTAACGCTTCCTTCTTAGATCAAAGGGATAAACTTCTGTGTAAAGAAAAAATCTGGGCAGTCTGCCAAGTTTGTAAACAAAATGAAACATTGTAACTAACTTCCTTCTTAGACCAAACTTGTGTGTAAATGCAGGAAATGTAACCACTTAAAGCGGAGCTCCACCCTAAAGTGGAACTCACGCTGATCGGCTCCCTCCCCCCCTCCGGTGTCACATTTGACACCTTTCAGGGGGGAGGGGGGTGCAGATACCTATCTAAAGACAGGTATTTGCACCCACTTCCGGCCACACGCTGCGGGCAAAAGACGGGTTTTTCTGACTTCCGGTCTGTCGCCCGTTGTGTGCTGGGAACACTCGGCTCCCAGCACACAGCGTGTGAGCCAATCGGCGGGCGCAGCGCGACTCGCGCATGCGCCGTAGGGAACCGGGTAGTGAAGCCGGAGCACTTCACTTCCTGGTTCCCTCACCCGAGGGAACCCGAGGATGGCGGGGGGAGCAGCAGAGAGACTAGCGATCGCTCATCCTCTGCTGCGGATGGCGCTGGACTCCAGGACAGGTAAGTGTCCTAATATTAAAAGTCAGCAGCTGCAGTATTTGTACCTGCTGGCTTTTAATATTTTTTTATACTGGCACATCCGCTTTAAAGTCCAACACTTGTTTAAGTTAAAAAGCAATATTATTTGCTAGAAAATTACTTGGAACTGCCAAACATTATATATATTTTAGCAGAGACTCTAGGGAATACAATGGCAATTGCTGCAATATTTTATGTCACACTGCATTTGCCCACTTCAATGAATAATAAAAACCATAACAAAACAAAACAGTGAGGTTAGCCCATTTTTTTTTTATTTGTTTTAATGTGAAAGATGATATTACGCCACAAGAATCGTGAGAGAATCGTGCAGCTCTATACCGTGCAACATATAAAGTGCAAAGACCACCATAATTTTCTAGCAAAAAACAAATTATGATTTTTACATGTAGTAGAGAAGTGTCAGAATTGGCCTGGGTGGCAAGGGGTTTAATTACCATGAGTAATATACAAATAATTATTATAAGCCCTGTGATCCTATCAGTTTGCTGTAGTGTGTCAGCTTGTATTTATATTGGCCGCTCTGAATGTAGCTTCTGACAGGCTGTGCAAGCAGGGCCGTATCTCCGGAACCATAAATGATAGCCGTCCCATATTTTGACCAGTTGTGGGGTAGGTCTTCAACTGCCTACCCCCCAAATGTGGGGTTTCTGTGACCTCTGGTCGTCGAGCTACAACCCCCGAAGTCTATCTATTTTTTCTTTTTTGGTCAAATTGGCCCATCTTGAGAAAGGGGCCTGGAGCTGCAGCTCCATCAGCCCCCTTGTTAATCCGGCCCTGCCTTTTGGCCCGTTTCACACTGGTATGACACCACAGTCGTACGACATTGGATTCGACTTTGCCCTGCTACTTCATGTCCGACTTCTGGCCAACTTCAATGAACGGGATCCGACTTTGATCCCCTTTGAGTCTGGTATGAATCTTGAGAAGGAACCCCTTGCCAAAATAAAAAATGGCGTAGCCCTTCAGGCTGGTATGGATTTCAAGGGGATCCTGCACGCCAAAATGACAGCAAAAAAAAAAAAAAAAGACGTAGGGTCCCCCCAAAACCTGTCAGGTCAGGAAAAGGGGGTATCAACGAGCGCCCACTATCACCTCTCCTGGATCTTACCAGGCCATATGCCCTCAACATGTGGGGGGGGGGGGGTGCTTTGGGGCGGAGGGGCCTGCCCCCCACCTCAAAGCACCTTGTCAAGGACCTCTTCCCGACAACCCTAGGCGCTGGCAGGGCTGTCTTAATGGGGGGGGGCACACCTGGGCCCTACACTTTCCCCAAAGCAGCTGGTCCTTGAGCCTGGGCAGCCCCGAAATTAGGGGTCCCATGATGGCACTGAGAGTGATGGACACACAGGGGAGGCAGGCTGGCAGCGGTGCGCCGTGCTGTGCAGAATGATACCTATTATTATTTTACAGTCAGAAGGGAGGGGCAGGGCCAGAGCACCAGTGATGTTCTGACACCACCCCATGCAGCTTGAATGCTCGGAACTCGAAGGCTGCGACGTAGGAGCTGGAGTGGAGCTGCTGAGTCGGCAGCACTAAGAGCCCACCTGTGGAAGTAGCATTGTGGATGGTGTCACGGTGAGCCCAGCTGTCCAACACCGTTTGCACCGAAAGGCTTGGAATGCCTGAAGGGATTCTCCTTCCTCTGCTCCTCCTTCTGCCTGCTTGATTGGTATAGGTGAGGGAGGGCACAGAGCAAAAAGTTTACATGCACTGTATCTCAACTGGAAAAGGGGGTACTACATGAATGGAATAATGGTGCTGGGGGATATCAAGGGTGTATGGGGGAAAACAATGCTATGGGGGGGGATCTGGGGTGTATAGGGGGTAGCAATGCTTGAGGTAGCTTGGGTGACTATAGTGCTAGAGGTATCAGGGATGTAGAGAGGCCACAGTGTAAGGGGTGTCAGGGATGTAGTGGAGTTGCAATACAATTGTATATGGTTACAGTGTTGGGGGAAGGTCTAGGGTGCAGAGGGGTCAGAGTGCTGGGAGGATATCTAGGGTGCAGAGGGGTCAGAGTGCTGGGGGATATATGGGGTGTATAGGGGTCTGGGTGCTGGGAGAATATCTGGGATGTAGAGGGGTCAGAGTGCTGGGGAGGATATATGGGGTGTATAGGGGTCTGGGTGCTGGGAGAATATCTGGGATGTAGAGGGGTCAGAGTGCTGGGGGGGATATATGGGGTGTAGAAGGGTCAGCGTGCTTGGGGGACATCAGGGGTGTAGAGGGGTCTGAGTGCTGGGGGGATATCTGGGATGTAGAGGGGTCTGAGTGCTGGGGGGATATCTGGGGTGTAGAGGGGTCAGAGTGCTGGGGGGATATCTGGGATGTAGAGGGGTCAGAGTGCTGGGGGGGATATATGGGGTGTAGAAGGGTCAGCGTGCTGGGGGGATATCTGGGATGTAGAGGGGTCTGAGTGCTGGGGGGATATCTGGGATGTAGAGGGGTCTGAGTGCTGGGGGGATATCTGGGATGTAGAGGGGTCTGAGTGCTGGGGGGATATCTGGGATGTAGAGGGGTCTGAGTGCTGGGGGGATATCTGGGATGTAGAGGGGTCTGAGTGCTGGGGGGATATCTGGGATGTAGAGGGGTCTGAGTGCTGGGGGGATATCTGGGGTGTAGAGGGGTCTGAGTGCTGGGGGGATATCTGGGGTGTAGAGGGGGCCATAGTGCTGGGGAGGCATCAAGCTAGCAGAAATATTATATGCACAAGACAGCTTTGTTAATTTATGTATGTAGTATTTTCCCCCCACTGTTTTTTTTGCTGTACAGAATGATTACTCATGTAGTTAATGTGGAGCTCCACATAAATATCTTCCTCCTCATACACAGAACTCAGAGGGCTCCTAGATCTCCGAGCCCCCTCTTCCTCCTCCTCATACACAGACCTCAGAGGGGTCCTAGATCTCCGAGCCCCCTTCTCATACACAGAACTCAGAGGGGTCCTAGATCTCCGAGCCCCCTCTTCCTCCTCATACACAGACCTCAGAGGGGTCCTAGATCTCCGAGCCCCCTTCTCATACACAGAACTCAGAGGGGTCCTAGCACTCTGAGCCTCCTCTTCCTCCTCCTCATACACAGAACTTAGAGGGGTCCTAGATCTCAGAGCCCCCTCTTCCTCCTCATACACAGACCTCAGAGGGGTCCTAGATCTCCGAGCCCCCTCTTCCTCCTCATACACAGAACTCAGAGGGGTCCTAGATCTCCGAGCCCCCTCCTCCTCCTCATACACAGAACTCAGAGGGGTCCTAGATCTCAGAGCCCCCTCCTCCTCCTCATACACAGAACTCAGAGGGGTCCTAGATCTCAGAGCCCCCTCTTCCTCCTCATACACAGAACTCAGAGGGGTCCTAGATCTCTGAGCCCCCTCCTCCTTCCTCATACACAGAACTCAGAGGGGTCCTAGATCTCAGAGCCCCCTCTTCCTCCTCATACATAGAACTCAGAGGGGTCCTAGCACTCTAAGCCTCCTCTTCCTCCTCCTCATACACAGAACTTAGAGGGGTCCTAGATCTCCGAGCCCCCTCTTCCTCCTCATACACAGACCTCAGAGGGGTCCTAGATCTCCGAGCCCCCTCTTCCTCCTCATACACAGAACTCAGAGGGGTCCTAGATCTCCGAGCCCCCTCCTCCTCCTCATACACAGAACTCAGAGGGGTCCTAGATCTCAGAGCCCCCTCTTCCTCCTCATACACAGAACTCAGAGGGGTCCTAGATCTCTGAGCCCCCTCCTCCTTCCTCATACACAGAACTCAGAGGGGTCCTAGATCTCAGAGCCCCCTCTTCCTCCTCATACACAGAACTCAGAGGGGTCCTAGATCTCAGAGCCCCCTCTTCCTCCTCATACACAGAACTCAGAGGGGTCCTAGATCTCAGAGCCCTCTCTTCCTCCTCATACACAGAACTCAGAGGGGTCCTAGATCTCAGAGCCCCCTCTTCCTCCTCATACACAGACCTCAGAGGGGTCCTAGATATCTGAGCCCCCTCCTCCTCCTCCTCATACACAGACCTCAGAGGGGTCCTAGATATCTGAGCCCCCTCTTCCTCCTCATACACAGACCTCAGAGGGGTCCTAGATCTCCGAGCCCCCTCTTCCTCCTCATACACAGACCTCAGAGGGGTCCTAGATCTCTGAGCCCCCTCTTCCTCCTCATACACAGAACTCAGAGGGGTCCTAGATCTCCGAGCCCCCTCTTCCTCCTCATACACAGACCTCAGAGGGGTCCTAGATCTCCGAGCCCCCTCTTCCTCCTCATACACAGAACTCAGAGGGGTCCTAGATCTCTGAGCCCCCTCCTCATACACAGAACTCAGAGGGGTCCTAGATATCAGAGCCCCCTCTTCCTCCTCATACACAGACCTCAGAGGGGTCCTAGATCTCTGAGCCCCCTCTTCCTCCTCATACACAGAACTCAGAGGGGTCCTAGATATCAGAGCCCCCTCTTCCTCCTCATACACAGACCTCAGAGGGGTCCTAGATCTCTGAGCCCCCTCTTCCTCCTCATACACAGAACTCAGAGGGGTCCTAGATCTCAGAGCCCCCTCTTCCTCCTCATACACAGAACTCAGAGGGGTCCTAGATCTCAGAGCCCCCTCCTCCTCCCTCATACACAGAACTCAGAGGGGTCCTAGATCTCTGAGCCCCCTCCTCCTCCTCATACACAGACCTCAGAGGGGTCCTAGATCTCTGAGCCCCCTCCTCCTTCCTCATACACAGAACTCAGAGGGGTCCTAGATCTCAGAGCCCCCTCTTCCTCCTCATACACAGAACTCAGAGGGGTCCTAGATCTCAGAGCCCCCTCTTCCTCCTCATACACAGAACTCAGAGGGGTCCTAGATCTCAGAGCCCTCTCTTCCTCCTCATACACAGAACTCAGAGGGGTCCTAGATCTCAGAGCCCCCTCTTCCTCCTCATACACAGACCTCAGAGGGGTCCTAGATATCTGAGCCCCCTCCTCCTCCTCCTCCTCCTCATACACAGACCTCAGAGGGGTCCTAGATATCTGAGCCCCCTCTTCCTCCTCATACACAGACCTCAGAGGGGTCCTAGATCTCCGAGCCCCCTCTTCCTCCTCATACACAGACCTCAGAGGGGTCCTAGATCTCTGAGCCCCCTCTTCCTCCTCATACACAGAACTCAGAGGGGTCCTAGATCTCCGAGCCCCCTCTTCCTCCTCATACACAGACCTCAGAGGGGTCCTAGATCTCCGAGCCCCCTCTTCCTCCTCATACACAGAACTCAGAGGGGTCCTAGATCTCTGAGCCCCCTCCTCATACACAGAACTCAGAGGGGTCCTAGATATCAGAGCCCCCTCTTCCTCCTCATACACAGACCTCAGAGGGGTCCTAGATCTCTGAGCCCCCTCTTCCTCCTCATACACAGAACTCAGAGGGGTCCTAGATATCAGAGCCCCCTCTTCCTCCTCATACACAGACCTCAGAGGGGTCCTAGATCTCTGAGCCCCCTCTTCCTCCTCATACACAGAACTCAGAGGGGTCCTAGATCTCAGAGCCCCCTCTTCCTCCTCATACACAGAACTCAGAGGGGTCCTAGATCTCAGAGCCCCCTCTTCCTCCTCATACACAGAACTCAGAGGGGTCCTAGATCTCTGAGCCCCCTCCTCCTCCTCATACACAGACCTCAGAGGGGTCCTAGCACTCTGAGCCCCCTCCTCCCACTATAAAAGTAGTTTAGATGAGGAGTGAAGTGTGGAGTGCGCCCCCCTGTGTACAATAGAAGAAGTTTGGAAGTTGCCCTCCCTCTCTCAGGTGGTCATGTGACAGTCCAGGTGTGCCCCCCAGCTCCCAGGCCCAGGTCTCTGCACTCACCCATGCTGCTGCCCTGGTGCAGGCAGTCCCCTCTCCTGCGGCCTCTCACTTAGCCTTGTCGGTTCCCTCAGCCCATCCACTCCGCTGGCCGGCCACTCCCGCACTTCCCGTCCTCCTCTCCTCCTCCTTCTTCCCGCACACAGTGCTGACAAGCAAGCTGCCGCCAGCAGCGCAACCTAACCTTCCACGAAGCCTACAACGCCAGCTCGCCTCGGAGCTACTCTGACATCACGTGCCCCGGCTCTGCCCAATCAGCGCGCTCTTCCCCTGTCCCAGCTTGATTCCTGTTTTTTTGGGTTTTTTTCTAGAGAGGGAGACTCCAACGGCCTGCCACTGTTACCAGGTGCTGTGACGTCACGCCATATCCCCTCCTCCCTCAGTGTTCTAACGTTCTGTTGCTATGGCGACCTGGTACTCCAACGGCCTGCCACTGTTACCAGATGCTGTGACGTCACGCCATATCCCCTCTTCCCTCAGTGTTCTAACGTTCTGCTGCTATGCCGACCTGGTAAATAGAGGTGCGCAAAGGTCGAGCTGCCAGTCTGTTCTCAGCAGCGATAGCGAACGCATCGTTACTCTAGAGCTCTGTGTACAAGTACTATATTATTTATCATAGATTCCTATAATAAATATTGAAATAAATCACGATGAAGTGCAAAGGGAAAATAAGCAACAGAATGCATCCGTACATGAAAAAGGGGAAGATTACTCCAGAACAACAACGGGTACCTTCTGCACAGGAGATAGAGGAGCTCATTGAATCATACAGTGAGCTCAGCATGGAAACATCTCAACAATACCCCCGAAAGGGGAAGAGGCTGCCAAGCAGCAATGATAGGAACTCCGATGAGAGGAGTTCCAAAGAGGATAACAAGGGAAGGGGAAAGAAGCGTAAGGAAGGCGATGAGCAGGGATTCATCATAGATGATGACCTGCAAAGGCCGGCAAAGATGGGAAGATTCGAAGACAAGGAAAGGGGAAAGAAGCGTAAGGAAGGCAATGAGCAGGGATTCATCATACATGATGATGACCAGCAAAGGCCAGCAAAGATGGTAAGATTCAAAGACAAGGAAAGGGGAAAGAAGCGTAAGGAAGGCGATGAGCAGGGATTCATCATAGATGATGACCTGCAAAGGCCGGCAAAGATGGTAAGATTCAAAGACAAGGAAAGGGGAAAGAAGCGTAAGGAAGGCGATGAGCAGGGATTCATCATAGATGATGACCTGCAAAGGCCGGCAAAGATGGGAAGATTCAAAGACAAGGAAAGGGGAAAGAAGCGTAAGGAAGGCGATGAGCAGGGATTCATAATAGATGATGACCAGCAAAGGCCAGCAAAGATGGTAAGATTCGAAGACAAGGAAAGGAGAAAGAAGCGTAAGGAAGGCGATGAGCAGGGATTCATCATAGATGATGACCAGCAAAGGCCAGCAAAGATGGTAAGATTCGAAGACAAGGAAAGGGGAAAGAAGCGTAAGGAAGGCGATGAGCAGGGATTCATCATAGATGATGACCAGCAAAGGCCAGCAAAGATGGTAAGATTCGAAGACAAGGAAAGGGGAAAGAAGCGTAAGGAAGGCGATGAGCAGGGATTCATCATAGATGATGACCTGCAAAGGCCAGCAAAGATGGTAAGATTCGAAGACAAGGAAAGGGGAAAGAAGCGTAAGGAAGGCGATGAGCAGGGATTCATCATAGATGATGATGACCTGCAAAGGCCGGCAAAGATGGTAAGATTCAAAGACAAGGAAAGGGGAAAGAAGCGTAAGAAAGGCGATGAGCAGGGATTCATCATAGATGATGACCTGCAAAGGCCGGCAAAGATGGGAAGATTCAAAGACAAGGAAAGGGGAAAGAAGCGTAAGGAAGGCGATGAGCAGGGATTCATCATAGATGATGATGACCTGCAAAGGCCAGCAAAGATGGTAAGATTCGAAGACAAGGAAAGGGGAAAGAAGCGTAAGGTGGGTGATAAGCAGGGATTCATACCTGCTGATGGAGAAAGGCCACCTAAAGCGACAAGATATGATGCTCAACAGAGCGGGGCCAAAGCAGTCCAGCACTGCATGCAAGCCCCACCCATGCCCAAGTGGAAAGGGAAATGGGACATAAAAAAGGGCAATACTGTACATCCATACAAAAGGAGAGGCTGTAGGAAAGGTGATGAACAGGGATTCAACCAACCTGCTGTTAGAGAAAGGCCAGCTAAAGAAGCAAGATCTGATGCTCTACAAAACGAGGCCAAAAGTGCCAAAAACTCCATGCAAGCCCCAACATTGCCCACGTGGAAAGGAAAATGGCAAGAGAAAAAATGCAAACCCGTACATCCATACAAGAGGAGAGGCTGTAGGAAAGGTGATGAGCAGGGATTCAACCAACCTGCTGATGGAGAAAGGCCAGCTAAAGAAGCAAGATCTGATGCTCTACAAAACGAGGCCAAAAGTGCCAAAAACTCCATGCAAGCCCCAACATTGCCCACGTGGAAAGGAAAATGGCAAGAGAAAAAATGCAAACCCGTACATCCATACAAGAGGAGAGGCTGTAGGAAAGGTGATGAGCAGGGATTCAACCAACCTGCTGATGGAGAAAGGTCAGCTAAAAAGGCAATATCAATTGCTCAGCAGAGTGGGGCCAAAGCTGTCCAGCACTCTATGCAAGTCCCAATATTGCCCAAGTGGAATGGGAAATTGGAAAAGAAAAAATTCAGGGAGGATATGGATAGGTCCACTAAATCACCTAATGGATTAAAGGTGAAAATACCACAACGATGCCCCAAAAATGATAAGCGGGTATTTCACCAAGCTGCTGATGAAGAAAGGCCAGCACCTAGTGGGCTAAAGGTGGAGACACCACCACAATGCCCCAGAAATTATAAACAGGAATTTGACCAAGCTGCTGATGAAGAAAGACCAGTAGAGAATGAAATATTTTGTGCTGTAAAAGGATGGGCCAATGCGGTCGTAGACTTTCTCTATGCCCCAATAAGTCCCCAGATGAATAACAAGATCGCTCCAGATAATAAAGGTAAGAATAAGAGCAATTGCATAGAATATAACACAATTTTCAAGGTTTTAGATATACTGCCCAGGGATGAAAACTAGAGTTAAGCCCTGTACACACGGGTCAGAATCTCGTCAGGAAAAAAACATTGTTTTTCCTGACGAGATTCTTGGCAAGAATCTCTTGCCGCCCGAGTGTACAGACACTCCATTCAAAAGAACCGCCGTTCTTTTGAATGGCAAGAACGCGGTGACATCATTGCGTACGACGAGCATGCGCTCGTCACATTCGATGCTGTCGCCGCCATCTTGATGCAACCTACCTATGCCTGAGTCAAAATCATTTTGAGCATGCGCGGGTTTCCACGGCGACAGGTAAGTATACACACTCTCAGGTTTCTCGGCAGGAAAACACTGCCGAGGATCACAACGAGAAAATAGAAAGCAGGTTCTCTATTTTTCTCGACGAGATTTTGGGCAGTTTTCTTGACGAGAAACCTAAAAGCCTCATATCCACGCACGGTTTACTCGGCAAGAAAGCTCTGCCAGCAGTTTTCTTGCTGGTTCCTGCCGAGTAAACCGTGCGAGTGTACGAGGCTTGAGACTAATGCACCAGTGAAGTGCAAGACCAGTTGTCTATTATAATTGAGGCCCATAGAGTGTGTTTTCCATTAGAAAACAGCAATAGCTTGAATAGAGAAGCCTGTCCCCTGTCAGCAGCTGCAGAGAGGGACCTCCTACCTAGAATTTAGAAAATTAATGTTACTTTCTCACTGCTAAGTTCTCAAGCATAAAAACAACTGCCCTCCCCAGCTGAATATAAGGTTTCGGGTGAGATGCAGCTATAACTTAGGTAGACAGGTCTATCCTATTTTATTGGATCAGGCACATGACCACCCTAGCAGTACTTTCTGATCTGATGACATTCCTTTATCCCTTTTGCTGCTAGAACAATTCAATTGTCAATGATGTAGAAGCAATTGGGTTGTTTTTAAGCCACCCGCTTTTTCTTCTACATTATGCAGCAAATCTGGCAGAATTAAAAAAAAAAGTTTTCAGCTGCTACTGAACCTTGAACTCATTTTGAACCTTCAACTTTTTTTGGGAGTTGTAAACAGGAATCTCTCTTTTCCATCATTATACACTCAGTGGGCCAGATCCACGTACCCTGGCGCATCTTTCCGTCCGGCATAGCGTATCTCTGATACACTACGCCGCCGTAACTTACAGCATATTTTTTGTATCCTGAAAGAATTTGCGTCGTAAGTTATGGCGGCGTAGTGTAACTTTGGCGGCGTAAGGGCGCGCAATTCAAATGGATGCGATGGGGGCGTGTTTTATGTAAATACGTCTTGACCCAACGTAATTGAAGTGCGTGCGCCGTCCGTGGGGGTATCCCAGTGCGCATGCTCGAAATTAACCCGCGACGGCCATACTTAACATTGAGTACGCCTCATATAGCAGGGGTAACTATACGCCGAAAAAAGCCTTACGGAAACAACGTAAAAAAAATGCGCCGGCCGGATGTACGTTTGTGGATTTGCGTATCTAGCTAATTTGCATACTCAACGCGGAATTCGATGGAAGCGCCACCTAGCGGCCAGCGTAAATATGCACCTTAGATCCGACGGCGTACTAAGACGTACGCCAGTCGGAGCTAACACAGCTTCAGGTGTATCTTGTTTTGTGGATACAAAACAAAGATACGCCAGAGCAAACTAGAAGTTACGCGGCGTATCAATAGATACGCCAGCGTAACTTCTTTGAGGATCTGGCCCAGTATGTTTAGTGTTTTGTAAAGTATGTATTCTATTGCTGTAAGCTAATGACATGCCATGATTCTCTTTATCTAGCATCGAGTGAAATACTCCAAGAAGCAGTCGTCGAGGTGGCAAGCAAGGTCAAGGAAGCAAGCAAGGCAGTTGGTAAGGAAGAAAGCAAGGCAGTTGGTAAGGAAGCACGCAAGGTTGTCATCGATGTGCCTTGCACCGATGTGGGAAGCAAGTTTAGCCTTGACAACTTCATCTTTCACAAAATTCTTGGTCAAGGAGCATTCGGAAGAGTAAGTAATCAACAATTTATGAAAAGCAGAATTTATATAATGTTTATCTGTCAATATAGTTTTACAAAGATTTGAGCACCTTTAAAACCTCTTAAAATGCCAAAAGCCTGCTGAGTTCATGTTCTGTAGACAGCTAAAGCCAGCCATAGATGGCTCAAATCTTGGCCGGTTCCTATTGAACCGGCCGAGATTTGAATTATCTATGGGCAGGCTGATTGTACCCAAGTTGATCCATCAATCAACTTAAAGAGAAACTCCAGTCTCCCACCAAAATGTTTTAAGTCAGCAGCTACAAATACTGGGCTGGATTCAGATACATTGGCGTATCTGTCCGCCCGGCGTAACGTATCTGAGATACGTTACGCCGCTCTAACTTTGGGCGTGAGTTCTTTATTCAGAAAGAACTTGCGCCCTTAGTTACGGCGGCGTAACGTATGTGTTGCGGCGTAAGGCCGCGTAATTCAAATGGGGATGTAGGGGGCGTGTTTTATTAAAATTTGTGTTGACCTCGCGTTTTTTACGTTTTATTTGAACGGCGCATGCGCCAATCCGTAAAATATCCCAGTGCGCTTACGCGAAATTCCGCTGCAAGGACGTCATTGCTTTCGACGTGAACGTAAATTACGTCCAGCCGTATTCGCGAACGACTTACGCAAACGACGTAAAATTTCAAAACTCGGCACGGGAACGACGGCAATACTTAACATTAGCTACCCCTCATATAGCAGGGGTAACTATACGCCGGAAAAAGCCGAACGCAAACAACGTAAAAAAAAAAGCGCCGGGCGGTCGTTCGTTTCTGAATCGGCGTAAATACTCATTTGCATATTCCTCGCGTAAAAATACGGAAGCGCCACCTAGCGGCCAGCCTGGAATTGCAGCCTAAGATCCTAAGACACTTACACCTGGCGGATCTTAGGGATATCTATGCGTAACCGATTCTCTGAATCAGTCACATAGATACGACCGGCCGAACTCTGAGATACGACGGCGTATCAGGAGATACGCCGTTGTATGTCTTTCTGAATCCGGCCCACAGTTCTTCAATCGACTTCAGGTCTAGGCATCGGCATCTTGACTAAGGGAGACCCACAGTGAAGTCTTGTAACTGTAAATGCGCGAGCTGCAATGTGATTTGTGAATGATCCCACAGTCTACTGGGACCCGTCATGTGTCCCAGAAGGCCGTGGGGGAGGAGGGGGGTAAACTTCCGCTCAGATTGCTACATCGATATGACTGGAAGTGTGGAAGTGGATGCCTGTCAAAATCAAGTACCCACCCCCCCCCCAAAAAAAGTAAGGTGCCAAATTTTAAGAAGGGGGGGGAGGAAGCATTGCTTCCTTGAGCTGCAATGTGATTTATGAATGGTCCCACAGTCTTCTGGGACCCGTCATGTGTCCCAGAAGGCCGTGGGGGAGGAGGCGGGGTGAACTTCCGCTCAGATCACTACAGCGATCTGAATGGAAGTGTGGAAGCGGATGCCTGTCAAAATCCGGTACCCCACCCAAAAAAATAAGGTGCCAAATTTTAAGGAGGGGGGGGGGGAGAGAAGGAAGCATGGAACTTCCCCTTTTGGGTGAAGTTTCTGCTTTAAGAACAACCAGCCTGATGGATTTTTACATACAATTATTGCCAGGGGCTATAGCTGCTTAGCAATAATCACTGTGTTCTCCTGTTGATGGGGAAATCAAACAATTTTCTTTCATGCAACCAAAAATCGCATCATCTATGACCTGCTTGAGACTAACAATTGTAGCCAGGCTGGGGGTTGCTGCTGGGGACCCAGAGGTAACCTTTTCAGAACCTGGTGCTGAATTATTTCTAATCATTTGTGTCTTGTGTTTTTTTATTTTAGGTCGCCCTGGCATCCCATCCTGCCACAGACCAGAAACTGGCAGTCAAGGTGATAAAGAAGAGAAAATTATTAAATCTAGATCCTCAAAGTATTCTTATGGAGAGACAAATACTTGAAGACGTTGGAGAGAGTCTTTTTTGTACACACGCCTATGGAACCTTCCAATCAGAAGTAAGTATCGCATTCCTATCAATCACTCATCAAATGACATCCATATTATACATTTGACCTCCAGTTCCAGCACAGAACTCCCCAAACCAGAAGAACATTAGGGATGATCCAGTTTCACAGAGGCTCGGACATGGGAGAATTATGGCGGCTGCCATTGTAGAACTTTTCTTTTCAGAATTCTGGTTCTCTCCCTGGCTGTCTTGCCCTTACTTTGGCTTTGTTGTCACTGACTTGGATCAGGATTAGCCCCTGTACTTCTCTCATGACAGAGTCACTGTAATGGCAGCCTGGTAGAACTGATAACACGATACAGAGAGACAGCAACTATTTTCTTTTCTTAATCAGTTCTCATAAAAATTAGGCTATGTCTGTATGGACGCTGCATGCAGAAAGGCATTCTACCAGAAATCCAGTGCTGTCTTGCATTATCATAACTAGTCTTATCAGCCTTATTCAGTTTTCCTCCGTGAACTACAAAACAGCTCCCTGTATGTTTGAGTCCTTGAACACACGGGCAAGAATCTCGTCAGGAAAAAAACGTTGTTTTTCCTGACGAGATTCTTGGCAAAAATCTCTTGCCGCCCGAGTGTACACACAGACCTTTCAAAATAACCGCGGTTCTCTTGAAAGGCAAGAACGCGGTGACGTCATCGCGTATGACGAGCATGCGCTCATCACATTCGATGCCGTTGCCGCCATCTTGCTTCACCCTACCTATGCCGTGGAAGCTACCGCGCATGCGTCAAAGTCATTTTGAGCATGCGCAGGTTTCCACGGCGACAGGTAAGTATACACACTCTCGGGTTTCTCGTCGGGAAACAGGCCGACAAGAATCTTGATGAGAAAATAGAGAGCAGGTTCTCTTTTTTTCTCGTCGAGATTCAGGCCAGATTTCCCGACGAGAAACCTGAAAGCCTTGGACACACGCTCGGTTTACTCGAGTTTTCTTGCTGGTTCTTGCCGAGAAAACCCAGCAGGTGCACGAGGCTATAGAGATGAGGATGGGCACAGATGTTCTGTAGTTCTAACATACTTATAGCCAGAATCACAAAGAGTTACGCCGGCGTATCAGTAGATACGCCTTCGTAACTCGGAATCTAAGCCGTCGTATGTTTAAGTGTATTGTCAAACTGAGATACACTTAAACCTAGCTAAGATACGACGGCCTGCGCCGTCGTATCTTAGCTGTCTAGTTCCGCCGGCCGCTAGGGGCGTGAACGCTGATTTACGCCTAGAATGCGTAAATCAGCGAGATACGCCGATTCACGAACGTACGCTTGCCCGTCGCAGTAAAGATAAGCCGTTTACGTAAGGCAATTCCTGGCGTAAAGTTAGTCGAACAAAGCTGGCCTAGTCAATGTTAAGTATGGCCGTCGTTCCCGCGTCGAAATTTGAAAAATTGACGTTGTTTGCGTAAGTCGTCCGTGAATGGGGCTGGACGTCATTTACGTTCACGTCGAAACCAATACGTCCTTGTGGTGTACTTTGGAGCAATGCACACTGAGATATGTCCACGGACGACGCATGCGCCGTTCGTAAAAAAACGTCAATCACGTCGGGTCACGAGAAATTTACATAAAACACGCCCCCGCATCCTCATTTGAATTAGGCGCGCTTACGCCGGCCCATTGATGCTGCGCCGCCGTAACTTAGGAGGCAAGTGCTTTGTGAATACAGCACTTGCCTCACTGACTTACGGCGGCGTAGCGTATATGCGATACGCTACGCCGCCTCAAAAGTGAGCCGCCCTACCTGAATCCAGCTATTATTGTCCTAGGGTGACAATGCAGCACCTCCACAGATACAGTATAGTGAGTGTAGTCATACTAGTACAGGAATTGTATCAGTGGCACAATAAGAACATAAAAAATACAGAAAAAACTATTTATGCAGCCATTACATTTGAGCACTGGTAAGCTGCATTATATCACATTTTTATTCTTTGGTTTGGATATGCCTTAAACTTCCAAACTGTCTGTCAGCTCCAGAAATCCCCATATTCCTGCATTTCCAACAAAACACAAACTTCACATCCACTTTACATTGTTGGTTTGGTGCTTTATACGTATCCTATTAACTTTATGTTTTTGAACCTATATATTTCTTTGTCTTTTACAGGAAGATCTTTTTTTCGTTATGGAGTACATGAGAGGAGGAGAACTATCCAACCTGATCAAGACTTCTGCTCCATTATCAACTGCTGCAATAAGGTAAGTATCACAAAAATATGGTCTAAGTGAAAAGGTGGGGGTTAGCAGTCATGATGAAGGACTTATGTAAATACAGTAATAATATTTTTCTCAGCCATCAGGAGCAAAGTATCATGAAATTTAATGTCGTAGAGGGTCAACCTTACATGAGCACGTGATGTGACTAACCCCCTACAAGTTACTACTGCATGATGCTTGTGTATAGCTTATTCCATAGGGAGCTATTTGTCCACCCTAATTAATGATCAATTGCTACTCCTAGTGATTGGCCACTAGCCTGTTTAGTAGCACAAATCATTTGCTGAAAATCTCTTGTATACAACTAGCCTAATGTGGTACCTTTTAGAAAACGGTTAAATCGCTAAGTTTATATTAAAGTAATACTAAAGGCTCGAAAAAAAAAATATATATATATATAGATATATATCGAGAGATATATACAGTAAAACCTTGGATTGCGAGCATAATTTGTTCCAGAAACATGCTTGTAATCCAAAGCACTTGTATATCAAAGCAAATTTTCCTATAGGAAATAATGGAAACTTAAATGATTCGTTCCACAATCATTTATTCATAGGTCCTTCAGTTTATAGCTCATATAAAAAGATTATAGCAATGTGATTGGTTGTGTAACCATAAAATGTCCATCCACAAATGGAAGCCTCCACAAGGGGATTAGAAGCAAAATCCAGCAGGAGCTACAGAGTATAAAAGAGAAGAGAGGCGCCTCTATGTGTAGCAATATGTTGCTAAATGTTGTACCTTCATTAAATGTAACCATATTACTACACGTAACCATATTACTACACTTAGAGGCGCCTCTCTTCTCTTTTACACTCAGTTGTGACATGACGCTGCTCTTATATCAAGACATCGCTTGTATATCAAGTCAAAATGTATTAAAAAATGTTGCTTGTCTTGCAAAACCCTCTCAAACCACAGTTTAACTGTGTGTATATATATATATATATATATATATATATATATATTGGGGTAGATTCAGATACATTGGAGTATCTATCCGCGCGGCGTAACGTATCTCAGATACGTTACGCCGCCGTAATTTAGGGCGCAAGTTCCGTATTCAGAAAGAACTTCTGCCCTATTTTACGGTGGCGTAACGTATGTGGTCCGGCGTAAGCCCGCGTAATTCAAATGTGGATGGTGTGGGCGTGTTTTATCAAAATTTACTGTGACCCCACGTATTTGACGTATTTTACGAACCGCGCATGCGCCGTTCGTGAAAAAATCCCAGTGCGCATGCTCGAAATTCCGCCGCAAATAGTCATTGCTTTCGACATGAACGTAAATTACGTCCAGCCCTATTCGCGAACAACTTACGCAAACAAAGTAAAATTTTCAAAATTTGAGGCGGGAACGATGTCCATACTTAACATAGGATACGCCTCATATAGCAGGGGTAACTATACGCCAAAAAAAGCCTTATGGAAACGACGTAAAACAATGCGCCGGCCGGACGTACGTTTGTGAATCGGCGTAACTACCTAATTTGCATATTCCTCACGGAAATATACGGAAGCGCCACCTAGCGGCCAGCGTAAATATGCAGCCTAAGATACGACGGCGTAAGAGACTTACGCTGGTTGGATCTTAGGGAAATCTATGCGTAACTTATTCTATGAATCAGTCGCATAGATACGACCCCGCAACTCAGAGTTACGACGGCGTATCCGGAGATACGCCGTCATAACTCTGTTGTGAATCTACCCCATTATACTTACCTGCTATATGCAATGGTATTACACAGAGCAGCCCTTATCCTCCTCTTCTCGGGTCCCCCAAAGGAGCTCCTCCCCCTGGTCGAGTGTCCCCATAGCAAAGAGCAGCTTACTATGGGGGCACTCATGCATGCTCCCTCCTGAGTCCCACTCTGTGTGTCCATAAGACACACAGAACAGGGCTCAGCCCCACCCACCGTTCCCTCTTTACTGGCTGTTATTGACAGCAGCGGGAACCAATGGCTCCCGCTGCTGGATCTCAGCCAATGAGGATGGAGGAAGCTGGGACAGCAGCAGCTCTCATGCACATTGCTAGATCAAGATCGGCACAAGTATTTATTTAGGGGAGACTGCAGGGGGGGGAAGCTGCATACTGAAGGTTTTTTACCTTCATGCATGCAATGCACGAAGGTAAATAAAACCTTCAGCCTTTATAACCACCTTTAAGTGTTAGGTGGTATCTTTTGTTCTCTACAATCAATGTTCCAATCCAAGAGCTCTTGGGCAGAGGGTGTCATTTACCACAGACTTTTTGGTAAATTCAGGTGAAATCTCTATGGGTTGGTTAAGGACCAAACAATGAATGTATTACCCCAAGAATCGAACAGTGCCTATCATTGTCAGAGAAATACATTCCATCCTATGACTTGCACTGCTTGGAAGAAATCATCTATTAATTATTTATTTTATGTATTTACTTATTCTGTGAAATGTGTGATATTAACAGACCTTTTCTCTTTTTCTACAGATTTATTGCTGCTGAACTTCTCTGTGCTCTACAATATCTGCACAGCAATGGCATCGTTCATAGGTAAGTGTTTCCATCGTGATTTTACTTCAATATCTGAGGAAGCCTCACTTCCCCATACTGCATACATTTTAATTAAATATAACATCAAGATAAGAATCTCTCTCAGTATAAATGCAGTAATTAAACATGTCCCCTTCTAACTCGGCTCAAAAACCCCATTCAGTAGCCCCACAAAACTGGCCACAGATGTAAAGATTGCTGTGGGCTCCATAAGCCCCCAAAAACCAAAAACCAAAGAAACAATATTCAGGAGCACTCTGTCAATCCGCAATGTGTATACAACTATATCATTACTTGTGGATAGAAACACCCCTCAGGTTGTCTCATTCTAATACATATCACCCCCTAGTGGGACTTAAACATGCCCCACTAGAAGGGCAAAATGTGACAGAGGAAGACAGCTTATGGAGTTTTTCTGCTCCCTTGTTTTCAATAAAGATGTTAAAGTATTGCAGAATGACAGACTGGGACTTGGCATGGTTTATTCAACTGCAATAAGCTGGGAACTGAGCTCAAGAGATTCATAAAGTGGTGCAGAAAGTTAGTAGGTGATCTAACCCATTGGCACCCATCTAATACTGACCTATTAGTATTGGGTGAACTTCCGTTTTAAATATTTGATGTGTAAATATAATGCTCTCTTTTTCTTTTACAGAGACTTGAAACCCGACAACATACTACTTGACGACTCCGGCCATGTGAAACTCGCAGACTTTGGCCTTTCAAAATGCAACGTGTTTGGATCCCAAAAGATGTACAGTGGTGTTGGCACTCCAGTCTATATGGCCCCAGAGGTAAGTTGAAACTCTTCTGTTGTCCTTCTACCACTCTATTTTGTATTACTGCTCTGTGTATGGCTTATTTTATAGTTAACTTTACTCTCTGTTTTATCAGGTTGGCCAAAGAAGACCCTACGATGCTATGGTCGACTATTATTCACTTGGTGTCATCCTGTTTGAAATGGCCACAGGAGCAGATCCACAATCAGTCAGATACAGGAACCAGATCCATCGAAGGAACATTGACCCTGACCTTCGAGATGTCATTGATCAAGTAAGTATAGATACTCTAGGATTAGAATTATCCAATAACTATAGGTCCTCAGTATACTGTTGTTTATAGTGACCCTGTTTATGTAAAATGCAGATAAGAGCCCCCTTTCAAGCAAGCCATCTGTCCCACTGCCCCCTTCACTGAACTCTTCTGCATTGAAAATCGAAGCTTGCAGAAAGTTCTCTAGCACGTTACCAGGTCCTGTATGTCGGGTACCCGGTCCCCCACTGTACTATGTGGTTTTGTTCTCTAGCCTTATGTCATTACTATGTTATGTAGTGATAAGGGGGGGGGGGGGCAGAGTAAAACTGGCCATACAATGTTATCTTCATTTTGTTCAGCCAGGCAAGGTGGATGGAGGAATTTCCCCCTGCCAAGACATACTATTCCAACAGCTGTACCCATAGCTTAGATCCTTCCAGCAGACATACTATTTTGAAATAACATTAAAATATGACATTCTGTAAAGTTTTTCTTTTGTTAGAAACAGCTGACACTAAACTGGCTGTTTCTGTGATGAACAATCTACTGTATACTAAGTCTCATGTCTTTTCTGTTACAGCTTCTTTTAAATTGTCCAAAATGGCGCAGGAGGACAGTCGAAAGATTGCGAGGACACCGATTCTTCGGCCCGATCAACTGGGATGAAATGGAGGCAGGATTGGCCACCCCACCATTGCAGATGCGAAAAGTAAGTAAGACATTTTGGTTCCACACCTTAAAGTGGTAGTAAACTACAAAAAATAATAAAAATCAGGACCCTGCAGGATTATGTCATAGTGTGCTAGCATGCACCACATACTAGCACATTATGACAGACTTACCTTAAAACAAAGCCCTCCAGTGGCATACTGTCACCGCTGCCAGGGCTTCCATCTTTATCTGGTCTTCTCACCAGGTTTGCAGGCTTCAGCCATTTGAATGGTCAAGCTGTGGTGACGTCACTCCTGCGCATGTGCAGGGGCGTCGCAGCCGCGGCACAGAGCTCTGAATGGACATCACTATATATTCAGAGTGCAGTGTGCATATGCCAATGATGTCACTGGCTGCTACTAAAGTTTATTTCTCCTAAGATTTTTACTGTATTTACAGGGTAGGCCTTATAGGCTTACCTGTAAGTATAGATCAAAAAGAAGACTTTACTATCACTTTAAATGTTTTAGCATTTTTAAATTCACTATGGAAGCATTAGGATTACATTTTATGAACCAGAATGTAGCATGAACGGAAGCTCAAAGGCTAATTAGTTCACGCCCGGACCACTATAGCTGGCCGAAATCCAAAGGAACTAAAGAGTCTAATGCCCGTACACACGATCATATTTTCCGACAGCAAAAGTCCGATGTGAACCACCAGCAAAAGATTGAGAGCTGGTTCTTTCCTAAGGGAAAATCCGATCGTCTGTAGCAATTCCGACGTGCAAAAAAAAAAACGATTTGATGCATGCTCAGAAGCATTGAACTTAATTTCCTCGGCTCGTCGTAGTGTTGTATATCACCGCGTTCTTGACGGTCGAAAGTTCAGAGAACTATTGTGTGACCGTGTGTATGCAAGCCAAGCTTGAGCGGAATTCCGTCAGAAAAACCATCCAAGGTTTTTCCAAAGGAAAGTCCAATCATGTGTACAGGGCATTAATGCCATTTTAAAACAGTCCTGGGACAAATAGCCAATGTTTCAGTACTATTTTAAAAAAGCACCAAAGATTCAAGTGGGTAAAAACAAAAATGTATAACACTTGCGTCCCATTACTATTTATTTTTTGTAAATGTCATTGTAAGTTTATAGAATAACCAAAATATCAGTTATAATGGTAACATTAGATAGTGTATTTTTGCCGCGTACACACGACCGTTTTTCATGGTCCAGAGAAAAATAAAAAAATTTCAACCCGATTATTGTTAAGCCTGCCTTGCCTACACACGATTGCGGAAAAAAAATGCTTGAGCAAAGCATGGTGACGTACAACACGTACGACGGCACTATAAAGGGGAAGTACCATTCTGATGGCGCCACCCTTGGGGCTGCTTTTGCTGATTTCGTGTTAGTAATAGTTTGGTGAGAGACGACTCGCGCTTTTCAGTCTTCGTGCTTTTCAGTCTGTTACAGCGCGATGAATGTGCTATCTCCATTACGAACGCTAGTTTTACCAGAACGAGCGCTCCCGTCTTATAACTTGCTTCTGAGCATGCTAATTTTTTTTCACGTCGGTATACATACGACCATTTTTTACGACATTAAAATTGACAACGTGAAAAACAATGCGAAAATTTAGAGCATGTTCTAAATTTTTAATGGCCATTTTTAATGTCGCGAAAAATGCTCTGGAGCCTACACACGATAATTTTTAATGACATTATTTTATTTTATTTTTTTCACGGTCGTGTGTATGTGGCATTACATATGACAATGCATCTCCTGGTTGGTATGTCCTGTGTTGAATGATAGGTCTGATTTATGTATTTTCTCATTGCAGTGGCCAGAAATAGACATGAACAAGCAAATTGGAGTGGATAACCTGATTCTACAACCCAGAACGAAATTAATGAAGATACCACGAAGGCAGCAGTTATTGTTTAAGGACTTTGACTTCACAAGCAAAAAATGGAGAAGGATGCTGTACCGCCATGAAAGAACGAGGACTCATTCATACCATCTGCATTGAGATCTTCAGCACAGATCTGGGGGGCTCTGATGTTGAGATCAGTAATGCGGGGGTCTGATGAGGAGTCACTGATGTGGGGGTCTCTGATGAGGAGTCACTCATGTTTGGATTCTGATGTGTGAGGCTCTGATGTGTAGGACTCTGATGTGGGGTCAATGATGAGGAGTCACAAATGTGGGGGCTCTGATGAGAGGGTCTGTGATGTGTGAGACTCTGATGTGAGGTCAATGATGAGGAGTCAGAAATGTGGGGGCTCTGATTAAATGGTCATTGATATGGGGTCTGTCATGTAGAGGTCTGTGATGTGTGGGACTCTGAAGTGAGGGACTCTGATGTGAGGTCTCTGATGAGTCACTGATTTGGGGGCTCTGATGTGGGGGTATCTGATGTGGGGCTCAGTGATATTGGGATTCTACAACCCAGAAGGAAATTGATGAAGATACCACAAAAGCAGCAGGAATTGTTTAAGGACTTTGACTTCACAAGCACAAAATGGAAAGGATGATGTATCGCCATAAAAGAACGAGGACTCATTCATACCATCTGCATTGAGATCTTCAGCACAGATCTGGGGGGATCTGATGTTGACATCACTAATGCAGGGGTCTGATGAGGAGTCACTGATGTGGGTACTCTGATGTGTGAGGCTCTGATGTGTAGGACTCTGATGTGTGAGGCTCTGTGTGTAGGACTCTGATGTGGGGTCAATGATGAGGAGTCACAAATGTGGGGGCTCTGATTAAATGGTCATTGATATGGGGTCTGTCATGTAGAGGTCTGTGATGTGTGGGACTCTGAAGTGAGGGATTCTGATGTGGGGTCTCTGATGAGTCACTGATTTGGGGGCTCTGATGTGGGGGATTCTGATGTGGGGCTCGGTGATATTGGGATTCTACGATAGAATGGGGGGGAGGCGTGGCAGAATTGGAGGCATATATATGATAGAATGGGGTGGGGGGGGGGCGGAATTGGAGGCATAGGTATAAAAGAATGCGGGGGGGGGGGCAGAATTGGAGGCATATATATGATAGAATGGGGTGGGGGGGTGGAATTGGAGGCATAGATATGATAGAATGAGGGGGGCGGAATTGGAGGCATATGTATGCTAGAACGGGGTGGGGGGCGGAATTGGGGGCATAGGTTTGATAGAATGGGGGAGGAGGGGGGGCAGAATTGGAGGCATATATATGATAGAATGGGGTGGGGGGGCGGAATTGGAGGCATAGGTATGATAGAATGGGGGCAGAATTGGAGGCATAGGTATGATAGAATGCAGGGGGGGGGGGGGGAGAATTGAAGGCATAGATATGATAGAATGTGGGGGGTGGCAGAATTAGAGGCATAGGTATGATAGAATGGGGGCAGAATTGGAGGCATAGGTATGATAGAATGCGGGGGGGGGGGGGAATTGGAGGCATAGATATGATAGAATGTGGGGGGGGGTGGCAAAATTAGAGGCATAGGTATGATAGAATGGGGGCAGAATTGGAGGCATAGGTATGATAGAATGCCGGGGGGGGGGGGGGGGAGGAATTGGAGGCATAGATATGATAGAATGTGGGGGGTGGCAAAATTAGAGGCATAGGTATGATAGAATGGGGGCAGAGTTGGAGGCATAGGTATGATAGAATGAGGGGGGGGGGGTGGCAGAATTAGAGGCATAGATATGATAGAATGGGGGCAGAATTGGAGGCATAGGTATGATAGAATGCGGGGGGTGGCAGAATTAGAGGCATAGGTATGATAGAATGGGGGCAGAATTGGAGGCATAGGTATGATAGAATGTGGGGGGGGGGGGGAATTGGAGGCATAGATATGATAGAATGTGGGGGGGGGGCAGAATTAGAGGCATAGGTATGATAGAATGCGGGGGGGGGGGGGGGAATTGGAGGCATAGGTATGATAGAATGAGGGGGGGGGGAGTGGCAGAATTAGAGGCATAGATATGATAGAATGCGGGGGGGGGGGGAAT